>NC_135572.1:209303001-209928001 GCF_965152235.1 Eretmochelys imbricata
CCAAAAACATACACACTTCGGTGGACCTCTGATCAGCCTGACGCAGACTCACTTAAGCCAATTCTCTTAATCGGGGAGAGGGATAGCTCAGTGGTTTGAGCATTGGCCTGCTAAACCCAGGGTTGTGAGTTCAATCCTTGAGGAGGTCATTTAGTGATCAGGGCAAAAATGGGGGATTGGTTCTGCTTTGAGCAGGGGGTTGGACTAGATGACCTCCTGAGGTCCCTTCCAACCCTGATATTCTATGATTCTCCTAAAAGCCACTGGAATAGCGATGCAATTAGGGTGGGTGCAACAATTCTGCATTTCCCAGCTACCCAGTCCTGATCTAGATCTGCAGCCCCAGGAGGACTTTATAGATGAAGGGTTCCAGAAAATGCCCCCACCCCCAACCCCCGAGGCTGCTCCCAGCCTCCGCCACCTTCATTCGCTCAATGGCAATTGTTTGGAGACGTGGTTACTAAACGCGTGGCAGTGATGCAGAGCCCTTAGCAGCATTGAACAGGCAAGTGCAGAGAGGAAGAGCCCGCAGTTTGGGCGACTGCCTTTGCTACTCACTGAGGACCAGCAGTCTCTTAAGAAGAAGGAATGTTTTTAGCCATCCTCTCTTAACCACTGGTATAGATCAAGGCGAAGAACTGAATCAAAGACAAACCAAGAGCCGGGTAACGTACTTAAGTGACACATCCAAGTAGCGGTCCTTTATATATGGATGCATTCACCGGGCTTCCAACAGTGGTTAGCAAGATGCATGGGGGAAATACCTTAACGGAATATTTAAAAGCTTCCAGTGAAATCGAGCGTGCGTCTCCCCCTACGTGCCTTAGACATTCAGGGAGGCCCTGCGGCCCAAGCTGATCCTTGGCCCCTCTCGCGTCGTGTGTGTGTTTAAGAAAAGCAGAGCGGTTGGGGCACCGTTTTAATCTCATCTGTGCCTCAGCGTCTCTGCTCCAAAGAGCAACACGCGTCTCTCACCCTGTATTAAACTCACTTTTGCTTTCGGGCACAGGCTCGCTTGACCGCCTTAGGTTGCCTGATCCAAGTGTCAAACCTCCTCCGGCCAAGGGAGCGAGATTGTGCCCGAGACATCTCTGCTCTGAAATCTACACGGTAAGGGGGCAGGCCACAGGGTGTAATATTTCAGTGCTGCAGGAAGGGACCCCCCCACCCTCACTCCCAACACCCGGATCCTAACGTGTTCCTCGGGCTCCTCGGAGCTGAAACTGGGCCCGATCCTGCACTCCTCGCTCCGGCGCTGGTCCCTCCGCGGCCACGGGGAGTTTCCTGCAACTTGATCTCAAGCGACACCTGCCTTTATCGATCCGTGACCTTCCCAGCGGCGGTGGGACCCCCGGGGGCCTCACAGAAAGCGGCGGAGGAGCCGGGTGGGGCTGGGGACCTGCTTTCTGGCTGGCCAGGGACCAGACCGCTTGAGAGCGGGCTTTGCCCCGGCACAGAACAGGGGTGGTGCCGCTGGGACCCCCCCCCCCGCGCCTCTGGCGCTAGGGCCACTTCGTGGGTCGGCGCTTTGGAGGGCTGCCCCCCAGCGCCGCGGGCCCCCAGGGAAGATCACCCACCACCACCGGCAAAGCCAGGCTGGGCTCCTCCGGGGAGCCGGAGCTGCGCCCTCGTCTCCAGCCCGGTTGGCTTTTCGCCTCGCACAGCGCAGCGGCAGGAAGCAGCGCCGGGCTGGGGGGGACGCGTGGGGGACGGGAGCGATCTGTGCCGCGAGAAAGCGGACTCAGCAGTTCCCGGGCAGCGCTTTCCCCGCCCCAGCCCTTTCTTCCCGTTCCCCTCCGGAGAGTAACCCGCCCCCCCGCCGCCCGCCGCCCGCTGACCAGACTCACCGCGCGGCAGCCAAGTCACCACGCTGCCCCCTGCTGACCGTCCCGAGCTACTACTGGTCCCCGGGCCCTTTCTCTCCCTTGGCGCTCCCGGCGTGTGCGGCTGCGGGGTTCTGCACTGGGGCGGTGGAATTCCCTGCAGAGAAGGGGAAGCCGCACTGGAGAAACTCCCTCCTGCCCACGGACTTTGAAGCATTCATTCAATTTGTCCTGCCAGGCCCACCGCTATTAACGTTTATGATACTTTTTAAATCAAACTTTTTTTTTTTTTGGGGGGGGGTGGAGAAGCTGCAACAATAGCCCAAACTGCAGCAGCCAGATGGATGATATAACTGTGCAGGCATCCACTAGGGCCCAGCTAGAACGCGTTCAGGGGTTTTAAAGCTGTTTACTATTCAGGAAATTTGGTAATTACTCCCCCCCTCCATGAAGTGGCATTACCCTTTCCCTTTTGATATTAGATCCTCAGTGGAGGCCCTCCCTTTCAAGCTGCCAGGAGAGAGGAAAGATGAAGGGGCTGCAACAGTGCAGGGCCATGCACGTTTCTTTTAGGCCAGCTGAGCCCTTGGAGCAGAGAGCAAGAAAACCAAGGTAGGAAGGCCCGGCCTGTAGGTTTTTGAAAGACACAAAGGCATAATGCTTTCATTGGTTTCCTTATTTATTATGCAGGACTGAAATGTCTGCCCCCTGGCATGTTTCATTGTTTGTCTATGCCATGCACTCCCCTAGCAGAGTGTCAGGTTGAAATGCTACACCTCTAGGTTGACAAACAGTAGTTTACCTCTGGTTTCAGAGTAACAGCCGTGTCAGTCAGTATTCGCAAAAAGAAAAGGAATACTTGTGGCACCTTAGAGACTAACCAATTTAGGAATTAGCCTCATTTTACAGCTGAGGAAACTAAAGGCACAGAGGGCTAAAGTAACTTACCCAAGGTCACACAGGAAACATATGCAAAGCCAGGTCTTCAGACTCCTATTCCTGTGCTTTCACAAGATCAAACTTCCTCCCTCCAGAATACAATCCAATTCAAGGAGCAGGGAACCATGGCATGTAATAAAGAGCCATTATACACCAGGGATAAAACTCTGCCCTTACACTAATGCAGTTGTTTTCTGTGCAGTTGCAGGAGCGTATCCTGAAGGGAGAATTTGCTCTTTATTTACTACAATTTATCAGACTTTTCTTTTGCTCCAGGCCCTATGGGGATTTTGTTAAAAAACACATCAAATGTCCCAGTATCCATAAAATCTCCCCAGTCCACTCAGAATCCTGAGAGGCAACCTGCACACATCAGCCACTAAAACTTTCTCCTAAATCACAAAGACATTGCCACTTCAGCTAACCTCTTCCCTCAAAAGCAGCTTGAGAGTAGTTAGGTTTAGGAGCCAAAGCTCAGCTAGATTAAAAATAAATAAAAAGGTGGTTCTTTGACCATCAAACTTGACAGTGTGTGATACCAGCAAGATGTGTGACAAATGAGCACGTTGACTGCTATTGTATCTTGTGTGTTATGCTGTAACTGACGGATTATGATGTTTTTTTAACTATAAAGCCTATTTAAAGGATATTATTTCACTGTGTGAATTAAATAAATCATTAACAAACATACAAGCAAACAAACCAACCTACCCCAGAAAAACAAGGCTATCTTTTGTGAAACCACACCCCACACCCAACAACAGAATCCAAATCTTGGACCTCTAAATCCGCATCACAGATTGCTGAACTAGTTGAGCTACTGGGGAAATTGCTAGCCTTATGCCGACCAAATATTACAGGGAGATTTGACATACACTTTCCAGTGGGTTACACAACTCTTTGATGACAGTAGAAGCACACTGGAGATCAAGAATCCCAGGTTCTATCCTTAGTTGCAGGCAGGGAGCATGGTGGAGTGGTTACAGATAGGATAACTACAGCACATAGATTTGGTTCATGCAGTATGAAAGGAAGCATGGATAACCTGATGAAGTTTAGCTCTGCTGTATTAGAGAGCAGGGGTTCAATTTTCAGTTGGTTTGAAATGACATCATACAATTTTGTTGCAAACCTATATGTAAAATAGAGAATGGATTAATATTTGACTGCCTTCTAGGGTTGGGGCATAAAGCTTTTTTCAGTGATAGGGGCTAGGAAGTATGCTGAAGCATAATCTAGCCGTCATAAGGCTAGCTAGATTTGTGAAACCACAAATCATGGCTCCTAGCTCAGTAAATCTTCCTTTATACATTACGGTATTTAAATGAAAAGACTCTCTTACAACAAGCAGCCTGATAGTTCCACTGTGGAACATTCTGCACAATCTGGTACAGTCGAGCACTCTCTGTAGTATTCTCCAGCTTCGTCCATGGAAATGAATCCCATTCACAGTAGACTGGGCAAACATTCATAATAGGCTCTTCCTTTGTGTGCGTGTACTTTGATCAACAGTGAAATAGTAAATAATGTTGACAGTTAACATTAGGTTTCAGAGTAAACAAACCTATTGAGATGAATGGGACGGTTCACACTTCCTTCCTGGTTATTTTTTTAATCCATGTGTGGACTAAACTGCATTGGTTATATATGCTGCACAACTGGCCTGTGCTAGGGTGGAAATCATACTTAATGATTTCTCTTCTCCACTTGGCATGTGTGAAATATAAAATACCTACCTCCAGCCCCCAAACAAAAAAAAAACCCAGATTTTTATCATACTTTTAGGTTGTCCCAAAGAAAATAAAATGATCAACATGTTCTATAAAAATGTGGTAAAAGTGTAAAATTTGTTTAAGGGAAGAAAAATAAAATAAAGAAATAAAAAGGAAAAACCAGTTCTCTTAAATACAAACAAAAGGAAAGAAAGAAGAAAATTTTCCAGAAACAGGGGTAAACCCTTACATTTAATAAAGCCAAATTACAGTAGCAAGAGACCTTCGTCAGAACCACTCTCCCTGCCCCAAGCAGAGTTTTTGGCTTCTCAGAAAAATCTCAGTGACACCTCTTGGAGACTGGTAGAGACGGTCTGTTCACAATCCACTCTTCCAACATGCCAGGAGTTTCTCTCTTTTGTCCCCATCTCCTCCTTATTTTACTGGTACGAAAGATTTCTATTTTAAGAGCACACTTGCTCCTGTTTCTTTGCTTGAAAGGGAGGAATATTGAACCCCAAGCCCATATGGAGCTAAAGCAAAATAATTCAACAACATTCATAACACAATGCAGAGTGGCTGCAGTCTGCACATCCAGTGCTTGTGTGAATTTGTGCAGAATTTGTATGCTCTGATATCTCAGAGCTCTGAAATCTCTCTTAAAAAACAAACAACTTAAAGATTAAAACACAAAACCAAACCCTAGGAATATCAAGATTTGTCTTGTCTTTCTTGATTTTGCTGGAGGTCCCCTTTTGAAAGAGGAAGAAATGGATTGGGAGCCTTTAATCTTATCTGATGTGGTACAGTATAGAATTTTTAACAAATATATTTTACCAAAGTGTTTGTTGGGCATTTGAATTAAACAGGTGTCAACAGAAATCAAGAGAGTGTTTTAAACAGGCTGAATAAAAATCCCTTCCCTTGCCAATTAATCAGGTTTATCTTCCTGGTACCTCTGACGTCATTTGTAACCATATGAGTTCTCCAGTCTTTCATGCTGTCCCGTAGGAAAAATACAGCAGATGAGAGCTGAATTTCTAATGTAAAAAACAAGCAGGGAAAAACATTAAAAAAATACCTGTGGGCCTTCTGCATACATCATTAAGAAAGAAAAAGTATACAACATTTTTGTTTTCTTTTATAGGTCATTTTAAGACTGGCCAGCTCAGTTTGAACAATTCAGAGCCAATAAGTTATTTTGTACCAGTGAGAAACATCTCCATATGTGACTGTATGGCTATATCTGTGATAATTGAAGAACTGTAATGAGCCTAATCACAGTGTCTAGTGATGGGCAGCTTGGTTAATCTAAGCTGCTTCAGTTAGTGGCAGGTCCAAGACCCTCCCAACGCTTTCCTGATAAAATTGGGTGGATTTGAACTGAATTGTTTCTGTGTAGAAACAGAAATAGATATAAACTGTGAGCTAATTGCTTCAGACAGTCCCAAATCAGAATTTTGTTGCACAGAATTCCCTTAGAAATACAGAAATTGCCATTCTGGATGAGGCTAGTTGTCCATCTAAGCACCAAATGCTTCAAGATGAAGGTACAAAAATCCTCACAATGAACAGATATGGAATAAAGAGCCCACAGTATAAGTTTCTTCTTAAGCATAATCAGTCAGTTGCTTATAGTCCATGTCTAATACTTTGAAGCATATAGGTTTATATTCTTTATTCATATATGTGCAAGTTTTTCTGAATACTTGCACTTTAATATCTTGTGTAAATGAGTTCCACAGGTTAGCCATACATTCTGTAAAACAATTTTAAAAAAATCAGTTTTTAAGTTTGTCGTCTTTTACATTTCATTGGACACTTCTTGTTCTGATATTATAAGACAATGTACGAATGTAATCCACCTTCTCTTTATAATGTTTATTATATATACCTCTATCATGGCTCCCTCTTCTTTTCCTTGTAAAGAAGACAGTCCTAATCTTTTCAATCTCTTTGTCTCTCATTTTTATTCCTCACCTTTTGACCATCTTCTATTTCTGCTACAACTTTTTTAACCTGGGGCATCCAGAAATGAACAGTATGTCTTTATCTTGAGTATTATCAATTTAGAGTGGTGTTACAATATTTTCAGTAGCACTTTCTATCCCAGGGATCGGCAACCTTTGGCCCGCAGCCCGCCAGGGTAAGCCTCCTGGTGGGCCGGGCCGGTTTGTTTACCTGCTGCGTCCACATGTTCAGCCGATCGCAGCTCCCACTGGCCGCGGTTTGCCACTCCAGGCCAATGGGGGCTGCAGGAAGCGGCGTGGGCCGAGGGATGTGCTGGCTGCCACTTCCCACAGCCCCAATTGGCCTGGAGCAGCGAACCGTGGCCAGTGGGAGCTGCAATCAGCCAAACCTGCGGATGCAGCAGGTAAACAAACTGGCCTGGCATGTTATGGGGCTTATCCTGGTGGGCTGCGTGCCAAAGGTTGCCGATCCCTGTTCTACCCTATTCTTCATGAAACCTAACAATTGCTTTCTGTCCACTGCTGGCCACTGAGCAGAGATTTTCAATGAGCTGTCCATGACACCCATGTCTTTCCCTGTGTGTTAATTTAGAAACCAGCAATGTGTATGAATAGATGCAGTTAATCCTTCCAATGTACATTACCTTGCACTTGTTTTCTAACTGACATCCTTGTGTCCATTCATATACCTTCTCTAGTCTTGACTAGCTTTAGTAACGGTCTTACCTGAAAATTCTCATCCCATTGTCCTCTTTCTACAGATCCTTTATATATAAACCCAGGTCTTAGCTTGGATGGTAGGGACATCCAATTGTGAATTTCTTGCTTTGCAATACACAGGAGCTAAAGGATTCTGAGCCAGTGAACACTCACCATTTCACTCCAACCAGTAAACAAATTCATCAGCTTTTTATTGGTCTGTATCACACAGAAAAAAGATCAGTTCATGTTGATTCACGAGAATAAAGTTGCTCTAGTTTCTTGATATAACTTCCACCTTTCCCAACTCAGGAGAAAGAAACAGTGAAGACATGTTTCAGACACTTTTAAATTTGCGTTTTCCTCTTTGCAGTACCTGCCATGGTTGTGATATATAAACTTAGTTTAAGTTTTAATACAGTGGTTTCAAATGTGAAGCATCAACACACTGATGCAGCAAAATTCTCCGCAACAGTACAATAATTGCTTTTGCATTGCTTTAAACACTTCTCTACCCTCTCCATTCCATTGCCTTTAGAATAGTTTATTCCTTTTTGCCAGTTTCTCCCTTTCCTTCTGCTCCTCAGCAGCAGCTCACTCATTCTAGGCTCTCTCACTGGGGCTTGGGAGGAATAAGATCTGTGGAGGCTGAGTGCAGCTCTCATTACTAGGCCTATTCATTTTGAGAAAAATGCTTTGATCATAACCATGGCTTTGTATTCAGCTAGTCACTTACACAAGCAGTTTTTGTTAATTTGACAGCCAGTTCTCTGGTTTCCCAGCCGAAAGTCATTTCCCTGCTGGACACAGATTCTATAATGAATCATGTAGTTGGTGCTGGACTGACAGTGCTGAAGCCTTTACTTCTCTACAGAATAGCTGCAAAATGGACAGCTGCAGAGCAAGCTTCTCAACACAGACAGTCCCCTGCCAATGTATCTTAGCCCTGACCTACTAAGATGACTTAGAAGTGAGAGGGGGTGTTCAGGATAGAGGGTACAGGTTCCATTCAGTCCATGAGTTCTTTACTGAGACTGCCAAAAAGAAGCCGAGTTTCAATGGTCATGGTGGTTTCTGTAATATAGACATTTATATATCAGGAAATGGACTAAGAGACCAACTCATTTCATACAGACTAGATGTCATTACCAAACTAGGCTGCATTTGAACTGGGGATTTAGAGGTGAAAGGCTCTCTTTCCTACTACCAATGTCCTGGGCATTCCAGGTCTCTGGTATGTATTTTTATTCTGGTTATCCAGAAGCACATTCTGCCATCACATTCAGCATAGTGTAACTGTCTTTCTCTGTGGGCTTGTGTGTGTAATAGGGGAGGATTTTATGAAGCTTGTGACTTCCTCTCCTTCTGGAGTAATCAGGAATGCAGCAACTCTGTCATCCCAACGATCGTGGCTTCTATTTCAACTTTTTATGTTGCTCTATGAAAACAGGCAATTCATTTGGTCAGCTTCACTGTTCTGGTTTTGTGAGTTTCTTTGGAAATTGTGTGTCCTTCCTTTGGCCATCCAGAATGGCTCCCATTAGATGGTATCACAATCACATGAAAAAATCATCTCTGATTGTTCTTGTCTGATATTCCAGAAGAAAGAAAATTCTCTCTCAGACTCTGAGATGGGAGATGATGAACAAGAGCTATCGCAGGAAATAAGAAAATTTGCAACTATTCAGTAGGTTCTATTGAAACCCCACTAATCTCCTTATTTCTTGATACACAAGGGAAGCTAGTTCTTTGGCTTTCTCTGCTCCAGCCTGTAAAACCTTCTCCAAGTGGGATTTGTCCTCCTGGAGCTTCTTAATTTCGTTCCCAATTGGCGCAAATTTCTGAATAACTGCCTCTGCCACTATCCCTTTGTAGTGTGCAGTGTCAAGACCAATACACTGGTGCACCACTTCCTTTATGCTGAGTCCTGTTACTGCAGCATGAATGGTCACCAGATTGGAGACACCAGGACGAGAGTCTGGGTCATAGGTCACCTCGGAGGTGAAGTCAGTCACAGCCTTGCGTAATTTCAGAACTATCTCCTCTGGACTGTCTGTGATATTGAGTGTGCCTAATTTCTGAGGGTCTGACTTGGACATCTTGGCTGTTGGATCCCTGAGAGACTTTATCTTCTTCGTTGTACCTAAAAAGACAAACAGATCATGGTTTTCTATTCATGCTTATTTGGCACTTTTCTTAGGAGAATACTACAGCCTATAGCAGGTTGCCCTGGCTGCTTGCCTTGCTTTAACAATTACTTTCTCAAGCATTACAAAATACACTCATCCTTAATCTTCATTCTCTCCCACCAAAAGCACCCCAGCCATTCTCCTTTCTCCCCATAATCACCCAAAGAACCTGAACCTAGTTCCCCTTTCTCCCCATTTACCTACTGCTTCTGGGATGATTCCAGCCTGCTATGGCTCTATGCTGATTTCCCTACCAATCCACCTCCTCCTCTAGGTACCTGGTATTAGCGAGGCAAGTAACCCAGGGAGCACAAACTAGAAGTGTGTGAGGGATCCCGTAACAGTGGGGAGCTGGGTCAGATCACACTCCAGGGTCCCAAAATGACCAGCCTCCTCACCATGAGAAGCTGCCCCACACAAGAAGCCCCTGAAACTCTCCTAGAGCTCCTTAGAAATTGCTCCCTCCCAGGTGTTATCTACCCAAAAACTAGGCAGGGGAAAACATTGCTTAGATTTTGGCAGGGTGATAGGTGCCTTAGAAATAACTGAGACACATGCACGCATGCAAGACAGGATACCAGTACTATAAAGCACGTGGCAACATTCATCTAGTTACACCACTCCATTAATTCACAGTCCCTTCCCATTGTTACTATTATACACAAAATGCAGTGTGAGCCATTGAGCTAATGACTAGAATCGCATAGCACAGAATCACTGTTGCATAGACATCACAGTATTGGTGCTCAAACTGCTCACAAGACACTGCACCAAGGTTTGTAACACCCTGTATTCTCATGGGTGACCTCTCATTTTTAACTGGGGCTTTAAAGTGGAAAGAGGGCTACTAATGATACCCTGGCAGTGTAATCTTTTCTAAGGGGAGAACTCCCTGCCCCTGGGGGCTGCACATTCCTCTAGATTATGAACTAATGCAAAGATACCACACTTTTTCTGTACTCAGCTGCTCATGTTTCCCGCCACATGTGCCATTTGCTCTACAGAAAGATTCAGAAATTTTTCATGGCCTCGTAATGCAAAAAATGGCTGAACACATTTTCCTCAAAATCTCCTAAGCTTTAGGCTTTGACCAAGAATGGAAAGTTTAGCGCCAATGAAGAGCCTTCTTGAAATTTACAAGCATATGTCAAAGCACCTAGTGAACTTTTGGGTGCTATGGTAATGAAGGTAATAAAACAGAAACTGCTTTGCAACTTCAATTACAGCATTTACTACAAGCAAACACTATAGCGTTATGCTGGTTGGTGGTCTCTTATTCAACGCCCTAATGGGCATCACAAATTGCTCCTTAATTGGCACCATCAAACATGCTCTCTCCTCATGAGAGGCCCATGCCTGCAAGAACAGACAGGGGCTGCAACCAAGCAGGATTGAAAGGCAGTAGCAAAGCATTGTGGGGGGCCCCAGGACTGGAATAGCAGATACTGTACACATTCCTTTCTGGGGCTTTTCAAAGCCCCATATTCATTCTTTTCTATTAATCTACTTTGCCATCAGTTTGCCCCCTTTCCAGTTGTTCCCACATAGATTCACCCTACCTGCAAGTCAAACCTCAACCCTTAATAACTCACTGCAATCTAGTATTTAACCACACCTCTCCCTACTCACTTAAAATGGCTTTGGGCACAGGAAAGAAGTTTCCATATTTCTTGTTAAAGTGCTGTGCTATATCTCGAGCCAGTTCCAGGTGCAGGACTTGATCTTCTCCAACAGGAACATGTGTTGACCTTTTAATAAAAGACAGATACAGGAAACTCAGCAAAATTCTCTAGTTCTATTGAAATGTTACCTGAGACTGTCACAGCTCCTGCCATAGTTGAGGGCCAGATGGAGCCAAATGTTCAATCACAGCTAACTTGCTCTCCTCTGGGTGAACAAGATTCCAGACGGATCCTGTCTAATACGGTTCTGCTGTGTCTGATGGGATGAAATGCAGAATCAGCAGCAAAAGAACAGCCTTTTACCAAAGTTTGAATGTAAATGGGAAATATACCAGAAAAAGTAACAATATTGGCACGTACACTTGTATTCTGCAAGCATCTACCACTTTCCATAAGATTTCTACTACCCACTGTCTTCTATTCATTCATGGATTTTAAGGATAGAAGGGACCGTTAGATCATCTAGTCTGATTTCTTGTATAACATAGGTCATGCAAATTTATCCAGTTACTACTGTGTTGAAGTCCAATAACTTGTGTTTGGCTAATGCATATCTTCCAGAATGGCATCCAGTCTTGATTTGAAGACTTTAAGGGATGGAGAATCCATCACTTTCCCTTGTGTTTTTTTCCTATGATTAATTGCCCTCACTGTTAACCTGTGATTTTTTAGGTGAGATATAGACTTGAAATCATGTCCTCTTTTGTTTATTAAAGCTTCCACTGCACTTTTAAAGAGTTGGTGTATGATAAACCAAGTCCTGGCCAAATTCTAATTTAATTCAAATTCTGCGTCTCTAAATACCCAGACAATTTCAATTCAATATGGTATTCTTTACTTCTGATCCTAAATTACAGGGGGTCAATCTCTTCACCCCTCTACCCACCAAAGAGTAAGCAAGACAAGCTAAAAACTGTTACAGTAGCCCATAGGAAATCACAGTGTCTTACAACACAGAAAAAACAGTTACCTTAATCAATACACTTAAGCAGGCCAAAAGGAACATTTCCATATGCCAAAATGGTACCAGAATCACAAAGTTATCCGACTAACCTGAAAACATATTGTGTTTCTATAAACGCCTCAGCATGACTCTTTCTTTCTTATGTTAGTTTTCTTGCTGTCTTTGCTCCTGCTTCTCACATGCTATTTATTTACCTTCTATTAATTAACTTTTTTTTCTTCTTCCTAATCCTCTTTTTTCTCCAAGGTCACTTCAGTTGGTTTTATTTCTCCCTCACTTCCTTCTCCTAATTCATTTATTTTGTTTGTGGTATTTTATTTGCTGAATCTTTTCTGCCACTTTTATGAGTTCTTATTTCTGCAGTTAGTTTTGCTTTGTACCATTTCAGCGTCTGCTTTTCCTGCTCTTCCTTCTATGACTGCTGCTCCTTTCCTAATTATCCATTTTCTCTTGCCTCTTGTCCCATTTCCTAACCCTTTCAATATAAAAGAGCTCTCTTGTTAAATATATATCTTTTAACATATGTGCTCTCTCTCTCTCTCTGACACCTCCTTATTTTGTCATCTGTTTCCAGTCAGCCAGCACTTAATATGCAAAAGTTGAGCTAAAATGAGCTGGAAGTACAAATCAAAAGTACAGAATCTTATTACACAGAGATGGAAAAGATCTAGGTAGTTCAGTCCATCCCAGGGCCCAGTGCAGAATGGTTTCTGACAGTGAAGTTGCCAGTGTTTTGTTTATTAAAATTACTTTAATTGATGGGGCTTCTATTATTCCCCTTGGGGAACTATTCAACAATCAAACAGATCTCAGTTAAGAATTTTTTTCTAATATTCAAATTACATTTTCCCTCTACTTTTACCCCTATATTCCTAATTATGATACATATAAACTAGCAATATCATCCCTAAATCTTTTGACATGACTGTTTCCCCTCCCATTGACTCTATGCTTTGGATTATTTTACCCAAGATATATTTTTCCAGGTAGAAGCCTTGTTATTCCCACCTATTCTATATTCCCAAACCCTCCATGCCCTTTTGTATCATTTCTCTGTCTTCCCAGAAGTTGATGAACCCACACAACTCAATATAATCTGCAAACATAATGTACTATTTACTCTGTCTTTGAGATTCATTAATTAAGATTTTACATATTACCCGACTTAACTATGCTTCATTCACAGATGCAACCTTCCTCCACATTACCAGCTCTTGATCTCAGCCTCATCAGACAGCCTAGGAACTAATAAAGGGCTAATAGGTCAGCCATGTATGGGGAGAATGGGAGCGTGGAGTGGAACCATCAAGCTGCTGGAGTGGAGTGGTATAAGCATGGAGTCAGGCTGCTAGCACTGGGTAGGTGGGCAGGGAGAAGAAGAGCAATTAGGTTTACAAGAGACGTGCGGGAAGAACCAGGAAAAAAAGAACGAGTAACTGAAAGAAGGATATTGTCTACATTTCTTCAGTATAGGAAACGTCCCCTCAGGGATGTAAAAAAGTTAAAATGTGGGGGAAAAAAAAAAGAGACTTCACAGTTTCCCAATTTGCAGAAGACTTCTTCAAACACTGTGCCATATGGCTACACGACATCCTGATGGTGCCAGTCATTACACCTCATGTCAAAGCTGGGACCTCTGCTAATCTTACACCAAAGATAATTGACTAGTATAGAACTATGCTTCTGTAATGGGTCTCAACTTTCTCATGGAGGCAACACATGAGGTTTGGCTACCCCTTTGTGCAGAAAACTCTTCACCCATTGACACAGCATAATCTATACCAGAACCTGAAAAAAATGTAAGTGAATTTAATAGTGGTGTAAAGTGCCCAACTGAAAGGTCTGGACACTAAATCTTTCTAGCTTCATAGCAGGTCCATCATGGGAAGTAACAACATGACTCAGCCCTGACCTTGAGGATCCACAACTAGTTTAATCTCTGTGGCCCATTCAGTCAATCAATCCAATGCAACTGCTGAATGGGTCAACTGGTGTTAGTATTATTGGTGATTTTAGGGACATGCACTAAATTGTTCTGAGGTGACCAACTCTTCTTAGACAATACCATCCAATGGTTTTCCAGTGGCCTGATATTTAATCACTATCAACCTGAGCAAGATTTTAAACAGTGACTGAAAGATGAAAGTGTGCCATCCATTCCCAGTCCTCTCAGCTATTCACGCCCCTTGATATTTAACATGTTGACCCATAGAACTTTAGTCTTACAGCAGTTGAACAGACGTTGCCTGTGGGCTCACATTCTGTCTCTTACTTGTACAGCAGAATATCTGCAGCTTGAAGCACAGGGTATGTGAATAGACCAACGGTTCCTTCAGAATTCTGGCTGGCATTCTTTACCTGTTTGCAAAAGAAAGACATACGGAAATCATCCATTTGGCTGATGTTAACATCTGATTTTGATTTTTTTTGTTGCAAGTTTTACTTACTGAGTCTGCTTCGTTCACTGACTGTCATTCTAGCAAAGAAGCAAGCCTAACAGAATTTGTGCTTTTTCAATGCCCAGTGCTACTTACTGCTCATGGCTCAGTTATTTTCTAGAGATATTTATAGATCTTGTCTCATAATATTATTCTATTACTTTACTAGGGAGAGATATTAGATGTGTGGGACGGTAACTGCCAAACTCACTCCTTTTTTTGTTGTTTGTTAGAAGACTGGTATGCAGCACTTGTTTTTATCCAAAGTCCTGATACCCTCCAGATTAACCCACCTTTTTGTAAATAATTATCAGAGGTTCAGAAGTTCAATACCTAATTCCTTTAACACCCTAGATGCATATCATCTGGACCAGCTGGTCTGTAGATGTTCAAGTATCTAGTTTCCTGCTTTTTGTTTTAACTGTAGCTACATTTAAAAAAATCCTTAAAATCTGTCCAGACTTCTTTATATTTTCCTGTATCTTTTTACTCTCCCCGTCATCCAGATCACACTGTCTTGTCTCCATCTCCAGGCTCTTAAATACGGGGGGGCCTGATGCCAAGCACCTGCAGCTACTATTTGTGGGTTTTAAAAGTCCAACCACTTATACTTAGATGTCTAAATATCGCTTTACAAGTCTAACTTGAGAAACACAGGTTTGAAAAGCTTGGCTTTAATCTAAGTTTTGCATTAACACTATTTGTTGCATTTAAATTTGAATGGGTTTATTTAATTAAGAAGAAAAAACAGGAAGGGAAAAAAAACACCCAAAAACATCTGGAGGTATTTAGCCCTCTCCAGTTGTGAACTCTGCAAACCAAATTGCTCTGGATTTTTTTTCTTCTCATTGTTTGTCTCTCTTCTGACTCCTTGTAAAACCGTCTTTCGGGTTCGGGGCCCCTTGCCACACCCCAGTACCACCACAGGGGCAGCCCAGTCCAGGCCCCAGCCTCTTAGCCCTTGCAGTGGACCCCACCACCCCGTCCTTGTAGGCCTTCTTACTTTGTTTATGGGTGACGAAAAGCAAAAGTTCAAACTCAACAGAGAAGCCCCTTCTGTCAGGTCAGTGACATCACCTTACTTCAGGGTTGCCCAGAAAGCAGGTTTACTGGAGTCCTTCCAGCCAGGTAGCCCAATAACTCTCTCCCTGCCAGGCTTGCCTCTGGGGCTCACTGGACTCTTCCCAGAGAGGTGGTGATATCTAAACAGTCAAATAAGGCCTCTATGACCCTCCTATAGTCCTGGGCTGTTGCCAAATCAAGTTCATGGCATTCAGCTTGAGCCGGTCCTGACAGATGGCACCAATAACATGGTCCAGTGCTCTGAGGACCACATCACAGCAGATGCCACCAGCTCAAAAGGAGTGAGAAATGCCTTGGGGTCATTGGTGGTGCCCATCTTAGACAGCTTCCTCAGGGATGGGTGTTGAGCTGGGAGGCCCAGGGTTAGTGGTCACCACAGCCCTAGGTGACCCTAGAGGTCGGAGAACTGACAGCATCTGTTGCTCCAGGTTCTGTTGTTGCTGTTGGCATGTGGCTAATTCCCTGTCAGCTAGTGCTGCTGGTGCCCCAGCTGTTGCTGGATTGCAAGCTGTTGAAGCAGCTGCTGCTGTTTTTGTTGCAGGATGGCCTGGTGCTGCTGGTTTTCTGTGACCCATTTTAACAGCCATTCCAGATCCATTACAAGGTTGTTTCTGTCAGGATTTTCTCAGCCTCAAACCTCTTTTCTCCTTTTCCCCACTCCCTGCTCCCTTTTCCTCTCCCTTTCAGCAGAGCTGACCAAGTGCCCGCATTCTCCACCACTTTTAAGAGATTCTTTCTGGGGCACTTCTCTAGCTCGGTCGGGGACCCTTGCCATGCCCAGTGACCACCACAGGGTCAGCCCAGTCAAGACCACAGCCTCTTAGCCCTTGCAGTGGGCCCCACCCTTGCAGAGTTCAAAGTCAACAAAGAAGCCCTTCCAGGGGTCCAAAAAAAAAAAAAAAAGGTCAGTGGCACCACCTTATTTCAGAGATGCCTGGGTAGCAGCTTTACTGGAGTCCTTTGGGCTAGATAGCCCAATCATGCTCTCCCTGCCAGGCTTGCTTCTGGCGCTCACTGGACTCTTTCCAGAGCTGGGGGTCTCTGGCATGGTGGAGGTTCCTCCTGCTGCTTCAGGAGACTCTCCAGCTGCTCCATTCTCAGGGATTCCCCCTTGCTGATTGCAGCTTCCTCCTTTGAATGCCTTCCACCCTACCATGCATAGTTGGAAGGGCCAGAGAGGTGGGGCTACCTTAGCGCTGAACCTCCCTAGCCCCTTCCCTGTCAGCGTGGGGTTTACACATCCCAGCACACTTCTGATTTCTCTTCTTGTTAAATAAAGAAAACCCAGGGAAATTAAATGCAAAAAACAGTGTTGATGTAATACTAAGAAATTAAGCACATATGTCATGAATGGCAAAAGGGAAGATTTTTCAAAACATCAACTCAGCCACAGTCATCTTTAGTTATGTTTATTTCTGTATCCCTTTTAAAATGTAAACCTTAATATATCCCATACCATACAACACACAGAATGGCCAACTAATGTTGCAGAAGACTTACTTATGGAATTTCCTTACTTGTGACTGCTTGATTTTTTAGCCTTAATGTTGTGCTGTACTCATTGCATTTTATTATGTTATGAGGCTTGAAATAAGAACTTTAAACATTTTGATAAATGATTAAAAATACCAGTCTATAATTGAAAACCTTCTTTAACTGCCTCTGTATTCTCTACTTTTACAGGTATGCTACTTTGTAACCTCCCAGAGCAGCAGCCTCACTGACTCACAATATACAGTTATGTCTCCTATAGTAATAGCATTGTATGGGGTTGTTTTCTTTCCTCTTCCTGAAGTGACTCCATCACCTTTTAGTAAGAATGACTGGCCCAGTGTTTATGGTCCACAGGCAACAGAAAGGACAATACTGTTTTTATTAAATTCCCTTAAATCTCCTTTTAGTTTAATATGCTGATCATATAAACCTTACCTTCCACTGGGGAAAGCTTTGTATACGTGGCATACTAGTTAAGCACCCAAGAATCCAACCGAGCTCTGCATGTTCAGGCACCTAAAAAAAAAAAAAAAAAAAGCCATAAGAAATCGGAATAGATTTAATGTATTTTCACCTGCACACATCATGTCTAGAGAAAGTACAGCCAGTAAAGGCTATCAAACCAGAGATTAGTAAGATTAGTTTATTTTTGGCTAACATTTTTTCAGTGAGTTTAGTGCTGGTGAGAAGTAACAGAGAGCCCTAGTGACTTAGGAACCTATACTGATCCATAGTACAAGTACAGCTCCTGCAACAGCACTACAAGCTTTCCCACCCTACCTGATCAGCCTACCCTAACTGACCAAGAAAGAAAACTGCAGAGATGAGACGGGTGTTTAATTTTCATGTTCATTCAGATCTTGGCCTTTATGCTGAGAATGCCAAGTACCTTGAGGCAGTGGGCTAGGGGTTACAGCACAGGACTGTTAGTCAGATTCCCTTGCTTCTAGTCCTAGCTCCAACATTAATTTGATGTGGGAGTCAAACACCTCTCTGTGCTTCAGTTGTCCTGTCTGTAAAATGGGGACACCTAGACCTCTTAAGTGTTCTGGATTTTGTGGAATGTTCTACATTTTGGGTTAATCAGCCTGCCTGTTCTGCAGCACCAAAGGCAGGAGATGTTTTGCAAATGAAAGAGGAAGACTGACTCAAAATATCCATTGACTTAGGGAAGGATGCATAGGGCAGATAGCCAGGATGCGAAATCTAATGTGGGAGACTGCAACCACCAAAATGCCTTCAGGAAATGAAATGATTAACACATTTTAGCATTTGTAAGACTAGATTAGATTATTTTAAAATATGTTTTAGATTTTTTTTCCTTCCTAATGGTGTCATTCACTACAGGGCAGAGTTAAGGTTGTTTGGTGCCCTCATATTTCTACACCTTAATATGTTAGGATTCCTGTTAAAGTTTAACCTTAATTCTGAATTTCCTGGGTTTACAATGCATGTTTTGGAAATAATTACATCGCTGTATTAACAAAAAAACCACCATGAATCACTGATGTGTACTCTCAATCTTAACTCCATTTTAACTGTTTTTGTCTGGAGGTAATTTATGAGGTATAATGTGCAACAAAACAAGGGTCCACTTCTGGTCACTTGCCACACATTTCAGTTGCCTCTGTCACATGCTGGCAGGTATGGGTTCAGAGGTATGATAATACCTAGGACAGAGGGGTTGAGAAACTTAATGCTTGTGTTTCGATCTGAGAGCTCAGATAAAAAGCTTTAAAAAGTGCTTATTAACAACAAGTGGGACAATTACTAATATCATCTGCAGAAATCATTTTGGTGTTGTATGTAGACTTGGAAAAGGACCGATTCCATAAGTGACTAAATTTAATATAATTAAATAGCCCTAAGACTGTAATTACTTTTGGTCACTGATGATATGGTCCACAGCTGAACTGATGACCTGAGGTGAATAGCTCAGGAACTGATTACAATGACATGAAGCCTCCCAGACCCTCTCTTTTTTGATTCCCTCATATTCATTTGCCTGCCTGGCTTTAGTACACAAGGCAAAGTGTGACAAGATGGCGCCAAATGTGTCCTCTATGCAATGTAAACAGAGCTGGATGGAACTGACTTAACCTATGCCTATTTCATTTAGG
Source organism: Eretmochelys imbricata (assembly GCF_965152235.1). Classification (NCBI taxonomy): domain Eukaryota; kingdom Metazoa; phylum Chordata; order Testudines; family Cheloniidae; genus Eretmochelys; species Eretmochelys imbricata. Next base: position 209,322,115 of record NC_135572.1, read on the forward strand.
AGGAATCACCATCTGGTACAAAACAATTTATCGTTTCTTTCTTCTAGTCACAAACTAAGAGGGGATGTTGTTCTGCAGCATTGCTGTTGACAAGGCCTCTCTTTCAAAGCTACAGATTTCACTATATGCCTCTGTCATGCCTCCCTCCCACAACCAAGGCTGCATGTGCCCATTGTGCCAGTTGCTTTGACATCCCATGTGTTACTGGAATACTGAGCTGTCAGCCATTCTGCAGCTCTGGCTCTAAGCAGCGAGTTAATTCACTTCCAGCCCCCAAAGCCAGATTCACATGAAGCACGGTCCATTATTAACAAAGTGATAAGAGCACATGCTAATGTAAAGAAAAGCTGCCAGGGAGGGAGCACAAAGAAGCATGGAAGAAACAAAGAAAAACAATCACACAGGGTAAAATAAATAAAAAGCTTGTTAACTCATTGCCCCAATGGAATTTAATTCATTTAAAATTCTGCAGGAAGTCCTTCTCTATGCTGCTAAACAAGGGACTGTGGAGTTAATTCATATAATAGAAAGAAATAGGCAAAAGTAAAAAAGACATGCCCCATCTCTCTATCACTCAATTAATTTTCAATAGCTTTGAATAAACTTTCATAACATTTATCATGCTAATATTAATGAAGAGCAAAACCTTCGAAAAACAAACAGCTCCTTCCACAAAGGGCAATAGCTTCAAAAAAACTCTTTGATGAAGGTCCTGTTCTTTCTGAAAGAAGTAACTGAAATGCTGAGGATCCTATCTGAAAACCTGGGAAACTAATACACAAAAACACAGTGTTGTGTATCAGTTAAGGCTGTTCTATACATAATACTTCACATAAAAATCTAGGGCTTAAAGCAATTAAAAAAAGCAACTAAAAATTAATCCTGATTAATCGCACTGCTAAACAATAATAGAATACCATCTATTTAAATATTTTTGGATGTTATCTACATTTTCAAATATATTGATTTCAATTACAACACAGATTGTACAGTGCTCACTTTATATTTATTTTTTATTACAAATATTTGCACTGTAAAAAACAAAAATAGTATTTTTCAGTTCATTTAATAAAAGTACTGTAGTGCAATTGCTTTATCATGAAAGTTGAACTTACAAATGTAGAATTATGTTAAAAAAATAATTGCATTCAAAAATAAAACAATGTAAAACTTTAGAGCCTACAAGTCCACTCAGTCCTACTTCTTGTTCAGCCAATCGCTCAAACAAGTTTGTTTACATTTGCAGGAGACAATGCTGCCCACTTCTTGTTTACAATGTCACTTGAAAGCGAGAACAAGAGTTCACATGGCACTGTTGTAGCTGGCGTCTCAAGATATTTACTTGCCAGATGCGCTAAAGATTCATATGTCCCTTCATGCTTCAACCACCATTCCAGAGGACATGTGTCCATGCTGATGATGGGTTCTGCTTGATAACAATCCAAAGCAGTGCGGACCGACTCATGTTCATTTTAATAATCTGAGTCAGATGCCACCAACAGAAAGTCGATTTTCTTTTTTGGTGGTTCGGGTTCTGTAGCTTCCACATTGGAGTGTTACTCTTTTAAGACTTCTGAAAACATGCTCCACACCTCGTCCCTCTCAGATTTTGGAAGGCACTTCAGATTCTTAAACCTTGGGTCAAGTACTGTACCTATCTTTAGAAATCTCACATTGGTAACTTCTTTGCGTTTTGTCAAATCTGAAGTGAAAGTGTTCCTAAAACGAACAACAGGGTCATCATCCGAGACTGCTATAACATGAAATACATGGCAGAATGTGGGTAAAACAGAGCAGGAGACATACAAATTCACCCCTAAGGAGTTCAGTCACGAATTTAATTAACACATTTTTTTTTAATGAGCGTCATCAGCATGGAAGCATGTCCTCTGGAATGGTGGCCGAAGCATGAAGGGGTATACGAATGTTTAGCATATCTGGCACATAAATACCTTGCAATGTTGGCTGCAAAAGTGCCATGCGAAGGCCTGTTCTCATAGAATCATAGAATATCAGGGTTGGAAGGGACCTCAGGAGGTCATCTAGTCCAACCCCCTGCTCAAAGCAGGACCAATCCCCAATTAAATCATCCCAGCCAGGGCTTTGTCAAGCCTGACCTTAAAAACTTCTAAGGAAGGAGATTCTACCACCTCCCTAGGTAACGCATTCCAGTGTTTCACCACCCTCCTCGTGAAAAAGTTTTTCCTAATATCCAACCTAAACCTCCCCCACTGCAACTTGAGACCATTACTCCTTGTCCTGTCCTCTTCTACCACTGAGAATAGTCTAGAACCACCTCTCAGTTAGTTGAAAGCAGCTATCAAATCCCCCCTCATTCTTCTCTTCTGCAGACTAAACAATCCCAGTTCCCTCAGCCTCTCCTCATAAGTCATGTGTTCCAGGGCCCTAATCATTTTTGTTGCCCTTCGCTGGACTCTCTCCAATTTATCCACATCCTTCTTGTAGTGTGGGGCCCAAAACTGGACACAGTACTCCAGATGAGGCCTCACCAATGTCGAATAGAGGGGGACGATCACGTCCCTCGATCTGCTCACTTATACATCCCAAAATGCCATTGGCCTTCTTGGCAACAAGGGCACACTGCTGACTCATATCCAGCTTCTCGTCCACTGTCACCCCTAGGTCCTTTTCCGCAGAACTGCTGCCTAGCCATTCGGTCCCTAGTCTGTAGCTGTGCATTGGGTTCTTCCGTCCTAAGTGCAGGACCCTGCACTTATCCTTATTGAACCTCATCAGATTTCTTTTGGCCCAATCCTCTAATTTGTCTAGGTCCCTCTGTATCCTATCCCTGCCCTCCAGCGTATCTACCACTCCTCCCAGTTTAGTATCATCTGCAAACTTGCTGAAGGTGCAATCCACACCATCCTCCAGATCATTTATGAAGATATTGAACAAAACCGGCCCCAGGACCGACCCCTGGGGCACTCCACTTGACACCGGCTGCCAACTAGACATGGAGCCATTGATCACTACCCGTTGAGCCCGACAATCTAGCCAACTTTCTACCCACCTTATAGTGCATTCATCCAGCCCATACTTCTTTAACTTGCTGGCAAGAATACTGTGGGAGATTGTGTCAAAAGCTTTGCTAAAGTCAAGAAACAATACATCCACTGCTTTCCCTTCATCCACAGAACCAGTAATCTCATCATAGAAGGTGATTAGATTAGTCAAGCATGACCTTCCCTTGGTGAATCCATGCTGACTGTTCCTGATCACTTTCCTCTCATGGAAGTGCTTCAGGATTGATTCTTTGAGGACCTGCTCCATGATTTTTCCGGGGACTGAGGTGAGGCTGACTGGCCTGTAGTTCCCAGGATCCTCCTTCTTCCCTTTTTTAAAGATTGGCACTACATTAGCCCTTTTCCAGTCATCCGGGACTTCCCCTGTTCGCCACGAGTTTTCAAAGATAATGGCCAATGGCTCTGCAATCACAGCCGCCAATTCCTTTAGCACTCTCGGATGCAACTCGTCCGGCCCCATGGACTTGTGCACGTCCAGCTTTTCTAAATAGTCCCTAACCACCTCTTTCTCCAGAGGGCTGGCCATCTATTCCCCATGTTGTGATGCCCAGCACAGCAGTCTGGGAGCTGACCTTCTTGCAGTCTGGGAGCTGACCTTGTGAATCTCACATTGGTACCTTGTGACCTCAGATGACATTGTAAACAAGAAGCGGGCAGCGTTATCTCCCGTAAATGTAAACAAACCTGTTTGTCTTAGCGATGGGCTGAACAAGAAGTAGGACTGAGTGGACCTGTAGGCTCTAAAGTTTTACATTGTTTTGTTTTTGAATGCAGTTATGTAACAAAAAATAATCTATATCTGTAAACTGCACTTTGACGATAAAGAGATTGCACTAAAATACTAGTATGACGTGAATTGAAAAATACTATTTCTTTTATCATTTTTACAGTGCAAATATTTGTAATAAAAATAATAATATAAAGTAAGCATTGTCTACTTTGTATTCTGTCTTGTAATTGAAATCAAGATACCTGAAAATATAGAAAAACATCCAAAAATATTTAATAAATTTCAATTGGAATTTTATTAACAGTGCGATTAAAACTACATGTAATTGCAATTAATTTTTAAATCATGATTAATTTTTTTCAGTTCATCACATGAGTTAACTGCAATTAATCGACAACCCTAATAAAATAAAATGACATGGAAAGTTAAGTCTATCATCTGCTTAAGAGAATGTACCACAACCTTAACTCTGCCCCAGCCTGGATGTCAGATTTCCAGCACTGCCTTCTCCGAACACTTGAGTGTATGCAACTTTACAGAACTGCAGAAAAGGGATGGTGTAGGGACTGAGGGAGTATGGCCTGTTTGTGGTGGAGATAAGATTGTGAATTTGGGGAGGAGGTGATGGAAGGTTGGCATCCCATTCTCTGTCACATCATCACCTGACCTGAGCTACTGACAGGACCCTGTCTATAACTGTAACAGTTAGAAAATTTTAATTACACTGTCCTTTCACTTTGCTCCTGACCATTGACTATCAATCTTGGCTCTACCTCCCAGTTCTGACTCTGTCAAGGTTCCTTCCCCACTCTGAACTCTAGGGTACAGATGTGGGGACCTGCATGAAAACCCCCTAAGCTTATTTTTACCAGCTTAGGTTAAAACTTCCCCAAGGTACAAACTATTTTACCTTTTGCCCTTGGACTTTTTTGCTGCCACCACCAAGCGTCTAACAAATATATATAACAGGGAAAGAGCCCGCTTGGAAATGTCTTTCCCCCCAAAATCCTCCCAAACCCTACACCCCCTTTCCTGGGGAAGGCTTGATAAAAATCCTCACCAATTTGCATAGGTGAACACAGACCCAAACCCTTGGATCTCAAGAACAATGAAAAAAGCAATCAGGTTCTTAAAAGAATCACCTCTGTAAAATCAGGATGGTAAATACCTTACAGGGTAATCAGTAAAAAAAGTAAAAAGAATCACCTCTGTAAAATCAGGATGGCAAATACCTTACAGGGTAATCAGATTCAAAACATAGAGAATCCCTCTAGGCAAAATCTTAAATTACAAAAAGACACAAAAACAGGAATATACAGTCCATTCACCACAACTTATTTTATCAGCCATTTAAACAAAACAGAATCTAATGCATATCTAGCTAGATTACTTACTAAGTTCTAAGACTCCATTCCTTTCTGTTTCCGGCAAAAGCATCACACAGACAGACAGAACCTTTGTTTATCACCCCCCGCCCCCTCCAGCTTTGAAAGTATCTTGTCTCCTTGTTGGTCACTGTGGTCAGGTGCCAGCGAGGTTATCCTAGCTTCTTAACCCTTTACAGGTGAAAGGGTTTTTCCTCTGGCCAGGAGGGATTTTAAAGGTGTTTACCCTTCCCTTTATATTTATGACAGACTCAAACTCTGGCTCAATCCTTTGCTCTGGCATTTGGTATCTAACCCCAGCTCCAATCCTCAGCGTTGACTCCCGGTCCTGACTCTGGCTCAGCTCCCTGGCTCTGGTACTTAGCAGTTGATCCCAACTCTCCCACGCACTTCTGTTCTCTGACCTGGATACCTGCTCTGCCCACTAGACATGACTCCTGCTCTGCCCACTAGGCCAGACTGCCCACGTCCTGGTTCCTGACATTTTACATACATGAAACAGACTGAAAAAGCATATGTCTCATCTGCCTCTAGGAGCCAGTCCACATAGAGGACAACAGCCTAATACTGCTACCAGTTATTCCATCAGTTCAAAGTGATATACATCTGTCTGGTGATAGAGAGGTTCCTTGCCAGTAGCTGGCATTCTTCAAGTGTATTGCACCTGCATATTTGCTATGGAATCTTTCTAGAGAGTAGTGTGTATTGGGGTCAACTGCCTCTCTCTACCCTTCCCTTGTGGAGGATTCAGAAGTTATTAAAGGGGCAACCAAAGACCCTAACCACCTTTCAGCTCCTTCCCTAATTTTGGAATTATTTACCTTAGACTCTGAAGTGGTGAGGGTGAGGTGAAGAGTGAATATGCAGAGGCAGTGCATTCAAAGACCAATAGTTAGTTTTAAGTAGCCTCTTTCCTTAGGGTGGCTTCCACATATTCCCACCTGTGGGAGATTAGTGAGCAGTACCCTTCCCCCCACGACCCTGGAACATGGGCTGAGTTCTAAGTGAACAAGGACTCAGAATTGCCAAAGTGAGCATCAGCTCTGGATGGCAAGTCAAGAGATATCAGAAGGGACCACAGTTTTGTTCTCCCAGATCAGAATGCAAGGGACAACATTTTATTTAGTTTATTTTTTTGGTGCTTTAAGTACATATAGAGCTTCAAGTAACAGCTTTTCAAATTCTATGAAGACAGGAGCCTACATGGATGTTTCTTTGGATTAGTTGAATACTTTTGATATATCCAGGTGAATAAACATCTGACAAGTCTTAAGCATGGGTGTAAAAAAGACTGCAGAAATAGGCTAGTTAGCAGAAAAGGAGAGGACTTGAGACTGGAAATGGGGATGAGAACACTGATCATATCACACTTATCATATGGACTACTGTTTATAGAGGACTGGCCATTAGGCTGGTATCTCGAAGTCTAGCACGTAGCTACACCTATGAGGAACATCGTCTTCCCTCCAGCAAACTCCAACAAAACAGACAAGAGCTTGGTGAAACAAGACTCTAACCCCAAATCAAAAGAAATATATGCACTAGAGAGAACACTCCCAGGACAGCTAAGTGAGTATGTCTCCCTTGTGGTATTCACAGTACAAACAAATGTGCTGCTGTAAAATAAATCCTGTAAAAAGATTCCTTGGACACAGGCATGAAGGACAAAGCAATTATCTCCAGAAATCTTAGTAGTGCACAGTGCAGCCTTTCTGCAAAGTATGGTGTTGCAAGTGTGTGAGCACTACTAACCTAAGCACGTGAGGGTGGAAACTGAAATCATCACCCAGAAAGCTTGATAGAACTCAAAACACGGTTCTGAATGTTCAAAGTGTAATAAACAGCAATGTTAAAAGCAAGAGATTTGTTTGGTCAAAGATTGCTGCTTTTTGATAAGAACCATTAAACTTCCAACAAACTCTCTCATCAAGCCTGTTGGCAATCCAGAAGTCCAGATGTCAGTCTGAGAAGATGCAGGGGCAGAAGATCCAGTACATTGTAAAGTAATGCTAACAACAGATTGCAGATTTGTCTTCAAACATCCTACAAGACCTGGTTATGGCTACTAACAACATCTTGGTTCCGTCCCAAATGATCTGCAGACAGATTTCCTGAACCAATGGAAATCAGAGGGAACGCATAGAATTCCTGATTCCAGTCCAAAAAAAGAGACTCTGCCAATGACAATGGGTCTTGCTTGACTCTGAAGCAGAACTGGAGACAACAGATGTTCACCCTGGTAATAAAGAGACCTGGTTGGGTCTCCACTTGCATAACACATAAATATCAGCCAGAGGTAAGACATTTATGCTGTTGTATGAAAACTGGTAAAAGAATTTGCCAGTTCTGATCAAAAGAAAGATTCACTAGCTAAACAAACAGATTTCAACTCCAAACCCGTATGTGGAGCTTTTATCTCTTGCAGAATCCATAAATCTCAAAAGGGCTGGGAAACAAGGTGAACATCCCATCTAGAAATATTACTGCAGATTGTAAGAAAGGAGGGAAGAGAATTCCTTAATAAGCACGTTATCTTCACCTTCAGTTTTTTGAATGACTTGATACATAAATAGCTCAGGTGTAAGTATCAAGATTCCTTCTGTAATCAGTCTCATGGAGCTACAGGCATAGCCTGAGTATGCAAGCATTTATGCTGTTATGGAACCTGTCTGTGGACCCAAGTCTAGATGAGTGCCCTGTTGATTGACAAAGATCAAGTCAAGATAGCAGGGTTCTCTCTCTCTCATTTATGTGCTGCTTAAAAGAAAAGCATTTAATAGATACTTTCAATGAGGTGGACAGGTGTAGCAGGCTCTGGTGTTTGTCCTGTGAAGAGGTGATACAATGTCAATGTCACCTTATAAGTACAGGTTTCAGAGTAACAGCCGTGTTAGTCTGTATTCACAAAAAGAAAAGGAGTACTTGTGGCACCTTAGAGACTAACCAATTTATTTGAGCATAAGCTTTCGTGAGCTACAGCTCACTTGCATCCGATGAAGTGAGCTGTAGCTCACGAAAGCTTATGCTCAAATAAACTGGTTAGTCTCTAAGGTGCCACAAGTACACCTTATAAGTAGCAATTTTCATGTACTGTGTGTTCAAGGAACAGCACTAACAATTCTAAGCAAATTATGTTTCATAGATTCATAGATATTTAGGTCAGAAGGGACCATTATGATCATCTAGTCTGACCCCCTGCACAACGCAGGCCACAGAATTTCACTCACCCACTCCTGCAAAAAACCTCACACCTATATCTGTGCTATTGAAGTCCTCAAATCGTAGTTTAAAGACTTCAAGGAGCAGAGAATCCTCCAGCAAGTGACCCGTGCCCCATGCTACAGAGGAAGGCGAAAAACCTCCAGGGCCTCTTCCAATCTGCCCTGGAGGAAAATTCCTTCCTGACCCCAAATATGGCGATCTTAAACTCAGCTGAGAATCCCAGATTTATAAGTTAAATTCTTTCCCACTGGGCATAGTTACTTCATAAGCAGTCAGGTTCAGGTAAATCTAAAAGTATGTAAGAACATTTCTGAGGCATGTGCACCTGAAATAGATTGTTTGCTAAACCCAAACCGAGAATGTAAGTCCAAGCTCTTCCTGGCACTGCTGTAAGAATAGGTTCCAGAACAAAAGCACTGGAGATCTGGCACTGGAGGGCACAATCTGATCATAAAGACCTTCTGTGCCAAAGCAGGAGGGGATGCCGAGATTTCCTTTAAAAATTTTCTTTAAAATTGTTATTCACTCAAAGACTTGGAAATGTCAATGCACACTTGCTTGTCAAGTTGGTCCAGTAAAAGATATTACCTCACCCACTTTCTCTAGTATCCGGGGACTGACATGGCTATAACAACACTGCATACATAAAAAAGACATGCAGATCCAGTAATCCAACATTAGTAGATAAGGAGTGGACTCCAGGAGTCAGAAATAAAGCACTGATACAGGTGTTGGGAACCTAGATATCTCCAGGTAATCACAGCCTTGGATGTTTTCAAAGTCATTTTCAGAGCCCATACGTGGCACAGAATGGAGACTCAGGCACTGAAGCTACCTCAGCCCAGGCCTGGGAACAGGTTTCCAAGGTTTCAGTGCTGAGGGTGTCTTAGCACTCAAGGGCGCCTCAGATAGGGAACCCAGCTGAAGGGTTTAGGAGCCAATGAAGGCCATTTTGGGTTGTATGCAGAACCCCAGCATGGTATGTGAACAGTTCTTCTGGTTTCCCCTGGAAGGACTCCCACAAAAGGAATTCCTACAGTTTCAGCTGACTATTCTTGCAAGCTCTGGGTGTAAGCCCTCAGTAGACATCACCTATCAGTAATGCCTACTTGAGACTAGGCATCTGGCTATGGAAAGGCTCTATGACAGTAGAGCCAGATTTAGGGGTGTTGATGAAGTAGGGCTCAAAGGATCAGGAGACTATGGTGCCACCTAGATAAACAGAGTCAATTTCACTCAGCACCAGACTCAGTCTACTGAGTTAAGTTTTGGGGCTTGTGAGCCACTTATACTAAATATAGAACATCACAGTATGTGATTCACTCTGAACCTGTGGTTCTGGAGCCTCACCACCAATCTGCTAAGCAGCATTGATGGAATAAAAAAAGGTGCGGGACCTTTGGCATCACACTCATCTGACCTTGACAAATCAGGAACCTTGGTAATACTGACATACAATCTAATACTCTCCTAATAAATGTCACTTCAGAGACTTTCAGCATTGGACCCAGTTGACCTGAGCACCAGAGCCCTGAGTACTGCAGACATGGGACAAACAACAACTTTGACTGGTGGCTTATCCAAGCTAATGGTGCTGAATCTTTGCCAGCTATGTTGGTTCAGATGAATCCATGGATCCTATTGTCACCTGAGCTGGGTACCTGACTTCAACTAAGGTCGACCTTAGTGCCAGTTACAGTGACCCATAAACTGGAACCAGGCCACTTCATTAAGTAGGTCACCAGGTCATGATTTTAGATCCTAAGCACTGAACTCAGTCAGCCTGGATGGATCCAGGGAAGTCTACAGTGTGGGAACCTCAGAACACATAAGGTCAACCTATAAGGATCCAAGGACCTTAGTGCTGGGAAGTTAGTGCCCAATTAGGTCAACACAGAGGAATCCAGGGACCTTGGCATTGCATTGACGGTGCCAGGCTCACCCAGATAAGACCAGGGAGGCAGACACTGCTTAAGCTGGGCACAGTATCTTAGGCTAGCAACGTCCAGACGAAGTTCATACTGGATTTAGATACTGCAAGAATAAGTTGACTGGGCCTGAGAAACATGACATAGGTAGAGGAGAGGAAGCCCTCTTGTTCCTGAAGGTCATTCAGATGATACCTGTGCCCAAGGGGTACCATTTTCAATTTGTTCTTCTAATAAAAGAAAAACTGCACTAAGAAAAACAAAGAAACTGATGAGCAAAGTGTCACAGGCACTGCTCGATATCTGAGCTTGCTGTACCTTTGGTGGTTAAAAAAGGAAGTGAAGGGTAGTTAGGGGCACTCCCCCTTTACAGCCTCTGAATCCTCTTTGAACCAAGGGGGAGGAGAGGCAAAGTGGCCCCAATGGACACTGCTCTCTAGAAAGATTTCACAGCTCAATGCCAGGAGGTAATAATCCCAGAAGTGAGAACACACAGAAGCCGCTCGGAGAACTAAAAGTTCCAACCTTGCTGATGATCCATGTGGGGGGTCAGTATAATTCCACATGGTGAATTTTTGTCAGTTTTCTCTTCTAAAATGTAAAGTTACATTTACACACACACACACACACTCATTGACAGTTATGTAAGAGGTAAGTTAAGGTTGTAAAATCAAACACTCAAAGCTTAGGAAATGCCAGAATTAAGACTGCATATATGAAATGGGGCCAAATGAAGGCTACAGGGGCAACCTTACTTCTGGCATTTCCTATCCAGAAAATGAAGGAACATGCAATAAGTGACCACTTGTGAAAAGTCTGGTCTAAGTGACTTGCCCAGCATCACACAGGAACTCTGTGGCAGAGGTGGGGACAGAATCTAATTCTCCAAGGTGGCATTCAACTGCCTTAACCATGAAACCATCCTTTCTCTTCCTGGAATCCCCTGCCTCATTCACTATACACCTACTAACTTCTTCAACAGACGAAGTGGGGGTCCCATAAATGCTAGCTTTATTAACTACATAGTTCTGATTCATTCCCCAAGCACCATCCATCCTGTGCACAGAATGATGCAGGTGTGCTGCAGGCAAAATAGTAATTAAAAGACTATTATAATGCATACGCACAAAAGGTCTGAATTAATGTTGCACAGGCAACCTTAAAATTGGTATTTCCTAACTTTTGAGTGCTCAACTTTGCAATGTTAACTTTTTAAAATGTAGTTTTGTATGAAGTTTCTCAAGTTTTAAAAAAAGCAAACTTAAAAACAGAAATTCCATCATGTAGAACTATACTGACTCCCATGTCTATTGACTGGTAGTGTTGGAATCTTTAGGTAAAGTCTACACTTTGAGCTGGGAGTGTGAAGCCCAGCTCAAGGAGACATATTTGGGCTAGCTCAATCAGATCAAGTCTGCTAAAAACAGAGTAGTCATGAGCATGCGACTGGTGGGAGGGGCTAGCTGCCCTGAGTACATGCCTAAGGTCTTGAACAGGTACGTAGTCGGAGTGGTTAGTCCCTCTTGCCGGTCACATCACTGCAGCTACATTCTATTTTTAGCATACTAGCTGGATAAGAGCTAGTGCAAGTATGTTTCCTTGAGCTGGGCATCATACCCCCAGCTTGAAGTTTAGACATACCATCAGATTCACATCACAGACCTCTACCACTCGAGCTCATTCATAGAGTTTAAGGCCATAAGGGACAGTTACACCATCTAGTCTTACCCTCCTGTATATCACAGGCCAATAAACTTTACCTAGTTAGCCCAATAACTTTTATTTGATGAAAATATAACTTGTATTTGGCTAAAGCATATCTTTTAGAAAGGCATCCATCCAGTCTTGATGTGAAGATATCAGGAGATGGAGAATCTACCACTTCTCTCGGTAGTTTCTTCCAGTGGCTAATCACTATCACAGTAAAAAAATATATTTAAATTTTCATTTGAATTTGTCTGGCTTCAGTTTCCAGCTATTGGTTCTTGTTATCTTGCCTTTTTCTGCTAGATTAGGAGCCATTTTGTATAACAGAGTAACTGATAGCATTTGTAGGCTATTAACCACTATGGGGAGGAGCTAGTTTCACAGCTATTTGCTGGACAACAGAGGAAACACTGGGACTCTGTGTAGGAGCAGGATTTTATATTTGTACTATAAGAATTAATGTACGATTTGATCATCCTACCAGCCACCCTTTTTGAATAGCAGAAAAGAATGACCCCCTGGGACATTGGTAGAAATGCATCTGACAGACTGCCAGTGTCTGTACTGATGTTAAGGCAGGGGCAGACCAGAACAATCCTTATGACTGATTATGGTCACCCTTTTGTTTTAGGATAAGTTATAATGTCTACTATGGTTTCCTATATGTATTATAAATTAGGCACGCTGGTTAAATATACATTTATTTGTTTTGAGGTTTAGTAAGTAAAAGACAGGATCTTGTATTGTGTCTATGTTAATAAGATTAGAGGAATGTTGAAGGCCCGGGCCACAATGTGAACTGTTTTGATTACAAGATTTAGTAAGGTTTAATTTACAATGCCTTTCTTGCTCAACATAAAAACTGCTGTATACCTTTAAAGGTCTCTGTAAAAGACTGTGTGAATGAGGAATGTATGCATCAGGAAAAAATAAAGTGTGAAGGCCATTGTTATAGCCAGATAGTCAAGGAAGAAGGAGTGAAGAGACTTAAGGACACCGGAGAACCATCAACACGCATGCATGATTGAGGAAGGGCAGACTGATGACCCTAAGGTGAAGGCTGGCACCCCTAAAGACAAGACAAGACGATTTTGATTAAATCGAAACCAGGGCAGGATGACCCTCTTGGAGGTGTTTTGAAATGTTAACATCAAAAGATAAGACCAATTAAGGAGTAACCATAGTAATTTGTAAACACAGACAGCAAAGTCCATAGATTTCAACAGAGAAAAAAGACTATGAAAACAGGGTGCTTGGCCATGGGACACTGGGTACATCTCACCACAACTCCAGGAGCATCGGATGGCGACCGACAGAGCCTGGCTCCCCTCTGCGACCAATCTGGCTGGCCACCAGATTGATCCAGACTCTGGACTGGTAACTATAAATATCAACTGGCAGGACTGTGTGCATGGTGTGTGTGTGCATGTGTGTGTGTGACTGAAAAGCATATGCTAACTGCTGTATTCTCAATCAATGCAGCGTATTGCCTTTTTTCCCTAAAAAAGATCCCGTGTGCTTCTTGTAAGCATAACATCTGGAATTCTAAATTCTATTCCAGGTTGTGGAGAGGAATGTGCTCAGTGATTCTATCCCCACAGCCTGCCTCTGTCACTCCTCTGAATTTGAATCAGGCTGCCTCCTCCTCCACTTTGCCTCAGCATCAGCATGGGAAGCCCTGATCACAGGCAAGACAATCTCCTTGCTCTTAGTTCCAGCACCAGGTACCACAGTGGGCCCCAGGAACCAAGAGGTACAACCATAGGGAAAGTTCTGCTCAGCCTCTACAGCAGTGGGCTGGAGCATGCTGAGTGCAGACAATCTTCAGGTAGTTTAGATGCCAAACTAAACAAACCTCTATTGAGCATGTACAAACAGTGATTTTCAGAGATTTGTAACTTGGCCAGATATGGATGGATTTTCATGGGGATAGCAAAAAGGCACTTCTCTCACCCTAGGTGACAACACCCCTCGCCACCATCCCTCCGCCTCATACACACTCCAAATTTCAAGACTCTGCTCTGAAGCAGTAAGGAACTAGATCTTCTCAATTAATGGTTGTGAAATTTACATTTGCAAAACAACCTATTTTTACCAAATTGCATTATCAAGAATGACCGATGCTTAAATTAAAAATAAAAATAAAAATCAGGCATCTGGAATGAAAAATTTCAACTCCAATGATTAAAGTTGTGCAAAATTGCAAGCAACTGAAAACAGGCTCTTATAAGAGAAAGTGTTTGGCAAAGTTAACTAGAGATGTAACTGTCAGCGCTGCTTATAGCAAAATTCATAAGAGATTACATATGCACAAGGTGATGTAAATTGATCAGAAATTATGGGAAGAGAATGGCGGTTCAAAGGGCATTCTTGCAAATTGCTAAATTTAATAGGAAAGAGTAAAATCTTCTCTAAGCTTTCCACAAGTCTTGCAGATTATTTTAACAAGCCAATATAACTAGAGTTCAAGCAACTGCATGAAGGAGCAGTCAGCAGATGTGTGTGCTGGATGGAGATAAAGAAAAACCAAAAAAAGTCCATACATGGAGCAAAGCAAATGCATATCTTCCAACTCCCAAAGCAGCGCTCAAGGATTTCTTCTGCAATGAGCAAAACCGCAATTTAGGAGATGTCACTGACTGCATGTCAAGTCAACCTACTAGAACATCACCATTAGAAACCCTAAGTAGCAGCTATCTAATCTAATCCATTAAATCCTGCATGTCAGCTCCAGCTGCTTTTGTGTCCTCAAGGATATAAATATCAAAAAATACTTCCTGCAACTTGGCTCAAGATATTTTGAAGACTTACAAATCCCCTATTTACTGTTTCCCTTAGGAAACTAGCTCTCTCTCATTTAGTAGTTTTCACATCCACGATGAATCCCTCTATTTGGCCACCTAGATCACACCTTTGCTAAATACATCAAGTTTGTGCTGTTGGTCTGTTCTGTATGTTTGTGTGCTCAAGTTCTAGTCTTCCTGTTTCTCTTCGCCCACTCCCACATTTTTCACAAGCCAAAAAACTTCTTAACACCTCTCATCAGGTTGAGACTGTCGCCTCCCTACTCCTAACAGTGATGTAGAGGTTTCATGTCCCCGCACCTTCAATCTTCATTGCATCAAATCAGCACAGCAACACGAGAGTACTTCCTGCTAATCACTGATAAAAGTTATTTCCAGTGCAAACTATTGAACCTTTTTCCTGTGGGGCTCACATTTGGTCTGTTTAATCTGTTTTCAGACTTTTAAAAACTTCAGTGACATTTACAGCAAACATGGTTACATGTGGATGATCCAAGCACTTCCCTGGAACTCCAGCATATGTTTCCCTTCTTTCATCCAAAGGAAACTTGTGCTGGTTTGCTGCCCAGTTTGTCCCTCCATACAGACAAATGGCTTTTCAGTTGTCTACTCTTCTCTCTACACCTTAGGATTCTGTGATCATTTGCAATTCCCATGCTGCTCTAATAAAGCACCCTCTTTTTGACATTTGACTTTATTAATAAACTAACAAATTGAGACCCAAACCTTATCCCAAAGCTTGATTGTTCCTAGAGCTTCTCCTGTGCAACAATTTCTCTCCTAGACTCTAGCTCTCTTCTACCAGCTGACTGCTGCACTCCTCTGATCGCTACCCTTGTAGTTTCAGTGGAATGTACGATTTTGTCAGTTAAACCTGGCCAGTTGGAAAATACCTGCCACCTGTGGTGTTGCAGAAGGGCCAGTGTCTCCTGCTTTTGGGTGGGTTTCAAACCCTCCCATATATCAAGGCTCTCCAGAGGGATTTCTTTCTTACTCTCCCAAATCAATTAAAGGGGCACTTAACATTCCCTGATCAGCACAACAAATCATATTCACTCCCTTCTCCCTTTTATGGTAAGCCTTCATTCTAGCAACAAGTGCTGTTTGCACAGACTCCCCTGCCACGGGGGTTCCTTACATTGTAAGTGACCTCATTCCCTCTATCAACTCAAAAGGTCCTTCCCAACAATCCTGCATTTTGTTCCTCCTCCCTGGAATCAACACCAATACCAAATCACCTATGTCAAAAGCATGCCTGCCGTATCAAACTTTTTGAGTCACCTGATTTCTTTCAAGGTTTTGCTGCACTAAATTCATCATAGCCTTTAAATTCTCTTTAAAATGAATGACATACTCCCCTATAGGCTGTCTTGTCTCCTTTGTACTACCCTCCCAAGAGCCTCAAATCATCCCCTCACATGTGTTCCATAAAGAAGATCAAAGGGGGCAAAGCCAGTAGATTCTTGCGGTACATTTCTGTGTGCGAATAACACATAAGAGAGTAACACATCCAGTCTTTCGCTTGCCTGATAACATACATCTTCAGCATAGCTTTCAAAGTCCCATTAACTCTTTCCATCAGACCATTAGTTTCTGGATGATGAGAGCAGCCTTTATAAGTCTCACTTCACACAATTTCCATAACTTAAAGTTTGCACTGTGGTCTGACAAAATATCTCTGGGAAAACTTACTCTGTTAAAATGCTGAATAGGATAGTGGCCATGGTCTCAGCTTCTATGTTAGATAGAGCTGCGGCTTCAGAGTACCTGGTGGCAGAATCCACCACAACAAGAATGTATTTCTTTCCAATCCTGGACGCTATGGACACAATATCCAGAGACACTCTGGCAAACACCACGTTAATGATGGGAAATGGCTGCAACGGTGCCTTACAAAGTCCTTTTATTTTCTCATGCTTCTAACACAAATCACAGCTCTTACAGTAATTATTTATTGTCTCACACATGAGGCCAATAGAAAGTCTGTTTAAGCCTGTCACCAGTTCCTTTTACTCCTTAATGTGCAGCTTAAAAAAATCAGGGCTTAACTGCAGAAATTCTGTCCTGTATTTATCAGGTACAAGCACCTGCTTGCAAACCTCAACAGCATACCTCTTTTTTCCTATGGAATCCTCTTGGTACAACAAAACTCCTTAAAGAAAAAAATCTACCCTTTCCTTCTCCACCTGGCATATTATTCTGAGCCGCAACCCTCTCCTGGTCCAGGGAAGGATCAGCCTGTTAAGCCTCAGTAAAGTCCTTTGGAGTCTCACTTACATTCACAGCAGACTCTGGCAAAGCAGTGGAATTTTCAAATTCCTCCTCTGAAGACAAAACCCGCTGCTCTCAGCTGACAAAGGACTGAGGGCATTTCCCTCCTACTTGCAGCCCTTCCTGCTGTCCACAGACAAAGCAGGTGTGGTTGAGCTATACTCTTTCTGGCTGCGAGTTATAATATCAACCTGCTTAGACATGGCTAAAATGTTATTACCTATTAAAATATCAGCAGGGAGCAGATTTCTAATGCCCACAATATCATCACCCTTAAAATCCTCCCACTCAAGGTGGACCTTAGCCAGAGGCACAGCTACAGAGCATTCAGCCAAAGCTAATATATTTAAACTCTTACCAGTGTCTTTCTCCCTTACGAAACTTTCCTTGACCAAAGTGACTTGGGGTGTTGTGTTCCTCCAGCCCTTATGATCTATGTTATTTACCTTAGCATCCTTAATAAATCTTCACTGCCTTCCCAAGACTCAGTCCTTACATAGTTCACTGGGTCCTGCACCTTCTCTACTACTGTCTCACTGTACCACTGTAGCGGCGTCACAATGGGGGTTGTGGATCATAGGGTTACCTTGAGTTTTGGGCAAGTTAATTTTATATGGCCAGGAGCCCCACAAAGTGATGGCAGATTACCTGCCTTCCCTTAGGGTAGAGGGTTTCAAAAGCTGGGCTCCCCTGGGGTTTCTTATCAACACTGGGTTTAGGTTTACTTCCAATCCCCTCCTCCCTCTTAACTGGGGTGACAGGGAATTTCCTTTCCCCTGGGATTTGCATCCTCCATGGACCCTTGATTCAACATATTCATCAGAAATTTCTATAGTCTATGGAACGTTTTTTGTCACAGATGGCTACCTTTACCTCTTCTGTAACTACCCATAACAATTGTTCTTGGGCCATCAGATCAAACAGTTTTTCATAATCACCTTCAGCCCTTATCCCCGTTATCCATTTTCTCATAAAATTAGACATTTTGTGTATATATTCAACATGAGTAATACTGTCAAACATTTTTAAGATTTCTGTACTTCAGTCGATATGTCTCAGGAGTGATCTTTAATTTTTTCAATACACTTTCTTTAAATTTCTTCCACACCATAGCATCCGCCTCTTCCATATAATTAAAAACTTGTCTCACTATCCCAGTTAATCTGGTGAAGAGGATAGGCATCCACTTATCCTTTGGGATCTTGTGGATTTCACACAGTCTCTCAGAGGTAGACAAGAACTCTTCTAGAGCGACAAAGTAGGTCAGGTAATATCTTTTATTGGCCCAACTTCTGTGGGTGAGAGAGACAAGCTTTTGAGCTACACAGAGGTGTTCTTCACGTGTGGGGAAGGTACTCAGAGTGTCACAGCTAAATACAAGATCTAACAGATAGTTCAGCGTAAGTAGTTAACATTGGTCCCTTAGAACAGGGGTAGGCAACCTACAGCACACGTGCCAAAGGTGGCACGCAAGCTGATTTTCAGTAGCACTCACACTGCCTGGGTCCTGGCCAATGGTCCAGAGGGCTCTGCATTTTAATTTCATTTTAAATGAAGCTTCTTAAATATTTAAAAAACCTTATTTACTTTACATTCAACAATAGTTTAGTTATATATTATAGACTTATAGAAAGAGACCTTCTAAAAATGTTAAAATGTACCACTGGCATGCAAAACCTTAAATTAGAGTGAATAAATGAAGACTTGGCACACCACTTCTGAAAGGTTGCCAACCCCTGACTTAGAATATGTGCTAACACCCCTGTAGTCATAGGACAAAAAGTGGGGACAGTGGGTTACAGATTGTTGTAATAAGCCATAAATCCAGTGTTTTAATTAAGTGCATGAATTTTAGTGTCTAGCAGTTATGAATTTAAGTTCCCAGGCTTGTCTTTTGAAAGCGTTGTGCAGACTTCCTTTGCAGATGAGGACTGATTGTCGACATATAGAATGATCACTTTGTGAAAAGTGTTCTCCCACAGGTGATATGTTGTTTTTGTCTCATCATTTTCCTCTGAGTTCATTCAAGAACTATTGTCTGGTTTCATGCACACAGCTGTTATTGGAGCACTTAGTGCAGTGGATGAGGTATACCAAATGTAGTGATAGGCAAATGTTGGATCCATAGCTCTTGAAAGGTGTGTTGTGTATTGATCATTGCAGCAGTGGAGATATATCTGCATGTTTTGCATCTGTTGTTCTGGCAGAGTCTGGTGCCGCTTTGAGTTGATGTGTCCTGGTCTGTGGGGAGCTTGCGTCTGATGATAAGCCTGGAGAGGTCGGGGTTGTCTGAAAGCCAGAAGTGCAGGTTCAGGGAAGATGTCTTTCCCAAATGAGTATGAGTTGTAATTAACATAAGAACGACCATACTGGGTCAGACCAAAGGTCCATCTAGCCTAATATCCTGTCTTCCAACAATGCCAATGCCAGGTGCTTCAGGGGGAATGAACAGAACAGGTAATCATCAAGTGACCCATCCCCTGTCGCTCACTCCCAGCTTCAGGCAAACAGAGGCTAGGGACACCATCGCTGCCCGTCCTGGCTAATAGCCATTGATGGCTATCCTCCATGAATTTATCTGATGATACCCCATATGGATTCCAGTGTGGATGGCAGTGTGATAACTAGTGGTGTGTGGTCAGAGACGGTTTTATTTCTGTATTGAAGCAGCTTCTCTCGGGGTATTTGGGTGGCCCATTCCAGGATGCGATCTACTTTTCTGGTGGAGTGTCACAGGAACTCTTCTATGCAATTAGTCTCTTTGCTACTGTGGAGGAGGGAGAGGGTGTAATCACTGGCTGAGGAAACTCCTTTTGCTGCTCCAGTACTTTGACCTGCAATGTGTGAACTTCCATCTGTTTCTGGTGTGCCCTCTCCTCAGCTTCTAGCTGTTCCACATGTCTTCAGTGGGCTTTCTCCTTGACCTGTTTGTTAGCTATGCATCATTGGTGGGCTCTCTCCTCAACCTTCTTACTGGCTTTGACTGATGCTTGGATTGCCTCAGTCTCCCTGATCCGCAGCTCTACCATCATTCTCTTGTGCTTACGTTCTTTCTGGGCTACCAAGTACTACAATCAGGCCAGTTCCCCAACTGTATCTAGAGCAGCAGGGTCCTTGGATGCCTGGTCAAAACTTATGAGCAAAGCTCTCAGTTCCAGATTTGGGGCTTTCCTTTTAAAAGATATTCCCCTCTCCGTGCGTGACTGTTCAAGGTCTTTTGTGACAAGACCATCATATAACGGTGGCCCACTTACTGTGTCTATTCTTTAATCCTTAAAACTCTCAATATCAAGCTTAAACTTTTAACAGCACTGGGTTATGATCTATAAATCCAACTGACCAGTGGCATGTGAACTGGGCCAAGATTACACCAATGTCACACTGTCTGGAGTAGCTCATGAGCGAGAATACCAATCTCAGGGCAGATTGTGAAGAAGCAAGCACAACTCTCAAACTTGTTGTGTGTTCTATACATAGATTTCACCAACCAAGTAACAAGTGTAAACTCCTCAGGCACTACACAGCCGTAGCATGGTGTCAGAGTCCCCTTGGGCATTCCAATCTATCTTGCCACCCAGCAAAGCTTGACTCTGATAGATGGTCACTTAACATCAAAGATCACAAAATAAAATGGATCTGTGTGGGCATTCTGGGATATTTAGGGGTTGGAGTTGTGTAACTGAAGAGACACAAATAAAGGTGAGACTATCCTAAGTTTCAAAAAAGTGAAAGATTTGAGGGTTTATACATATTTCAGGAGCACCTGCTAGTGCTCCCAATACTCTCAAAGAATTCAAGAGACCTCTAAGAGCGTTTTCCATTTTTAGGCTGAACTACAAAGAGGTGCAAGGTTCTGTCAAAGTCTAAAGCCTGAGGCAACATTGACAAGGTTGCTGATAATGCACCTCCATATAATAAGCAAATAGAGAAAAATCACTAGTGTATAAAGAAGAACAGAACCATGAACAATAAGCAGCAAGTCAGATTGCTTCTTTTCATAAATTCACAGAAGTTACTGGGTGAGAGCGAACCAATAGTAGTACTATCTGGATTTTAGGAAACTTGATATGGTATCTCAAATTCTTGCTCATGAAATTAATACAACTTGGCTTGAATACGATCATTGTTAGATGGACAGTAGACTAGCTGAAGGACCAAAAATAAAGAGCAAAGTATTGAGTTGGGGAAGATGGCTTCTGGATTGCCACAGGGATTACCTGTTATTACTTAGCAGAGGAAAGAGAAAAATATTTGCCTAACTTGATAATTTATGTTCACCTAATATTTAGGAGAAGCTTGTAGCATTTAAACAAGTGAAAGATCAGAATAATCAGGTGCGGGTGGTGTTTTTCTCTCTCTCCTCTTTTACAAAAATGCCATGGAATATTTAAAGGAGAAGAGAAGGTTACTCACCCTATGCAGTAACTGAGGTTCTTTGAGATGGGCGTCCCTGTGGGTGCTTTACTTCAGGTGATGGTGTGTCCTGTGCCTTTCAGCAGCAGTGCCCATCTGGTTGTGCCTGCGCTGTCCTCCTCTCAGAGACATACCATCACCTGAAGTGAAGCACCCACAAGGGCATTCCTCGAAGAACTATGAAATTACTCCAAACTGCAATATTAATTCAAATGCCCTTCCGATGTGCCCAGATAATTTATGGGGGAGCTAGACTGACAGACTTGAATAATGAGAGAAAAAAATCCCTCTCCCGTTTAATCACGACTTTCAGTTCCACTGTGTGATATAAACCGCTGTGAATATCCTAGGGAGGGACAATTATCTGAATTAAAATAACTATTCACATATTTCTTCTTATTAAATATAGTCTTTCTTGGTCCATGCCAGTTGAGTATATTTTAATGGATTTAGAAGTTACCAGTTATGTTTCTGAAAATGATCAGCAGTGAAGTAATTTGTGTTATCATTTAAACTGTCATCTTTTGGCTTCAGAATTGAGACCACACTGAGATGAGTAGGTAAATTTCCACCTTCTGAGTTCTGCTTTAATTTACCTGCAGATTGCAAGAGTGCGTCCAGTTACATTCAAAGGTGTATCACAACCAGAAGGGCTAGAAACTTAATTCTCTTTAGAAACTGCAGATTTAATTCTGCAGAAACCGATGGAGCTCTCAGAGAAGTGGTGCTATGACACCAGTCAGTACCTGCTGAATCCAACCTTTCAATAAAAGTGTTGATTGCTCTTTAGACATCAACCATGCATCCACTTCGACAGCTGGGTAGACTGATCTTTCAGCAGGATATCCTAAGATCTCCGAACAATATTTGGCTTGGGAACAAAGACAGGATTAGTCCATAAAATCATGTTGTTTTTACTGTAAGTGCAACAATGGGACAATGTCTAGAGTCACTAGTTTTGAAATTCTTCTAACAAGTGATCACTGTGAAAAAAGGCTGCTTTAATGGAAAAAAAAAATAAGGAAATTGAGCTCAGGTGTCGAAATGATGAAAGGGTTAGGGCTCCAAGGGCAGAGTTAAGGCTCCAGACTTTGAACAAGTGCCTTTGACAATTTTCTTACAGGGGGAATAGAAAGATATGCCCTGGTCTGTCTCATCCAATTATATTGGCAATTACTGAGACAAAGCCCTTCAAGGAACTAGGTTTATCCCTAATAATCAATTTTGAATACATTATAAGAAGTGATTATATTAATATAATCTGCTCATTTGAACCCCAATGTATTAATTTTAGTAGTAATTTTAGTAGCCTGGAAAGTAATATATTGGTTGAGTCCTCTCTGGGTGCCATAGCCGTTTCAAATGGCCATTTTGGAGTTCCCTTGCTAGGTCAGTCTTCCCCCTTTAAGATTTCAAGGTGCTAGACACGTCTTCCTGGCTCACAGAGAAAGATCAGATGCTGGATAAACGAGTCTGATCTTATTTAATTCCCATTAGTTCTGATCTTAGGACAATAAGGTTTGAAAAAACAGGGGCTCCTTGACTTGTGAGGTGCAGTGAGAAGTATAATGGCTTCCTCCTTGATTTTCCAGACTACCATGTTTTGACAAAGCTGAGACATAGCTTTCCCTGGACCACCCTGTCCAACCTTGTGATTGTTTCTTGATGTAAAATGGTCCATCAGCTGGATTCGACAGAACATTTGTAATTTTGTTCCCTATTTCATTATTTACATAGCCCATGAAGTTGTGTCATCTGACTAGAATGTGACAGGTTAATTGTGTCATCTCACTGGAATATAACAGATTAATTGGGAATTCTGTATTTTAATGCAAACTAGGACAATGGCCATGAGTTCAAGGCAATTGATACTCATGATTCACTTGAGGGGCGATCATTGTCCTTGTGTAACTGGAGATGAAATGCAGACACAGCCTGGTCTGAGATGCTTGTTCCCATCCAAATAATTGGGAACAGTTTTGTTTTTCGGATTATCTGGGCCTCAAATTTTGGAGCTGAGCAACAACCTCAACTTTGTAAGTCAATAAAATAAGTCTGAACAAATGTCATGCTCATGATTACACCAGACTGGTTGAAAAATAGGTAGAAATTTTCATCAAAATTCTCAAAAAATTGTTTAATCAAAATTCAAAATTTTGATGAAAAATTTCATATAAATTGTGAATTCATAAGTATTTAACCAACTCTATGTGGCACTAAGGAGGGCTTTAAAGTGAGCAGTTGATCTCATATCCTATAGAACAGGAGTTCTCAAACTTTTTCATAGTGTGGACAACATTTTAATACAGAGATTGTGAATATGGGGAGAGGTGGTCTGCACAGCTACAAAAAAACCTTGGAGCAAGTGTTGCTATGTGGAAGCATTTAATATATTTTTAGCTTCTTTAATGCAGTTTAGCAGCGGGAAATAAGGACCAGGCAGCACCACACAATTGGTCACCTTCCTGAGCAAGTGCTCTGTGGATCACAGTTTGGAAACCTGCACTACAGATTTGATCTGTAAAGGGGGGATTAGGAAAGTAATCTTCATTGGCACTAACTTTTCTTGTTCCCCAAAGACATATGAAGCCAGCTTAGCATTTTTGGTAGAATACCAGACTCTAAAGATTGTGGTAAAATGGCTGGCTGAAGAGCAAAAAAAAGTGATGGAGAGGGTTAGACAGGGCAACACAAAGCTGCAGGAAAGAGACTGCAGTGGCAGCAACCTGCAGTGGATGATGTCTTCCCTGAGCTCACCCAGACAGTCTGAATGCATTTCCTGGTGGGATTCAAAGCCATCCAGAGGAAGACTCTCACCTGCACAGAGTCTTTCAGATTAGGCCAAAGAGAATAAGGGCCTGTGAAGAGTCCAGGCATAGCCTCTCAAAACTGGTAAGGAATCCACATTCCAGGAGGCAGTGATGGATTCTGTCCTGGCTTATCAAGAAAGGGCAAAACTGTCCCAGAACAGTCACATGCTTAGATAGGGATAAATGTGAAAACCTTCCTATCAAAATTTGGCAGCCACCTCCATGCAGACTTAGGGCTGAGTTGAGATTAAAGGGATAGGTCAACCTATCAGCAGGGAGTTAAACACACCATGAACATGAGATTAGGTGAGTACTGGGGAAGGATCTAATGGTATGTGAAGATGACCTCAGGAACTGAACACAGGAAATCTACCTGCAAAGAAGTGCAGTTTTCTCGGCAGAATCATACTCTCTGAACAGCCTGGGCATCAGGTGTCAGAGTTTGAGTGGAACCTTTCCCAACAGCTACCCAGACCAGGAAGCAATGGGTGCAGAAGTTGTCTGATGAATGAAAAAAATGATCTGCTTATTAGTGATTGAGACACTTGCAGGTCTAGGGTCTATCCTCCGTCAGAGAAGAAGCTAAAACGGAGAGGGACAAGGATGGGAGCAGAATTCTATATTACCAACGTCGCTTCTACCCTAGTAAATCGAGGAATTGATCTAGCTCTCTGCAAAGAAGTTATAATGGAGAAAGGAGGTGAGGAAAAAAGAGCAGAGACAGGGCTGATATTCTTCAAAGAGTATATGTCAATGGCCAAGGGCTTATACTAGGAAAAAATGTTGACCTGAATGTTCCTATCTGGACTAGGCTGCACAAGATGGAGTCCATTCTCTAGAAGAGGAGACATAGAGGAAAAGGAAGACATGGAAAAGCTCCTTCTGGAGAAGAATCAGGGCAGGATTTTACAGCTGATTCGGTTGTTATGAGAGAGGGTATTTCTAGGAGTTAGAATTGCTTTTCCCCTTAGACAGTTTCTCACCTTTATGAGGAGGGCAGAAATTTTTGTCCCACTAATGGTCTGGATATTCCAAAATCACAGCGAAAGTAGGAATGCCCCAAGGTGGAAGTGTCTATAGCCCTAGTCTCCAAGAATTCCCATCACAACAAGGCACAGTGAAAGCAGGCTCCATCCTTACAAACCAAAGGAGAAACTAGTCCTACAAAGAGCAAAGTGACGGACAGCCTCTTACCTCCCAATTCCTGGTGATAGTCATCTTCTTCCACTTTTATTCTAATGAAGAAAGAGGGGACAGTTGTCTTTCATTTCACATATACCTCTCACTGGAAGCCCTAACAAAGTTATCAATGACAAAAAATCCATTTTCCACAATTATATTTAATTTAATCTTTCTTATGGCACTTTCATCGTATGTGGTATGCATCATTACTCCATTACATATCTTTTAGCATAACAGGAGAAGAATGTTACTGAAAGCATATTTTGAGATGATTTGGTTTTAGGGTAAACAGCACATCACATATTGACACTAAAAGCACATACCAAGGACAACACCATCCTGATTTGGTTTTAGGGTAAACAGCACATCACATATTAACACTAAAAGCACATACCAAGGACAACACCATCCTATCCCGTATCTTAGAAAATGATTAATTGTAATCGAGAGAAGTCATCGAGCCATTAATTTACATCTAGACTCCATGTCAAGACTTATTAACTTGTGTAAATTCTGAAACAAGCACTTTTGTTTTACAGGAATTTTTATTACTCCTCTGTGACCTGTTATTTTCCTATTAAATTCTTTAACCTGGCCAGGCTGTAATTAATAGTACCTGGTTTGTAAATAATGGTGGGACTTTTACTTCTTTCCTTCAGACTCCATTCTAGTGCCTAACAGATTTTACACTAGGAAGTTTTTCTAAATAGTCATCTTAAAAATTTCCTTTGCTTAATTTCAGTCTATCATAGCTAGTTATACCGAACCCCCTTGCACCACCCTAAATAATTATTTGGGATCCTAGATAATTATACATTTCAAATACTTGTAGACTATCATTATGTCTCCTTTTAAGTCACTACTTAGTCAACCTACATAGATTTTGTTTTCATATAGCAATACCTATACTGGTATTAGCAAAAAGAAAAGGAGTACTTGTGGCACCTTAGAGACTAACAAATTTATTTGAGCACATGCATAAAGCCTAATATTTAAGTGTCTCAACCCAGCCTCCATTTGTACCCATGTAATTGACACGCTATCACTTGCACATGCAAATGATAGAATCTCCATGCACAAAACCTGTTTTCACCAAACCTACCCTGGATTTTCATGTGCAAACGGACTGTAAGTGTGTGTTTATGTGCACAAACGAAGCCTAAATTTGTAGCCTTTAATTTCCTCAAATTAAGCAACATATTGGCCTTAATTTCTTTAAAAATCAATCCGTTCACTGCTACTGCACTGACATATTTATTAATTTTATCCATTCTTGAATTTTATTTCTTCCTTGCTGAGTGAATTTAGTAGTGCAAATTATCAGACTGAGAACACTGGAATCTGCACAGGTACAGAACAGGGTGTAATGATGATCTTGTCAGTACTATGAATTCTCCTTGTCTTTTTTGTGACACACTTTTTCGTAATACATCTCGAAATATACACAAAGGTATGACACTAGGTTTACATGACTGCCAAATGCCATTTGTTTTCAGCAAGTCTAAATATTGTTCCAGTTTAAACAATTTAGTGCCAATCTGGATAGCACAAACAACTCAAATACTCTTTCTCTGACTGTCCATCAGTGTTCCGATGGCATTTTAAAATCTCCCAGAATCCACTGCTTCTGAGAGCTGTGCTGGCAACTATGGACTAGGTACTTCTCAAAGAGCACTGCAATTGAAACAGTTTTGAACATCGGTAGCGTGGCCATGGGCAAAACTGCAATGATTCAGAATGTGAATCAGCACATCCAGATACAGCGAATTGTTTGTGCTTCAGCTGTTCTATCCCTCTACTTCAGTTAGGAATTACTGAGATCACTAACACAGACAAGCCCTAGATAACAGTGGTAACTTTGAATGTTTTTCCATCAATGGATAATTGAAGCATATTAATAACACAGGTCAAAGGTACCAGAATCAATTTAATTTAGGCCAGTCTACCCACTGCATAATGTGAAGAGTCACCGCTGGCAGTAACTTTATGTTTGAGAATGCTTCCTTGTTAATGTCAAATGTTCTTGAAATCCAGAGGTTCCTATTAAGATGCTGACTCTGTACCATGGCTCTGTAATAACAATTAAAATTTTCTTGAATTTGATACCCCAAAAACCGGGATGCACCGGGGGAGGGGTCTGAGCATTGGCCTGCTAAACCCAGGATTGTGAGTTCACTCCTTGAGGGGGCCATTTAGAGATATGGGGCAAAAATCTGTTGGATGATTCAATTGGGGATTGATCCTGCTTTAAGCAGGGGGTTAGACTAGATGATCTCCTGAGGTCCCTTCCAACCCAGATATTCTATGATTCTATGATCATTTATAATTTGGCTTAATGATAAATGAAATATAATGGATAGTTTGTAGTGTATAATCTCTATAGTTACTAAGAGAATACTAAATACTAAGGACCTGATCCTGCAAGGTACTGAGCATCCTAAACCCCTAAGGATGGCAAAGGGAGCTCACAGACTGCACTAGGAAATTGCCTTCTCAAGGGACTTTGAAAGAATCAACTTCTGCATTGCTTATGTTGTGCAAGATGCATAAAGCCTTCCACCATCAGCTAGAGACTAGTAGCCTTATTCAGACACTCAGCTGAAGTCAAGAGAATCTTTCCATTGCATTCTAAGACTTGATTCAAGGCAGACTGGACCACATTAGCTCAGCTTTCAGACTTCTGTGATGTCAACAACCCAATCCTCAAGTTGCTGCCCAAGTCTTCTAATAAAAAGTTAGAAGACAGGACGCAATATTCATTTTTAATGCAAATAATACAAACAACCCTTAAAACATTATGAAAAGTCATCTTTATTATAAAGGAAAAATACGATAAAAATATGTATTGGTTTAAATTTCACATTTATAGCTCTGTAAGTAACATTTTTACACCTGTTTCCAAATTGCGGAGATTCAAGTCAAAAATTCATACAATAAAACTGTGAAGGGGAACTTTTTGCAAACATAATCCCAGTTGCTTTACATTTGAGATCAAGAGAACACTGAACCGGCTTCAAGTTTACACCTAAAGACTGAGAAAAAAGAATGTAAACTGGTGTAGCTTTACTGGCATAGGGTTATTCCTGGGTCACCTACTTATCTCAAGCCTCCTTTGGCTGGAGGCCTCCTATGGCTAAGTTGAAATCTTACAGGTTTTAGCCTGTAGGCCTTGCATTACAGCCTTACCTTGTTTATATACCTAATACACACTCATCACTCAAAAATACTTGTCAATAAATTGAATTGATAGTTGAATTCATAGTTCTGTGTGAAACCAGTGTCCCCAGTGAGTGAGTCTGGCTTCTGTGTTGCTACACTTTTAAAATCAACAGGTGAAAATCGCCTTTAGCAATTTTCTTAAGTTGGGACACCCTAGGAGTACATAAAGAACGAATAAAGTGACCACAAACACAGTTACAATTAAGAAATCTTGTTTGCATTATAAATTATAAAACAGCAGCAACACAGGAGCTGGAATCACTCACTAGGGACACTGCGGTTTAACACTGAACTATGAATTCAATTTAATTAGCAGCTACACTGGCTTCCCAAAAGAATTCAGCTATGATGCATACAATCACTTGGGCGAAATGACGGCTCGTGACAGACTGGTTTCTGGTCTGTCAATAATTCAAATTTCCTATAAAGGAGAAATACTGGTAAAAAGGAATCATGGGCAAAACATAAAACCTGCCTCAAAAAAGACAATGAGATATCTCTTGATCAACACCTATGGTCAGGGACAGAAAACATCTGAAGCTATTTAGCATCCCAAACTTATTTTTGATAACAGTCATTCACCCAGGGTAGGTCTACACTGGAGGAAATTTTAAACTCGAGTTAATTGGCAAACATGTACGTACATACTAATGACATTCTACAAAACACATGTCCAGACTAGCATGTACAAATGTGTTAGCTAACATGAGCTAGTTAACAGTCCATTAACGGAAGTTAAAAAACGTGTGTAGACAAATTTCCAGAGGATGGTATGCTGTAAATGCGGGTTGAAAAGTTAACTAATAAAAAATAAACACACCAGAAAGGAAAAAAGGAACCTCTGAACTGGTTTACCAAAAGAGGATAACTAGAGCAGTGGTTCTCAACCAGAGACCTGGAGGGCTGCAAGCAGATTTCAGGGAGTCTGCCAAGCAGGGCCAGCCCCACTGCATGGGTCTGAAGCCTGAGGCCCTGAGCCCTGCCACCCAGGGCTGAAGCTGAAGCCTGAACAATGTAGCTTTGCAGGAACGCCTGTGGCATAGGGCTCCAGGCAATTGCCCTGCTTGCTACCCCCTAACGCTGGCCCTGGCTTTTACGTGCAGAAAACAAGTTACTGTGGCACAGGTAGGCCGTGGAGTTTTTATTGCTTGTTGCAGGGGGGCGGCGGCGCGCTCAGAATGAAAAAGGTTGAGAATCTCTGAACAAGAGAATGACTAACACACAATGGACATTTAATAGATAGACAACAGTCTCTCTAGGGAGGTGGTTTTCTGCATAAATACCTTTATGAGGGACGCCAGATATTATAAACAGGCAGGCTGGCATGTTTAGGATCAAAAGGATCACAGTGTATCCATATCTATATTAGAAAAGTTTCATCACCCATTTAAATCAATCTAGTGAACTTGGTGCCAGCCCCACTGCACTTAAGCAAGGGTTCAGTCAGTTCAAACCATGAGATAATTTCTCAAATAGAAATAAACAGGTTTAGTCAAAAGTTGAACTGGTTTAAGTGCATCTACAATAGAAGTCTTCACTGGGTTAACTAGACGGATTTAAAATCCGTTTAGTTACGCCAGTGGAATTTTCTAATGTAGAGCAGGCTTTAGTAGTCACAGCAGTACTAGCGAAGGAAGGCTATATGAAATCTATCCTACTTAAGAATCTCACTCAAAAGGGCAGGGAATTAAGAAGTCCTCTAAGGTTTGTCTTCTGCAGCACTTCTGTTTGACAGATGCACAGGAAACTCCAGACAAACCATGGATAAGAACCATGTTCAAGGAGCAAGATAATGAAAACTAGGACTTGTCTACAACTGGTAAAATTCAGACCTTCTATTCAGCACCTCTGTAGCTCCACTGGTGATTGCAGGAGTGAACTCTGCCCTTCTACACTACAAGCTTCCACTCTTGTTACCAAGGGTGGAGCTGTATTCAGGGTGAATTATGGACGCAAATTTTCCCAGCATAGATGCAATCATAAAAAATTAACAGGACCAGACAGATGAACAAAGTTGTATTCTGAAGTTTCTGAGCACACAACAGAATAAATAGAAATAATTTAACAAGGATAGTTAAATAGTCCCCCAGGAGGTGAGCCAGATAGAACTTTGGAGTGGGAACAAATATTTCCTTTACAACTCATCAGGTCAAGTGGGCAATGGAAGTCTCCGAAAAGGGGGAGCGCGAGAAGGTGGGAAAGGTGAATAAAATGGACGCACATATGGGAGAAAGGGAAACACCTGATCTCAGAGAAGACAGGAGAGACAGATGTCCAGGGCTGGACCTGTATGAGATTTGCCATGTTGACTGTTTGCAAAAGAAGCTGAGAAACTGGCAAATTTGGCAAAAAAAGTATTTGGTTGACAAATACTGACACCAAGAGATCAGAGTGCATTTTGTTTATGTAAGTTACACAAACTGACTTTATGCAGCTAAGCTTTTGTTAGTTTTACAGGAGACTTGCTTCTAATAAGACTCACTGTTTTCTAATAAGTTTGACTTAAGATCCACAAAGTCCTAGGCTGTTTGGGAAATATATGTATCTCAGGATGGACTTTGTGAACAAATCTTTGACCTTTGCAGAGAGTTAGTGAAGGCAGGAGCTTGGAATCGAACACTGCTAAGAATTTCTAGGACAGTCAGTACAAAAGAATAAAAGACTTGCACAGTGCTATGTGTGCTCAGCAAAGTGCATGGGGAACACCAGATGGCCATGTCTGAGAATCAAGTTTTAAATAACTGGGACGCTGACCTGTGACTGCTGAAAAAGGAGGCACTTCTCTGGATTGATACCACAGGCGAGGAGAGTGGCAGTAGTATCCAGGATGCTTTGACGCAAGACTGCTGGCTCCCGTGGTATGGTGAGAGCGTGCAGATCTACAATGCTGTACAACACGGAGTTGTACTCTTCCTGAAGCCTCACCCAGTTCTGGATGGCTCCAAAGTAGTTGCCAAGGTGGAGCTTCCCAGTTGGTTGAATACCGGAGAAAATGCGATCCATACCGCTATTCTGTAACGAAAACATTTAATAATTTATACCACCATTGCTTTTTCACAGCTTCTTTCATCTGTGGCTGTCAGTGTTTTTCAGACATTGGTTACGCCTCACCTACGCCCTATTTCCTCCTACTCTTCATTTTGCAGTGTTTGCTGTCAAACTGGAAGAATGTATATGATGGAGATCTCCAGGGATCTGTCCTGTGTCTGGTATTATGAAATATTATCATCACTGACTTCAGTAATGGAGTGGAGAGAACACTTATAAAATTTGCAGATAACACCTAGCTGGGAGGAGTTGCAAGCACTTTGGAGGACAGGATTAGAATTCAGAAAGATCTTGACAAATTGGTTAATTGATCTGAAATCACTAAGATAAAATTCAATAAAGACAGTAAGGTACTATACTTAGGAAGGAAAAAAAATCAAATGCACAAATACAAAATCGGAAAAAAGCAGAAGTACTGCTGAAAAGGATCGTTGTAGATCCCAAATTGAAGATAAGTCAACACTGTGATGCAACTGACAAAAAGACACATAATTCTGGAACGTAACAATAGGAACATCATACGCAAGACATGGGAGGTAACTGTTCTGCTGTCACTGGCATTCGTCCAGTTTTTGGCACCACACTTTAAGAAAGACATGGATAATAAGCACTGGAATAGTTTACCAACGGAGGTTGTGGAATCGCATCATTGTAGGTTTTTAAGAACAGGTTAAACAAACACCTGTCAGGGATGGCCTTGATATACTTGGTACTGCTCAGTGCAGGGGGCTAGAAGGAATATATAAGGTCTAGAGGTCTATTTCCCACCTTAGACATCTATGATTTCCTCCTGCAAGGTATGTATAATTGTTATATAAAATAAATTCTCGCTCGTGATTGCCCAGAAACAGTTATTGTGATCAGTCATTAAAACTTCCTATTGTTTACCTCAAATAAATATTGAAATCTAGAATAATTTTAACCAGTCAGATTACATGTAAAAACAAATGCA
This sequence comes from Eretmochelys imbricata, assembly GCF_965152235.1. Lineage (NCBI taxonomy): Eukaryota > Metazoa > Chordata > Testudines > Cheloniidae > Eretmochelys > Eretmochelys imbricata. The sequence goes on from NC_135572.1 coordinate 209,354,830, forward strand.
CTGGCTGAAATTGAATTCTGTAAGGACTACTTTTCAACAGAGGCAAGGGAATTTTTCTTTTAGCATGTTAACCATACTTATACAGAAGCTCAGAATGACAGCGAAGGGAATTGCAGACATTTCTCCTGAAAATGTTCCAAGTATCAAAAGAAATTGACTTCTCATTCCAGTGAACATAAAAGGTTTATCCCTATTGATGGGAAAATATTGACAGCAGTGTTCTATTAGAAAGATTAAAAAGAGTTAATATAGACAGTTTGGTTAAATGACAACTAACATTTTTGGAAAGTTCATTTTCCTCTGTCCCAGCTCTCAGGCTGATCATTCTCTCAGGGTACATCTACACTGCAAAAAACTCCCAGTGGCAGCAAGACTTAGAGCCCAGGTCTATAGAGATGTTCCCACTCAGGCTGGAGCCCAGGCTCTGACACCCACCCCCATCACTGAGTTTCAGAGACTGAGTTCCAGCCCAAGCAGAAACATCCACAGTGCTATTTTTAGTGCTGTAAGGCAAACCCAAATCTGTAGCCCGGGGCTCTGTAACTTGCTACCACATTTTTTCCCTTTTGCACTGTAGATGTACCCTCAGAAACTTAAGCTGGCAGGGTTTGATCAATTACCTCCAAACTTACCAGAAAAATTCCTGGGTACTTTGAAAATAATTAAACAATGTTATGTGCAAATACTTTTTGTAAAGTTAAGAGTGTGCAAATGTAACCCTGCTTTCAATCTTAACTATGGAACGAACCACTACAAAGATTATTCATAACATAGGAAGTTTACATGTTAAAAGGACATCAAATTAAAAGAAATCTTTCAAATAGAAGTGTGATTATCTACTACTGTTACAAGTAACATCTAAGATTCCTATAATTAAGACAAGAAAAAATTTCTCCCAGTTTTACTTTGAGGACTTGATGGCATTTTGTTTATAACAGTTTTCATTGTTTCCCCTTCATGACTAGTTAGATGGTCAGTTTCTCATTTGTGGGAGGTCTCTCCTACATGTGTGGACTTTTTTTTTTTTTTTAAAATAGGAAAAAAATGTGATTGTAAAACCACAAAAAATAACGGGGATACTCTCGGGCAACTGTAAAACCTGAAATTAATTTTTTAATTTTTTAATTCACTAGCTTTCAAATTGACTGTGTCCCTTTAATAACTAATCTAATCTAGATGGGCGTAATGAAATACAAAATTTTAGGTAACATTTCAAATTGGTACTGGTTTTGTTTTTTTTTAAATGACCAGCAATTCAAAAGAACATTGCGATACAGTATAAAGGAGAAGGTGACTATAATACTAATACGGTCACCACTTTTACAAAATTGTGATAATTCCTATACAAAGTATGCTTTCTGAGGTATCACTGGAAAAGTTATAATTTGCTGTATATTGGTATCTCATTATTATGTGTGTATCAACACTGTGTATGTAGTTATGAAATTCTGGCTATGTGTTTGTAACTCAAACATGTGAGTCTAGGAAACGCCCACAGGTTAGCCCTTCAGGAATAACAAATGAGCTATCTACATGTCATTTCTAAAGACATCTTAAGCAGCATGTACCACGCAGAAAGTGGAAGCAAAATTTGCAATTCATATGAAGAACTGTTGGCCCAGGGGAGCTGTCTGATCCAGCACATAAACACTGGAGCCATCTGACTCCATGACACAGCCAGGATTTTTCCAGAAGAGGGGTCAAGATATAAAAGGCAAGAACAAAGGCTCCTGACCCCCTCTTTCCTACCACATCTCTGGACTGCTGAACTCTGACAAAGGAAATTTTGAACAAAGGACTGAGGTCCCCACTGTTATTGGGTAAACCACAGACTTATAGAAAACTAGCAGATATAACATCCCTGCTAGAATTTTGGATTGACAAACTAATCCCTCGGTAATGTATTTTACCTGATTTAAACCTCTAAAATAACTCTCATTTCTTTTCTTAGCTAATAAAACTTTAGTTAATTTACTGAAGTAACTGGCTGGCGGCATTGTCTTGACCTGGTGGTAAGTGACCAGCTCTTTGGAGCCAAAACTTGATGTGTGGTGATTATTGGTTTTAATAACCTTTCATCACAGTAGTCTAGTTTGTCTGGATGGAGGCTTGAGAGTGAAGTGGACTGTCAGTGGCTTTATGATGAGATAATAAAGGGAGGGCTTGTCTTCACTAACAGGGTAAGTCGACCTAAGTTATGCTTCTCCAGCTATGTGAATAACGTAGCTGGAGTTGATGTAGCTTAGGTTGACTTATCCCAGTGTCTTCACTGTGCTGCATCGATGGGAGACACTCTCCCGTTGACTTACCTTACTCTTCTCGGGGAGTTGCAGTACCGGGGTTGACCAGAGAACACTGTAGTCGATTTAGCGGGTCTTCACTAGACCCACTAAATTGACCCCTGTTGCAACAATTGCAGCAGCGTTGATCTCCCTGTAGTGAAGATCAGGCCTGACCCAGGAGCAGGCATATACTGCTGGCTTGGTTAAATCTAAATATAGAATATGCCACCTGTTTGGAAGTGTCTGCCAAGTTTTGCCAGTCTGATCTAATATTGGCACTCACAGTTGTGACCCACACTAGACACAAGTGACAACCATAACCAATTTTCTTCCTACTTTGATAAAAAAATTTCCTTTGCCTTCAGAATAAATTACCACTCTTCAGGTCAAGTCAATTTTCTTACTTAAAGTTAGAGCAAGCAAATACAGGACTTCTAATGGAGCCTTTTCTGCAATCTTTAACATCTGATCACAATTAAACTACTATATACTAGCAGAATCTGTCCCAATTACCATTAAACCAGTTTCCTGGGAGATGTGCGAATAAAACAATTATTCTGAGGTTACAGTACACTCTACCCAATTGCACCACTCTAATATTTTGTGTTTACACAACACATTTTGTGTCCAGTTTTTGGCCCCACGCTACAGAAGGGATGCGGACAAACTGGAAAGAGTCCACAGGAGGGCAACGAAAATGATTAGGGGGCTGGGGCACAGGACTTACAAGGAGAGGCTGATGGAACCGGGGTTATTTAGTCTGCAGAAGAGAAGAGTGAGGGGGGATTTGATAGCAGCCTTCAATTACCTGAAGGGGGGTTCCAAAGAGGATGAAGTTAGGCTGTTCTCAGTGGTAGCAGATGACAGAGCAAGAAGCAGTGGTCTCAAGTTGTAGTGGGGGAGGTGTAGGTTGGATATTAGGAAACACTATTTCAGTAGGAGGGTGGTGAAGCCTGGAATGGGTTACCTAGGGAGCTGGTGGAATCTCCATCCTTAGAGGTTTTTAAGGTCTGGCTGGACAAAGCCTTGGCTGGGATGATTTAGTTGGTGTCGGTCCTGCTTTGAGCAGGAGGTTGGACCAGATGACCTCCTGAGGTCTCTTCCAACCCTAATATTCTATGATTCTATGATTTCATCCCAAGACACTTTGCTAAAGCAAAAATAATGTATCAATGGCAAACAACTATGTTCGTGCAGAGTTAATGGTGTGTGGTGGTAAGCAGTCCCCTTGAAGAATGCTGAGCTGAGCACGGGCAACCTTAACTGAGGTCAGACTAGATAATCATAAGGGTCCCTTTTGGCCTTAGAATCTATGAACTCTGCATTTCCCGGTTTTCCGAAGTTTGAATTTTGCTCAACAAAATGATCTGCAAGGGGATGACATGTCACCAAGCAACCTTAACTCTGTGTTAACACTGAGGTTTTTGGCATTGAATTTCCTAGATATATAGTTGTTAGGAGTTAGTAGTCATTTAGACAGTTGTACAGATCATGTCTCACAATTAGCATTCTGAGTCAGCCTGTCCCCCCACCTCTCTGGCCCTATCAGCCATGCTTCTGCACTCTTCTCTAGCCATGCCCTTAACCCAGGCAATGTGTTCCCCCCTCCTACCCAGCCCCTCCCTGACTACTATGCCATGGCCTCCCCTGCGCAAGCAGGAACCACATCTTCCTGAAGTCTTCACTCCTAGTATACAAATGTTTATATTGCCCTTCCTTCCCTTCTCTTATAACCCAATTCACATGCAATACCTGGAGCAAAGGACAACTGTGTTACAGTGGAATAGTGTTCCTGGTTGTGGCTATTTTTTCCAGGGCTTACATCTGTAGAACCCCACAATCAAATGACCTCAAATGGGGGTCATAAACATTATCTACTCTGCACCTTTGTGAAACACACCAAATTTCAAAGAAATCCAACTGAGCATATTGATTTTAGAGGACTTAGAAAAGTTGTCCCTTAAAATGATATCATGATGTACCACTACAATACGATGTTGTACCACTATAATAATGTAGTAGTGCAACACTGCTCAGGGGTACCCAGGATTGTGAAGTTTTGCTACTACCGATCCTTAGCATGAGGAAACCTTTTTTGAGCCTCCTGTGGGTCAGCTCCCCACCACCACTAGCCTCTGGTAACACAAGCACTGTTTCCATTATGGCCCTGTTTTCAATCACTCAGAAGTTGGCACAATTTTTAGCTATTGGGCTGAAGTTTTCCAGGACTGATTTCTCTTCAAAGTTGAATTTTTTGGGGGGGAATTTTTGTCTTGTAGACACTTCCTCTCTTATCTGCCATCCCGCAGCTCACATCTCTCCTCCCATTATCAAATCATATGAAATCACTGGGGTAATGACCAAAAAGGAACAGGCAGTCTTAACTCTCCCCATGTTTACTAGTTATATTTCTATGTGTTTGGATCATTAATGCAGCACTGTCGTGTCTTTCTAAGTCATAGTGTACATAGTTCTGTACTTGGTTTTGTATTGTGTGCATAAGCGAGAGAGAGACGGTGTTAGGTTGAGAATGGTGTCCAAGAGACTTGTTTATCTATAATGTTTAGGAAAGCCTGCATGAACAGGACTGTTAAAACACACATTAGTTAGTGTCATAGTTTTTATATGTTAGACAAACATCCTGCCTCAGCGAGGGGAGATGGAGTAGAGACCTCTCAAGGTCCCTTCCAGTTGTAAATTTCTATGATTCTATGATTTTCTCCTGCGAGGCAAGAATTCTTATGTGAAATACCAGCTTATGATTGTCCAGAAACGTATGTGATGGAGTCATTAAACAAAATCTGTATGTGTGCACACTGGCATAGCATGTTCACAGCTGGAGCTCCAGATGCACTTGGTCTGTGGGCAGTGGAAGAGAGGTGGCTGAATCTGAAGTGGAGTTTAGAATGACTTAACTCTTAATTCCTTGGTTTTTGTGATTTGCACTGATAGATTATGTAGTCTTTACCCCAAAGTTAAAGCTATGTAGGAATTTCCCAGCTTAAAGTTAAAGCTGTGAAGGAATTTCCCAGCTTTTTAAAAAAATAAGTGGGTCAGTATCAACAGGTATGTATGTTTTTCATGTACCCTGGATTATCACTAGCACCACTGGTACAAATTAATCTTCAGAGATCTAAAGCTGATTTTTGAAGACTAGAAAAGCACCACGGGAGTGGGGATGTTGTTGGGGGAGGCCTGGATGGGTTAGCATGGGTGCGCTAGGTGGAAGTAATGGAGGGGAGCATGAGAAAAAAGTGGGACTTGTGGGGTTGAAAAGTTGAGGGGATGGGAGAGAAGCTCTGCTCTGACAAGAAAAAGGAAAGCTGTTACTTGTAATTGGACTCTGCATAGTCACACTCACGGGTTGTGCCAGCTGCTGGAGCCTAGAGTGTGGAACCTCCTCCAAGCAGTACCTGTTACAGCATTTATGTCCCCACTCCTACTTCTCTGCTCCCAAACATCCTGGGGGCAAAGTTATAGAGAGGAGTGTGATGCCCTTCTCTGCCTCAGTTCCTTCCAATAGTTCATCAGAGAAAGTGTTCATTAGACCTCTGAGGAAGAGGGGAAGATTGGTGGGGAGTGTGACTATGCAGCATTCATTTCTAAGAACTCTGGTTACAAGTTAGTACCCTCCATTTCTTTCAAGAGTCTCCTGCATATTCCCGCTTATGGGATAGTTTGGCAAGTAATACTCCAACCAGGAGGAGGGTTAAAAAAGACTGATGTACGGCTCTAACAAACTGTGCATCAGTTTGAGCTGTCAGATCTGACATGTAATGTTTTGTGAAAATATGTAGAGTTCCAAGTGGCAGCTTTACATGACTCCTGATCAGACACATCTAAAACACGCTATGGCCATGCAATCTAATACCTAGAGGGGAGGAGAGTGCTGCTATATATAACTTTTCTGAATACATTGTTCAATCCATCTGGAAATGGTTGGAGATGATCCTGCCTGATTCTGAAGAGCGTCCACATATGAAATAAACAATTTACTGGATTTGTAAAATTCCTGAGTTCTATTAAGATAATAGGTGAGGGTTCTTTTAGCATCCAAATCATGTAAAGTGGATTCCCTAGTGTCAGGAAGGAGTTAAAATTCAGCCAGCAGAAAAGACAGAAACTGCTGAGAAGCAAGGACATAGTTTCTGTCAATACCTGATAACTTAGCTCAGCTTATATGGTCAATGCCCGCCCAGTAACTCAGCTCTTAGAACAGTGCTAACCCTCCCTTCACAACCCACCGGATGTCTGTAAGCACTCATCCCTACCCTCCCTTCCACCCAGCCTCTTTCCCCCGCAAGGTAGCCATAGATGCTTGATACAACGGGATGACCTCTATACCTACGTACTGTTCCTATTTTTATCTTTGTTTAGGGTTCTCCCTTGATTTGTAACAATGTCTGTCTCTGTATGTACAGATAAATGCAAATAAACTGATAAGGGAATATATATAACTGGCCACTATGGCACCATATTTTTGAAGCTGCTTGTCAGTCTTCCCGGTACCGTGAATAAACCCCTTCAGTATTGTCTGTGCTTGCCTGATTCTTGGGGAAAAGAATCTTTTTGCCTAACACCAGTTTGGGAAAGAAAATTGGTAGATTTCTAGTTTGATTAACATGGAATAATGACATAATTTATGGTAATGATCTAGGGTATAGCCTGAGAACTACCTTGTTTCTATGAAAGATAGTGAAAGGAGGGTGTGATAAGGACATGCAATCCACTAACTTGTCTAGCAGAAACTCTAGCAATAACAAAGGCAACCTTAACAGACAAATGAAATAATGAACACTCCACCAAAGGTTCAAGCTTTATCATTACAAGTTTATTAGGCCAGGTCTACACTTCAGACCTATATCGGCATAACTATGTCACTCAGGATGTGAAAAAGCCACACCCCTGAGTGATGTAGTTATACTGACCTAACCACACCCCTCCCCCCAACCCCCGTGTAGACTGTGCTATGTAGACGGGAGAACTTTTCCTGTTGACATAACTATCGCCTCTCGGGGAGATGGATTCACTACACTGAAGGGAGAAGCTCTCTCACCAGCATAGTAGTGTCTTCATTGAAGTGCTACAGTGGCACAGCTGCACCGGTACAGCTGTGCTGCTGTAGCAATGTACCCCAGCACTAAAGTGAGGTCCCATGCAGGTACAGGACCTTTCACTGGTAGATACAGATTTGCAAGTCCCTTCAGGAACCTTTTAACTGAACCATGTATAAATACCAATTTATTATCTAATTATGGTCTGTCAATATAGCCACTAAGGGAACCTCTCTGAAGAATCTGAAAGGCCCTCAGAGGCTTCAAATGCAATAAATACTTTAAAATATATTGAAGAGAAGCCAGTTCTGAATGCTCTGGTTTGATGTGCATCCAAGTCATAAATCTCAACCATTTAAGCTGCTAACATCTACTGGTCAATTGTCGTTAAGGACGCATGGCCAGGAGCCTTGCAGAGAAGGCATCACCCAACCATCTGGCGATGAACTGGAAGAAGGGGACCAGACCAAATACTGCCTCCTCCACCATAGCAGGGCAGAAACCAATAGAATGTTGCCCTACTGAACCTTCTCAGCTTGAGGATTAATTGAGGGAGAAGCTGGCTAAGGGCCTCCAGTGGATTAAATTACACTCCAGCTCCAAGGAGGAGAGCTTGGGTACTCCTGGCTTAAGGAGAAAAGTAGTAACTGGCTGAATTATCCAGCTCCAGGAGGAGGGCTAGTGCTCTTGTTTAAGGAAAGACAAAGAGACTGAAAGGTAACCCAGGAGGTACTGGGAACAGAACCCAGAAGGCTGGCTTCAGAGAAGTCCTAAAGGCCAGAATATCCTTTTGTTTATTTTGGACTTTTGTTTGGACTTATTATGCCGAAAATGAATTGAACTCAGAGTGATCCAGCCAGAGGGCCCAGGTGAACCAGAAAACCTTGGGGAGGAGGAAACTGAGGCAGGGAGTGCCTGGAGTGCCACATTCAGACAACAGGGCAGGCACACCCTGTGATACAATGGAAGGGGAGGAAAGCACAGAGTAGGTCTTTTCTCCAGTGCAGAAGAAACACATCCAATATGGAGTTTCAGATGCTTCCTGACCTGGAAAAGAAGAGTCTATACTTTGTGTTGTGACTTGTTGCAACCAGGTCTATAGCTAGACAACCCCATATTCTAAAGATCTCATGTATCACTTCCTTCTCTATAGACCAATCATGCAGCTGTACAGCCTCTCTGCTCAGTGGGTCCACTAGGTTGTTTTCCTCTCCTACAAGGTGCAGGGCTAACGGATAAATCTTGTGCTAAATGGGATGTTATATGTGGTGGGATCTGAGCTACTACACAGAATTCTTTCCTGGGTATCTGGCTAGTGAATCTTGCCCATATGCTCAGGGTTCAGCTGATCGTCATATTTGGGGTCGGGAAGTAATTTTCCTCCAGGGCAGATTGGAAGAGGCCCTAGAGGTTTTTCGCCTTCTTCTGTAGCATGGGGCACGTGTCACTTGCTGGAGGATTCTCTGCACCTTGAAGTCTTTAAACCATGATCTGAGGACTTCAATAGCTCAGACATAGGTGAGAGGTTTATTGCAGGAGTGGGTGGGTGAGATTCTGTGGCCTGCGTTGTGCAGGAGGTCAGACTAGATGATCATAATGGCCCCTTCTGACCTTAGTATCTATGAATCTGTGAATCTATGAAAATGCACCAGTCCCCTAGCTTGACTGCATACTTGAGATGAGTGAGCCTCTCTCCCTGCTTGTTCACAAAGTACATGACAGTTGTATTGTCAGTTATCACCAGAACCAGTTTTCCTTTGACAAAAGCCAGTTAAATTGCCCTCAGCTCCAGTAGATTTACAGGCAGTCTCTTCTCCTGATAGCTCCAATGTCCTTGAACTATCAGGGAATTTAAATAAGCTCCCTAACCATTGCTGGATGCATCCAAAATGCTTGTCATTTATTAGGTTGCAGGACTGAATAAAATTTCTCTTAGAACTTTTATTCAAGTTCACCATGTCAAGAACTTTAGTACATTCTGTGGTATCGCTGGAAATTTCTGTATGCTGTCTGAACTGGGTCAGTAGTTTAGAGATAGCCACTGCTATAGAATCCTCATTATGAGACAAGCACATGGTGCATGACACATATTCCCAATGCCTTTAGGCCGGTAAGTATTAGGACAAAATGACTGCCTTCTGAGAACACTGTCAAGGTTTAAATCTGAGAAATCTGTCATCTGGAACAAAAGCGCTACCCTACAGAGAATTTAGGATTACACCTATGATGGAGTCCTCTGTGTGGTGCATAACTGAGATTTCTTTATATTTATGAAGAGACCCAGGTTCTTTAGTAGAAACATGATATACTGAATTTCTCTGAGGAATCCCTCGCATGATGTTGACTTCAGAAGCCAGTTGTTTAGTTATGGGTAGACAAACAAGTCTTGTATCCTCAAGGGAGCTGCCACAGCAGAGAGGCATTTCATAAAGACTGTGGGGGCCATAAACAGCCCAAGAGGGAGGACCCTATATTGAAAGTGTCTTTGACCCACCATAAACCAGAGGTACTTGAGGTGAGTTGGTCTTATAGCTATGTGAAAATAAGCATCCTTGAGGCAGAGAGCTGCAAACCAATCTAGGAAATAAAAGGGATGTACACAGGTGTCAACAAACAGAAGCAAACATTTTTGATAAAGGTGTTGATCTTTCTTAAATCCAGAATAGGACAAAGTTCACTTTCCTTCTTTGGTATGAGGAAGTAATTTGATTAAAAATCCAAGCCCCAGAATTCTTTTGGAAAACTCCTCTATAGCACCTGAGAGCAGTAGAGACTGTATGACCCATAACATCATATGCTTGTGAGAGGGGTCCCAGAACAAAGAAAGGGGACGAGGGGGCTGGATGGAGGCACAGTATTGAATTGAACTCCATACTCTTCTTCTATAATTTCCCATATCCTTTTGGCAGATGTTATTGACATCCATTTGTTGATAAAGCGAGACAGTCCATTTCTGAATAAGGAGTGGCAAAGAGAATGACAGGTAAAATTGACGGTGGTATCTAAGTGTAGACACAGACGGACTTAATCCCAGGGACCAAGCAGTAGATTTTGGATCTTCTAGTTTTTCTAGCAGCTCATTTGTTTTTCTAGCAGCTCCTTTGCTAAATCGACCATCCCCTTCAAAGAGGGGATCCTCTACTTATACCCTTGTTTCAGTAGGAAAAGTAGATGATTTTAACTAGGCAGGCCTTTCTATAATAATAGCCAAGGCTACTGCTCTGGCTAACAAATCAGAAGCATAAAAAAACCTTGCGCTTAGCATATGTTTAGCCATATTCTGTCCCTCTGTCAAAATGGTATAAGCCAACTTAAGTTGGCCCTCAGGCAGTTCGAGGTGGCCACCAGGCCGCACTTAAATAAAGGTAACCATCTTTTCCCAGAAGTGAAATTGGTAACGAGATATTACTGCCTGATAGTTTACTACTCTAATCCCCAAGAAAAGTAAAGAAAACAAAAAAAGTTTCCTTCCCAAAACATCCAATTTTTAACCCTTTTTGTCATATGGTGGGAAATGTCCTTGTCTACTCTTCACCTGCTGAGAGCTGCTGCTTCCACAAGAAGCAGGATGTGAATGAAAATAAGACAATCCTTCATAGGGAAGGTGGTATAACTTAACAGCCTTTCTGGAAATTGGTCTACACCAGCTTCTCAGCCCAACATATTTGGCAGGCTGTAGTAACTCATCCAAAATGGATAAAGAAAACTTGCTCTTCGATGGTGCTCTCCATATGTCAAAAATTGGATGGGAAGAGACAATTAGCACAGCAGGCAGTTTTAGAATTCCTGACATTCTGTTCACCAGCTTATGAAATTGTCGCGCAGTCTCTGAGGGAAAGGAAGCTGAAGTTATTCCCATGTTTTTATCAAATCAATCTGCCTCTAATTCTATGTCAAGATGCTGAAAGTCCATTTGTGGGGCTAAGCATTCCTCCTCCTCAGAGTGTCTGGTACTACCATCGGGAATTGTTCCCTGAAGGCAGGGGAGGTAGACTGATCTTGGAAACTTGAAACCATTCCACAGTCTCCTCCTGGATCCTTATTAGAAGGGAGGTTCTTCTACCACACTTAGGTGATGGCATAAATTCCCTTGCTGAATGTCAAGAGGGCCCTGCAGCTCAAGGAGGCCAACCTTACCAATATCCTCCCATCCAGTACTATTTTACAACTAGGAAGGTAGGTAGGTCTAAAGGCATCATCTCCTGGATTATATTCCATTCCTGTAGAATAGAAGCTAGGCAGTGCCTCAGGTTGTTTAAGACTTTCCTGCTTTGGTTCCTCAATGTGGATGCAACCTTGGATTTGTAGCTGAGACAACTGGAGGCACTACCAAAACTGGAACATCCGTATATTCAGAGGATCTGAGGGTGTCTTGGGAGGAGGTAGAGAAGACTTTGGATAAAAGCAAGATATTTCGTCCACTCTACCTCACTTATTAGAGGAACTGATCCCAACAGACATTTCTGAAGAAGCTTTTCTCTTCCTTTCCCTGAAGATACCTCTTGCAGATCAGTAAATCATTCCAGTTGGGGATCCATGTAGTGCAGCGGTTCTCAAACTGTTGGTCAGGACTCCAAAGTGGGTCACGACCCCATTTTAATGGAGTTTCCAGGGCTGGCTTAGACTTACTGGGGCCTGGGGCCACAGCCAAAGTCCTGGGCAGCAAGGCTAAGGTTGGGCTTCAGCTTTGGTCCCCCCACCTGAGGCAATGGGGCTCGGGCTTTGGCCCCCCTACCCAAGGTGGCAGGGCTTGGGTGGGCTCAGGCTTCGGTCCCCCCTCCTGGGGTCATGTATTAATTTTTATTGTCAGAAGGAGGTCACAGTGCAACGAAGTTTGAGAACCGCTGGTGTAGTAAATTTCAGCTACCATCCTAGTACTATTCAGTTCCAAAGACAGCACTGTTATCTGTTCTGGTCATGCCTTTGCCATAACCTTCGGATCCATATGAATCATAGGTTCCCCTAACAAAATGTCTTGTTTAGTTTTCAGTCTGGGAACTGATACTAATGGCCTGACTGATCTGAAGAGTCTCTCATCTGGGATCCGTCCCTGCTAACAGTGGCTGCTCTTTCCTTAGCCACCTTCCTTGGAATCAGACCACATGGATCTAATGGTCTTACACATGGCCCGTCCTTTGATGGATCCAAGGCACGTGGTGATGGGACCTCAGGAGTTTTCAGTTTTAACAGATCCCATATCCTGTGTGCCATGCATACAGAAGGTTCTAGAGTTCGGTCCTATGCCATTTCCTGAGTCTTCATAGTCCACGTAGTCTTAGAACTGAACCTGAAGCTAACAGCAGTCTCTTCTCTGTGTTCCATGCTCTGAGAGGAGTCAGACCCTATAGGCTGAACTGCCAAAGCCTCTTGAATCAAGGGTGCCTGTAGCCTATTTCATCTACACACTCTTAGAATAAATGTGTAGTAGATGGAACATCTGGATTGACAATATCCTTCACCAAGATACGAGAGGCACCTTAGACGAGAGTCTGATGCCAGGAACACTGCCAGACATGAGGCAGGTCTCTTGAAGCCTGCTCTTCTGTTCTTCTGATCCACCATTACAGCTCTGATGGAACTAAAATTAAAATCACTTTTCTAACAGTAACTAAATTTACTAATATAGCACCCAATATAACTAGCTTCTAATACACTTTACTACTGACCTAACTAATGGCACTACAGAAAAGCAAGGCTCCGGATCTAGGAGATCCAAAGAAGTTTGCTTCTGTGCCCAGGAGTCGTAGAGCACAGAGAAGCAGAAGTGGCAATAGTATAAGAAAAGCTCCAGTGCCAATGCCTTGGCATGAAGACACGGGGCTCACCTCCACAGACTCAGCACCCCAACCCACAAATCTCTTCACTCCCAGGCCTCCCACTCTTCCCTGCTAACCCCCACTCAACACTTCATGCCTCTCCATGCTAGGGTCACTTTGCCTGCTCCCTAGCTCCCCCACCCCCTCGAGCAATGCAGTTAAAACGACCTAACCCCCCTACACTGAAGCACTACAACGGTGCAGCTTCTGCGGCGTAGATGTACCACTAGAGCATTTTAAGTGTAGATGTACCCTAAATAATTTAAGCATGCAATCAATGCAAATCAACCTAGACTTTACTATGGAGTCACTACTGACCCCTCCATACCACAAATAAATGTGACAGGTCCTTGTGCTATAGATACTGGAAAATATTGAGATCTTAAAGGGTACATTCCCCATTCAAATACAGATCCTGTGCTATTTATTGATATAAATATTTGGAGGAAGATTACAGATGAGCTCCAAATTAAATATGGGCTTTATGTTCTATTATACAGTGTAGCAGTGCAATAGGCAGCATATTCTTCAAGGCAAAGCCCAAGCATAGCACAATACGGATTGTGGATAGAGTTAATGGATTCATGGCAAATAACAACACATCTGTGAATGGACAAGATATTGAAAATGGGCGAAAAGAATTTTAAGAAAGGGTTGTTTATTTTGTTGGTATGTACAAATGGTAAATAGCTAATGATACAAGGTTTGCTTAGTACATGAACAATGGTGGAGTCAATGAGAGAATTAAATGGTAGCAACACTAAACTGGTTCTGAGTTCAGCAATTATCCAACATAAAATGGGGAAGTTGCAAAAAAGATGCCACAAAGCCAAGCAAGCAGAATAATAAGAATTAGACTAGACTGGAACTGGATACAGCACTAGAGAATACATTGCAAGGAACAATCTTCCTTTGGCTTCCAGCTGAGGGACCAGTTTACTAGAAACCTTTCATCTTTAACTCCTTCGATTCTATCCATTAAGAAAGAAATGTTTCACAAGTAGGGGAGTATGAAATATTCCATTGTGTTAGCAAATGTCTGTATAAAAACCGTTATATGCATCCCTGATTCATTGCTACTTCTAAAAAATATACAGAAAACATTGCTTCTTTGGATACAGTTTATGTTTCTCGTCTGAACACCCTGTGAGGATTAGTAGGTAGCATAGCAGCATGGCAGGGGAGTCCTGCCAGGTAGTATAAAATCACAGGGCTGGAATGTGCTTCAATGGAGTTGTGAAATCAGGGGATAGGAGTTGTGTATTCTAAAGTACAGAGGTGAGAAAATGACAAAACTGAAAGGAGTGAAGACTTCCCAATGGAGCAGAGTGAAAGCCACAAGACACGTGTCCTTAGCCCTCAGGCTCTCGCTAAGGCATCTGTAGTATGTGCAGCGTGAAAGTCTGTTATGTGTGTGTTTAAGTCTACATGGTGAGCATGTAACTCCATAAAGGTTGTGTGTGGCAGATTAATCTATATACGAGTCTACAGTGTGTGTCAGAGGAAAGGGGAACCTTTTCAGACACTTCATTTGCTTTATCACATTTTCCTTCAATAAGGCTTCTGCATTCGGTACTACTTATTACTCCCTGGCATTCCCAAAGGAAAAAATTCCAAACCTCAGACTTTGGAACTTGCTACTCAACCCAGGTGTGGTGGTAGGTCTTGCCATTTAAATAAAATGTGAAATGTGGCAAGGTTCAGCTATTCCTTCACCAAATCCTATCTTTCATGAGAAGATGAACAGCTACCCCTCCTGACAAATGCAAAAGCGTAAGCCACTGACTTCCATATCTCTTGCTCTTAAATGATCATAAGCAGGCTTGGTATCATTTGATATTTTTCCCCAATCTTAATAAAAAATAAAAATCAATATTAATTAACTATTTTTACAGTTGCAGGAATTTAAGGGAGGGTAGGAGTGGGGCAGTGCTGACAACAGTGCTGCAGGGGGTTCCCAGCATAGTGCAGGGGCTCAAGATCCCTGGGTGCAAGGTGTGGGGAAGGATACAGTCCTGGCCTACAGGAACAGAGCCCTCAGCCAGGCCTGCAAGGAGGAGAAGCCAGTGGTCATGGGGGAGGCCACCACACTGTTGAACAATTCCTGCCTGGGATGGCCTTCGCACTCCAGGCTGGTGAGTGAGAATGTGGGTCCGTGACAGCGAAGCTGTAGAGGGCTCTCTGCATGACTGAGGGGCCAATAACACCCCATCCCTTCAAGGAGGCATTCAGCAGTGGAGTGGCCTCCCTTGTGGCCAGGGGGTTCATCTGCCTTCTGGCTGTGGGGTAGTCTGCCAGGACTGCAGGCTCCTCTGCAACTTGTGCCTGCAGGGATCAGGTGTCACGACCATGTAGCTGGGCAGGGAGCCCTCTACAGCCCTGCTCACTCACTCCCATGACAGCAGGGCTGCAGAGGGCTCCCTGCATGGCCGCAGGGTCGGTGACACCTGCAAGGTGTGAGGGGCAGGCTGCACTCGCCACAACTGTTACCAACATCTACTGATTTAAATTGAATCCTTCCAAGACTAATCATAACTAAAACATCTGTGCTTACCTTATTGTTAGGGCCCAATCAAATTCACTGCCATGAAAAATGCGGCATGGACTGTGAAATCTGGTCTCCCCTGTGAAATCTGGTGTTTTGTGTGCTTTTACCCTATACTATACAGATTTCACAGGGGGAGACCAGTGTTTCTCAAATTGGGGGTCCTGACCAAAAAGGGAGTTGCAGGGAGGACACAAGATTATTTGAGGGGGGTTTCGATATTGCCACCCTTACTTCTGCACTGCCTTTAGAGCTGGGCGGCTTGAGAGCAGCAGCTGTTGGCCAGGCACCCAGCTCTGAAGGCAGCACCCCGCCAGCAGCACGCAGAAGTACCATACCCTGCCACCCTTACTTCTGTGCTGCTGCCTTCAGAGCTGGGTGGCTGGAGAGCAGCAGCTGCTGACTGAGGGTCCAGCTCTGCAGGCAGCAGCGCAGAAACAAGCGTGGCAATACTATCCCATGCCATCCTTCCTTCTGCGCTGCTGCTGGCAGCGCTCTGCCTTCAGAGCTGGGCTCCTGTCCAGCAGCTGCCGCTCTGCCGCTGCCCAGCTCTGGAGGTAGCGTCACCACCACCAGCAGTGCAGAAGTAAGGGTAGCAGTACTGCAACCTCTTCCCCCCCACAACTCCTTTTTGGGTCAGGACCCCGACAATTATAACACGGTGACATTTCAGATTTAAATAGCTGAAATCATGAAATTTACAATTTTTTAAAATCCCCTGACTGCGAAACTGACCAAGATGGACCATGAATTTGATAGGGCCCTACTTACTGCAGGACAACCAAGCATGGCCCACACCAAATTCTACTGTGTGACTCATTTTTAGAGTGTTCTTTAGAGACCGCCAGCCCCTGCATGCAATGTTGCCTTCTTTTTGCCATCAAGATAGAGCACTGCATGCAGCCACCCAGCTTCTCAAGAGGCTACACCTCCATGTTAAAGATAAGGATGCATACAATATCTGGACCTCAGCCTCCAAACTTGGTTTCCATAAGAAATCCACCTGTTGAAACGGGAGAATGTTGTGTAATTGCTGGATACGAGGACAGAAAATCCGAGTGTTCCCCACACTATTGTCATAAACTGCATTTTTCAAGCCACAATGGCACTAGCAGTTGGCTTATATTGTTTACTTCATAGAATAGAATCATAGACTATCAGGGTTGGAAGGGACGACAGGAGGTCATCTAGTCCAACCCCCTGCTCAAAGCAGGACCAATCCCCAATTTTTGCCCCAGATCCCTAAATGGCCCCCTCAAGGATTGAACTCATAACCCTGAGTTTAGCAGGCCAATGCTCAAACCACTGAGCTATCCCTCCCCCCGAAGGGTACACTTATATTTACTTCTGTTGGGGGTGTACAAACACACACACGGCATATAGATTCTTCATACCATTATCAGGCTGATTTTGAACACCCACTGCTCACCAGGCACTTCAAAGGTCCACTTAATTTGTCCAAACATTTGCAAACAGGGCCCTCTTCCAGAACAAAAATTTCCTGAAAAGGTTGAAGCAAATAAGAGAAGACATTTCCAAGATTCGGGAGTGCCAAAAATGAATGGAGTGTTTGACTATGAAAAGTTTCCTCATTTGTTTTTGTCCCTTCACAGATCAAAAGTGGTCTGACCTAGGAAAAATGGCCAGACCGCCCTGGTACGTTTTCCTGAGCTGTCCTTAGACATCAAGGAAGAGGGCCTTTTGCAATTTCCAAGGAGTCTGGAGATGGATTATCTATTATAGGAACTAAAACAAATACTTCAAGATAAGGCATGGTCCCCACGTGCCATTCATAATGTACATGAAGAAACTTCCAAGCTCTTGACCAGCATGGCAGCCTGAAATCCTCATCTAAATGGCTATGCCATTCAAACTTTAGGATGCTGGCAGACATACGTGCTATGTTTTATGTTATCTCTAATGCTTCGTGCACCATTCAGAGTAGTGTGTCACATGCTCCATTAGACGTAAACAGCTGCAGGCAAAGTTTCACAATAAAGTTTCTCTATTGCATTCTATGACTTGTAACTGACTCAAGTTTATTTCAGCAAACTGAAGAAGAGCCCTGTGTAAGCTTGAAAGCTTGTCTCTTTCACCAACAGAAGTTGGTTCAATAAAGAATATTACCTCACCCATCTTGTCTCTCTAATATCCTGGGACCAAAGAGGCTAAACACTGCAAACAAGTTTATTTTGTTAATGCCTCTCCAAACTGTACAGATGTCCAAATCAGTATACACAACTTTTAGACATCCCTAACAGATGTCCAAGTGATAGAAACGGCAATAAAATGCATTCAAAAATCTAAAAAAAACTCTCAGGCAAAACTTTAATCTTTAAATAAGTTTGTAAATACCTATCTTGTAAGGAAAAGGCTTGACAACATTGTAGTTTTCTCAAATTACAGTAACATTATAAGTTTGGAACTTCCAAGGTCACGTTACATAAAAAACCCCCAAAAAGCAAACAGCCATGAAAACCTAACCCTAACTCTGACCTGTATCTCAACCCAGAGAACAACTGAAAGGCAGTAGATAATCCCATCTTCAAAAGCACATTTAATCATTGTGTCAGTGACTAAAGTTACTGTACTGTTGTTGATTAACTGAGCACTACTGCTGTAGCATATAAACCGAAGTACAACTGTCTTTACATCACTACAGCAAAATACTTCCGCCTTCTTTAAGGCCATAAGCAGTCAGTCACTGAAAAAAAAATACAGATTTAAATCTCTTGACCAGAGGTGAACACTTTTTAGGAATTATCCTGAATGATATTCTATGTAATTTCAAATATGAGTGCTGTCATACTGCAAAAGTTAGTATAGGCACATGGACCAGAGATTTTCAAAGGTGACTATTGATTTGGGGTGCCTCAGTTTGTATGTGCTCATTAAGACACCTTTCAAGGATCTGATTTTCAGAAAGTGCTGTGGATACACTTTCTGACAAATATCAGGCCAATTAATGCACCTTCAGTGAGCACCCACAAATTGAGGGACCCAAAAATCACTACTCACCTTTGCAAAATTTTGACCATGGCTACCATGTCTAGGGTTATGAACTTCATAAAGGATGAACCCCAAATTAAGTAGTTTTACACATCGAGATTATAGCAGGATCACATATATCAAACATGTATTACTGTTCCTCTGCTCCTCGGACAACTTAAACTATGTACATAAAGTGGATTTAAAGCTCAGTTCCTATCAAAAATCCTCCAGAAGTCTATAAGAATATCACCATCATATACTCAAGGTGCAATAGAAGAGTGGAAGCAGACAAGAGCAGAGTTAGGGTTACCTGGATGCCCTTAACTGCGCATTTCCATTCTTTCCAAATATTTTGTTGTTTTTAGCAAAATCTTAGCTTTGAACAGACAGGCCAACAGCTGCTGAAGTTTTGTAAAAACTACTAACGTTCCTGTAAGAGCTTTCTTTTTAAATAATTGAGAAGCATATTGCTTACAACCTTAACTCTACCAATGCCATAAACAATTTTTTTTTGCCTAGAAAGTTTATTTATATACAAGCTTGTAGCCCAGTGGGCCAGCTTACCTCTATTATATTCATGGCTTTGCATTATATTCTGCTTTTTATATTCAGTAGTAATACAAGGAACCTACAGGCTTGTATCCTGTAAGTCACTGGCTTCAGCCGTTAGCATGAGGCTTGAGGCCTATGAACTTTGGCACAGATAAACTTAGGTAACTCATAAATTTTGGGGAACTGGAAATAGAGTGCAGGGGGAAATTCTGTCCATAAGGACATCAGCCAATCACAGCACATGAACTCACACCAGCTTCTGGAAGGTTTTGGACGGAACATCCGACCACAAGAGTGCCATAGTAATGAATTGACATATATGTTAATGCGGTGAAATCATAAATACACTAACCTGTGGAAGAAGAACACCTTAACATTGGTAAGGGGAGGAAATACACATAAGGAAGCGGGGGAAAACCCCTAATGAATATGCATTAGAAATGGTAACGTCAGCGTAAAATATTATAAAAGTGGCATCCCAAGGCAGTAGTGGGGAGAGATGTAGCCCTTGGGAGAGGCCAGAATGATGGCCACTGGTGAAGATGAGGAGGGTGATGGTGATGAGGAAGATAATGGTTAACATTTCAGGTTGTCTTGCAAGGGATGGTGTGAGTGTGGATGTACTTTCTGTATTATCTCTATCTACCTTACTGAGTTAGAGTGTGGGAGACTTTGCTAAATGTATTAATAAATTATTTATTTGTAAATATAAAAGAGTTCCTACAGTGTAAGTGTTGCACCTGTGCACATCGGGGTTCACAATTATATAATAATTTTAAAAATAAAGGGTCTGATCTTTGGACAAGAACCTGTCAACCCTCAAAGTGATAGCTGGGAATTTTATTCATAATCTAGATCAGGCTACAAGCTACACGACAGCAAGAATAAAGGTTTTACTTGGCCACATTATTCGACAGAGACAAACTGATGAGATTATGGAGGCACCAATCTATTAGTAGCCAAAAGAGGAGGGGATGGGACTTCTAATTTTCAAAACACCCACTAGCGAGATGCAGATATCAAGACCAAGCCCAGGGTACAAAAGCTTTTTGATAAGAACCCTCCCAGTAGCTGAGCATAAAGACTGGGCTTTTAACCCAACTGTTGCCTATGGACTTACTTTGCAGGCTGTCTCCAACCCTCATCCATTCACCTGCTATATCTGCCTCTAGCTCAGCGGCAGGCAAACTTTTTTGGCCTGAGGGCCACATCAGGTTTCCAAAATTGTATGGAGGGCTGGTTGGGGAGGCTGTGCCTCCCCGAACAGCCAGGCATGGCCCATCCCCTGACCCCTATCTGACACCCCCCGTCTTCTCGCCCCCTCCGCCCCCCCGGGACTCCTACTCCATCCAACCGCTCCCGGTTCCCTGTCCCGACAGCCCCCTCGGGACTCCTGCCCCATCCACCACCCCCTGCTCCCTGTCCCCTGACCGCCCCGGAACTCCCCCCCACCGCCCCATCCAATCCCTCCTCTCCTTCCTGACTGCCCTCCCGGGACCGCTGCCCCCTTCAACCCCGTTTCCCATTCTCTGACCGCCCCGATCCCTATTCACACCCCCTGCCCCTGACCACGCCCTCAAACTCCTCTGCCCCCTCTGCAGCACAGAGCACCGGGTCAGGCAGAGGCTTTGCAGCTGCGCTGCCCCAGGATCTTGCAGCCCCCCCGGCCCAGAGCATTGTGCCGGCAGCGCATGAGTCGAGGCTGCACGGGAGGGGGAATAGCGGGGGAGGGGACGGGGGCTAGCCTCCCAGGCCAGGAGCTCAGGGGCTGAGCCGGAGTTGGCCCGCGGGCCATAGTTTGCCCACCTCTGCTCTAGCTAGTTTAGTCCTCTCCTGAGAAAGTGCATAATATATATTTCAACCTCTGCAGATAATAAATGGCTAACTAGAGTTTTGTAAAACTCTCAAAAGTTCATCACCGGGCTGAAGTGAAAGCAAGCAGCGTTTCAGCCATAAGAATGAACGTTACACAAAATGGAGAGAGTCACAACAGATTATTATAAGGGAAATTATTTTACAATCCAAACTCAAGCCGTCACTCCTCACAAATGCTATAGCAGTATGACCACTTGCTATTTTCTCGGAGCAGATCAGGTAAGGACGGGAGTGAGATTAGTAGAATCAGAGCTAATTCTAAACGCAGGTGGTGAGCAAGACAGAGAGAACAGGAAGTGGAGAGGGGAATCACTGTTGGCATGTGGTGACGGGAAAGATTGATGGCTTCCCTCTCTAGTTTTCCCCACTGTGTAGGCAGGCAGGGGGTGGGGGAAAGGGACTGAGGAGCTGCTGTGCTGGCGACATAACACACCACCCAGCCTCCACAGCACTAGCACTGATTAATGGGGCTGGAATGACTCAGGAAACAGAGAAGAATCACTCTCAGACTTTTCTCCTTTTTATCATTATTTTATCCAAGGCAGGTCACATTTCCAACCAAAACATCTTGAAATTTGTCAAAAGAAGAGAAACATATAAGATTGAAAACCAGAGTGTCAGAAGGAAGAAAGAACAATATATAAGTGAATGCAGTCAAAAGAAAAGTGCCTGACATTGTAAGTGCCTGATCAAACATAAGTAAGATCTTCCCGAGGGGGTTGGAGAAGAAAACAAAACAAAACAAAAACTCGCCTCATCTTCAGGGACAGGAGAAATTCTCTGGCTATAAATATGAACTCTTGCATCTTTAGGGTCTGCACATAATTTTTACTTCCCTTATTAATATTTTGCAAATAAAAAGCTTTTGTTTTCTAAATGATATGCTGGCCTGTTAACATAGACTTACCAAAAAAAAAAAGTTTGAAGCAGTAAGAAAGGTAGGAACTTACCCTAACTCATTAAACCCCTGCATTAAACTGAGGTATACATTTTAAAACCTAACTGGGGCTATTGAAGTGCTATCATCATCAGGTATAAGCATTTGTTTCACTTTCTTTTTAAAAGGAACAGGGAAACCAAGGGCTGGTTTAGACATCAATTTTTTTGTGCTGATGTAACTAAATCAATTTAATTACATCAGTGCACACTCCTAACGTAAGATGTACTTAAACTGGTTTAGCTTAATCTGGTAATCAAAATAAAATAAACTGGTATAAATGCAGTTTAAACTGATTTAAGTGCATTTAGAGTTAGGGGTTTGCACTGATGTAATTAAATTAAAGATTTATTCCGTGCAAGTTTTTGGATATAGACATGCACTAAGAAACTATATTAATGCACTGCCCCAAAACTTAGTTAATGTAGAGGTCAGGTTGTCCAGCAGTGCCTTGTACCCTTCCAAAATGCCAAATGCACCTATACTTGAAACTCTGAAAACCAGGAAAGAAAGATTTAAGATACACAACAGCCACGCCCCAAACCTGGAGCTGGCAAGTACTGAATGTATGAAGTAAATGGGCCATTTTAAGTGATGTGCTGGTCCCACAGAACTGCATTATCTTATTCATCTACAAACACTATAACTTTACTTTACTTTGTTACAGACAGCAGTATTGATTAGTGCAGGGATTACCTGCAGCAGGTTGACACAACTAACACTGCAGTAGCAGGAGAGAGACGTGCACCCAAAGGGATCACAGACCCCTCGTTTCTGTGCTGAGTTATGCGGGTTGTGCAAGCATAGGAGCATAAAATCTATTCTTGCCATGCGGATCTGTAGCAGTCTGCTAGCATACATAATAATGCAGACATTGGTGCAAGTATGTTGCAGAGAAAGCCCTTAGGACAAGGGTCAAAGGATGGTAACATCTAGTAATTTTGGAATGGTTTGTGAAAAGCAGGTGAAAGAGCAAAAGACAGATGTAGCCTGCTGGTGCCACTAAGCCTGCCCTAAACACAACTTTTCCCTTAGTGAGGACAGGCGCTGACAATTCCTCCTATCACACTCCTGTGCTGTGTCCTCACAGATGTCTGTTGGAGGGACCGCACTGGTATATCACACAGAGAACGCACAGTTATTGTTACAGGGTAGGGACGGTATGCTTCCTGGTTTTCAGAGGTTTAAATATAGGTTCATTTGACATTCTGGAGGGTTAAGATGCTCTGCTGGTCAAACTTAACTCTGCACTAAATTTTTAGTCAGCAAATTCCTCTTGTGTTTTGAGGAAGTGGTGGCAATGAGGGGGATAGGAGGTGGCATCCTGGGGACACCTCACTGCCACTCAGCTACCGATTCTACCCTCCTCCGAGCCCCTCCACACTCCCAGCAGGGCTGCAGGGGCCATGAGGAAGAAGGTGGTAACCAATGGGCTTTGAGGAACACATCCACTAACTGAAGATAGAAAAGCGGAGTTGGGGGGAGCCATAGAACACTTCGAATACTACAGCAGGGGAATTTTTCCTTTTCCATATGGGAATAATTGTACTGATATAGAGCACTTTTACACTAGTATAACCATGTCCACACTATAGGGCTGTACTGTTTTAAACTACACCAGTCAATTGAAAACTGCAACTTTCCGGTGTAGATAAAGCCCCCTCCCAAAAAAAACCCATTGTTGTGCAAGAAATGACAACGAAGCTCAATGGATCATGTGATCTGAGCCTGTCTTATTCTGACAAGTTTTGGGAAAGCGATTATAAAAACCCATTATAGGTAAGAATTGAACACTGACAATTTTGCAACCATTCTGTGTTCTACCTTGATAGAGATGTTCTGGAAACAAGGAAATGTGGCTTAGTATTTAGTACTTATAGCCTCGTGTGTACTATCATTCAGAAATAGAAGAAACCTCCATTTATTTGCACCAAATAAGACTGCTGGAAAGAAGTCTGATTTGTTTCCAAAAAGAAAAGTGATTTTAGAAATGAGGAGTAAGCAATACAGAGGCAAAACTTATTTTCAGACTATGAAAAGACAGTATGTAATTATTACCTTTTAACAATAATGACAATTGGACATACAAAGGGGTAGTAGCTAATTTATTGAATGCCTCCTTTTTCTGATCTCTGACTTATGTAAACACTTATTTCATTTATTTGTAAAAAAGACTTCCCAGTTTCTCTTTAGGAGAGGGCAACCAAATTCCCAACTGCCTGCTTCCTTCTCAGTGAACTAGCTAGCTAAGTTTTTATATTGCAATCATCACAGTAGTATCTAAATCCCTTACAAACATACAATCTCAGTTTCTCCTTCTCTGACCTTCAGGTGAAGGGAACTTTTTATATTTTATTGCATTTCTGGTTCAAGTGTGTAGTTGTATGCTAGCAAGACTAGCCCAAAAAAACACAAACAAGGACAAACAGTATCAAGTCACATATAGAGTGGCTTTTTAAAAACGTGTGTTTTGGGTTTTAATTATTCAATTGTTCATAATACATCTTAAAAACCAGAAGATGTATTTTTCTATTGGTTATTTTGTTTGGCAATTGCCTCAAGGCTGGAAAGGTTAGCTACTTTGTATATGGCGTCAAAATTAACACACCTGTTTAAGAACTTTCACTTTGTGGTCTCTGGCTCAAATCTAGCTCGGGTGGAAATGAAAGTTTACACCATTTGATGGTACTGTGAAGTGTGTGTGAGTTAGGAGTCTCATAGTGGGCAAATGTGCACATGACAAAAAACACAACTGGCCCTTCTTGCCCATTTTAGAAAAGTTATACCAATTTAAATGGATTTAAAATGGAACTAATTAAATCAGTGTGAACCCCTCACATAGACATATTTAAACTGTTTTAACCTTTACTTAATCAACATAGCTTGTGTTGCAACATTACTGAACTAAGATTTAAAAATCTTTTCTAAAGTTGACCAGGCCTAAATCTCAGACACACCAAAGACTGCATGAGCAACAGAAGTTGCATTCCCCCCCTCAAGAAGCCCAATCTACGTTGGGGTTGAAGCTCCCTAGTGGAGATCGGGCAGATGGGAGGCTTTCACCATCATTTACTGTGTTGGACCTATTCTTCAGATAGACAACTCTTCAATCTCTACTTCTGTATATATCCAAGAATTTTCACCAATGCTGCATTCACTTAAAACATTGTAAGAAACTAACAATTCAACCTAGCACCCTCTCACATCTAGAAACCTAATATATCAGCATATTTAACAGACACCAGCATAACTAACAGTTGTTTTTATGGCTGCTGCAAAAGTGGAAGCCATATTTTCTTTAATGTTACAATGACTAAGGGTAGACTTAAAAGAAAACTATTAGTTTACAGGTGAAAATGTGAATTCCACCCTTACCAAGTGCCAGGGTATTTAGCAGTGTGCCACTTAATAGAGTTCTAAGATATTTAAAATCCAGAGGACTCTTCCCATAAGACCAGGATGGCCAAAGTGCATCTCATGAAAGTCACAGTCTTATTTGTTATTTCTCTTAAGCCAAGCAGCATCACATGATTGGGTCTGTAGTCTTCATGAGCCATTCCCCTGCAAGAAAGATGAGAGGCCATTTGCGATCTGCCATGTTTTATACAAGTCTGGTATGGATGTGGTGGGCAACCTGCAGCCTGTCAGGGTAATCCACTGGTGGGCCACTAGACAGTTTGTTTACACTGACCATCAGCAGGCACGACCGCCTGCAGCTTCCAGTGGCCACGGTTCACCATTCCTGGCCAATGGGAGCTGCGGGAAATGGCGGCCAGCACGTCCCGGCAGCCTATGCCGCTTCCTGCGGCTCCCATGGGCTGGGAACGGCGAACCGCAGCCACTGGGAGCTGTGGGCGGCCGTGTCTGGGGACGGTCAATGTAAATAAACTGTCCCGCAGCCCACCAGTGGATTATCCTGAAGGGCCACATGTGGCCCACAGGCTGCAAGTTGCCCACCACTGGACTATAGGTTCATTACAAATTACCAAAACAATTCTCAGTATGGTAAAGTTTTGGCATCCATCATTAGACTACACCGAGTTTAAGGCCCCAGAGATGTTCACAGCCTTCTGTTTAAATGCATAGTGCATTGCAGGAGTCAGGAGGTGGCAGAAGCAGGACAGGAGGGGGAGTGAGGGGAGGTACTAAGACTTGGCCAGCATGGAGGCAGGAAGGAGGGTCCCAGGCTGGGAAGGAGGGTCCCAGGGCTTCCTACCTGCTCCCGGGCACATTCTAGCCCCTCCATTTCCAGCTCCCTGGAATGAGCCCAGGTCCTAGAGCAGCTGGTCTCACTCTCACCTCTCCCCCATCCCTTGCTGTGCATGAGTTTACAAGGAGACAAAGCCCACTCCCCACCCCCATCCCTCCTGGTTCTGCTACCCAGGCAGGAGTGATCTCATTAGAGAGACAATGAGGTTTAATTCCAAGATACAATTGAATACATAAGTGAATATTTAGGGGTGGCAAAAGAGAAAAATCATAAATTTTGGCAACTCTGATCTCATTCTAGGATGTCTCATAACCATGTTTTTTTAAAAAAGTCAATCCCACAGCGTAGGCACCACTTCTGATCTAGCTCTTTGATGCCCAAGACGTTATTTTCTGGATAGTATCCAGTAAGCCAATGCAAAAATATCATCCCTTCTACTGTATCCAGATGGTAGAAGATCAAATTCATCAGTTCATTCAAGGTCTACACTTAACTGATGTGAAATGCTGGCTTCTCAGACAACTCTTGGGGTTGGACAACAAGCAAAATCCTTTGAACAAGTCAAGAAATCACTTGAGAAGCTTTTTTCTTAACTTAACTGAACATTGTAATCAAGCTTGTTTAAATCAGTCCTCAGAGGGGATGCAAAACTGATAATCTGACCACACTGGGTTATTAAAGATCCTATGGCACTTTTTGTAAGGCTTGGGCCATTAACAGCAGCATCCTGGTGAAATCTCACCTCATATTACATCCTGCCTCACTAAATTCCCCCTGCAGTTTCAGCTGGATACAAAATTCTGCTTCTCTTCCTGTCCTAAACAGTTGCACAGTTTTGCTGTGCACCAAAGACTTGATGCCCAATTACATCTCAAGCATGGCAATGATCTTTATGTAGAATAATTACAGGAAGATGCTCAGGCACCACAGTGACAGACATACCTTTTCAAAAGCGTCTTAAGGACTACAAGTCCCACTGAAAGTCAGTGGGACCATGGGCTGGTCTGCACAACTTTTGTTCAACTATAACAACATGAGTTTAGAAAACAATAACCAAAGCAATGCAACCCCCTAGTGTGGACAGTTACACCAGCAGAAAGGTGCTTTAAGCTCCGTTGTGCAGGCCAGCCCCTAGTTCCATTGATTGTCAATGAGAGTTAGGTTCCTAAGTGACTAAGTCACTTTTGAAAATGGGACTTTGGCACTTTTGAAAATTTTAAGTCTAAGAATCTAAGCAGTACATTACAGTTTAAGGTCACAAGGTGCTTTTGGAATCCTTCAGGTTAAAAGGAGCTGTACAGAAATATAGGATATTACACAGGAAATCCTCATTTCCTGAATCCAGCCTCTCTAGCATGAATTGCTGTGTATACGCATGGTCTCTTCATTAAAACAGATGTCCCCTGAACTGCTGACTTTCCAGTAGTGCATCCTTGAGACAGACACTACTAGAGTAGTGGCAAAGGTGTATCCCAAATGCCAGCTGTAATTTTCTCTAACTTCCTGGAGGAAAAGACAATGCAACACAGCAATGTGGTGGTATAATGGATACAGCTACTTTTGAGCATCTTCTCCTGGATACAAGAAAGCATCTTAAACCCCGCCCCCTCCCCCCCAAATAATAAGTGTTCCAAAATTTTCACTTTCTCCTGATTATTAATTATCTTATAGCCACACTTCTATCCTGAAGAATCCCAAAGTTATTTACAAGCTTAACATTATACACAAAATATACATAGGAATCACTATGATTCAGCAACCTCTAAGGTGGAACATGGCAGCTGTTTAACTGCTTGGGACAGTAAGTGAATACCAAATCCATATAAGAACCTAAGTTTTTTCTTACTTAGTAGATAGCACCTCCAGCAGCACAATGTACTTCCCCAGTACCACTCCAGCATTGGCTCAATACTGACTCACAAAGTAAGACTGTACTTATCACAAACGCCATATCAGGCAGAACATGCATATTCTCCGGACTTCTCCAGTCCAAGTGCTGACCCATCCCAGCAAGGCACATCTTGAAATATGTGATTGGATCATGGCTTGAGGTGGGGGCACAATTGCTTATACAGAGTCACATGTTAAAAGGAGTTACAATGAACTGCGTTAGCTTTGGGACAGTCATACATCAGAAGTTGAAAGTAAGAGTTTCCAGATCATTTGAACTGGAAAATGTGGCAGATTTTGGAGTCCAGACAGACAAGTGCACTAGCCTCTGGAGAGGAAAGTTCAAATCCTATTTTAGGCCTGGCGCTCTCACCTTAGCTCTTACTGGACAACAGTCCACATCACAAAAGACGCTACACTCTCAGAAACCTCCTAGTGCAAATCCTTATGTATGTCAGTACGCATTTGCTGTAACAAGAGGTGTGTACACGGGAAGGGTGCTGAGTATGACAATTGTAGATATTAGTGTCAATTCTAAACTAGTGGGATCTCCGTTTTACGAGGCACACTAAAGTGCTACCACTGGACCAGATTAGGCTTGGCAAGCCAGTCAATTGACTGGCCAGTTGAGCACCTATTATTTGACTACAGCCAAATATTGTCAAATACTCCAGCAAGAATATCCTGATATAAGCAGTTGCCTCCCTTTTTGATTGCACCATTCTTTCATTTTTTATCTTAATTTCATTGTGTTATACATTTTTCTGCATTAAAATAACTCTGTTTCATAAATGTTTTTTGTTATTAGGCATAAGTACATAAAGCTAAGCCTATTGGAGACCATAAAGTCTTACTCTTTTTTTGTTACTGTTGTTATTGTTCTAATAAATTAATGCTTTAAAATATTTGACCATTTTTGACATTATTTGACAATATGTGACTAATATGTAATTGGTCAAATGACTAGCTATTTTCGGACTGGTCAAATGCCCAACCCTAGATAGTAGGAGACCCAGCTCTTTAGGGTGGCCAAAAAAGCCCAGTGTGAAGATTGCATAAAAAGCAAATCATTACCCTCAGGGCTTGAAAACTCCACTCCTACTAACTATAAGCTCTCATTTAAAATAAAAAAATGTGTATAGCCTTTATAGTCTAAACACAAAATGTTGTAACTGATGTGGTTCTACTTCTGCTGCTAATCACCAGGTGCATTATCATGAAAACTGACCAGAGTACTGCAAGCTGTCCCTGCTGCTATTCAAAGTCCTGCAGGAATCAGTGAAACGAATAAGAATCTGGTCCACTTCATTCTGCTGCTTAGAAAAGCTCAGAGAAATAGCAGCAAGCCTTGGAAGAACCATAGAAATAGAAGCTGGGGGCTAAGAGTAACAGAGACCTCCCCCACCCTTGTGGCAGCCAGTCGGAAATAGTGTGGGACTGGTCAAAGACAGAAAATATTCCTCCTTGCAGCAGAGATTTGGGAGCACTTTCAAGCTGGACACCTGTTTGTTCTGGCTAACAGGTATTAGGTAAATCTTTTAAACCCAACAGAAACAAGTGAGGCTCCTGAAGGCTGTTCATTGGCCTGTCTGAATAGAGGGGAAAGGTGTCAGCCCATTTCCTAGTGAACAGATGCTCAACTCACTAAAAACCACCATGATCAGCCCTCTTATATGCAACCTCAGCTGAGGTCAAGGGCTAAATGGTCCAAGGAGACTTAACTGACCTCAATCTTCAGGTTTGTCAGAACTTGAATTACAATAGGAGAACAAAGTCAATTCCACAAGTGTTTGTCCATCTAACCTTGGAGTCCAAGGGTAAACCAACAATTTTGGTGTCCTGTAACAAAGAGCTGTGGAGTGTCTCAACTTGCATTTATAATCATACTTTAGTTAACCTGAGTTAACTAAATTGTCAGTTAAATTCAGTTAATACAGGACTACACACTCTACTCTTGACATACCCCAAGAGGTGGTTCTCTGAGGGCAGGCCAGTTTGGAGGAAGTTTTCCACTGCCCCATTGTATTTGTCACAGGTCTGGCCAAGCTCCCCCTACGGCAGACTTGCCAGAAAGCTGTGAGGGGATCTAAACACTGAAGACACATAACATGGGCTCAGCCCCAGCAAGATGAGCTTAGGCACTGTCCCTGCCTTTGGGCCTCTACGCATGCATTCCAGGTGCAGACCTTGCATCTGATGCCACTCTTGGCAATGAGGACCACACGCTCCAGTTGCTAAGTCATGAAACTAGAGCCATCTTCCCCAAGGCTCCCCAGCAGCTCTTGCACATTCCCCAGAATACCTTGTGAGCCTGCTGGTTGTGGAAAGCAAATAGCAAAAGACAGTCTTTCTAACTCAGTCACTCTTTACTTAAGAGAAAGCATAATTCATTTAGAAAACAAGCATCCTGAATGCAACACCCCTTACTCCAGCTCACCCAACCCTTAAGTGTCTGTCTGTTCAGACAGCCAGGTCTCCCCCTGCCTCATCAAGGCTCCTGCAGCAGCAGCTCTCTTCAGCTTTGGATGGTGAAAATGGCTGGAGATGCAGAATAGAGCAGCTCCTGCCCTTTTATAACCTTCTAGTCTCCTGTTGTGTGATGACAGGTAGATACTGCAACACCAGGCAGTATCTTTGGGGACCAGTGTACTAAATGTATTCATGGTTTATGTATGACTACGTTCTACTTCATGGGAAGGGTTACCACAGGTCCTTCAGGAACTAAAAACAGTGCGTGTGTTTGGTGAGGGGGGTGATTAAGGTGAGTCACTGAGACTAAACTACTCTACAGCGGTATCATCCCCTGGAGAGATCTGCATATATTGGTTCGCACTGTGTTTTCCAGAGACTCAAACAAATAAAGCGCTTTTGGTATAAACAGGCTGAGTTTATACCAAAAGCCTGGGACACAGGGCCTTCTTTCTGACCCAGTAAACAGAAAGGACCCTCTGTCCAAGGAGGAGGATCCCCAATCCTTGCGGAAGGGTTGGAAGGCTGCTTGGTAACTGGTATACACTGCTGTAGCCCCTGGAGAAAGGTTAACCATAGGTGCTAGAACCTAGTCACACCTGCTGAGAAAACCACAGTGAAGTGCAGAGGGACTGCTAATCTAATCTCCCAGTTTGGAGGGAAAGAGACACAGGTCTCTGCGAGCCTGAAACTTAAATGGATGTCCTCAAGGATGACCGGGGGTTGGGGAGGCAGAGGGAGCAGTTAACCTTGAAATGGTGACAATTACAACCTGCTCTGGGGATATTTACAGAGAACTTTGGCATCTGGAACTGTCAGTTTAACATCAGGCTCAACGAAGAGATTCAATTACGGGCTAGAGAGGGAACGAGTGGTAGGACTCTAACCAAGCCCTGCCAAGACACCAGAATGAAGGCCACTGGGAGCTGCGGGCAACTCTGCAAATGTAAACAAACTGTCTGGTGGCCCGCCACCGGATTACCCTGATGGGCCACGTGCAGCCCACGGGCCACAGGTTGTCCACCACTGTCCTAAGGGATATCTGAAAGGGATATTCAATCCTTAGCGCAAATGGCTGTAAAGCTACCCAATACGCTATATCAGAACAGAAGACTGGTAAGAGAGGCCTAGGAGCAAACCCAACACTAACAGTTCAAAGGCATAAAATTAGGAGAAGGATAACAGTAATAAAAAAGAAAACTGAGGTAGAATATCATGTACCAGCTCTTCTGTGTACAGTCTTTTAAGGAAGCAATGGAAACAACATTTGAAGTAATTTAAAACTGGACTAAAAAAAAAAAAACATGAAAATTACACTGTACTAAACAATCCTGCACTGGCCCCCACGAGATGGTCTGGGATCAAACAGACCTTTGCCGCTTCCAACTTCCACCTCACCCAGAAACACTGCATCATCCTCATGTCTCTGCACTCTCAAGAACAATGAGATAGGCCGCAGTGTAGTGTCCACTGCAAATCACAGCATCCAAACAATCTTAACTCCACCTTGTCACATTCTTCAAACTTTCCATATAATTAAAACTTAGTGCAGTCTTAGGTATAGGCTACGTTTTGATTTTTATGATTAGTGGCCTTTTTTCTAACATTATTCCTCAGAGGTGAAAAATTTTTGTTCAGTAGGAACCACCCGGTAATGCAGGGGTGGGCAAACTTTTTCACTGGAGGGCCACATTGGGGTTGCAAAACAGTATGGAGGGCTGGGTAGGGAAGGCTGTGCCTCCCCAAAGAGCCTGGCCCCCACCCCTTCCCCACCCCCTGACTGCCCCCCTCAGAACCCCCGACCCATCTAACCCCCCCCCCGTTCCTTGTCCCCAGACCCCCCCGCCCCTAACCACACCCCCCCCCCCGGGACCCTGCACCCTATCCAACCCCCCCCCCACTCCCTGTCCCCTGACTGCCCCCCCAGGACCCCACCACCATCCAACCCTCTCTGCTCCCTGTAGGAGCATCTTCGCTTAAGCCAGCATTCCCCAAACTTTTGAGGGTCACACCCCCCTTACCTCTGTCTGCACTCCCCCACTGCTCCAGAGCCGGAAGCGGGGCTGCAGCTGGGGCGGGGGAGAACACAGTGGCGTGGGGGGCTGGGAGCAGGGCCATGGCCAGGGGCCAAGGCTGGGGGCAGGAGCAGAGCCAGACCCAGGCTGTGGTGGGGGCTGGGACCAGAGCAGACCGAGGGACAGGGAGGGGCTAGGTGGTTCCCCACCCCACATTCCTCTCCCTGCTTTGGGAACCTCTCACTTAAGTGCTATAGCAATGCAGCTGCACTGATGCATTTTAAGTGTAGACCTTCCCTCAGAGCATCACAGCTAAATACAAGATGTAACAGACTGTTTAGCATATGTAGGGCTCCATGTTTGTCACACAGGTTGCGGAAGTTACAGATTCCATGACTTCTGCAGCAGCCAGTGTGGCTGATCTCAGGGTGGCCCGAGCAGCTGGCCCCAGGGGCTACACCGATTGCTCGAGCAGTGGCCGATACAGCTGGCCCCAGGGGCCTATTTCTTCATAACATTTGTGAGCTTTTTCTTTAAAAAGATTTTTTCTACAAGAGGAAGACAGGTAAAACCTTGTACTATTCGTAAAAAAAAAATCTTATTACACATACTTTTGGATAAACTGAATTATTCCCTTCCACCCTTATTCACATAACTTTGCTGTAAACAGTTTACCAGTTTTCCAACTATGCCACCTCTGGCTGAGAAGAAGGTTGATAAATTTCAGCCCAAAGGGTTTGTTTTGAAAAATTCTAAAACGCACATATAAACACAGTAAACTATGGAAAAACAGGTTAGAAAGTCAGGCTCTGGCTCCCTGTCACCCTGAGAAAAACTATTACCAAATACTGTCTAGACTAGGATTTCATGGTGTGATGTTAGTGACTACCTTTCAAGAAGAAAAGGAGTACTTGTGGCACCCTAGAGACTAACCAACTTATTTGAGCATAAGCTTTGCATCCGATGAAGTGAGCTGTAGCTCACGAAAGCTTATGCTCAAATAAATTGGTTAGTCTCTAAGGTGCCACAAGTACTCCTTTTCTTTCTGCGAATACAGACTAACACGGCTGTTACTCTGAAACCTGTCATTGAGACAAAGTGGCCTTCCTTTAACATGCTAAATTGGACTAGCTCTCCCTAGTCCAGACAAGGCCAAAGGCTTTGTCTGGACTAGGGACAGTGGATGAGTGTAAAGTAGGGTTTAGCTCACACATGTGCCAGCTAAGCCTAACTTAAATTTGACTTTTCTTCCTACACTAAATACAAGGTAACATGACAGTACAGTCGTGCATTGTTGCAGCACAGCAGGAAGGTGGTGATCTGGTAGAGTGGTGCAGGCAGGACACGCAGAGCAAGGATGCAGTGTAGAGATGTGGCACAATGCTGCAGAAGGGCAGGGCAATACAGAGCGCAGGTGCGCTGATGTGCTGCAGAGCAAACACCAGGGCGGTGATGTGGTGCAGAGGATGGGGCAGTGCAGGGTGGGAACGGGGGGCAGCAGGGCAGAGGACAGCGTGGTGTAGGGCAGAGGGAGGGACAGGGATGTGGTGCAGAGAGCGGAGCGATGCGATGCGCTGCAGAGCTGGGCCGGGATGTGGTGCGAGGCAGAGGCTGGTGGGGCAGGGCACGGGGCGGCGTGGGGCGGGAGGCGGGCGCGGCGATGCGCTGCAGAGAGGCACAGGAAGGGCCGGGAGCAGCGAAGTGAGGCGGGGGCGGGGCCCGGGGCCAGACGAGGTGCGATGCGGGGCAGAGAGCGGCGGCGCAGGGCCGAGCCGCGCAGAGGGGCTGGGCCCTGGCCCGGGCCCTGGCCCGGGCTCTGGCCCACGCACCGGCTCCCCTGGCTCCGGCTCCCCGCTCGGGGCGGCTCCAGGGAGAGGCCGGGGCGCAGCGTGGGGCCGGGGGCCGGTGCCCCCAGGGCGGGGCGCCCAGGGCGGGGCGAGGAGGCGCGCGGGCCCCGCCCAGGAGGGTCAGGGGAGGGGCCCCGGCCCGTTACCTGGGTGAGGGTCCCGCGGTGCAGGGCCCGGATCACGCCGCGCGGCGCCGCCATGGCTGGGGGAGGGGAGAAGCGACCCGGGGAGCCTGCGCCTGCGCACGTGGCCTGACTGACTGCTAGCGCCTGCGCGCCCGGCACCCGCCTTCAAGGGGCGGGGCCAGAACATCATCGACCGCCCGGCCCAGGGGCGGGGCCGGCAGGTTCGTCAGAGTCCCCCGCCCCCACCTCCCAGTGATGCGGCCGCCGGCGCGTGTTGCCTCCTCTCCCGTTGCGTCATCCCAGCCTCGGCTTTCATGCCCCGCCCCTCCCGCGCAGCGTCCGAGCTCCCCCTACCCCCCCGCCCCCGCGCCTCTCCCGGGGCCCGTGCCCGCCCCGGCGCGTGCACAGCTCCCCTCTCCCAGCGCCTCCCCCGTCCCGTCCCACGCAGACTCCTGCACAGGGCCATGTCTCCGCACAGAGATGCGGGTGTCCAGCTCTCCTCCCTCCCGGCTCCGGCCCCAGCCCAAGAGTCAGACTGAACCTCCCCGCCCGGCCTTCCTCCGAGGCTGCTCCCAGAATCACCCCAAAGTCTCTTCCCCGTCCCCCCAACACTCCAAACAGACCCCACCTACACAGAGCACCGCCAGCCCCATCCCTGCCAGAAATCGGCCACTTCTCCCCCAGGCCATCACCTCTCCCTAACCATCCGGCACGATCTTGCACCCCCGTCCCCTCGCGATGCTCGGGATAACAGAACCAAGAGCAATACACATCACTGGGGTTATAAAGAACAGGTGATTTGTTCCCTGATAGCTTTGTGATCAGTTAGCTCAAGCTGAACCGAGATGGGCAGGCTCAGATCCAGGACTGGGAACCTGCGCGGTGCTAAAAGCAGGGGTGGATTATTGCGGGATTTGTGTAATTCAGACCCAACAGTTAGGAAGAGCCAGATGTAGCAGTGGACCAATGGCAGAGCAGAAGATGACAGCACGTAACACACAGGTGATTGCTTCCAGCTGCCTGTAAATTTTCGAGCAAGACGACCAGTCTACGGGGGAGGGGGTCTCCCACCGTTTTGGTGGCTCTAGCTACTGTTTAGCCATAATCCACTTCTGGCTGGAGGAAGTGAGTGGCATTACTAATTCAGGAGGGGGCACTCTTCTCTGAGTCAATACTAACCCCAACGTCCTACTGTGGGTAATATATTCTAGGCTTTACTAGTATGGGTGTCAATCCATAATATGCTCCCACAGATGCGCAACATGAGGCATTTCTGCCATTTGATAGAGTTTACAAAGAAACATTAGGTGGAAGCTCGGCTTTTATTTTCAACCTCAGGTCATCTGCACACATTATGTTTTAGTGCAGGTTAGATCAGATTAGTAGCCTGACGTTAGAACAGAGACATTCAGCACACATACAATAC
Source organism: Eretmochelys imbricata (assembly GCF_965152235.1). Taxonomy (NCBI): domain Eukaryota; kingdom Metazoa; phylum Chordata; order Testudines; family Cheloniidae; genus Eretmochelys; species Eretmochelys imbricata. The sequence continues at coordinate 209,390,864 of NC_135572.1, forward strand.
TGCTTAAAAGTTAATTTTCACAGAAATACTTTAATTTAGAGTAAGATTGTTGAAAAAATTAATCCTTATGCAGTCTACTTAATTAAAATGTTAATGTAATGAAGAGAAGAGGTCACTGACAGAGTCCTCTGGATCACTTGGTAAACTAGGCACAAGCAAATAATATGTGTTTTAAAACAGCTAAATGTATACACCTAGGAACAAAGTATGTAGGTTGTATTTACTGGCGGGGGGGACTCTATCCTGAGGAGCAGTGACTGAAGAAAATGTGGGGGCATTGGTGGATAATCAACTGAATGTCAGCTCCCAGGCTGACTCTGGCCAAAATGGTTATTGCAGTCCTTGAATGCATAGACCAGGAAATTTCAACTTGTATAGAGGTTATTTTATTCTCTATTTGGCAATGGTGCCACCACTGCAAGGAATACTGTGTCCAGTTCTGGTGTCTACAGTTAAAAAAAAAAGTTGATAAATTGGAGAGAGTTCAAAGAAGAGCCACGACAATGATTAAAGGATTAGAAAACCTGCATTCTAGTGAAAGACTGAAGTTCAATCTATTTAGCTTAACAAACAAGGTTAAGGGGTGACTTGATTATATTCTATAAGTACCTAAGGGGGGAACAAATATTTAATAATGGGCTCTTCAATCTAGCTGAGAACAATATAACATGATCCAACAGCTTGAAGTTGAAGCTAAACAGCTTCAGGCTGAAAATAAGGTGTACATTTTTAAACAGTGACAATAATTAACCATTGGAACAATTTACCAAGGTTCATAGTGGATTCTCCATCAATGGCAATTTTTAAATTAAGACTGGATGTTTTTCCAAAAGATCTGCTCTAGGAATTATTTTGGGGAGGTCAGACTAGATGATCAAAGATCCCTTCTGGCCTTAGAATCTATTAATAGTTTTAGTCTTCTGAGGATTGTAATACCTTGGTCTAATTCCAGTTGTTGGGTTCAGTTGGAGATTTGCTTTGAATATATAATGTACTTTAAAAAACACTAAGTACTCTGAAAAATCAGGGCCTAAGGCTTGTATCTACAGAGAGACTTTGTGACAGTGAGTATCACAGTGTCTAATTTATAGGCACCTAGAAAAAAAAAATCACTGGAACAACACTGATCCACAAAGCCTGAGTTTGGCTCCTAAACTTCCAATACAATAAACAGGGAAAGATAGGTGCCTTAGAGTGATTCACAAAGTCAGCATATGAGGCGGGGAGCTGCCTAAGATAGCCAATGTGAGATGCTGCTAAGCCCCTCCACTCTCTCAGAGTTCAGTGCCTAGGTCCAGGCTGCAGGAAAGTGCCTCTCTCTGCTAACAATCCATGAACTAGAGGAGCTAGGTGCTCCTCCACCGACCTCACATGTGGAGTCCAATCCAGTAGGTTTGCTTAGAGGCTGCCTCCATAAAACAGTTGGAGCCAGAGGAGGGGCTCTGAAACTTTAGCCCAGTGGTTAGGGTATTCACCCAGGATGTGGGAGAGCCTCCTCTGCCTGATAAGAAGGGATTTGAATTAGGGATGTAAAATGTTAACTGGTAAGTAGTAGTCTTACTGGTTAACCCGACTTAACCATTAACCCTGGGCTGACCGGCTAGCCCTACTGGCCCCACACCGCTCAGCTGGAGTGGGGCCAGCTGTGCTGCCTGGCCAGAGCAGGGACCAGCCATGCCACCCAGCTGGAGCAGCCCCAGTCATGCCGGCTGGCTGGCAAGATCAGCCTCAACTGTTTAATTGGTTAATGGTTTAAAAGAAATATTTTTAATAGTTTAAACAGTTAGGCATGTAAATACTGTTTTAAAAGTTAATCTGAATAGGGATCTGCCACCTCTGAAATGAGTGCTCTTACCACTGGGCCATAGAGTCACTCATTCTTTCTCTGCCCAAATAAATATTTAATTCATATAAAGTGGAACAACTTCAGTGGGAGATTGAGAGACAACCACATCAGCATAGGTGCTGACTCTGTGGGTTCACCAGTTATCAGTGGCTCACAGTCAAGCTGGAAGGGCATATCGAGCCGGGTCCTGCAGGGATCAGTTCTGGGTCCGGTTCTGTTCAATATCTTCATCAATGATTTAGATAATGGCATAGAGAGTATGCCTATAAATTTTGTGAATGATACCAAGCTGGGAGGAGTTGCAAGTGCTTTGGAGAATAGGATTAAAATTCAAAATGATCTGGACAAACTGGAGAAATGGTCTGAAGTCCCAACTCTACATATAAAATGGCAGAGGTCTAAATTAGCTGTTGCTACTCAAGAAAGATCTTGGAGTCATTGTGGATAGTTCTATGAAAACATCCACTCAATGTGCAACAGCAGTCAAAAAAACTAACAATGTTTGGAATCATTAAGAAAGGGATAGATAAGACAGAAAATATCATATTGCCTCTATATAAATCTGTGGTACACCCACATCTTGACTACTGTGTGCCAATGTGGTCGTCCATCTCAAAAAAGATATTGGAATTGGAAAAGGTTTATAAAAAGGCAACAAAAATGATTAGGGATATGGAACAGCAGCCATATGAGGAGAGATTAATAAGACTGTGACTTTTCAGCTTGCAAAAGAGATGACTAAGGGGGGATATGATAGAGGTCTATAAAATCATGACTGGTATGGAGAAAAAATAAATAAGGTAGTATTATTTACTCCTCATAACACAAGAACTAGGGGTCACCAAATGAAATTAATAGGGAGCAGGTTTAAAACAAACAAAAGGAAGTATTTTTTACATACAACCTACAGTCAACCTGTGGAACTCCTTGCCAGAGGATGTTGTGAAGGCCAGGACTATAGCAGGGTTCAAAAAAGAACAAGATAAATTAATGGAGGATAGGTCCAACAATGGCTATTGGCAGGGATGGTGTCCCTAACCTCTGTTTGCCAGAAGCTGGGAATGGGCAACGGAATGGATCACTTGATGATTACCTGTTCTGTTCATTCCCTCTGGGCACCTGGCATTGACTATTGACAGGATACTGGGCTAGATGGACCTTTGGTCTGACCCAGTATGGCCTTTCTTATGTTCTTCTTAAGTAAATAGAATGAAATTCAGTAAGGACAAATGCAAAGTACTTCTCGTAGGAAGGAACAATTAGTTGCACACATACAAAATGAGAAACGACTGCCTCGGGAGGAGTACTATGGAAAGGGATCTGGGGTTTATAGTAAATCACAAGCTAAACATGGAGTCAGCAGTGTAACACTGTTGCAAAAAAATGAACATCATTCTCAGATGTATCAGCAGGAGTGTTGAGAGCAAGACATGAGAAGTAATTGTTCTGCTCTACTCTGCGCTGACATGGCCTCAGCTGGAGCACTGTGTCCAGTACTGGGTGCCACATTTCAGGAAAGATGTGGACAAACTGGAGAAAGTCCAAAGGACAGTAACAAAAATGATTAAAGAAACATGACCTGTGAGGGAAGATTGAAAAAATTGGGTTTTTTGGGTCTGGAGAAGAGAAGACTGAGGGGGAGACATGATAACAGTTTTCAAGTACATAAAAGGTTGTTACAAGGAGGAGAATGAAAAATAGTTCTCATTAACCTCTGAGGATAGGACAAGAAGCAGTGGGCTTAATTGCAGCAAGGGAGATTTAGGTTAGACATTAGGAAAAACTTCCTGTCAGGATAGTTAAGCACTGGAATAAATTGCCTAGGAAGGTTGTGGAATCTCCATCATTGGAGGTTTTTAAGAATAGTTTAGACAAACACCTGTCAGGAATGGTCTAGTCTAGTTATTACTTGGTCTTGCTTTGAGTGCAGGGGTCTGGTCTAGATGACCTATTGAGGTCCCTTCCAGTCTACACTTCTATGATCTTTGTACATGTGAATGTTTGAATATGTATTTGAGAAGTACATGTTGAAATGTCTTTGTCGGTACAAAAAGAAATGGAGTACCCACCTGCTGAAGTGAAGAAACAGATTGACAGAGCCAGAAGACTATCCAGAAGTCACCTACTACAGGACAGGCCCAACAAAGAAAATAACAGAACACCACTAGCCATCACCTTCAGCCCCCAACTAAAACCTCTCCAATGTATCATCAAGAATCTACAACTTATCCTGAAGGATGACCCATCACTCACAGATCTTGGGAGACAGGCCAGTCCTTGCTTACAGACAGCCCCTCAACCTGAAGCAAATACTCACCAGCAACCATACACCACACAACAGAACCACTAACCCAGGAACCTATCCTTGCAACAAAGCCCGTTGCCAACTGTGTCCACATATCTATTCAGGGGACACCATCATAGGGCCTAATCACATCAGCCACAATATCAGAGGCTCGTTCACCTGCACATCTACCAATGTGATATGTACCATCATGTGCCAGCAATGCCCCTCTGCCATGTACATTGGTCAAACTGGACAGTCTCTATGTAAAAGAATAAATGTACAAAAATCAGATGTCAAGAATTATAACGTTCAAAAACCAGTCGGAGAACACTTCAATCTCTCTGGTCACTTGATTACAGACCTAAAGGTTTCCACGGTATGCATCCGATGAAGTGAGCTGTAGCTCACGAAAGCTCATGCTCAAATAAATTGGTTAGTCTCTAAGGTGCCACAAGTACTCCTTTTCTTTTTGCGAATACAGACTAACACGGCTGTTACTCTGAGACCTAAAGGTGGCAATACTTCAACAAAAAACTTCAAAAATAGACTCCAACAAGAGTCTGCTGAATTGGAATTAATTTGTAAACTGGATACAATTAACATAGGCTTGAATAGAGACTGGGAATGGATGGGTCATTACACAAAGAAACTATTTCCCCATGTTAATCCCTCACCTCCCCAACCCCCACTGTTCCTCAGACGTTCTTGTCAACTGCTGGAAATGGTCCACCTTGACTATCACTACAAAAAGTCGTCCGTCCCCCTACCCCGCCCCCCCGCTCTGCTGCTGGTAACAGCTCACCTTAAGTGATCACCCTCTTTACAGTGTGTATGGTAACACCCATTGTTTCATGTTCTCTGTGTATATAAATCTCCCCACTGTATTTTCCACTGAATGCATCCGATGAAGTGAGCTGTAGCTCACGAAAGCTTATGCTCTAATAAATGTGTTAGTCTCTAAGGTGCCACAAGTACTCCTTTTCTTTTTGCGAATACAGACTAACACGGCTGCTACTCTGAAACCTGTATTTGTGGGTACAGAGTTTGGGAGCAGGCCTGGCCTAAGGAGTTAGAGCAGGGCTGGAGACTGGCTGAGGGGCTAGGGAGTGGATCAAATAATCATATCTGTTCCATTAAAAACTTTACACACATAAGAAGAGGAAGCTTTAACAACTGATATTTCTGTTTTGTACTCAGAGCTTTTCACATGAAGCAGTTTAGCGGTTTGAAAAGAGCTGAGTATCTGGCAGAGACAGTAAATGTGTATTGTGCACAAAAACCAGATATATTCGCACAGTACTATATGGCACAGTTTGGTAAGGATTATTTTCTCTGAAGTACATGAAAAACATTTGCATTGATAACATAGCAGAAATACATACACCTAAAATCTACTGGAATTTTCTTTCTCTACTATTTTGGGGGAAGGAGATCTTTCCTACAAGTTCTTTTGTATTATCACCCATTGTGGTGACTCTGTTCTTACATTCATTTTGAATCTGTGTTTCCTGTCATGGGTAGATTAAAAACAGAGGAGTGCAGGGTGAAAGTTTTCTATTGCAAACATCTGTGTCTGAAAAAGGATTGTGTTTCCACGTCCTGGAACATCAAGGGGAAAAGCTCTCCCTCCCCAGACACACACCTTTAGTTTGTAGCAATAAGGAGTTTCTAGACCAGGTTGCTTTACTATGGTAAATAAAAAAAGCGATTATTTCCAGTAGTTTGTCCAGTCTGAATGTCTGAAGACAGCTCCAATCATATTCAGGGCAGGGCCCTGTCTTATCTCATGTCCGTAAAGTGCCTAGCACATTTTTGTATGCCACAGAAATAATAATTACATTTTCATTTCTCCTGCTTCCCAGATTCAGTTTGTAGCAGTGTTGCTGTTTAGATGCTGATAATATGAATTAGTAATAAGGGGGGATAGTGGAAATATCTATCTACTTAAAATGACATGAATTCCCCAGGCTGAAAGAAAAGGATGCATCAATATCCAAATCAGACAATATGAAGAAAAGTTTTAGTGCTGATCTGGTACCTACTTTTATATGCTTTTCCAGAATACAAGAGAGGGATGGGAAGGGAAGAAGAGTGTGTGTGTATGAGAGAGAACTATCAGGAGGGGGGGCAGATATATACAGTATTTCCTCATATTATACAGCAATCTTACAAGAACGTGACCCATAAGTGTATGGGGGTGGGGGGACTGAATGGCTGGGATGTCACCTCAACTGCTCTCCCCCTCTCTCCCACACACTTCTTCCTTTTAAAACTTCCAGGTACCAATGTAGCTTAACAAATTAAAATATTATCCAAAGTAGTTTCCACCAGAGTCACAGACTCCTCCCTACACTGATCCACAGAGATCAAGCAGGCTTTATAATAAATCAGTACAGTTCTGACAGCAAACATTTAAATTTCATCCTCTCCGCTAGATCCCCGGTCATCATTCTCTTCTTGGGTGCTGAGAAGGTTCTGTCATGTGGAATGGCAATATGTGCAAAACATCTGCAATGGGCCCTATATTATTTTCTTGGATTAAATTAATATACTCTGCACCATCTGCTTAAATAACTATTCATGGAGTAGAGTTGAAGGATTTTACTCTGAAGAGAGTTAGTAGATCTTATCTCCTTTACTCTTACCTATGGAACCTGTCTGCAGAGCATCCAAACTGACAGTGATATTCCCAAACAAAAAATATGCTAAAATAGTGCTAAGATTGTAATACATATTTATAACATAAGAGAAAAATATCTGTCTAATGTAGTTAGATGAACCCACAGGTGCTGGAATTAGGGGTGCTGGGGGAGGCCTGCTGCACCCCCTGGCTTGACATGGTTTCCACCATGTACAGGGTTTATTACAGTTTCGTTCAATGGCTTTCAGCACCCCCACTATAAAAATTGTTCCAGTGCCCTTGGGTGAACCTCCCTCTGAATATGAATGAATGAATTTACTCTCACAACACACCTGGGAGGTGGAGAAGTATTATCCTAATTTTACAGATGTGAGATTGAGGCACAGAGATATTAAGTGATTTACTCAGTGTCACACAGGAGTCTGTGATGGGCCCAAGAATTCAACCCAGACCTCTTTACTTCCAGTACAGTGCCCTTACCCCAGGGAGGACAGATGGCTGTGTGGTGTGTTCCATCAATGTGATCATAGATTATTCTCAGATTCACCCTTCATTGACAAGACATCAACATCTCACCATATACACACCAACAAAGTATCCAACACGCATCCTATCTTCCCCTCACACCAGCTATTGGACATTTTACAACCATTTTAACCTTTAGCCCTGGTCTACACTAGGACTTTAGGTCGAATTTAGCAGCATTAAATCGATGTAAACCTGCACCCGTCCACACAATGAAGCCCTTTATTTCGACTTAAAGGGCTCTTAAAATCGATTTCCTTACTCCACCCCTGACAAGTGGATTAGCGCTTAAATCGGCCTTGCCGGCTTGAATTTGGGGTACTGTGGACACAATTCGACGGTACTGGCCTCCAGGAGCTATCCCAGAGTGCTCCATTGTGACCACTCTGGACAGCACTCTCAACTCAGATGCACTGGCCAGGTAGACAGGAAAAGAACCACGAACTTTTGAATCTCATTTCCTGTTTGGCCAGCGTGACAAGCTGCAGGTGACCATGATGGAGTCCCAGAATCTCAAAAGAGCTCCAGCATGGACCGAACGGGAGGTACGGGATCTGATCGCTGTATGGGGAGAGGAATCCGTGCTATCAGAACTCCGTTCCAGTTTTCGAAATGCCAAAACCTTTGTCAAAATCTCCCAGGGCATGAAGGACAGAGGCCATAACAGGGACCCGAAGCAATGCCGCGTGAAACTGAAGGAGCTGAGGCAAGCCTACCAGAAAACCAGAGAGGCGAACGTTCTCTCCGGGTCAGAGCCCCAAACATGCCGCTTCTATGATGAGCTGCATGCCATTTTAGGGGGTTCAGCCACCACTACCCCAGCCGTGTTGTTTGACTCCTTCAATGGAGATGGAGGCAATACGGAAGCAGGTTTTGGGGACGAAGAAGATGATGATGAGGTTGTAGATAGCTCACAGCAAGCAAGCGGAGAAACCGGTTTTCCTGACAGCCAGGAACTGTTTCTCACCCTGGACCTGAAGCCAGTACCTCCCGAACCCACCCAAGGCTGCCTCCTGGACCCAGCAGGTGGAGAAGGGACCTCCGGTGAGTGTACCTTTTAAAATACTATACATGGTTTAAAAGCAAGCATGTGAAAGGATTACTTTGCCCTGGCATTCGCGGCTCTCCTGGATGTACTCCCAAAGCCTTTGCAAAAGGTTTCTGGGGAGGGCAGCCTTATTGCGTCCTTCATGGTAGGACACTTTACCACTCCAGGCCAGTAACACGTACTCGGGAATCATTGTACAACAAAGCATTGCAGTGTATGTTTGCTGGCGTTCAAACAACATCCATTCTTTATCTCTCTGTGTTATTCTCAGGAGAGTGAGATATCATTCATGGTCACCTGGTTGAAATAGGGTGCTTTTCTTCAGGGGACATTCAGAGGAGCCCATTCCTGCTGGGCTGTTTGCCTGTGGCTAAACAGAAATGTTCCCCGCTGTTAGCCACAGGGAGGGGGGAAGGTTGAGGGGGTAGCCACGCGGTGAGGGGAGGCAAAATGTGACCTTGTAACGAAAGCACATGTGCTATGTATGTAATGTTAACAGCAAGGTTTACCCTGAAAGAGTGTAGCCACTGTTTTATAAAATGTGTCTTTTTAAATACCGCTGTCCCTTTTTTTTTCTCCACCAGCTGCATGTGTTTCAATGATCACAAGATCTTCTCCTTCCCAGAGGCTAGTGAAGCTTAGAAAGAAAAAAAAATGCACTTGAGATGAAATGTTCTCCGAGCTCATGCTGTCCTCCCACACTGACAGAGCACAGACGAATGTGTGGAGGCAAATAATGTCAGAGTGCAGGAAAGCACAAAATGACCGGGAGGAGAGGTGGCGGGCTGAAGAGAGTAAGTGGCGGGCTGAAGACAGGGCTGAAGCTCAAATGTGGCGGCAGCATGATGAGAGGAGGGAGGATTCAATGCTGAGGCTGCTGGAGGACCAAACCAGTATGCTCCAGTGTATGGCTGAGCTGCAGCAAAGGCAGCTGGAGTACAGACTACCACTACAGCCCCTGTGTAACCAACCGCCCTCCTCCCCAAGTTCCATAGCCTCCACACCCAGACGCCCAAACATGCGGTGGGGGGGGCCACTGGCCAACCAGCCACTCCGCTACAGAGGATTGCCCAAAAAAAAAGAAGGCTGGCATTCAATAAATTTTAAAGTTGTAAACTTTTAAAGTGCTGTGTGGCATTTTCCTTCCCTCCTCCACCACCCCTCCTGGGCTACCTTGGTAGTCATCCCCCTATTTGTGTGAGGAATGAATAAAGAATGCATGAATGTGAAGCAACAATGACTTTATTGCCTCTGCAAGCGGTGATCGAAGGGAGGAAGGGAGGGTGGTTAGCTTACAGGGAAGTAGAGTGAACCAAGGGGCGGGGGGTTTCATCAAGGAGAAACAAACAGAACTTTCACACCGTAGCCTGGCCAGTCATGAAACTGGTTTTCAAAGCTTCTCTGATGCGTACCGCACCCTCCTGTGCTCTTCTAACCACCCTGGTGTCTGGCTGCGCGTAACCAGCAGCCAGGCGATTTGCCTCAACCTCCCACCCCGCCATAAATGTCTCCCCCTTACTCTCACAGATATTGTGGAGCACACAGCAAGCAGTAATAACTGGGAATATTGGTTTTGCTGAGGTCTAAGCAAGTCAGTAAACTGCGCCAGCGCACCTTTAAACGTCCAAATGCACATTCTACCACCATTCTGCACTTGCTCAGCCTGTAGTTGAACAGCTCCTGACTACTGTCCAGGCTGCCTGTGTATGACTTCATGAGCCATGGCATTAAGGGGTAGGCTGGGTCCCCAAGGATACATATAGGCATTTCAATATCCCCAACAGTTATTTTCTGGTCTGGGAATAAAGTCCCTTCCTGCAGCTTTTGAAACAGACCAGAGTTCCTGAAGATGTTAGCGTCATGTACCTTTCCTGGCCATCCCATGTTGATGTTGGTGAAACGTCCCTTGTGATCCACCAGAGCTTGCAGCTCTATTGAAAAGTACCCCTTGCGGTTTATGTACTCACCGGTTTGGTGCTCTGGTGCCAAGATAGGGATAAGGGTTCCATCTATGGCCCCACCACAGTTAGGGAATCCCATTGCAGGAAAGCCATCCACTATGACCTGCACATTTCCCAGGGTCACTACCCTTGATATCAGCAGATCTTTGATTGCGTGAGCTACTTGCATCACAGCAGCCCCAACAGTAGATTTGCCCACTCCAAATTGATTCCCAACTGACCGGTAGCTGTCTGGCATTGCAAGCTTCCACAGGGCTATCGCCACTCGCTTCTCAACTGTGAGGGCTGCTCTCATCTTGGTATTCGTGCGCCTCAGGGCAGGGGAAAGCAAGTCACAAAGTTCCATGAAAGTGCCCTTACGCATGCGAAAGTTTCGCAGCCACTGGGAATCGGCCCAGACCTGCAACACTATGCGGTCCCACCAGTCTGTGCTGGTTTCCGGAGCCCAGAATCGGCGTTCCACAGCATGAACCTGCCCCATTAGCACCATGATGCATGCATTGGCAGGGCCCATGCTTTCAGAGAAATCTGTGTCCATGTCCTGATCGCTCACGTGACCGCGCTGACGTCGCCTCCTCTCCCGGTATTGCTTTGCCAGGTTCTGGTGCTGCATATACTGCTGGATAATGCGTGTGGTGTTTAATGTGCTCCTAATTGCCAAAGTGAGCTGAGCGGCCTCCATGCTTGCCTTGGTATGGCGTCCACACAGAAAAAAGGCGTGGAACGATTGTCTGCCGTTGCTCTGACGGAGGGAGAGGCGACTGACGACACGGCTTACAGGGTTGGCTTCAGGGAGCTAAAATCAACAAAGGGGGTGGCTTTACATCAAGGAGTATTTCAGGCAGGACTTCACGGAGGGCTCCAATAAGAAATGGTGCACCTAAGTTATTGTTCTTATTGGAACAAGGAGGTTAGCCTGGCCTCTGATTGATACATGGCTAGATTTACCTCGCTGCACCTTCTCTGTGAGTGACTGCAGTGTGACCTAGAGGAATGAGTCCCCTAGACGGGGGAGGAGGCAAATGAGTACAAAACAAATCTGGTCTATTTCTTGTTTTGATCCACTCCATCTATCTTTTACATCTTTGGCTGGCAGCAGACGGTGCAGAAGGACTGCATGCCATCTACATCTCATGGCTGCTCGGCAGAAGATGGTACAGTACGACTGCTAGCCATCCTCATCTCTTGCCTGCCCGGCAGAAGATGGTACAGTACGACTGCTAGCAATCCGTATCGCCTGCCTGTTCACCATAAGACGGTTCAATAGGACTGACTGCAGGACTAAAGAGAATGACCTGGTCAAGTCACTCCAAATTTAGTCCCTGCGCCCATGTCTGCCCAGGCGCTCCCAGCCAACGTGGCCAGGAGCACCTCGGACACGACGAGGACGGCTACCAGTCGTACTGCACCGTCTGCTGCCAGAAGGCAATGGGTTGCTGCTACTGTGTAGCAATGCCGTACCACGTCTGCCAGCACCCAGGAGACATACAGTGACGGTTACCTGAGAGGGCTCCATGCTTGCTGTGGTATGGCGTCTGCACAGGTAACTCAGGAAAAAAGGCGCGAAACGATTGTCTGCCCTTGCTTTCACGGAGGGAGGGAGGGAGGGAACAGGGGCCTGACGATATGTACCCAGAACCACCCGCGACAATGTTTTAGCTCCATCAGGCATTGGGATCTGAACCCAGAATTCCAGTGGGCAGCGGAGACTGCGGGAACTGTGGGATAGCTACCCACAGTGCAACGCTCCGGAAGTCGACGCTTGCCTCGGTACTGTGGAAGCACTCCACCGAGTTAATGCACTTAATGCACTTAGAGCATTTTCTGTGGGGACACACACACTCGAATATATAAAACCGATTTCTAAAAAACCGACTTCTATAAATTCGACCTTATTCCGTAGTGTAGACATACCCTTAGTCTGGCTCCCTAAAGCTGAGGACATCTTAAATCCTGTGTATGCTCATGGTTTGGCTATGTAGAGCCTACCATGAAACATATTGGGGATCTTGTTAAATACATCCATGTTTGTGTGAACATGTAGTCCTAGATTTTAGTCCAGAAGTGACCATTATGATCCTCTAGACTGACACCTTACATAGCACAGATCACAGAATTCACCCAGTGATTGCTGCTAAAGCCCATAACTTTGGGCTGAGCTAGAGGATATCTTTTAGAAAGATATTCAGTCTTGATTTAAATACTTCAAGTGATAGAGAATCCTCCCACCCCCTGCCCCAACCTCTTTGGCAAATTATTCTAGTTATTCTCACTGTTAAAAATTGTGCCTCGTTTCCAGTCTGAACTAATTTCACTCCAACTTCCAGCCATTGTATCTTATTATGCCTTTGTCCAATAAACTATAGTATCATAGAAGATTAGGGTTGGAAGAGACCTCAGGAGGTCATCAAGTCTAACCCCCTGCTCAAAGTAGGACCAACCCCAAGTAAATCATCGCAGCAAGAGCCCTCTGTTCTCAGAAATCTTCTCTCCAAATAATCAAGTCAGTTCTTTATCTTGTCTTTGATAAACTAATAGATTTTTCTTTCAGAGTAACAGCCGTGTTAGTCTGTATCCGCAAAAAGAAAAGGAGTACTTGTGGCACCTTAGAGACTAACCAATCTATTTGAGCATGAGCTTTCGTGAGCTACAGCTCACTTCATCGGATGCATACTGTGGAAACGCCAGAAGACATTATATACACAGAGACCATGAAACAATACCTCCTCCCACCCCACTCTCCTGCTGGTAATAGCTTATCTAAAGTGATCATCAAGTTGGGCCATTTCCAGCACAAATCCAGGTTTTCTCACCCTCCGCCCCCCCCCCCCAAACTCACTCTCCTGCTGGTAATAGCCCATCCAAAGTGACCACTCTCTTTAAAATGTGTATGATAATCAAGGTGGGCCATTTCCAGCACAAATACAGGTTTTCTCACCCCCCCCCCCACCCTCATACACACACAAACTCACTCTCCTGCTGGTAATAGCTCATCCAAACTGACCACTCTCCCTACAATGTGCATGATAATCAAGGTGGGCCATTTCCAGCACAAATCCAGGTTTTCTCACCCCCCCCCCCACAAACTCACTCTCCTGCTGGCAATAGCTCATCCAAACTGACCATTCTCCTTACAATGTGCATGATAATCAAGGTGGGCCATTTCCAGCATAAATCCAAGTTTAACCAGAACGTCGGGGGGGGGGTGTTAGAAAAAAACAAGGGGAAATAGGCTACCTTGCATAATGACTTAGCCACTCCCAGTCTCTATTTAAGCCTAAATTAATAGTATCCAATTTGCAAATGAATTCCAATTCAGCAGTTTCTCGTTGGAGTCTGGATTTGAAGTTTTTTTGTTGTAAGATAGCGACCTTCATATCTGTGATTGCGTGACCAGAGAGATTGAAGTGTTCTCCGACTGGTTTATGAATGTTATAATTCTTGACATCTGATTTGTGTCCATTTATTCTTTTACGTAGAGATTGTCCAGTTTGACCAACGTACATGGCAGAGGGGCATTGCTGGCACATGATGGCATATATCACATTGGTGGATGTGCAGGTGAACGAGCCTCTGATAGCGTGGCTGATGTTATTAGGCCCTTTGATGGTGTCCCCTGAATAGATATGTGGGCACAGTTGGCAACGGGCTTTGTTGCAAGGATAAGTTCCTGGGTTAGTGGTTCTGTTGTGTGGTATGTGGTTGTTGGTGAGTATTTGCTTCAGGTTGGGGGGCTGTCTGTAGGCAAGGACTGGCCTGTCTCCCAACATTTGTGAGAGTGTTGGGTCATCCTTCAGGATAGGTTGTAGATCCTTAATAATGCGTTGAAGGGGTTTTAGTTGGGGGCTGAAGGTGACGCCTAGTGGCGTTCTGTTATTTTCTTTGTTAGGCCTGTCCTGTAGTAGGTGACTTCTGGGAACTCTTCTGGCTCTATCAATCTGTTTCTTCACTTCCGCAGGTGGGTATTGTAGTTGTAAGAATGCTTGATAGATTTTTCTTATGTTTCTCACTCTAAATCAGGATTTTCAGCCCTCAAATCATTCTTGTAGCTCTTTTCTGATCACTTTCTAATTTTTCAACATCCTTTTTGAAGCAGGGACACCAGAACAGGGCAGAGTATTCCAATAACAGTCTCACTTAATTCAACCTGCTTACTCAATATTCCTCTGTTTATACATCCAAGTATAGCATTAGCCACCATGAAGCAGTGGGAGATCATGTTCAATTGCTTATTCACCATGATCTCCTAAATCATTTTCAGTCACTGCTTTCCAAGATACAGTGTTGCATCCTGTAGGTATGACCCACGTTCTTTGTTCTAGATGTATGACCTTGCACTTAGTTGTATTAAAAGACGTTGTTTGACTGAGTCTCTTACCAAGCAATCCTGATCACTTGGTATAACAGTCTGATCCTCAACATTATTTACTAATCCAACAACTTTAGTCATTTGCAAACTCTACCTGCAATAATTTTCTTCCAGATTGTTGAAAAAAGACATTCAAGAGCATTAGAGCAAGATCAGATCTCTGCAGAAAACCCATAAAAACACCCTTATCTGATGATTCCCCAATCACAATTATTTTTGGAAATCTGTCAGTTTTTAAGCTATTTAATATGTGCTTCATTGATGTTTTATGTACAAAATACATTACAGGTGTCTTGTAATTATCTAAAAGCCAAGCATTATGGTCCCAGGAAATTCAGTTAAGATTAAATTTTAAAGAAATCCAAACCTGTTAAAGTAAGGAAATGCACAGTTAGGGCACCCAAATAACCTTAACTCAGTCCTATAGTAAACTAGGAGGAAAAAATAATGAAGAAAATCTAATGAGTTTTAAAAAATATTTTACTCTAATTTGGGACCACAAATCCTAAAATGCCATAATTATAATAATAATAAATCATATGGTTTTGTCCTACATGGCAGAGTTAAGGTATTTGCAGATCAAGAAACTTTTAGCTATGAAGACTTGTGGGGGAAAATGACCATTAATTCTAAAGAAATATAGATTCAAATGTAGCCTATGCATAACATTTCACTGAGTTCTAACTATATGAGAAGTTTTGAAGAGTCTGTGACAAGGCAGATTTAAGATTGTTTCAGTGCCCTCGTTTGTGCCTCTCTATACCTTAACACGATTGAATTTCTTTTCATCTTAAACTTAACTGTGAATTTCCTCGGATTACGACAGTTTGGGTTGGTTTTTTTTTGTTTATTTGATATATAATTACAACATGGATTTTACCCTAAATACTGAAATTTATTCTAACCTTTAAAACCATTTTGACATAGTTATTGTCTGGGAATTTCCTTTTTTAAATGAAAATTTAATAGAAGAACACTAAATAAGAAACTCAAAGAGAATGTTGCATTTGATATTTTCAATGATTTGAAGATATGCAGTATCAGCCTTAAATCTGTTTTTTAAATTTTAACTTTTATGACCAGATTCACTGATACATTCTGGCTGCTTTACCCCACTCTGGAGCAACACAAAGGAGCCAGAGTTTATGGGTCATATAAACTGGATTTATGGCTGCTTTGTTTCAGAGCCCTGCCTTCCATACTCCAAATTTCTCCTGCCTCTTGTACCTCCCAGCATTGTCCTGGCAAAAATTCCATTTCTCTCTTGCACCTCCCTATGTTCCACTATTCAGAACCCTCAGATTACCCCTGTTGTTCCACCTCCCAGCATTACCTTGTGTGCACACAAAATTCCCCTGCTTCTTGCGCCTTCTTACATTACCCTGTGCTAGGCTTGCCAATCCTCCAGGAATTAAAGATTAATCTTTAATTAAAGATTATGTCATGTGAAGAAACCTCCAGGAATACATCCTACCAGAACTAGCAAACCTACCCTATGCACACACTCCAAATTCCCTCTTCCTCTGGCACCTGTCTACATGACCCTGCACCCACATGTCTGTTTCTTCTTTCCTCCTGTATCCTCCTACATTCCCCTGCATGGACACACACATTCCAGTTTCCCCATCTCTCAAGGCCTACCTGATGCAATGGTTGGCTTTTGAAAAGATATTTAGGATGAATGATCATATGTGCCATTCTTATTCATAACTGAAAGTTTATCTGTCATGAATTGCTTCCTTTCAAAATGCCCACCATCTCACAATGTTCTCAGTGGAACTGAAGTCTGACAGCTGCCCTCAGGGAAGATGGCGAGAGACTATATTGTGAAGAATCAGAGAAATTCAGACCATTGAGAACAATGAGAGAGACAGTGCACCTTCTCAAAATGGACACCAACAGGGGGCAACTGTGGCTTCAGTCCCACTGAGAGCAATGGAACATGGCAGACATCTGAAAGAGGGCAATTCTTTATGGAATTCTTTGTAGTAGGCCATTCTATCCTTCAGCCACTGCTGAAGGAAAAAAAATCAGTTATGAAGAAAAACTTGAAAAATGATCTAAACCAGGGGTGGGCAAACTACGGCCCACAAGCCGGATCTGGCCTACCAGCCATTTTAATCTGGCCCTCAAGCTCCCGTTGTGGAGCAGGGTCTGGGGCTTGTCCTGCTCCTGTGCTCCAGCCGGGGAGGAGTGTCGGGGGCCACTCTGTGCAGCTCCCAGAAGCAGCAGCATGGTCCCCCTCTGGCTCCTACACTTATGGAAGCCAGGTGGCTCAGCTCTGCATGCTGCCCCCACCCCAAGCACCATCCCCACAGCTCCCATTGGCCAGGAAACATGGCCAATGGGAGCTGCAGGGACAGCGCCTGCAGACGGGGCAGCGCGTAGCAGAGCCACCCAGACGTGCCTCCTCATAGGAGCTGGAGGGGGGACATGTCTCTGCTTCTGGGAGCCACTTGAGGTAAGCACCGCCTGGAGCCTGCACTCCGAGCCACCCCTATGCCCCCACCCCAATTTTGTGAGCATTCATGGCCCACCATACAATTTCTATACCCAGATGCCCTTGGTCCAAAAAGTTTGCCCACCCCGATATAAACAGTGATTCTAAACAAAAACAAAACTGAATGTAGTCTATGCATAAGATTTCAGTGATTTTTAACTATGTGGGAAGTTTGAAGAGTCTGTTATTCTGCTACTGAGATTATTAGAGGCAAAAATGAGATATGTCAGTGGATGATATATTTCTTACAGGACCTATTTTTCATTAATTTTTATTCCTAAACTAATTAACTAATGCATCACAAATACTCAGAAAATTTATTCCACACTTAAAAAGTAAAGTGTTGTAATTTTGGGGAGGAAATTTTTTTTTCCGCATACATGACAAAGAAGTTAAATCCCCTGCTTTAAGTGCAGAACTCAACTCAGTCTTAGCTATGGAATTACTAACAATGCCTCCATAGTCTATATTCCCAGACAAATATACTTCAAAATTAAGTTTAGACTGAGAGCTCACATCAATTGTAATTTAGGGTAAACTACATTTAAGGTAATTATCTTGAAATCAAGCATTACAAATCCAGGAAATTTACAGTTAAGTTAAAAGAAGCCCTAACATATGAAAGTATACAAATGCACAGTTAGGCTGCCAAACAACTTTAATTCGGCCCTGTCACAGACTTGTCAAACTTCCCATATAATTAAAACTCAGTGAACTCTCGTCCACAGGCTACACTTGAATATTTTTCTATGATTAACAGTAATTTTTCCCATTATTCTTCATAACTGAGGTTTTTTTCCTTCAGCAAAATCCTTAATTCTGCCCTAGAATGACACCATCCGAAAACCACACAGTTATGATTAAGGCACTTTAGTGTTTGTGGACCCAAATTAGATTAAACTTTTGTTTAAAGACTCATTAGATTTTTCTCCTCATGGAGTCAGGGCAGGGCATGCCTCTTACTATGTTTGTACAGTGTCTAAAATAATAGAGCTGTATTCTCAATTGAGGCTCTAGGCACAACTGTAATACCAATAATGGCAATAATACAACAGTGAGAAGGACATAGAAGTTATAGAAAAAAATAAATGGAAAAATTCAACAAGAAATTAAAATAGTAGAAAATGCATCTGAGGAAAAGTACAAGACAATGAAAAAGAATGAAGTAAAGACACATTCTTCAGCTTTGTCACCTGGGAGGTATTGGGGGCTCTGCAAAAGAACACTCCCAAAACAGAACCCATATATGAAGCTTTGACAAGAGAGAAACCCCCATACCTCTGGTACTATTGGCATTTGAGAAATGTAGCCCTTTTGTAACATGCAGCAAGGCACCAAGAAGGAGGGTTAAAATCCAAATGGGCGGCAGCTTCATGTAACACACTCCAGCCCTTTTCACATCTGCAGAACATTTAGCTGCTTGCATCTGGTTGTGTTTGTGCAAATATAATTCCATATTCACTAATAATTCCCGAGGCTAAAGGCCCCTCTTCTGTAACCTTGTTAATATTCTCACAAGGCCTGGTGTGAACGCCTCACAGCATTTGGATTAGAATTCAATCTTGTGGATTTTTTTCCTCCTGTCTCTTACACTTTCTTTCTTTCTCGTACTTTTCTGGCCTCCAATTTCCTGGCCACCCACATGAGGAGACACTTTCCCTCCCGCTCTCTCTCCATTCTCAGTTTCAAGGAATTTCCTTTTGTCAAAGGCAAAGTGTGATTGACATATTTTCCCCTTCTTAAGTGCAGTCTTCTTAATATTTGATTTAACTATGTCCTTATGGGGCTCATATAATCATTACCTAGGTGAGAAAGACCCCCTGCTCACTCTCCACCATCAATCCCTGGGCTCCAAACTATCAATCGCTGGCTACTTAGCACTTTTAACATGTTTTTTATTCACTTTTTAAAGACATTTTTATTCATTTGATTCTCGTGAATGGTTTCAAATTGACAGCCTTAGAAACTGAAGTCCTTTACTTATCCACAAAACAGGTACAGCCTGGGCACAGCTACTGAGTTCCCTCACCAAAGCACATCACCCATGCCCTAGGCACACCCCCATCCCCCTTCTGAGGAGAAGGGAAGTCAGTTTCCATGGTCTAGACCCAGTCCTCGGGTTCTCTGCTGAGAGTCTGAGACTGACAATGAGTACTGATTTTGATCACAAAATCATAAGAGATAGAGTTGGGACAAAGCAGAATTGTTCCCTGCAATGTATTATCTAGTGCTTTGTCCAGTCCAGTTTTAAAGATTACAAATACTGGGGCTTCTACCACTTCTCCAAGCAGACAGTTCCAGCAGCTATTTGATCTTTACTATCAAGATATTTTCCCCGCATTTCCATCCCATTATTCCATGAACAACTTTAAACAATTCTTCATATTGCTTGGTGTTTACTTAGTTCAAATTGAAGACAATTATCAAGTTCCTCCTTAGTCAGCACTTAACTGGATTTGGCCCATTTAGTTAATTTAAAAAATGATCAATTTTTCTTGCAAGTTTTGAAGTTCTCTCTTCTCATGTATTCATATGACTTATCTATTGCCTCCCCTGCATTGTCAGACTATTAATGTGGCAATTTCCTAGCAACCTGATCATTGTTATTTTTATTTTTTCTGAACACTTACATTCTCATTCATTCTGTTTTGTAATTAGATGTAGTGTTTAGATGGCCTTTTGTATTTCATTGAAATGTTCCTTTAATGAGCCTTGGCACTTCACTAAGTCAACTAACTGCTTGGATGAGGTAGCCCCATTCCTCATGGTGGTCAAATGCCTTTTTGACATTGGAAGACAGTGATGCTGCCCACACAGTAATGAGCCCACTGACTTACTGTAGGAATGAAATTGAACAGTCTTCATCACACTATCTGAGCCAAACATTTTTATTAAATCTATCTGATAAAAAGAGAGAAAGTAAAATGGGTTTTTAACAATTGCTTGGCTAAACATTTTGCAAGATTTTAGAACCAAGGTTAATACATACAATTGGCCTGTAATTGCTATAATTAAGATGAACTCTGCTATGTTCAATCACCAAATTATTACTGAGTTGATTAAAATAATGTGCAGAGCAGATTTGTTTTTCACTTAATCAAAAATAATTTTAAGTTTTTATTAACTGAGATGGGTATTATAGGCAGAACAGATAGCTACACCTATAGTTAAGCTTGGCCAACACTTTCCATTATAAGACCCTGTTTTCAGTTAATTATAACTTTGCCAACTCTAACTATTTCGGCTGAAATTTCCTGTGCCAGATGTCTGCCTCAGGCTGAACAAAAAACAACAAAAAAAGAAAAGTCTGCAAAAATAGTTCTGCTATTTCTCAGAAGGAGGCTAAAAGGAAAATGGTTGTCTTGTTCATGTTAAAACAAAAAATCTTACAACTGTTTTGTTGAGAAAGTCTAATGTCTCCTTGCTTTGGACTTGAAATTTGGCAGGGTTCACATCCTGGTATCATGCCTTCTCCTACCCCTATCAACATCCACCCAAATTTGGCTGCATTATGAACCTCTGAAAATCTCAGTTCACACATGCTCAATATAGACTTTTTATAGTTTTGCAGTTAAGTTTCCTGAAGATTCTGTCTGCACTGGGCATGCTCCAGCTCAGGACTGTAGGGGCTGATCAGGCCTCTCCGTGAAATTGGTGCGCTCGGCTACACGAGGCCACGAATGGTTGCTCCACACGCAGGAACTGAGAGCAGAGAGACTGTTTCACTACACTCTGCTGACAATCAGGGCAGGTCTACACTACAGTCATGATCGACGCTCTGAGATCAAACACACCAGCGATCAATTTAGAGGGTCTAGTAAATTGTACTTTACCCCCGCTGAGAAGAGTAAGGTAAGTCGGCGGTAACTTGGCCTAAGGTACATCGACTCCAGCTACATTATTCACGTAGCTGGAGTTGCGTAGTGTAGGTCGACTTATCGTGGTAGTGTAGACGTAGCCTCAGGTATCATGGAGTAGCAGGAGTAAGCTTCGTGATTGGAATGCAGAGGGTTGAGGATCAGGTATTGTGAGTGGGAAGGCTGAAACAAAGAAGGGGCATGTGGAGTTAAGGGGCTATGACAAATTGACAGGGAGGAAGGCCCAGGATGAGGAGTCAAGGCAGGGTGGGGGACAGGGACATGGAGCCAGAGCGTATGAAGGATTGGGATTGGGACATGGAACTGAGTGGGAGGAGTGCTAGAGTGGGCAGGGAGTCTGAGACAAGAAGCCAAGATGCGGTGGAGTGGTGACTGGGACATGGGGGAATGGCTGGGATAGACGTGGCCAGGCTTGTGAGGGAGAGGGCAGAACAGGGTCTAACACCACTGGAGTCCACTCCCTCGAGAGCCTGGAATATAATCCAGGATTCCTGAGTCTCTAGATTCCCTTGTTGTCAGCAATACCTGTGAAGCCAACTGACAAAAAGTGTGCCTTATCTCCTTCTAGTGCTGGTCCACACAGAGGATGACAGCCTACTACTGCTAGCAGTTATTCCATTTACCTCAAGTGGCAGAGATCTGTGCTATGGATTTAAAGATTCTAACCCTGCTGATGAACCATGTTGGAATTGAAATGATTCCATGCAATGAAATTTCGATTTTTTCAGTTTCCTTTTTTTTAAAAACCTAGAAAATTACACACAAAAACCTACAATAAAGGAACATTAACGTTGCAAAGTCAAGGACTCAAAAGTTAGGAAATTCCAGAATTAGGGTTGCCTGTGCAATGATCACCCAAAATTTGTGGGCACTTTTGACATCAACATCTCTATGCCTCATTTATCCATCTGTAAAATGGGAATAATATCACCTTTTCTCAGAGGGGTGTTGTGAAGATAAATTCATTGATGTTTGAGAAGCACTTGGCCCTACTGTGATAAGTGCCATAAAAAATCCCATGAGAAAATTAATAAATCTGTCTTCAGATCAGGGATTGAATAGTGTGCAGTAAATAAAGCATGAGACCACACTCACACTAACAGAACCCTTTGCTGATCTGGCTGAGGAAAACTAGGCACAGCCATAACGTGATGTGAGTCAGAGTTCCCCTCGAACACGGGAGAGTCTGGATGGTAAGAGGTCTGATTTCAAGCCTGCAGGGATAATGGATCAGATGGAAGCAATCCCAGCACCAAAGGAACGTTGAGTTACCAGTCAGCCTAAAGCCAGAGACAATGGAAGTTATATTTGCATCTGACTCAGCAGGAAAAGCAAATTGAGAGAAGGGTGAGGAAGGCAGCATGGCATCAGCTCACTGGGGCACAAGCAGCAATGAAAGAGAACTTTATCTGGGGATACACTTCAAAAGAATGCATGTCAATGGTTTACTGGACTATAAGAAGAAGGTGAGAGAATGCCATAGCTATACATCACTGAGGAACTAAGAGGCCAGTGTTCTTTGTCGCTATGAATGGTGGATACCCCACTACACAGGTTGATGACACTGAAGTGGCTGTAGGAAGAAAACCACCTTAGACAAGGATAATAACCTGCTGAGTTAAGTTTTAGTCTCTAAGAAGCATGATTATACCATTGTTTTATTTCAGAGTAGCAGCCGTGTTAGTCTGTATCCATAAAAAGAAAAGGAGTACTTGTGGCATCTTAGAGACTAACAAATGTATTAGAGCATAAGCTTTTGTGAGCTACAGCTCACTTCATCCAATGAAGTGAGCTGTAGCTCACAAAAGCTTATGCTCTTATAAATTTGTTAGTCTCTAAGGTGCCACAAGTACTCCTTTTCTTTTTTCATTGTTTTATTTGTAACCTTTTCTGTCCCTATTGTTATTGCTTAGTATTCGAACATCAAGGTGCAGACACACAGTTTAGCAGCAGCAAATCTCTGTCACTGAGAGAGAGGAATAACAAGGTGACTTACACGTCTGGATACCCTGAGAAAGCATCACATTGATCATGTAATTTAAGACTATCATAATGCATACACAAAAGGGGACTGAATTATGGTTGCATGGGCATTTCTTACTTTTGAGTACTTTCCAACCTTAATGTATAGTACATATATAGGGCCAGATCCTCAGCTGGTATAAGTTAATGTAGCTCCATGGACTTCAGTTGATTAATGAGTAGCTCATTGACTTCAATGGAGATACAATACTTTACACCAGCTAAGGATCTGAATCATAGGATTCAATAGGGCATCCTTCTATAAGCAGGGGCCCGTGTACTCCATGGTACAGTGGGGCCAAGTACTTCAGCAACAACCACTTCATTGTGTGGCAACAATTGATGTGACCACTAGGAAATACCCTTTATTTCTGTCTCCCTATCTCCACACAAACACACACATATCTGTGGCCTGTAGCTGAAAACACTCAGCTGTAACATTTGTTGACTATTTTCAACAACTATTATTTCTGAGAAAGGTTCCTTTCACAATGCTTGCCAGGTAGCCCAGATCCATTCCCAGGGCCTCAAATCCAGCAATGTAGTCCAAGTAGCCCGGCTCAGAGCTTTCTTCCTCTCATGGGGCAGGGAAGGAGGGAACTTGTACCTGGCTTCAGAAGCGCATCTCCCTAGAATCATCCTGGGTCTTAGCTGCTATACTGTTCTTCAGGCTACCTAGCTCACCAGCTTACACCAGCTTCCCCATCTCCCTCTCTGCAAGCTGACTGAAATAAAAAATGTCAGGAGCCTGCTGCAGCAAAATGGTGAATGGTAAAAGTACTGAATTCAGTTGTATCAGGGGTGGGAGGGGGAATCCCATCTAAGCAGAGTCATGGAGTCCATGAGGCCCTGATTGAAATGAATGGAACAGCTCACATCTCTCAGAGGTACTGTTTTTTGGTTTACTGTAGACTAAACAGACAAACATCACTGAATTTATTTACTCTTGGTTCATGTTCTCTGCAGCTCTAATGACTAGAAACATTATTTTAAGTGAAAGCTCAGATTTGGGAGCATGATTTTGCAGGAAGTGGCGAATTCCACAGTTATGGAATCGTGGGAAACATGGAGCCCTGATTACAAGATCTGATAAACATCTTAATGTGCTGCATTCAATATTCATTATGCACCATTCTGGCATCCTCAATGGCTGCTCTACTGCCCCATGCCTCAGAGGTCACTGCCGTACCCTCTCTCCTGCTCCCTTGTCGTAGGTCTCTGAGATCATTGCTTCATCCTTGCATCTTGCGACACTGCTCATCCACCCCAGGCCACTCTCTCACCCTTACACCAGCCTAACCTCAGACCTTTGGCATGAGATTCAGGCTTTTGGAAGATTCCTCGGGCCTGCAGGGCTTCTTTCAAAAATCTCAGGACAGTTGGTGTAGATACAGCATTCAGGTCCACAAGTGATATGAATGGAGCAGCCACAGCCACGAAGGTAGCCTCAAATAGATTAGAGGAATAGTAAGATAGATCCTGCCAAGACAGGCTGAAGAGAAAACAACTCTTGAATTCTTCAATCTCTCTGCTGTCAGAATTGACTCAATGTCTGTGACCATTCTTCTGATTTTAAAACAAACAAGCAAACATTCCAAATACACCTTCACAAATTGAAATGTTTACAAGTCATTAATTAAACCAGGATTTATGTAGGGGGAGTGTGTGTAGGGAGAGGGGATTTGGACAGGTAGCAGGAGGAAAATCTCAAGCCTTTTAATTTCCCATCATAGGTAGGTGTGCTCATTCCCTGTATTTTGTGGAGCGGCCCTGGCCTTGCTCCCTATGTGCTACAGGGCAACTTACCAGTGAACACATGCAGATAAATGTTGGTGACTGCAATAGCTGACAAGGTTAAGAGAGGAGATACCTAATGCTCTTACACCTAATGAGAGGAGGGATAGCTCAGTGGTTTGAGCATTGGCCTGCTAAACCCAGGGTTGTGAGTTCAATCCTTGAGGGGGCCATTTAGGGTTCTGGGCCACAAATTTGGGATTAGTCCTTATTTGAGTAGGGGGTTGGACTAGATGACCTCCTGAGATCTCTTCCAACCCTGATATTCTATCATCTACTATTTGTATGACAACCAAACTGTACTAGATGCTTTAGAGACAGGAACCTGCCTCAAAGTGCTTACAATCTAAACGGACAACATACAGAAAAAGGAATGTGGGATGGAAGCAAATGACAGGCAAGATGGGGAAAAGAGGAAGGAAGGAAGAAATATAGAGATGATCCTGTGTGTCTGCTTCAATGGCATCATGCACAGCAGGTTAGTTCCTTGATTTTATTTTAAATAATTACTTATTACAATTTATAGGGAATTAGAGAATCTTTGTTTGTGGGAAAAGGTGGGTTTTGAGGAGGGATTTGCAGGAAGGTATTACACAGAACTAGAGATCACATTCCAGACATTGGGCAGCATGGGGAAATTGTGCAGAGGCACCTATAGATGGGAACAAAAGTAACAAGGAAGAATTGTTAGATTGCATAGCCCAATCAGGAGAGTGGTGGGTGACCAGTGATAATTTGTAAGAATGGACAGATCCTTGATAATGAGGCCAAGGAGTTTGACATTGATGCAGAAGGAGATGTGAGCTAGTGAAGGGGCCCAGCAGAGAATATGATGCGGTCAGAGTGGCAGGTGAGGAAGATGAATTTGTTGGCAGCATTTTGTTAAACTGGAAGAGAGTCAGGTGGGTATCAGGAAGGGCAGAGAGAAGCAGTTGTTAGTGTTGGGAAGGTGATGGAAGCGATGCAAGTGAATGAGCTCTCCCACGAGAAAGGTGTAGAAGGAAAAGAGATGGAAGCTAGGAAGAGGTCATTAGTGACTTTAATGAGAGCAGCCTGAGTGGAGTGATGCCAGAGTGCAAAGGGTCAATGAGTGAATTAGTAGGGAGCAAGAGTAAACTGCAAGGTCCAGGGGCTTGGACATGAAAGGGAGGATGGAGATGGTGCTGTAGTTGGGGAGTCAGAGAGGGTTGAGGGAATGTTTGTAGGGAAATAGGAGAAGCAGGTACTTTCTTGGAGGCTGAGGGAAAAGAGCCAGATGAAAAAAAATTGAGAATGAGTACAATGGAAGGGTCATGGAGTAGGGGGATTGAAGGGAGATCAGGAGATGTGAAAACTTGGGGTCAAGTATTGGATCATAAGAACAGCCATATTGTGTCAGACCAATGGTCCATCTAGTCCAGTATCCTGGCTTCCAAGAGTGCTCAGAGGGAACGAGCAGAATAGGGCAATTTATCAAGTGAGACATCCCCTGTCATCCAGTCCCAGATTCTAGCAGTCAGAGGTTTAGGGATAACCCAGAGCATGAGGCTGTATCCCTGATCTTCTTGGCTAATTGCCATTGTTGGACATATCCTCCAAGAACTTATCTAATTCGTTTTTAACCCAGTTATACTTTTGGCCTTCACAACAACCCCTGGCAATGAGTTCCACAAGTTGACTATGCATTGTGTGAAGTACTTCCTTATGTTTGTTTTAAGCCTACTGCCTATTAATTTCATTGGGTGACCCCTGGTTCTTGTGCTGTATGAAGGGTAAATAGCACTTCCTTATTCATTTACTCCACACCATTCATGATCTTATAGACCTCTAGAATATCCCCACTTGATCATCTGTTTTCTAAACTGAGAAATCCCAGTTTTTTCCATCTCTTCTCATATGGAAGATGTTCCATACCCTTAATCATTTTTGTTGCCTTTTCTGTCTTTTTTCAATTCTAATATATCTTTTTTTGAGATGGGACAACCAGAACGGCATGCAATATTCAAGATGTGGGCATACCATGGATTATATAGTGGCATTATGATATTTTCTTCCTAATGATTCTATTATCTATCCCTTTCCTAATGATTCCTAACATTTTGTTAGTTTTTTTGACTGCCGCTCCACACTGAGCGGATGTTTTCAGAAAACTATCCATGATGGCTTCAAATTTTATTTCTTGAGTGCTAACAGCTAATTTAGACCTCATAATTTTGTATGTATAGTTGGAATTATGTTTTTGAATGTGCATTACTTTGCACTCATGAGCACTGAATTTCATCTGCCATTTTGTTGCCCAGTCACTTGGTTTTATGAGATCCCTTTGTAACTCTTTCCAGTCACTTTGGACTTAATTATCTTGAGTAATTTTGTATTATCTGCAAACTTTGTCACCTGTTTACCCCTTTTTCCAGCTCACTTATGAATATGTTAAATAGGACTGGGCCCAGTACAGATCCTTGGTGGGGGGACCTTTCGCCACTGTGAAAAATGACGATTTATTCCTACCCTTTGTTGCTATCTTTAAACCAGTTACTGATCCAGGAGAGGACCTTCCTTCTTATCCCATGACTACCTACTTTTCTGGAACCTTTGGTGAAGGACCTTGTCAGAGACTTTCTGAAAGTCCAAGTGAACTATATCAACTGAATCACCTTTGTCCATATGTTTGATGATCCTCTCAAAGAAAGCTAATAGATTGGTGAGGCATGATTTCCCTTTACAAAAGCTGTATTGGCTCTTACCCGACATGTGGAGTTAATCTAGGTGTCTGATAATTGTTCTTTGCTATAGTTTCAACCAATTTGCCTGGTACTGAAGTTAGGCTTATCAGCCTGTAATTGCCAGGTTTGCCTCTGGAGCATTTTAAAAAATAAAATAATTACATTAGCTATCTGCCTAATCAGCCTCTGTAACAGATGATGAAGCGATAGTTAGTTCTGCAGTTAGTTCTGCAATTTCACATCTGTGTTCCTTCAGTACTCAGTACCATCTGGTCCTGATGACTTATTACTGTTTAATTTATTAATATGTTCCAAAACCTCCTCTCTTGACACCTGAATCTGGGACAGTTCTTCAGATATGTTACCTAAAAAGAATGGCTCACATATGGGAATCTCTCTCATATCTTCTGCAGTGAAGACTGATGCAAAGAATTTATTTAGCTTGTCCCCAACTGCCTTATCTTCCTTGAGTGCTCATTTTGCACCTCAATTGTCCAGTGGTCATACTGATTGTTTGGCAGGCTTCCTGCTTCTTATGTACTTAAAAATATTTTTGCTGTTCATTTTTGAGTCTTTGCTAGATGCTCTTCCAATTCTTTTTTGGCCTGCCTAATTGTACTTTTACACTTGAGTTGCCAGAGTTTATGTTACTTTCTATTTTTCCTCAGTAGGATTTGACTTCCAATTCTTAAAGGATGTCTTTTTGTCTCTGCCTCTTTTATTCTGTTTAGCCATAGTGGCATTTTTTTGGTCCTCTTACTGTTTTTTTTTTTTTTTTTCTATTTGGGTATACATATATTCTGAGCCGCTCTTATGGTGTTTTTAAGAAGTTTCCATGCAGTTTGCAGACATTTCACTCTTCTGACTGTTCTTTTTAATTTCCATTTAACTAGCTTCCTCATTTTTGTGTCGGAACGACCTTTTTGAAGTTAAATGCTATGCGTGTTGGGTTTTTTGTATTTTACCCTCTACAAGGACGTTAAATTTAATTACATTATGGTCGCTATTATCAAGCGGTTCAGATATAGTCATGTCTTGAACCAGCTCCTGTGCGCCTCTCCCTTTGTGGTTTCCAGGCCTAGCTGTCCCGAGAAGCAGTCATTAATTGTATCTAGAAATTTTATCTCTGCATCCCATCCTGAGGTAACATGGGCCCAATCAATATGGGGATAATTGAAATCTTCCATTATTATTGGGTTTTCTGGTATTTTAGCCTCTCGAATCTCCCTGAACATTTCACAATCATTGCAACCATCCTGGTTGGGCAGTCTGTAGTATATTCCTTCTGTTATACTCATATTATTCAGGCACGCAGTTATATCAATATCCTCATTTCATAATAGGCGTCCAAGGTTACCCATCTTAGTATTTTGACTTTCATTTGTATACAAGCACTTATAAAATTGGACGGTATTCAGTTGTCTGCCTTCATATGATGTAACAGAATGGGACTCTTGTTTGATTGTCTCTCTTTAGTTCCTACATATACTTTATCAACTTCTATCCTCTCCTCTTTGCTAGGATATAGAAAATCCCCTTTAATAAATTCTCTCCTGTCTGAACTGTGTTCTCCTCTGCACCTGTCGGCCAGTGGTGCAAGTAAATTTCATTTCTTACCAGTACGCTGCACCAGCTGGGGGCGGGGGGAATGCACATGACCTCCTCATGTGACACCCGCCCCCGTGACTCCTCACGTGACCCTGCCGCTCTTTGGAAATTGCCAGCAGAAGAGCTTCAAACCAGCTCCCTCTGACAGCAGAGAATACTTTTTTCCAGACTCGCCGGCAACCAGCAGCTCCTCTGGTGTGGCTGTACTGCCCCCAGTCCCGCCCCCAGCCCTTCCATGCAGCTGTGTCTCCTGAGTCCTGTCCGGGGTCTGTACAGCAGCCCCATCGGAGGACAGGGCTGGGGGCGGGACTGGGGCAGTATAGCCTCACCGGAGCAGCTGCCAGCTCTTTTTGCCTCTGTAAACCACAGGGCTCTCCCAGGAAGGGCAGTGGCGAAAAGAGCAGAATGTGGGACCACTGGGTGGCCCCACACTGGCAGCTCCTCTGGCGCAGCTGTACCACCCCCAGCCCTGCTCTAAGCCCTGTCCTGCAATGGGGCTGCTGAACAGACCCCGGACAGGAGATGCAGGTGTGCAGCTGCGTAGAAGGGCTGGAGGCGGTACAGCTCCTCCTGTGTCTTTCCAGTACGACTTACTGGCTATAAATAGCTTACTGTTGCACCATTGCTGTTGGCTTTCCCCCAGCCCTTAGTTTAAAAACTCCTTTACAATCTTTTTCATTTTATGTGCCAGCAATCTGGTTGTGTTTTGGTTTAGGTGGAGCCCATCTATTTGTATCAGCTCCTCCTTTCCAAAAAGGTTGCCAGTTCCTAATAAATCTAAATCCCTCCTCTGAACACCATAGATTCATCCATACATTGAGACCCTACAGATTTGCTTGTCTAACTGGCCCTGCGCATGGAACTGGAAGCATTTCAGAGAATGCTACCATGGAGGTCCTGAACTTTAATCTCTTACCCAGTAGCCTAAATTTGGCCTCTAGGATCTCTCTCCTTCCTTTCCATATATCATTCGTACTTCCAAGAGACGAGAAGGGACTTCTCAGCATGTAGGAGCATGTGGGAAGGGAGATTTTGGAGCAAATGGGATAAGAGGAGAAGAAGAGCTGGTACCAGATGGTGTCAGTCCTTCAGGAAACTGGCAAGAGTGCAGGCCAAGAGGGAAGAGAGAGTTTGAGGACACAGTTGAAGGAGAAGAGGGAATGAAGTTTGTGAACATAGAGCAATTCAAGGAGAAGAAACAAAGCAAGATACATAGCAGAACTCAAACAAGACAAATTTATAGGTGGAAGTCAGCATGGTTGTTGGATTTTTTTCAAGATGCTTGGTAGTACAGGGGAAGGAACAGAGGGAGTAGATGCAGGGCACAGCCAAGGTTGAGGACTGGAAGGAAAGTTGGAAAGAAGTTGCGACAGAGAACACTCACCTTTTGAGTGCCTTCTATCAGCTGGGTGTGGTTCTGTAGTTTTTTTTCTGCTCCTGGCACCCTGTGTAGGTTGCCAACCTCATTAGGTATGTCTTCGGTGGTTCAGCCTTCTGGCCAAGTCACAGAGTCACAAATGAACCCTTTCCTGGGTAGCAAAGGGTTCAACAAACTGTCTTCCCCCACCAGGGTCTTCAGCCCTGTCCCTGGATCCTTTCAAATCAGCCCTTCACTCAGGTTTCTAAAGGAGACTTGTCCCCTTCTCAGGGCTTAGACCACTTTGGCAGAGGCCAGTGGAGGAACCCAGGCCTGCCTCATAAGAACATAAGAATGGCCACACTGGGTCAGACCAATGGCCCATCTAGTTCAGTATCCTGTCTTCTGACAGGGGCCAATTCCAAGTGCTTCAGAGGGAATGAACAATCATCAAGGCAATCATCAAGCAATCCATCCTCTGTCATCCACTTTCAGCTTCTGGCAAACAGAGGCTAGGGACACTCAGACATGGTGTTGCATCCCTGCCCATCCTGGCTAATGGCCTTTGATTAACCTATCCTACAGAAACTTATCTATTTCTTTTTTGACCCCTATTATAGTTTTGACCTTCACAACATCCCCTGGCAAGGAGTTCCACAAGTTGACTGTGCATTGCGTGAAGAAACACTTCCTTTTGTTTGTTTTAAACCTGCTGCCTATTAATTTTATTGGGTGACTGCTCATTCTTGTGTTATGTGAAGAAGTAAATAACATTTCTGTATTCACTTTCTCCACACCAGTCAAGATTTTATAGACCTCTATCATATCCTCCTATAGTCATCTCTTTTCCAAACTGAAAAGTCCCAGTCTTTTAAATCTCTCCTAATACAGAGGCTTTTCTGTATAAACAGCAGCTACACACTGCTCCCTTTAATTAGTTACTGCTACTTCCCAGAGCCTCTTCCCACCAGGTTTCCTTACCTCTCCCTGTGACCTTAAGGTTAGATCTCCCAGGTCCCCTTGCCCCAAGGCTTGCAGCTCACCAAGCTCCCTTGCCTAGAGCAGAGCCCCCTTCTCTGCCCCACAGATTCCAGTCAGGAAGTGACCTGCTCCTTTTATCTGAGCCTGCTGGACTCTGATTGGCTGCTTTCATGAGGCCTCTCTAGTCAGGCCTGGAAGACCCACCTTAGCTGCTCCTTCCTGGGGTGTGGTGTAGTAGGGCTGCAGGGTCTCCAGCAAGGGGGGTGTCCCATCACAGAGGCACAGTGGAGTTAAATATGGAGAGGAGGATGGAGATGTCAGTCAATGGGTGGAGATACGTAACTAACTCTGTACTGCAATTTTACAGTGAACAATTAATTATAATAATCACAATTGGTTGTGCAAAGATCTAGAATAAAAGACGTTCCTTTATCCTTAGGGGTAGTGTCCTGTCCCCTGCGTGACCTGAGACAGAATGTTTTGTTGTCAGGAAATAGCAAGTAGCCTATAACTAGTAGTGTAGCTGTCTTTGAAAAGTGCCATGGGGCCCAAGTGGTCAAGGCCTCATGACCACATCCCATTGAAAGGAGGCACCTCCAGCAGCACTGGGTTCTCTAGCATTATGCTGGGGGGACATTGCGTTCAGCTCTGATTCAGAGGAAGAGTGCCACCTACAGAATCACTAAAACTTCTTGACATGTTGGATGCTTGGGATGGAGAGTCACAATGTGCTGGTAACTTCAGCTAACAGTGAGAGGATTTACTTGTTAGATCCATCACCCAGCCCATCCTGACTCCTCGACATCTGTGAGAGAACGCTCCTTCGTTGGACTTGGAAACAGTAAAGAACCTTTCATTTTGTGGTGAAAGGATCATCTCATAATAACGGGGGGAGTCCCTCCAAGTTCCTGGGACTACCAGACAAATGTTAATGAGTGCTTTTGGCTGAAAACTTCAAATACAAATACAATGGAAGCTCTGAAGAAGGCAGAACTGCTCAGCACCCAAGATTCCTGTTTATTTTCTCCAGAGACAGAGAGGGGACTGTGGGTCAGCAGGAATTGTGCATTTTGACTAGTATTTATTGACTCAGAACTCCATGCTGACAGATAGATAGGCAAGCAGACAAGGTTCCTGTTACAGTCATGCAATTCCCTTCCCTCTTTTGCCCCTGAGGCTCTGACACCTCTGACACTCTTTACACATAGCACTGGTTTCTCCAGCTGCTGCTGGGGCGAATGGCAGCTGCCTTTCACCTCACTGATGCTGGAAAATCATCTGCCATCATGGAATGCCACCACCAGACTTTACAATGACACGCAGAGAGGAAAATATTGCAGCGCATCTACCGATATGTTATAATAACACAGAGATTCAGTGTTAGGCATTCCCACTGAGATCTGGTGAAGAATGGGTGGTTGAGTCAGACACTGAACATTTCATACTGTACAACCATTGATGGGGTTGGCAGCTAAAATCTGCGATGAAAGAGAACATAGTGCCCATCCCCATTTCTATCTGTCTTCCTTTCTTGCCTAGCTGATAATCGTGTCTCAATCTAACACATTCTACTCTCTGTTATTAAGGAGATGCTAGTTTCTTACATAACTGCAGTTGAGGCAGTTATTATAAGCCTGATTCTAACCCCACTTCTAATTTGGGCAAACCAAAGCTGACATTTCACAGGTAAGGTTGTAGGTTGGAG
This sequence comes from Eretmochelys imbricata, assembly GCF_965152235.1. Lineage (NCBI taxonomy): Eukaryota > Metazoa > Chordata > Testudines > Cheloniidae > Eretmochelys > Eretmochelys imbricata. The sequence continues at coordinate 209,424,088 of NC_135572.1, forward strand.
TAGAACATTTCTGGAATGTTTAAGGCATAGTAGATGAGGTATTTTGGAGATATGTGGATTCACAAAAAGGAGGTTCTCACTTTTTGAACTTTAACCTTTTTATGAATGTCATAAAAAGTCAGGAGAGCGAATCACAGTAAATAATACATTAGATGATTTTATTTTAGCGATATTGCAAGATTGCAAATGGGAGGGTGGTTGTCCACAAACACAGTTTTATTAACATGTGGTCTATGCAAATGTATGAAAGCGCCTGTGTTAGATCGTTCAGTCCACCTCCTGCAGGCCAATGCAAGATTATTCCCTATAGTACATTTTCTTGTCTTTGTCTTGTGCTTCAGTTCTGCTATATACCTTGCTGTGGTGGCAACTTATAGGGGATGCCAGGAGAAGAAAAAAGATTGCAGACCTAGCTACTAGAAGGCACTTGAGGCACTCCCTCTTATCCCACAACTGCTTACTTTGCTTAAAAGCTTTTGGTGAGGGTGCATGTCAAAGGCTTTCTGAAAGTCCAAGTACACTATATCCAGCTGGATCACCCTTGTCCACATGTTTTTTGACCGTCTCAAAGAATTCTAATAGAGTGGTGAGGCATGATTTCCCTTTGCAAAAGCCATGTTGACTCTTCCCCAACATATTGTGTTCATCTATGTATCTGATAATTCTGTTCTTAACAATAATTTCAGCAAATTTGCTGGTGCTGAAGTTAGGTTTACTGACCTGTAATTGCCAGGATCACCTGTGGAGCCTTTTTAAAAAAATTGGCATGGCATTAGCTATCCACCAGTCATTTGGTTCAGAGGCTGATTTAAGCACTAGGTTACATACCGCAGTTAGTAGTTCTGCAATTTCATATATGAATTTATTCAGAACTCTTGGATGAATACCATCTGGTCTTGGTTATTACTGTTTAATTTATCAATTTGTTCAAAAACTTTTTCTATTGATGCCTCATTCTGGGACAGTTCTTCAGATTTGTCACTTAAAAAAAGAATGGCTCAAGTGTGGGAATTTCCCTCACATCCTCTGCAGTGAAGATACTGACATGATAGAGAGCCATCTGTGGGGCCAAGTGCAGGGGAGACAGTGACACAAAATATTTAATCTACCCCTTACAAGGTCAGGGGCAGATGCAGACATAGAATATCCCCTCCAGCTGGAGTTTGGAGGGAAACAATCTGGGCTCTGGTTATTTTAGGTCATTAATAGTAGCTTGATTGACAGAGACCATTAGACATTGCACCTGTCAGCATGCAATTTTGTTTTGTTTACAATTTTATGTCTTCACATTTTTCCTATACCTAATCAAATAACTATTCCTCCCTTAGTACTAGCCATTTCCCATGAATTCGAAATCATTTTAGAATCAGCTGTCAGAATGTTCAGAGGGAAAGGGTCTGAATAATTTAAAGAGCATCACATTATTTTTCAATTCATCCATCTACCCACTTTCTTAACTTGAAAATGGTTGCATGGATTTTTAAAAAAATCTTTTCAACAAATAAGATCTATTCCCCTGTGGCTGAGACAAAAACCTTTTCACTCAAGCTTTTTGAAGAAAGTAATTACATCTGAAAAGGAGGTATTTTAGTATGACTTGTCCTTTGCACTCTTGACTACAGAGTCATTACTGTAATGCTGTATGTCTTGGTTACAGGGCAGTGCTTTTCACCCGTTTGAGTCCCTCTCTATTGCACCTCTTTGGGGACAGGTTTCGCTACTCTCACCCTTCTCTGGGTAGAAGTCCTACCATAATTAGACTGAATCTCTGGACTGCAGCCCCCCTATTAACCAACTGAGTTAACCTGACAGGCCCAGTTGTGTTTGGCACCTGTAAACCCTTTTCCTCCAGGAGCCTGTGTCCCAGGGTTGCCATCTCTGAGGTAGAAATAAAGGGACATCCTGGATGAGCCTCAGCCCGTAAAACTAGACAGCTGGCAGAGTATGCTGAGCACCACTACAGATTTCCCAGGACTGCTACTTCAAAAAAGGGACGATCCTAGGAAAACCTGGACAGTTGGCAACCCAACTGTGACCAAAACCAACTTATTGAAAATATGCATTTATTCATTCACCCATATGTATGTAGCAGTCAGAAACAAGAGTTAAAACAAAGGCCTGTATAGATATTTCCCCTTACCTAAATCTCAACTTTTCCTGGCTAGCTTTGGTAAGTGCATTGAGTGCAGTTACCATCTCAGGGCAGGGGAAGCAGACTGCCCTGCTGCATTGTCTTCCTCCTTCCAGGTGTCACTCTCAGCATCTCCCCCTGGCAGCTGCTGACCATCCACTCAACCCGACTCTCCTGCCTAGACCCAGGGTTCTTTAATGGTTGAATATCTCCTTTGATCCTAGACTTGGGCCTGGGAAGAGTAAACCTTGCTAGTCTGGTTGGAGCCAGGCAGGGGCATTCCTCAGTTAATAGTTCCCTCCATTGTTCCCTTAAGGAGCCTTAGCTCTGCCATTGTTTTGTTTCCTGCTTGTTTGCCCCCTAACAACCTCCTTTGATTTAAATTTATGTAGGCAGGCAGGCAAATATCAAACAAGTAAGCTGAGGTGCATATGATATTAATAAAAATAATACACTTAACTCCCTTATTCTCCACACTGTAATACAGCCATGATTCACTGGGTTTATTACATTGTATACTTTCATACATACAGGATGTACTGTACAGTATAAGGTTAAAGTGCAGTTCTACACTGGAAGGTAACTGTAAACATATCATTGTGGGACTTCAGGTTTATTGTCTTTCATGAGTCCAGAGCAAATTAGTTTAGACTACAAGTAAAATGCTGTTTTTTCTAACTGCTGCCTCCACAAACTTAACCTGGGACCAGAGACAGAAGCTGGCTTCTTTCTGGTTCAAGCATCACCGGCAAAGATTCTGGTCCTCATTCTCCATTCTGGGTGAGCTGAGATCAGTCCTGGAACTGCAGAAATGAGGACAAAAGTGACTTTATGCCACCTTTGCACTTCATGGATTCTGGGACTGCTCTAACTTTTCTCCCAGAGCCCAAAGTTTGCTCTAACTTAGACCATATCAACACTATAAACTTTGGTCAATGCAAGCTGTCAGTGTATAGCCGCTGCAGTTTCTATATCATTTGGGTGCATGCATGCTTGCCTGCTTGTGTCAGTGCTGCACATACTCACCAGGAGAACCTGTGGCGATGTCAAGTGCAGTGCACCATGGGTAAGTATCCCAGTGTGATATGCACCACCAACTAGCACAATGCCTTCTGAGATATTTTTGCGATGTTTTGTGGGAGAGTAATGACTTGCCCAGGGATCTCTGGGCACTATGGGTCAAGTTCCCAGCATGCAACTTTCTCCATCCTATGCCATCCATATCCCATAATTTTCACACCACTTGTAAAAAAATCCCACAAACCCATGCAGCTCTTTTTGGTCTCTGTCATCTCTGACAGAAGCATGGAGCTTGCAGAGCTCTGCAGTATTCCAATGACCGTTGCAGATACAGGATGTATGCTTCTTCTTTATGTACAGACTTTCAGGAAGTACTGCAACAATGGGGGACATGAGGATTTCTTCCAGAGGAGTTTGCTGAGGGACATAGCAAAAAACAATTCCAGCGTCTTGGTGGTGTACAGCAGTGGTTCTCAAACTAGGGCCGCCATTTGTTCAGGGAAAGCCCTTCGTGGGCCGGGCCGGTTTATTTACCTGCTGCGTCCGCAGGTTTGGCCGATCGCGGCTCCCACTGGCCACGGTTCGCTGCTCCAGGCCACTGGGGGCGGCGGGAAGCGGCGCGGGCCGAGGGATGTGCTGGCCACCACTTTCCCGGAGCCCCCATTGGCCTGGAGCGACAAACCATGGCCAGTGGGAGCCGCGATCGGCCGAACCTGTGGATACAGCAGGTAAACAAACCAGCCCGGCCCACGAAGGGCTTTCCCTGAACAAATGGCGGCCCTAGTTTGAGAACCCCCGGTGTACAGGGAGCAACTGCAGATGGCAAAGAGCCGCTTCTAGGCCCAAGAAATGAGCGCTGACTGGTGGGATCGTATCCTAATGCAGGTTTGGGATGATGAGCAGCTGCTGCAGAACTTTATCTGTGTGCTGAGCTTGCCTCAGCCCTCCAGTGTGTGGACACCAGAATGAGAGCTTCACCGACAGCTGAGAAATGAGCGGTGAACACACTCTGGAAAATTGCAACATGAGATTGCTACCAGTCAGTAGGAAATAATTTTGGAGTTGGAAAATCCTCAGTGGGAGGCTGTTGTCATGCAAGTTCGTAGGGCCATTAATCATCTCCTGCTGTGCAGGACTGTGACTCTTGGCAACGTGCAAGATATAGTGGATGGATTCGCAGCAATGGAGTTCCCAAACTGCAGTTCCCAATTTTGGCACCAGCCCAACTTGCCACAGAGTACATCAACAGAAATGGCTACTTTTCTATGGTGATGCAAGCACTGGTTGGTCACTGGGAATGCTTCACTGATATCAATGGGGGCTGGTCAGGGAAGGTGCATGATGCTCACTTCTTTAAGAACACAAGACTGGTCAGAAAACTGCCAGCAGGGATTTTCTTTCCAGACTCACAGATGACCACTGACCATATTGAAATGCCAGTAGTGATTCTGGGAGAACTAGCCTACCCCTTCTTCCCCTGATTCATGAAGCAGTACACTGGCCACCTCGATAGCACCAAGGAAAGATCTGACTACCGCACAGCAGATGCAGAAATGTTGAATGTGCTTTTAGTAAACTGAAGGGACACTGGTGATGTTTACTTTCTAGATGGGATCTCAGTGAGAAAAATATCTCAAATCATAAGCGCCGACTCCATGGGAGCTCCGGGAGAGGAGCTCTGCACCCACTGGCAGCCAAGCTACCCTCCCCGCCACCCTATCTCCTCCCCTGAGTGCACGCATTCCCACTCCTCCACCTACGTCCTAGAGTTTCCCGCCCAGCCGCTGCCAAACAGCTGTTTGGCTGCTCCGGGAGGGAGGGGGAGGAGCAGGAACATGGCGCACTCAAGGGAGGAGGCAGGGAAGAGGCGGGGCCAGGGCGGAGATTTGGGGAAGGAGTCAGAATAGGGGCAGGGAGGGGGCGGAGTTGGGGCAGGGACTTTGGGGAAGGGATTGGAATGGGGGTGGGGAAGGGGCAATGCCTCATGGAAGGGGTGGAGTAGGGGTGGGGCCAGGGGCAGAGGCCGGTTGAGCACCCATCGGCAGAAGCAGAAGTCAGTGCCTATGTCCCAAATGGTTATAGCTGCCTGTTGGGTCCAGCATAATATCTGTGAGGCAAAAGGGGGAAAAGCTGCCACCATGGTGAAGGTGGAGCGGCTGTCTGCTGCCTTTGAATACCCAGACACGGAGGCTATTACAAGAACCAAATGTGGATCTTTGTGGTTGAGGGAGGCTTTGAAAGAGCACTTTAATGGTCAGTCACAGTAATGTTCTGCGAGCGTGGAGCTTTGAGTTCTGCTAAGAACTGTGCAGTGTTGGCTATATATTTATAACAAAGGCTGTGTGTTGCCCCGAAGCTATGAATTGTATGGTGCTTGGTGTGCACTTCCAAGTACTGTTTGCTTGACTACTGCTATTCATTCTGCAATATTCATTGTGCACTAATAAAGATAATTGGATTCTCCAGAAATAGAACTTGAAATCTGCTCTGTTGGATAGGAATGATAAATGTAGACGCAGGTTCCTGTTTTATGATTTTGTTTTGTTTTGTAACCATTTGTTTCCACCACTCTCTCTTGGTTCCAGTTAAATCTCTATTCTTTCTTAAAAAAACCTACTTTTGTTGTATTAAAAGTGCTGTGTGGTTTATAGGAATGGTGATTTAAGAGAAAACTGGCAAACTGGGGTACTCTGCTCCTTTGGGGGGCAGGGGATCTGGGATTTCTGTGAGTAGCCAGCGTCAGGGGCTGGATATCACAGGGGGACACTTGAAGGGGATTTGGAGACTGGTGTGCCCCTAATGTTAATATGCAAGGCGAAGTTATGGCTATCAGATCCCAGAGGGGAATGCTTGAATGGCTGATGGTGTCAGGGAGCTGACACCCAGCCACCACAGGCAAGGCCACATCTTGCCACTCATGGTCTTGAGTGCTCCATGAACCATCACATTCTCCGAGGCCTCCCTGCCTAGAGAGCTTTCGCTTAGTTCCGGTCCCCTCAGAGCTCCCCTCCTCTGCAGCTTCCTTTCTCCTCAGGAACTTTTTTCTTCAAGTGTGCTCTCCTAAGCCTTTTATTAGGCCCAGGTGGTCCTTCCTAAATTAACTGCCTTCCAGCAACTTAGGCAGTTAACTATCCCCAGGTGGGCCTGCATTGGCTCATTCCCTAATCCCTTCAGTAGAGACTGTCATAGGAGGCTAGGCATCTGACTCCTTTAAAGGGCCAGCCCTGTGACGTAGGGTCTCCAGCATTTGGGTTTGCTGCCTCAAAAGACCAGTTATGTCCTGGTGCATTTCCCCATTCTTGTTCTTCTGGGACTCCTGGGCTTTTTCCCCATCCTCTTTGCCTTTCTCCATGCTGTCAGTCATTCTGGCTTGTCAAGCCTTTTGTTCATGTTCCAATGTTGTACTAGCTTGCTGCATCTCATAGAATATGTCCTCTTCTTTCTCCTCCTCAGGGTCAGAGGTTCTGCAGGCCTGGAGGGTCAACCCATCAAGGCCACAACAGAAAAACTGCAAATAAAACAGAGAGATGTATCACTGGATTTACAGTCACACGGGAAGGTTTCAAAACTCCCTTCCCTTATTTCCCATACATACTTTTAATAAGAAATATTTATTAACATGTCACCTTTGGAGTGTCACAGGACAGCATCACTGTCCAGTCCCAGCCATGGTGAGCATGGCCCACCAGGGGTGGGAGGAGGAAAGATTTTCTGTTGCACAAAGCTGTAAAATTTCAGTCCCATTCCATGGGTACAACAAATATAGGGCAATGGCACAGAATACTGGCACTATTTTCCATAGTCAGTGGTGATTTTAGCTGGTATCTCATTCCTAAGGGTCACAAAAGGCACAGATAACACAGCTACTGGCACCCAGAGCTGCCCAGGCCTGTATGCAACTAGCCTATTTACTGCAATGGTACCGGCAGAACTCATTGCAGAGTGGCATGGGAAAGTGTCTACTGCACAGGAAAAAATAAACCTGCCATCCCTAGAAAGCTTCAAGAGAGGATTGCAGAGTGTCTCCATGAAAGTTGCATCAAGATCTCTCAGAAGGATAAAAGGGACGTCGCTATTCACTTAGACAAAGTCTTCCATATGCGCCCCCCGCCCCCAACCCAACAGGAGAATGAAAAGCAGATGCCAACTCTACCTCTGTTTGTTGTACCTCTAACATTTCTGTATGAGTAAAACAGTAAAACGTCGTTACCTTTGTCTTGCTAACTGGGGGATGGGCCAGGTTCCTTCTTTAAATTTAAACACTGTAAGGAAAAATGCATGAACACACTGCCTTGAGTTCCTTTCCCCTTCATTAGGCTCATCTGCACTTGCCAGGCAGAACTGCCTAGGCTCTGGCAGAATCTCTGGTTACTGGTTTGCGGCATCATGGGTGGGGGCTGGAACCATAGGTGCCGACTCCATGGGTGCTCCGGGGCTGGAGCACCCAGGGGGAAAAATTTGGTGGGTGCTCTCTGCACCCACCGGCAGTTCCCCACCCCACCCCAGCTCACCTCTGCCTCCACTCCCCCTCCGCCTCCTCCCCTGAGCGCGCCTTCCCCGCTTCTCCCCTTAGCTCCCAGTGCTTCCTGCTGTGAAACAGCTGTTTCGTAGCGGCAAGCGCTGGGAGGAAGGGGGGAGGAGGGGGAACACAGCGCTCTCGGGGAAGAGGCGGGGCAAGGGTGGGTATTTGGGGAAGGAGTCCAGTAGGGGCAGGGAGGGGGCGGAGTTGGGGTGAGGACTTTTGGGGAAGGGGTTGGAATGGGAGAGAGCGAGGGTGGAGTTGGGGTGGGACCGGGGGTGGGTCGAGTACCCATCAGCACCGGGAAAAGTTGGCACCTATGGCTAGAACCCCGCTTTGGGGAGGCTGGCCCCTGGCACTGCCCCTTCCTCCCCCCACTCGCAGCCCCGAGACCCTCTGCCCCTTCCGCCCTTGGCCAGAGCAGCCCCAGGCTGGCCAGAGGCCTGAGCGCCCACGGCCAGAGCCCTGAGCTCCCCCCGCAGCCGAAGTCCCGAGACCCCTGACCCACATGGCCAGAGCCACGAGCCCTTCCCCTCCCCCAGAGGAGCCCCTGGCCAGCCAAAGCCCCTAGGCCCCCCATCCCACCTGTCCGGGGGAGCCACGGGCCATCCGCAGCTGCAGTGCACCTCCCCTCCCCGGACCCCAAGCTGCCCTGGAGAAAAGCTCTCAATCTCGCGAAAAAGATTTTGCTATTGCCCCATGCAGGTTGGGGGAGTGGGGAGGCAGTACTTAGCTACTCAGCTTCTTGGGTTCCTCAGTAATCTCTCTGGAGTCCAGGGAGATTACTGATCAACCCAGGAAGCTGAATAGCACATCCTGCCTCCTCAGACACCCCAGGACCTGCATGGGGCATAATAAAGCAAAAACTTGCCCCCAAAACTCCACAACCAGGGGTCCAGAGGCTGCAGCAGTACCAGGGGAGGGCCTCCCCTGGCCTATTATACTCGCTGCCCATGGTAGCATGGCTGGAGTCCCCTTTGGCAGCTCTACCCTTCTCCTCTTCCTTCTCCTCCTCACTGTTCATAGGAGGGGTATCTGTCTTGGGCTCCTCTCAGGTATCCACAGTGGTCTGCAGCGTGCTGGTGGGGTCTCTGCCAAGCATGGCATTCAACTCATTGTAAAAGTGGCAGGTCAGTGGCTTGGCACCAAATCTATTGCTGTGCTCTCTGGTCTTGGGGTGTCCCTGTTGAAGTCCTTTGCTTTCATGCAGCACTGCTGCTGATCCCTGATGCACCCCTTTGCCTGCATCCCCTGTGCAATCTGCTTGTAGATGTCCACCTTTCTGGAGCTGGTCTGTAGCTGAGCTTGCACAGTCTTATCTCCCACAGGCCCAGGAGGTCCAAAACTTCCTGTCTGTCCAGGCAGGATCACATTTAATGTCTCTCTGTATGCATGAAGCTGACATGGCCAGTTGGGCAGTTGCACAGTACACAGATGAGCTAGGTGTGCTCACAAACATAGGCAATTAGAAAAAAGGCATTTCAAAAACACATGGAGGGTTTTAAGGAAGCTTCCTGTCTCTGTGACCCCTGGGCAGATGAGTTTAAAATTGTGACCAGAGTGGTCACTGTCACAAGGAATGGGGCATTGTGGGACAGCTGCTTGAGAACTGTTAGGATTGACACAGGTCACACACTGTCTACACTCGCACTGCGTTGACCTCAGTAGGTCAATTGCAGCTCAACGCTGTCTGGGGAGGTGATTTTACTGCATCGCTGTAACAGGCTGCTTCTTTTGACGAGAGATTAATTTTAATACACAAATAGGTTAATTCAAGGCAATTTATGTTGATCCAACTTGAAAGCATAGACCAGGCCTTAAGCTCTTCTGAGCTTTATGAGCCACTGTAGCAGACTAGAAGAGTCAGCGTGCCCTGCACTCCTGCCCCCCCTTTGTCCCTCCTGCAACACGTTTTACCACTCCTTGCCAGGCACTGTGAGGGAACAGCATAAAGCCAACACTAATGTGGAATTCCCTTTATGCCATGGAGATTCCCAAGTAGCTGGTTCTAGTGTAGTGTAGTGTAGACCAGACCTACGTTACAAGCTTTCAGAGCTCCACAGAGCTCTTCTTCATGTCTGGGAAAGATAATCAGAGTGTCACTTCTAAATACAAGGTGGAACAGATTGTTAAGCAGATGGAGTCAACACATGTTTCAAGAGACCATTCAAGATGAAGTGGGCTAACGCCTCTGCAATCATAGGACAAAGGAGGGTTAGTGGGTTAAGGATTTTCAAAAGTGCTCAGCTGAGTGCCCAACGCTTTAGAAAATCAGCATTTATTTAGCTGTCCAAATGTGGATTTTGGAATCTAACTACAGGCACCTGTTTTTGAAACTCTTGGCCATTACGCAAGGGATTTGTATCTCTGCAGGACATTCTACTGTGCATGAACAAAACTTCTATCCTTAATTTTAGACATACGGAACCAATTGTCTTTCACCATGGCTTATTTCTTAGCACTCAATAAGATCTACAGGACAAGTCATGTCTGAACAAGAGCAATCCTGCAATTTTTGAGCTATTTGTGTGCAGAATTCCTGATGGGGAATTTCTAATTGCTGGTAACTGAACCCCTGAAGCCCCGTCCCTACCCCACCTCTTCCCCCAAGACCCCGCCCTTTTCAGCCTCTTCATTCAAGGCCCTGCCTTCTCTGCCTCTTCCCTTGAGGTCCTGCCCCTTCTCTACCTCTTCTGCCAGGCCCTGCCCCCTTTTCCAACTCTCTCCACTAAGGCCCCACCTCTGTACCGCCCCTTCACCCCCAAGGCCCTGCTTCCATCACTCGCTCCTTTTCCCCATGTTGCTCACTGGGTTATCTCCACCTCTCTCTCCCCCAGCTGGGTTCCCTCTGCTCCAGAGATGGGGGGATGTGAGCTACTGCAGCTTGACAAGGAGTCTGCCTGCATGTAGGAGGCGGCTCTGGCTGAGCAGGGGCTCTCATTGATTAATGACCCAGTTCCTCTCCCTGCCCTGCGGTAACCAGGCTTTTGGTGTTTGGTCAGTACATCTGACTGAACACTGCCAGGTCCCTTTTCCAACCAGACTTTCCAGTCGAAAACCGGGCACCTGGCAAACCTAAATGGTACTGGTACACAGAAGCAAAAAAAACCGGACTGTCTGGGTAAAACCCAGATGGGTGGTAACCCTAGGAAGGAGTGTATGCATGTGGTGGTGATTGTTTGGTGTAGGGGCTTTTTACTCAAAACTTCAAAATTGTGGAACCTTATTTATTCTTAAAAGGAAAAAATCATCTCTGGGTGAGATCAAATATGACAATTTTTAGACCAAATAGAAATATGTTTTAGACACTTAGCAACAAATCAAGAGATTAAAATGAAAGCTGGACTTAATCTGCATCAATAGCATGCACTATCCTCACACATTATAGTAAAGTGCTTTGAGATTTTTAAAGGAAAGGCACTACAGAAATGCAAAGAATTAATAATAAGTGCATATTTCGAAAGTCATATAGAGAGATAAGGTGTGTGCGGTAATGAATGTCTTTAATTGGACCAACTTCTATATCCAAGACTAGAACAGGGTTAAAAAAAGAACTAGATAAATTCATGGAGGATAGGTCCATCAATGGCTATCTGCCAGGATGGGCAGGGATGGTGACCCTAGCCTCTGTTTGCCAGAAGCTGGGAATGGGCAACAGGGGATGGATCACTTGATGATTATCTGTTCTGTTCATTCCCTCTGGGGCACCTGGCATTGGCCACTGTCGGAAGACAGGATACTGGTCTAGATGGACCTTTGGTCTGACCTAATATGGTCGTTCTGATGTTATGTTCTGTTGGTGAAAGAGACAAGCTTTCGAGCCACACAGAACTCTTCTTCAGGTCTGGAAGAGGTACTCAGAATACCACAGCTAAATACAAGATGGAACAGATAAGGAGTTAACACATTGCAAGGTGAAGTGGGCAGTTAACATCTCTACAGTCATAGGACAAAGGAGGGTTAGTGGGTTACAAATTGTTGTAATGAGCCATAAATCTAGTGTCTTTATTGAGGCCATTTTATATCGAGCAGAGTTATGAATTTAAGGACCTAGGTTAATCTTTTGAAGATGTCATTCAAGTTTCCTTTGAGGACAAGGACTGAGGAGTCAGATATAGAGTGATTGTTTTGTGAAAAGTGTTCATCCAGGGGTATTATGGGTTTGTTGTCTTTTATCATTTTTTTCTGTGAGTTCATTTGAGAGCAAAGTGCTTGTCTGGTTTCACTCAGATAATTATTACTGGGGCATTTAGTGTACCGGTTGAGATATGCTACATGTTGTGATAGGCATGTGTAGGACCTATGGACCTTGAAAGGTGAGTTGGGGGGGGGTATAGATCGTCAGAGCAGTGGAGAAATGTCTGTAGGTTTTGCATCTATCATAGCTGCCATATCTATCATATCTTCCATAACAACAGATAAAAAACCTGCAAACATATCTTCACGGTTACAATAATCAGTACTGTGGGTGAACAGTTTTCATAGAATGATCACTCCATATCTGACCTCTCAGTCCTCATCCTCAAAGGAAACATGCAGAACACCTTCAAAAATTCATCACTTGGCTAGACACCAAAAATCATGGACTTAACAAACACACTGGATTTATGGCTCATTACAACAATCTGGAACCTGCAAACCTTCCTTTGTCCTATGACTGTAGAAGTGTTAACTGCCCACTTCACCTTGCATGGTCTCTTGCAACATCTCTTTCACCTTGTGTTTAGCTGTTGTGCTCTGAGTGCCTTTCCCCGACCTGAAGAAGAACTCTGTGTAAGCTATAAAGCTTGTTTCTTTCACCAGCAGAAGTTGGCCCAGTAAAAGCTATTACCTTACCCACCTTGTCTCTCTAATATCCTGGAACAAACATGGCTACAACAACATTCTCAATGAAAGTCATATAGTTGCTTTCAGCAAACTGTGCATGTTGTGACATGATTTCTCTCTTAAGTTTCCTTCCTCCTCCATGCTGCGCTCCCCTGCTGTGCATGTGATCATTGCTCAGAAGTATTCAAAACAAGTAGAATTTGTCCTTTACTCATCATAGAGCTGGCCAAAAATGCCAATTGCTTTTTTGTGTCAAATTTTTAATTTTTTTTTTTCAAAATTTCCCAATGAAACATTTCAGTGAAAAACTGAAACCAAATAATTAAAAAAAAATTGATTAGTTTTTAAAAACTGAAAATATTATGGTTTTAATTTTTTCATTAAAACCCCCCAGAAAATGTCAAATGAAATTAAAAAGGCCCTTTTCTGTTGAAAAAAAATTACCTAAATTTTACTTTTCCAAAACAATTTGCAACAGACTGGCTAGTGTGTCCCTCACTGCCCCCTTGTGGCTAGAGGCCTCAGAAAATAAGAGCTAGCCGATTGCAGGGAGGGCTATGCTTTTGAAGCCAGATGTCCTGGGTTCTATTTTCAATGTTACATGTGTGCTAGTTGAGTGGATGCCGCATGATATTTGCATGTTTGCAGCTATTGACGTGCTACGTCCTGTCCTAGCTAAGGCCATCTGTCCTTGAAGATTCCCAGTTCCAAACAGGAAGCGTCTGCAAGTCCGTGTAGGCACGGAACACGCAAACATCTGCTGCACACATTTTATTTATTTATTTATTGGCTTGGCTCTGTGAGCCATGCAGTATATCTAACACATTTTCTCAATCTGTACCCCAACCAGGTAGGATTGACAGCTGTAGAAAACTATATATTCCAAGTGCTAAATAGGTTATCTACCCTCCCTAGGAAAGAAAAGCTTTGAGCTTTACAATTGTGCCTCCAAGCCATGGCCCCTGTTTTTGACTTTGCCACTGGTGAGGCTGAATGTCTGACCTCTGCTAACGGGCGGTACCTTTAATAGTCAGAGAGGGAAGTAATTTTATACTCAGCGTGTGAGTGATTCATGTTCTCAAAGGGGATAAAAATGTTATTAGAAAATTCTCCTGCCAAATGTGTGGCAAACGAAACCAATTTATTAATGCTGTGAAGCCAATGTGTGAAATTGGGCTAAGAGGTGAGGTGCAGTTTTACCCACTTGCTTCCTGCAGCAGACTGTGGTGTAGCACAAAGGGCTCTTGTTTCCAGAAAGTGAACGTTGCTGCCATAATAGCAAATGCCAGCAGCAAACAAACATTTTCTTCCACTTGGGATGAGCTTCAAAGGGCTGAGAGATAAATGCTGAGTTGGAGACGAAAGGCCTCGATTCAAAAGGCCATCCAACTACTGCGTGAAATCTGTAAAACACATTGTCAGGATACTTTTGAAAATGAGACTGGTTTTGTTCTTTCCACAGTCAGTGTTTCCTTGCAATTTAGAATGATTATTTATTTTATTATTTGTTAAGCACCATCAGTGTGCTCTGTGTTGTACAAGACAAAACAGTCCTGGCCCCAGAAAACATCCAGTTTAAACAAAGCACACAGAGATTAGGCATAGAGGTTTGGAGCCTTGTCAGTTTAAGGGGCCTATACTTCACCCATACTTTATACTAGTGCATAGGACACAGGGCTTTGGGGCTATGGCAGCCATGTAGGGTGACCAGATGTCCCAATTTTATAGGGACAGTCCCAATATTTGGGCCTTTTTTTATATTGGCTTCTATTACCCCCCACCCCCATCCTGATTTTTCACACTTGCTATCTGGTCACAGTATAGCCATGTCTTCATAATATGCTATACAAAAAACAAATGCACATGCTGTATAGACAGAGCAGGTCTGAACAAGAAAGCACTGAAATAATTCTGATCCCAAAAAGCCATGATGGGGAACTGCTCCTCTGCCTCTCACCTATGGAGTTCTACAAGTCTCACTACTCTTCCCTGCCCCATTCAACATTTGAAGTCATAGACCAAGATTGTAAGGCAGCATGGGTTCCGGTGTAAGCAGCATGCGCATGACACATAACTCCACATCTCTTTCACCTGCTATGCAACCAGCACCAGTTCCAGTGCCTGGGAGACATCAGCACCTGGACAAAGAACAGCCAGCCAGTGCTGAACCCTGGCAAGACGGGGGGGATTTTAGGAGCAAGGGGGAAATCCTTTTAAAAACTCATCATCATCAGAACAGAATATATTCCTCCAACCAGGGTATCTGCTTTCTTACCATCAGGCCAGTCTACAGCCTCACTTCTTCAGGGCCCTTCACGCTACTGAATACCCAAAAAACTAGACATGCTAATAATGCCATCTCCCATCTGCAGCTGGCGAGAAAACTGGGACCCATCCTATGAGATTCAGATTTGGCTTTGGCAGTCCATGGCTTCATAACCGCCAGGTTTATTGCAACTCATTATCCTTAGAAATGATGCTGATGACTCGGATAAAGCTTCAGTTGGCTCAGAACACAGTAGCTCACTTACCAGCCCAGGTCACCAAGAGTGACTGGCTGGCTCCCCTGAATAATTGGAGGTTTGGGCTTGATATTCAAAGCCCTCTATGGGGCTGTCCCAAGCTGCTAAGCGACCCCTTTTCTCTCCACAGATTACCCACAGAGACAGCTACATTCACAGGAACAATTTCCATATTTCCAAAACGCTGCCCCTAGAAACTCCAGATTAGTATCCTCACCATTAACTAACAACTCTGAGTCATTTCCCAAAAACGAGTAAAGTACAAAGTGCTTATCTCTTTCCTCCTTTATTCTGAGTCAAGGAGAGATTGGGATAAGTGGGAATGTTCTGATGTTGGAGCTGAAATGCTGCTACTTATTGTGGAGAAGAAAGGATACATGACTGGCAGGTAATGAACTGAGTGGAGACGGTTCACTGTGAAACCCGACACATAAGTGTACCTCACTCTTCTCAACAAACTACAAAAGCAAAGGCTTAAGCAAGCCCAGCCTTTCTGTTCACCTCTCACGCAAGAAAGCATGTGTAATATTATCCCTGGCTGTGGAGGCAGGAGCCTTTGCTTGAACAGAAGAGGGGAATTTATTCAAGATTTCTCTGATCAAGCAGAGGTGTGAAAACTGCCTATTGTCCTTTTAGGGGTCAGGGATGGGGAAATGCACAGGAGTTTGGTGACTGGGAGTGAGACCAGTATTTAAATGCAGCAACTAGGCACACACTGCACAGTGCACCAGGAATATGTAATGTGCAGCTTGGATGTGTAAACAGGGAAATATTGAGCATGGAGATGACATTATCTCCGCGTTTGGCATTGCTATGACCACTACTAGAGTACAGTGTCCTGTTCTGGGGTCCACAGTTCAAGAAGGATTTTGATAAATTGGAGAGGGGATGTTGATAAAGCAGAGAAGAGCCGCAAGCATGATTATTATAAGCATCATGCCTTATATTGATAGAATAGAGCCAAGGAACTCAATCTATTTAGTTTAACAAAGAGAAAGTTAAAGGTGACTTGATTACAGTATATAAATACCTACCGGGGGAACAAATATTTAATAATGGGCTTTTCAATCTAGCAGACAAGGTATAACAAGATCCAATGGCCTGTGATCCAGAGATGGGATTGCTGACGAGACCATTGGGACTGATGCTAAATGACAATACCTGGTTTATATCTAGAAGAAGGTCTCACCACTTCATTTAGCCTCCTGTTATGACAGGCTTGCAGAGCCAATACCCCCTCCTGCTGCTCCACATCCCCAATCTGCAGCAGCACCATTGAGCTCTCTTAGCTCGGGTCTACACTACAAACTTATGTCAGTATAACTACATCGCTCAGCGGCGTGGAAAAGCCACACCCCTGAGCGACACAGTTATATTGATCTAACCCCCAGTGTAGGCAGCACTATGTTGACAGGCTTCTCTCATCGACATAGTCACCGCCTCTAGTGGAAGTGGAATACCTATGCCAAGGGGAGAATCTCTCCCGTTGGCATAAGTAGCGTCTTCACTAAGCGCTACAGTGGCACAGCTCCAGCGCTGTAAGTGTAGACAAACCCTTAGTCATTATACAGTATCCACTGAATGAGCACTGTGCCATAGCTGAATTCCAGGGCAAGAAGTTCCAGGGTAGAATGTAATGCCATGCCATCAATATAAAAAACCAACTGTAAATAATTCCCTGCCTTCAAAAAAATTAGGCGAGCAGAGGCCAAATCCCAGCAACCCCACATGCCCCAAATAGGACTCCCAAATTTGTATACAGGGTTATGTTCCATTCTCTTTCCCTCCATCACTCTCAGCCCAACCCCCATGGAGCTCTCGCTCAGCAGGACTGGCTTCTTGTTGAACATTCCTAGCCCCCACATCACAGAGGCTAAGGTAGTAAGCTAGAGGCCTGAGATGGGAAAGCAAAGAAGAAAACTCCCTCTCCCAAAATGTTCCTTTCTACTTAAGCCAAACAGAAACTCTACCCACTGCCCAATAGTCTACTAACAACCCCCAACTCCCACCATTTCCTTCTCCCTTCTTGTCAAACAGCATCAGTGCACTGTCTAACTCTCATTGCAGCAAAAAAAAAAAATACCCCTTCATTCCACACACCCATAGAAGTGGTAGAAAAGACTCTGCTGGTGCAGGCAGAGACACCCTCTGAATGGGGTACATGTTCAAAGCATTGTGTTAAAGTTGATGGGAGTTAACAGCTTACAGTCCAGTGACAGTTTTGAAAATGTACCCCAAATCAGATTGCTTTTATCTCTTAGCCCCAATTTACAGAGGTATCATCCCCATTAGCAAAGACCCTATCAAAGTCTGCAACAGGTCACTGATTATTCAAGGCTATAGTCTGGTTGTCTGATTGAGCCAATAGAAAAAGTTTCAGTTGACTTACTTTAAACATCCATAACGCACAGTCAACCTGTGGAACTCCTTGCCAGACCATGTTGTGAAGGCCAAGACCATAACAGGGTTCAAAAAAGAACTAGATAAATTCATGGAGGATAGGTCCAACAATGGCTATTAGCCAGGATGGGCAGGGATGGTGTCCCTAGCCTCTGTTTGCCAGAAGCTGGGAACGAGCAACAGGGGATAGATCACTTGATGATTACCTGTTCTGTTCATTCCCTCTGGAGCACCTGGCACTGGCCATTGTCGGAGGGCAGGATACTGGGCTAGATGGACCTTTGGTCTGACACAGTAGGGCCGTTCTTATGTTCAAAAAATATCAAATGTTTTTTCTCCATATTTGGCTTATTTTGTAAATCTTGTAGAGACTTAAGAACCAAGACAACTCTAAAGGCTGTGGGCCACTTTCTGATGTCAATTGCACTGCTGTAAATCCTCAGTCACTCTGTTGAAGTCAATGAAGTTACTCCAGGTTTACACTGGTGTAAATAAGATAAGATCAGAACCTGGCCCCATTTATATTGTAACTTGTATTTAGGGATGTATAAGAAATTCAATTTTGTGTTATAATAATTAACAAATCATTTATAATGATAAAAGACCATATTTTAAGGCATAAGCACAAGATGGGAGAGTTAAGGCTGAGCTTTCACCCAACTTTGCATTTCCTGAATCCTTGGATTTCCCAGAGTCAGTCTTTGTCTACATTGGCTTTTAGCCACTAGTGTAGCTACTTTGATGTGGCTATGCTGGGGAAACCCCCTAGTGTAGACATGGAAACAGTGATTTACAGTGCCGCAGCTTACTGCTTGTATTTGTTGTGTCTCTAGCTATGTAACTGTCAGTCTGTTTTCAGAGTGGCAGAGTGTGGTGTAGTCTCATATAATAACATTTCCAATACAGTGTTGCATGGTTCTGACTTCATTTGCTTCTAATGTCCACATAAGTGTCTGCATGAAGCATTCTGCTAACCCATTTGAAGCTGACTCTTGGTTTGTTGCTGGGCTGAAGTAGCAGATTTAGCATTTGTTACCGAATTCCTCATAAACAAATTGAGAATGATTATCTGACACTTTCCCTTCAAGTACCCATATGCAGCAAACATATACCTCAATGCTTTAATCAGCAGAAGTTCATTATGTGTACTAATTCTGTCCACCTGGAATAAGCATCAACCACAAGTACATTTTCTTATTATTATCTGTAAATTAGCTGAAAACCCATTTCCTTCCATCACAAATAACTATAATGATAAGCAGGTATCTTTATAATTAACACTGACCTGCAGGCAAACCAGTAGTTTATGTCTCACTGATTACAATTTTCCAAACTATGTTGGTTTATCTGTTTTCCATTCGGACATTTTACTTTGTACATCTCTTCAGAAATCACAGAGCCACAGCCCCTGAATCAATTCCTTTTCTCACCTATGCTGCCCCTCATGCTTGGGAGTAATACAGTAATACAAATAATGAATAAGAATAATAGCCTTTACCAATGTGGTGTATTGGAGCTCTCTGCATTCTGCACTATAGAAGTTATGAGAAATGGTATAATTTAGAAGCTGCTTTATCATAAAGAGCCCTTATTCAAACAGACTACTCCCAACAGTTCTTGGCAACCACACCTGTAGTCCTCCTCTGTTGTCCAGCAAGATCACCCAGTCTAGGCACCCAACTGCTCTGCCACCATCTCTCTTGGGTGGTAGAGCTCACCCCAGCTCTAATAAGGGATCTGGTAGGAGCCAGTTCTTCAAATCCCACAAAGAGTTTTTTTCTATAGTTACAAGTTCATAACAGCTTTGATCTTCAGATAACATAATGCCATTATATAAATCCTTGGTTTGACCACACCTTGAATACTGCATGTAGTTCTGGTCACTTCATCTCAGAAAAGACATTAGAATTGGAAAAGGTATGGAGAGCAACAAAAACTATTAGGAATATGGAACAGCTTCCATATTGGGAGAGATTAAAAAGACTTGGACTATTCAGCTTGTGAAAGAGATGACTAAGGGGGTACATGATAGAGGTCTAAAAATCATGAATAGTGTGAAAACAGTAAATAAGGAAGTGTTATTTAGCCTTTCACATAACAAAAGAACCAGGGGTCACCCAATGAAATTAATTTTAGTCAACCTGTGTAACTCGTTGTGAGGGCAGGTTGACTATGCATTGTATGAAGAAATACTTCTTTATGCTTGTTTTAAACTTGCTACCTATTAATTTCATTGGGGCAGGTTCTTATGTTATGTGAACTGGATTAAAAAAGAATGAGATAAATTCATGGAAGATAAGTTCCTTGATGGCTATTAGCCAAGATGGTAAGGAATGCTACCGTATGTTCTGGGTGTCTGTAAAACTCTGACTGCCAGAAGCTGGGACTGAACGACAGAAGATGGATCATTTGATAATTGCCCTGTTCTGTTCCTTCCTTCTGAAGCATCTGGCATTGGCCACTGTCAGAAGAAAGGATACTGGGCTAGATGGACCATTGGTCTAACACAGTATGGCCATTCTTATGTTCTTATTCAGCCCCTGTTTTCAGCTGTTCACAATCTTTTGAAATATCCACCCTTTGAACTAAATTTTTCCATGCGTAAGCTTGCTTGAAGGTGGTTTGTGTCTGTCTGTAGGAGTGCATGGCCATCCCCCCCGTCCATCTCAGAGGGAGGCCATGCCCCCTCACTCTCAGATCCCTAATAAGGCAAGAGTTATTGGGAGATTAGCAGTCTCTATGACCCTGACCCTCTAGGTGGGCCCAAGCGGCAGGAAGCCCAGGGCCCTGGCCACAGGCAGGGCAGAGCAATAAAGAGTCTATGGGCTCAGGCCATCAGACATGGCAGAGCACCCAACAATCTAGAAGATCAGGCCCTTGGGCAGCACAGAGCACAAACAGTCTGATGTCCTAGCTCTGGCAGACGGCAGACAAATGCAGGCCTCTTGGCCTAAAGTAGGAAGGCTGCCACCCCAGGGGTGGGGATGGCAGCAAGGGGTAGGGGTCCAAGGCCCACCCTACTCCACCAGGTTTGAGCCCAGGGCCCTAAAAGTGGCAGAGTGTTCCACCACTGGGTCAGCTAGGATTTGCCTTAAACACACTGACCTGGATTCAGGCATTAACAAAACCAAACTATTGTCGGGTATCCCTGGGCTACTTCCTACAGTCCCCTCACAGTGTACCTGTGGCTTAGGATCATCCTCTCTCTCCCTGAGGTACACGGCTAGCAGCAGTCTCAGCAGTTCCTCAGTGCCCTGGTCTGGCAGCTCTGGTAAGTCCTCAGTACAGCAGGGGTCCCTTCGGGCTCAAACCCCAGCAGCAGGAGACATCTCTCTCCTCCTGCGCCTCCAGCCCAACTGAGCTGCAAGGCCTGCCTTTTATACTTCCTGTCCTGCCCCTCTGCTTCCGGCAGGGCAGGCACAGGTGTCCTGGCTCCGCTCATCGGGGCTGGGCGGGGGTTCCTCCCTGTCAATCTCAGAGGGAGGCCATGCCCCCTCGCTACACCATTCATCTGTTATTATTTACTATTCGTATTCCCACAGTGGCTAGGAGCCTAGGATCTCACTATGCTCGGTGCTGTCTGCCCATCTGTCTCTCTATGTTCGTAATGTTTGAGCAAAATCCTTTCAGCCATTTTTGAGCACAGCAATGGTGAAAAAAAATCTATTTTTCCTGATTTAGAAAAATTCAAACCACATTTTTTTCAAGACTAAGCTTCGGGGGAAAATGGCTTGGTTAGCTGGGAAAAATTGTTTTTGATTTTCCACAGTTACAAGTGTTTGAAAGCTGCCAACCGAGCATGCCCAATAGATTTCTTCATTAAAGTTATAGCTGTGCATTGTGGGTCAAATTCCAGTAACTGGGCTTAACAAGGGTAAATCCACCCCCAAACTGTGGCCAGAAAATGGGGCCGCACAGGCTTCCTGAAGCCCTTCTACACCTGTTGTGTGCAGTTTTAGCCCCACTGGGTCCACAGAATCACAGATCTTATGGCTTCTTCCCTGGCCTTCCATCTTGTGCCAGTGCCACAAGGTACAGGGCTGGTGTAGACACCCCCTCCACAGTGAGGTCAGTGGAAATCATAGTGCAGGATAATAGGAATACCACAGACTGCTGTCTTGATAGGATGCTGAAATTGTAAATCAGTGTGGTATTCAGCCAGAAACAGACTTCAGCAACCAGTGTTGACAGCACCGGCATCCTAGAGTTTGTCTAGTTCATGTCCCCTTACACAAAGCTTATACAAACCTGGGTCCTCTCGAGCCCAGTAAATTTTGAAATGAAGAGATCTTGATTCTCCATTCTTGGAACTGCTGATTTTAATCTCCATGTGTTTGGCTTTTCTCTCTCTATTTCTCCCTCAAAACATCCCCAGTTAACTGAGATTAAATTGTTCTTCAACAGTACATTGGCAAAAGTAGTGGAGCTTTAATCATAAAATCCCAGTTTATTTGCAGTCAGTGTCTATAGACATGCTAAAATATGCTGAGAATGGACAATAAACCCCAATTTTGATCCTAACATTAGCAAGTAGGACTACATACCCTTCAAAGGAACTGTATCCACATACAACAGGGCTGAATGTGGTACTCTAATTTCAATCCCCTTGTGCTTTTTCTCCACCCTTACTGATAGATCTCACCCTTCAGTGATTTTAGCAGAGTGAAATCACAAACTCCCCAAATGATCTCCATCTGGAATGTCAGGAGGAAGGGAAATGCTTATGGAATGTTAAATGTTGAGTAAAATGTTGAGTATGCAGTTGTCCTACAGTCAGGAAATTTAAAATGGGTTCACAGCAACTGTAATTCTGCCTTCAATCCATTTACCTTAAAGAGGTTATCTGATCTGAACATGATCTAGCGTTCACATTGCACAGCTAGCTGAGCATGCATATGGCTGCAATGGATTCCACATTTAAAAGGGGTTATAGTCTAGGTTGGGACCCCTCCCACCATACCTCTCCTCCATTATATTTTTTTGTTTTAATTTTATGTCAAATTTCCTACTTTCTGGAGCTACATAGTGCATCCTGCAGGACTCTATTTCAAATTTCACACAGCAACCATGCTCTCTAGATAGCAGGAGATTTAATTCAAATAGGTGATCTGAAAAGGAGTTGGCTGGAGCCACTAAGCCCTACTCTTCTAGGACCTTGTTGTGGAGACGCACTGTCAAAGTGCAGGATTCTGCAATAGATCGGTGCCAGTCTAGTCTTACACCCTCTTTAGGCAGCTCAATATAATTGCAATGATATATAATAATGGAACAAAGAATGCAGGTCAGACTTACAGGATGGGGGATTGTACACTGGAAATCAGTGACTCTGAAAGGATCTTAAGAGTCATGGTGGATAATCAACTGAAAATGAGCTTCCAGTGCAGGGCTGTGGCTGGGAGAGTTAATGTGATCCTTGGATGTATAAACGAAGGAATATTGAGTCGGAAGATGGTATTACATCTGTATTCAGCATTAGTGAGGCAGTTACTGAAATACTGTGTCCAGTTCTGGTATTCACACTTCGAAAAGGATGTTGAAAAACTGGAAAGTGTTCAGACAAGAGCTATATGAATGATGTGAGGTCTGGAAAATCTGCCTTATAGAGACTAAAGAAGCTCAATCTGTTTAACTAAGTAGTGACCTGATCAGAATCTACATGGAGAGAAGATTTTTAATCTAGAAGAAAAAGGCAGAAGACAACCAAATGGCTGGAAATTGAAACTAGACAAATTCAAACTGGAAATAAAACTCAAATATGTATAAGGGAGGGTAATTAAATATTGTAACAATTTACAAGGTATGTGGTCAGCAGTCCATCACTTGAAGTCTCTAAATCAAGACTGGATATCTTTCAACCAGAAGTTATGGACTTTATGCAGAAGTTACTGTGAGAAATTCTGTGATCTGCATCATGCAGGAGGTCAGACTAGATGATCACAGTGGTTCATTCTGGCCTTAAAACCTGTGAACCTATGTATCTATATTTCTTTGGAATGTATGATCTGTTCAGTCTCAAGCCTAATAGGCCTTAAGCAGAGATTGTTAGAGCCCAGCCAGTAAGCACCATAATATTTTTGTCAAATATTATGTGACAGTGATTCTGTAATCAGAGCTTCTTTTGTAATAAATATGTAGAACGGGACAGAGTTAAGGTTACTGCTGCAGTCTTTTCAGTTACCTCCACAAACAAATATTCTTGACTATTTTTGATTGGGTTTTACTATGGTTGTAATATGAAAACAGCTCACCAGTGGATGGGTGGGAGACAGATTGATTGAAGAGCTGGGGGAGACTCTGACTGAGAACCAATGCAGTGGGAGGAAGAAGGTGTGGGGTTGGGGGAAGACAGATCTAATAAAGAGACAGGTCACAGTGGGGAGCATGTGGACTGACTGGGCAAAAAGACTAAGACAAGGACCTGGAAGGATCACTAAGACTGGATGAGGAGTCTAGGGAGGGAGACTGGGGCTGGGAGCTACTGGGAATGAAGAACATGTGCAGAGGGTTGACTGGAGGCTAGAGATGGAGATGACAGATCAGACAATAAACCAGGAGACAGGGAAGAAGTGGGACTGAATAGGCAAGGAGACTGGGGAACAGTAATGAGGGGGCTGAGGGGAACTGGGTGTGGTTGGCCAGGAGACTGGGACTTGGAGCAGGGGAGACTAGGATTGGGACAGTGGGTCCAGGGCGATGATACTCAGACTTGTTGAGCAAAGAGACTGGGACTGGGATGAGGAGTCTGGGGTGAAAAAAGACAGGACTTGGACAGGGACAGGCTGCAGAGGACATGTCAGAAGCAGGATGTGGGTGGTGTGACCTACTGGTCAGAGAGGTAGTTGTCAGAGTCCAGGAACCAGTCTAGGGGTCAGAGCCAGACTCAGAAACCAGGGATCAAACAACTGTCAGGTCCAGTGGAGCAGCCAGTAAGGAAGTTGATCAGTTTGATTGACAACTTTGTGTGCTTCCTTCCGGCTTAAATATTATGGCCATGACCCAAGTGAGCAGTGCTTCTGGGTTGGGTCAGAGTTCGACTTGCCAGTTGCTTCCAGTAGTTCTGGGTGAGATACCCAACAGTGGCCAGGGTGTGAAGGCTGCCTGGGAACCCAGGTTTGAGACCCACAGACCCTTACCTGGCAGGGGCAGAAGGGGTCAAGCTTGGGGGTGGAATAAGCCAAACTCCTCGTTCTCCTCCAGAGCCTGGAATGGAACTCAAGATCCCTGAGTCTCACCATTCCTCTGCTGTCAGCAAATACCTGTGAAAGCCACTGGCAGAGTGTCCCACCTCCCTCTAGCACTGGTCCATACAGAGGATAACAACCTACAATTGCTCTCAGTTACTCCGTTAGCTCATTTGGCAGGTGTCTTTGTGTTGGACCTAAAGTTTCCAACCCTGCTGATGAGCCATGAAGGTGTCAATATGATGACCCATGATGGACCCATGACCCATTTTTCAATTTGTGGGTAGGGGTCCTGAGAAAAAATAGTATGTGATCATGTAATTAAAGACTGCATCATTATGCATTTGAACAAGGGGGATGAATTAAGGTTGCACAGGCAGTGTTAATTCTGGCATTTCCTAAATTTTGCATGCTTGATTTTGCAATCTTAATAATGTTCTTTTAACATAGTTTTTTGTGTAGTAATATATTTCAGCCTGGCAAGTAGACTAAGAGGTGTTGGTGAATCTTTCAAGCTCTGTGCCTGAACACATGACTAGAGGCACTGACTTTCTGATTTCCTGGGGGGGTGCTCCACTCCCGCTCCATCCCAGACCCTGCCCCACCCCACCTCTTCCCACCCGTTCTGCCCCTTCCCCCGAGGGCACCTAGACAATTGGTACCTCCCCATACTGTGGGGGTATGATCTAAAGGGGAGGTCATGTGTTGTGTCCCGCCCCCACACCCAGCCCACGGGGTTGGCACCTATGCACACCACAACCTCAGCTACCACCTCAAATGAAGAAATTTTTACCCTTCCCTTCATTTTCTCTCCTCTGAGCTAGTCCAATTCCCTTGTCTATGGCCTTCCCAAGTCCCAGTTGTCAAAACTCAATCACATGAAGAATACAGCTGCCCATCTATTCACATGTACGAAGAAGCATGACTGCACACCTATACCCTCAGACAATTCCATTTGCATCCTGGTCTCTTCAGGATCCAGATTAAACGTGTCTTTCTAATTTTTAATGCCCTCCATGGATTTACACCAGCCTATTTTATGGACCATGTCTCTTTCTACTCACTCTCTGCTAGCACAATCCTCCATCTGTCCTTCCACACTACATCCCACTATTGTTCGTATTCAAGCCTTCTCATCTCCGGCTACCATTTGAAATAGTCTCCCTGTGTCTTTCCACTTCATTGACTCCTCAGTTTCATGAGCCTTCTAATTCTTGGATGCAGGACTGTAACTGACAACAAGGGTATCACTTAATGCAGTTATGATCTGGGTGGCTCATGTTTAGCAGTAGGCTTTGTAGTAAGCATAGTGTAATATTGGTTGTACCTACTAGGAAGCAGGTAACAGCCTGACAAGTACTGTCTGAAGTCATTTGTGACTCTGTGTTTTACCTGTTTTCTGGACATAGCTCATACTTCTGGTATCTATTTATCCTTGGATTTGTGTGTGTGTGTGTGTGTGTGTGTGTGTGTGTGTGTGCATGCATGCATGTGCGAGTGTGTGCATGGGGGGAGGGGTGTCTATGACAAACAACCTGTCCATTATTATTATAGTCAGTTGATACATACCACCAAACATCCACCAGATTTATTCATTACTGAGCTGGGGCCAGATTAAAGCAGTGGAGGTGAGACACCATATCCCTAGATACAGGCTCTTAATGATGCATTTAGATGCCTAGAGGGATTTTCAAAAGCACCTAGATGCCTAACTCGCAACTCCTAAAAGCTTGTGAACATCCCACTAGATGTCTATCTGCATATTTAGCACCTAAATACCTTTGAAAATCTGTCTTCAAGGTCTTTGGGCCAGGGACATTGTCTTTTCCTTCACGTAAAGCACATTATGGCATTATATAACCACATAGCAACCACATTTCCAGTCCCTGTATTTTAGGATTTTACTACACAGGATGGTTTTCCCATTCTGTTCACTTTAGATCCCCTTCTGTACTCATCTCCAGGGTACCCCAGCAGCTAGCATGTCACAAGTGATCAACCAACACGTATTACATATAGATGTCTCAAGCTCTGCTACAAGATTTCATCACAAATTTGAGAGAAAGCTAAAGCTTCCAGAAAAGATAGTGGCAGCAAAATAGTTAAATGGTTGTAGATTAAACATTTGCTCCTCTTCTGTAATCATGGTACCCAAGCCATGAAGCAAGCCTGCCAGAATATCCACCTAGTATTGTAAAGACTGCTGTGTCAGTCTCCAAGCCAAAGCTAAACACGTGATGACCACTGAAAGCAGGACACCAGTGCCTGGGAAACTAAATAAATATATGCACACAGCCATCCATCACTGCCATCTGGAAAAGATTGGACTGAACGTCTTCCTGTCAGGATCTGCTACAGTATTTATTTGTGTAGCTGAGCTATGGCTTTGGGGAGTTCAGCAAAATATTTGTCAATGATGATTTGGTGAGAAGATTTGAGGCCAATTGCAAAGCTACAATTAAATCCCCTATTCAAATGTTCAAAATAACTATTCCAATTAATGGCTACATTCCCTTTTCCATGCAGGAGCTTCACATATGTGCAAACAACATGTGAGAGGTGATCTCACTTTGGTGCTATGTACATATGTTAACAAAACCCCATGGATGATCTTGAGTTGGTGACATGTACAGGTGTAAAGAACTCATGATGGATGATGTTGCCTCTATGACATATATATAAACTTGATGGAAAGTGCAAGCTGTTGCTTAACATAAATAATCTGACTTCTCCTTCTAATGCCATAACATAAGTAAGGGAGAAAATGTCAATGCAAAGGAGTGCGAGCTATATGGGATAGGGGAAGGGCGGGAGGCTAATGCCAGCCAGCTACAGTCCAGCAATGGAAAGTGTATTGATTACATCTTTATGTGAGGATATGAGAAATGAAAACAGGTAAAGAAAAATGTGCTTCAGACTATCAAGGCAGGAAGAGAATGAGAGGAAAATATTCTTAACCAACCCGCACCACATTGAAACCACAAGATTTCAGCTTTGGGGAATGGAGCAGGCTTTGCCAATGCCACTATCTGGTGGGTAACACATTCATTCAGCCAAATAGGCATCCAATACATGTCTGAATTATATAGAACTCAACTGTACAGTCCAGAAATGAGTGACTCCAATCAGAGAAGAGACCATCCTAACCTTGCTACTTACCAAGAGGGGGGAACTGATGGAGAATGGGAGAATAATAAGAGAATTTAGAAGGCGTTCCTATGAGATATATGCATGAAGAAGAGGGGGAATCACCATATTCATCAATACATGTGTAAGAAAAGAAAATGTTGGTAAATTAAGAAATATAGGGCCAGATCCTTAGATCCTTACTCAGTGTCGACTCACTGCTTACACAGACCAACTCCAATGGACTCCAGTGGGAATTTGCCTGAATAATAGCAGCGTAAAACTGAGTTTGGACATCAGGATTTGGTCTCTAGTGAGTGAGGTGCAATGAATGGGAGTATGAAAACTCACCAGTATGGAAGAAGGCTGGGCACCCAGCTGGAGGAGTTTAAGGGGGGACAGGGATGCACACCATCGCCTTCCAAATCCCTGGAAAAGCCAAGAAAAAGTGAGCGCTGTCTGAAGCTGTATTTACGTTGCCACACTCCCCTCTCCATGCTGAACATCTGAGAGCAGGAGAAGGGCAGAGAGCCTGGAAACTCTCTACAGATGGCCTGGCTTTCAGCAGATTCCTGTGGGTCAGAAGCTCTGAGGGATGGAATTGCTGTCCTTTCTATGGGGCAGCGACCCTCCCCCAACCAATTCAAGAATTTTCGTGAAGGGATCCTCACAAAGCTTTCCTCTTCCCAGAGAATGTGATCAAAGCCACTCTAATTTTAGCACAAAAAACTAAAACTCCTCTAAGAAAGTAGTTTCCAGAAAACAAGAAGCAGCCAATGTATGTCATGGGGGACTGCTCAGAGATCTGAAGTTTACAAAAATAGCTATACTGTAAATGAAAAGGTTGGGATGAGGGCAACCAAATAAGAATAATTTAAGATTTGAAGGGAAAAGACATGGGCAGCAAAGAACACAGAATTTGTTAATGCTGCTAAAGGGCCTAAGGGGAATAAGAAGGGATTTTATAAATGTACTGGGTGCGGGGGAGAAGAAGTGCTGGAGAGAGTTTCAGTCCATTAAGAAATGAAGAAGCAGATGAAATTAACGATGACTCATAATAGCCAAGATATCAAATTCATTTTTAAAATTTGTCTTCCACAAGAAAATGAAAGAAAAAAGGTTTGAACAACTAAAGAAACAACTTTTGAAATAAAGCAGCATTAAGCCCAACCAATAGACAGATGAATGCTCCTTAAGGACAAACTATTTAAAATAATTTAGAATTTTCCACTTTATCACCTAATTATGGTAAGCATTGGCACTCATATTTTCTAGATGGAGAAATTGAATCATAGAGCAGGTTAAGTGATTAAACCAGAAAGAGGGTCAGTGACTATAAGGTGGATAGGAAGCTGGCTAGATTGTCGGGCTCAACAGGTAGTGATCAACGGCTCGATGTCTAGTTGGCAGCTGGTATGAAGCGGAGTGCCCCAGGGGTCGGTCCTGGGGCCGGTTTTGTTCAACATCTTTATCAGTTATCTGGATGATGGGATTAATTGCACCCTCAGCAAGTTCACAGATGACACTAAACTGCAGGGAGAGTTAGATACGCAGGAGGGTAGGGATAGGGTCCAGAGTGACAAAATTGGACAAATTGGAGGATTGGGCCAAAAGAAATCTGATGAGATTCAACAAGGACCAGTGCAGAGTCCTGCACTTAGGAAGGAAGAATCCCATGCACCGCTACAGGCTGGGGACCAACAGGCTAAGCAGCAGTTCTGCAGAAAAGAACCTGGGGATTACAGTGGATGAGAAGCTGGATATGAGTAAGCAGTGTGCCCTTGTTGCCAAAAAGGCCAATGGCATATTGGACTGTATTAGTAGGAGCATTGCCAGCAGATCGAGGGAAGTGATTATTCCCCTCTATTCAGCACTGGTGAGGCCACACCTGGAGTACTGCATCCAGTTTTGGGCCCCCCACTACAGAAGGGATGTGGACAAATTGGAGAGAGTCCAGTGGAGGGCAACAAAAATGATTAGGGGGCTGGGGCACATGACTTTCAAGGAGAGGCTGAGGGAACTGGAATTGTTTAATCTGCAGAAGAGAAGAGTTAGGGGGGATTTGATAACAGCCTTCAACTACCTGAAGGGGAGTTCCAAAGGGGATAGAGCTTGGCTGTTCTCAGTGGTGGCAGATGACAGAACAAGAAGCAATGGTCTCAAGTTGTAGTGGGGGAGGTCTAGGTTGATATTAGAAAACACTGTTTCACCAGGAGGGTGGTGAAGCACTGGGATGGGTTACCTAGGGAGGTGGTGGAATCTCTATTGTTAGAGGTTTTTACGGCCCAGCTTGACAAAGCCCTGGCTGGGATGATTTAGCTGGGGATTGGTCCTGCTTTGAGCAGGGGATTGGACTAGATGACCTCCTGAGGTCTCCTCCAACCCTAATCTTCTATGATTCTATGATTCTGTAACTTTGCCAGGTACAGAACCCAGTAATCAAACTTTTTAAATCTGCAAGACTGGATAACTCGCACCAAGGAGTTTTAAAAGAATTGGGCTAAAAGAGAAAGTTCCAGTGGACTGGAAAACAGCTAATGTTGATTGTGCTAATATTTAAAAAGGTAAATGGACTAACATAACCATAACCTAGTTAGTCTCACATCAATCCTGGACAAAATCATGAAACGGCTGATACGGGATGCAAGTAGTAAATAAATAAACGATCGTTACCTAATTAATGCCAATCAGCATGGCTTATGGAAATCAGCTCTTGTCAAATAAAGTTGCTATTGTTTTTTGACGAGATTACAAATGTGGTTTATAGAGGTAATTACGCTACATGGTAGACTTAGACTTCCAGAAAGTAAAGAATTGGGACTAATGATACTAACTTTCTTGGTAGAGTCCTTTGAGAGCTAAAAATGAAAAGTGCTGCTAGGCTGTAGTCGCAGCAGCTGCAGTAGAATTTGCTAACCACCCCTTTAGAGTTAGCTTGTCTAGTACGGAAAAAAATAATGCAAGGGGGGGGAAACATAGTATGGAATGACTTTAATACATCTTCCATGCAAAGCGTATCTCCAGATGCTTTACAGAGTTAAATGACATGACAGAGAGAAGTTAAACGGTATAAGCGAAGAGAGAAAATATATGCTTTCAGAGGAGATACAGCTGATGTGGTATCGTACAGTGTAAGCACGATCTGAATGAGCTCTCCTCTGACATCTAGTGATGAGCTGAAGAAGAGGAGTTCAGGATCTGACCGTGTTTGCGTGGGCACACCCACCCTGCCTCGGTGCTCAGCATGATGGGGCTGCTTTGCCCAAATCATTATTTTTGACTGGTGTTGGATCACAAGTCACTTTGCTATTGAGAGCAGGGTTATTAAAGGGTTGTTATCCTTGTGTGAATCAAGAGCAGGAGAACTGTCATACACTGATTGAGGGACTCATCCTCAACTAAACTGCACTTGCTAGGCAGGGGACATGGGTGCCAAAGTCCAGTGGAGTTGAGAAAAGGTGGGGACAGGTGCTTGTACCTGGTGGTGTGGGGGCCTGCTTAAGGTTCTGGACACCATTTGATCTGTTATCTCTTCACTGTCCAATAACAGAACTGATTAATCCTCAACTGAGAGTCTTGCTGCAGACCAATAGAGCTGAAAATACTCATAACTAGGCCTGAGCATTAGTCCTGATTTGGGACAGTGTCTCTGATGCAAGAGGCTGCCCAGTCTGCGCTAGCAGGCTCCCGCTCTGAGAGCTGAAATCACGGAGAGCTGTGTGAAGCGGTGGGACATCAAGACATCCCAGAGGGTGCAGAGTAGCGTGGCAAGCAGCCAGCAGGGTGAGTGGCTGGCAGGATGGCTGATGCCAGAGTGTGTGCCTGGACAGCAGAGCAAGCAAGGTGCCTCTGAACTCTTAGTCTTCCCTGACCAAGGACAACAACTGTGATTGGGGTGCAGTAGAGGGAGAAGGGAGCGGTGCGTTAAAGAACTTTTGGTAGCTGGAATTAAGAATCTGAGGCAAAAGGACACTGCCCAGTGAGTGGGTGGGTGAGATTCTGTAGCCTGCATTGTGCAGGAGGTCAGACTAGATGATCATAATGGTCCCTTCTGACCTTAATATCTATGAATCTATAAACTCTTGGTTAGGTGTTTTGCTCATGTGTTTATGAATCCTGCTTGCAGCGTTTTCCCTAGTTAATGCTGGGTTACTTTCCCCCTTTTTATTAAAAGTTTCTTTTATACACTCAGACTCTGTGCTTGCAAGGGGGGGAAGTATTGCCTCTTAGAGGCTCCCAAGGGATGGTGTGTAATTGTCCCAGGTTACTGTCAGGGGGGTTGAGCTGGAACCCCTAGATATTGAACTCATTCCTTGTTGCTGCCAACTCCAACTGGCGGAAGGGTTACAACTATATATTAAGTGTTATGTAGGAAGCACTGTGAAACTCCTAGACTTGAAGTGACGCTCATGAGAGCAGAAGACAGAACTTTACCAGCAGCTGGCCAAGTGCTATCAATTAATTTCCTATGAACCTGGGACCTTACCAATCTCAGAGCGACAAACAAAATGTCTGTTTTCAATTTAGCTTTTCTATAGCCACAATAAAAACAACAAGGAAGAAAAAGAAGATAGGAACTGGAAGAGGAGGAGAAGGGAAAAATTAAAATAAAAAAACCCCTCAGCTGCTTAACGGAGAGAGGAAAGAAACTAGACCATGCCTTTATATTATGGCAGTAATCGTTTCATAGGGCACTCCGATACTACTGTGATGAGCACAATATAAATTCTTAAATAGATTTTAGATGTGTACAGGGATAACTGGGAGGGAAAGGACAGTGCGGGGATGTTAAAATTGTACCCTGTCTTCTCCAGTTAATCCCTTGGCCCTCTGGGAAGTTTCACTCTTGGGATGGGAGGCAGCATTGCCACTCCATGCCTTCGTGTTCCCCTGTGGGAGGAGGCAACAACATTATTTTTTGCCTCGAGCTCTCTAGGAGTCACGGCAAAGGCTGCTGGTGAATGGCTGTGGTTTCAACACATTCCCAACGACTCTGGCCAGGCCCCCTCCCTGGGCAGTGGTGTTCACTTTACCAATACTGTCGACTTGTGGAATTTAGACAACAATATCCTGCCACCAGGGCTTTGTCATTGTCACTATTGTGAGTATGGCTTGATGATAAAATTCTTGTTACCCAGTAGTCTTCCTCAGAGCTATGGTGCTTTTCTAGAACCAGGCTGAATTAGAATTATTCCTGTCCATCTTGCTCAGTGGTGCCAACTCACACACGCAATTTTATCATGTTTTGTGATAGCTGGTGGTTTTTTTGTTTAAAGACCCAGCTCCTTGAGTCATGAATCTCAGCTTTCAGTCCCAAAAAAGTACATTTCTAACCCGCATGGTTGTGGAGAAAAGTTTCAATATGTGAACCCCAGAGACTCAAAAAACAGAAAGGTTATAAAAAAAACACAACATTTATTATTTTGTAAAATCTCATGATTTTTAAGCCAGTCATGTGATTTGTTTGAGTCTGACTCATGACTTTTTAGCTCTTTTGGTTGGTATTACTGTAGCGTGATGTAGTCATGTCACATAATAACACTCCTTCCATTCCACTAGTATCTCTGGAGGATGTTAAACTGAAGCTACTAAAGTTAAGCATTTTTAAATCAGCAGGTCTGGATAACTTGCATCCAAGAGTTTTAAAAGAGCTGTCTGAGGAGTTCACTGGACTGTTGATTTTGAATAAGTCTTGGAACATGTCATTTAGAAGACTAAAAGAAAGCTACTGTTGTACCAATATTTAAAAAGGGTAAATGGAGTGACACAGGGAATTATTGTCCTCTCAGTCTGCCATTTCAGGTAAGATAATGGAGTGGCTGATACAGGACTCAATTAATAAAAAAATTTAAGTGGGTAATATAATTAATACCAATCAACATGTGCTTATGGAAAATAGATCAAGTCAAACTAACAATCTTTTTTGATGAGATTACAATTTTGATTGATAAAGGTAATAGTATTGTTGTAATATACTTAGACTTCTGAAGTGTCTTTGTCTTGGTACTGCATGTGATTTTGATTTTAAAAACTAGAAAGATATCAAATTAATGTAGCACACATTAAATGGATAAAAAGCAGGCTAACAGATATGTCTCAAAAGGTAACAGAGAAATCATCATAGAACAGGTGCATTTCCAGTGTGGTTCTTGGCCCTACACTGTAACATTTTTATCAATGACCTGAGAAAAAACATAACATTGTCACTGATAAAGTTTGCAGATAATACAAAAATTGGGGAATGGTAAATAATGTAGAGGGCAGGTCACCGATATAGAGTGATCTGGATCACTTGGTAAGCTGGGTGCAAGTAAACAATATGCATTTTAATATAGCTAAATGTAAATGTATATATCTAGGAACAAAGAATGCAGGCCATATTTACAGGATGGTGGACTCTATCCTGGGAAGCAGTGACTCTGATAAAGATTTTGGAATTGTGGTGGATAATCAGCTGAACATAAGCTCCCAGTGCCATGCTGTGGCCAAAAGGGCTAATGCAATCCTTGGTGCATAAACAGGGGAATATCGAATGGGATAGAGAGGTTATTTTACCTCTGTATTTGGCACTGGTATGACCGCTGCTGGAATACTTTATCCAGATTCAGGAAGGATATTGATAAATTGTAGAGGGTTCAGAGAAGAGCCACAAGAATGATTAAAGGAGTATAAAACATGCCTTATAGTGATAGACTCAAAGAGCTCAAACTGTTAGCATAACAAAGAGAAAGTTAAGGGGTGATTTGATTACTGTCTATAAGTAGGTTTCAGAGTAACAGCCGTGTTAGTCTGTATTCGCAAAAAGAAAAGGAGTACTTGTGGCACCTTAGAGACTAACCAATTTATTTGAGCATGAGCTTTCGTGAGCTACAGCTCACTTCATCAGATACATACCGTGGAAACTGCAGCAGACTTTATATATACACAGAGAATATGAAACAATACCTCCTCCCACCCCACTGTCCTGCTGGTAATAGCTTATCTAAAGTAATCGTCAGGTTAGGCCATTTCCAGCACAAATCCAGGTTTTCTCACCCTCCACCCCCCCACACAAATTCACTCTCCTGCTGGTGATAGCCCATCCAAGGTGACAACTCTTTACACAATGTGCATGATAATGAAGTTAGGCCATTTCCTGCACAAATCCAGGTTCTCTCACTCCCTCACCCCCCTCCAAAAACCCACCCCCATACACACACAGACTCACTCTCCTGCTGGTAATAGCTCGTCCAAACTGACCACTCTCCAAGTTTAAATCCAAGTTAAACCAGAACATCTGGGGGGGGGGGGGGGGAAGGAAAAAACAAGAGGAAATAGGCTACCTTGCATAATGACTTAGCCACTCCCAGTCTCTATTTAAGCCTAAATTAATAGTATCCAATTTGCAAATGAATTCCAATTCAGCAGTTTCTCGCTGGAGTCTGGATTTGAAGTTTTTTTGTTTTAAGATAGCGACCTTCATGTCTGTGATTGCGTGACCAGAGAGATTGAAGTGTTCTCCGACTGGTTTATGAATGTTATAATTCTTGACATCTGATTTGTGTCCATTTATTCTTTTACGTAGAGACTGTCCAGTTTGACCAATGTACATGGCAGAGGGGCATTGCTGGCACATGATGGCATAAATCACATTGGTGGATGTGCAGGTGAACGAGCCTCTGATAGTGTGGCTGATGTTATTAGGCCCTGTGATGGTGTCCCCTGAATAGATATGTGGGCACAATTGGCAACGGGCTTTGTTGCAAGGATAAGTTCCTGGGTTACTAGCCGTCACCTTCAGCCCCCAACTAAAACCCCTCCAACGCATTATTAAGGATCTACAACCTATCCTAAAGGATGACCCAACACTCTCACAAATCTTGGGAGACAGGCCAGTCCTTGCCTACAGACAGCCCCGCAACCTGAAGCAAATACTCACCAACAACCACATACCACACAACAGAACCACTAACCCAAACTGGACAGTCTCTACGTAAAAGAATAAATGGACACAAATCAGATGTCAAGAATTATCGTCAGTTTGGACGAGCTATTACCAGCAGGAGAGTGAGTCTGTGTGTGTATGGGGGTGGGTTTTTGGAGGGGGGTGAGGGAGTGAGAGAACCTGGATTTGTGCAGGAAATGGCCTAACTTCATTATCATGCACATTGTGTAAAGAGTTGTCACCTTGGATGGGCTATCACCAGCAGGAGAGTGAATTTGTGTGGGGGGGTGGAGGGTGAGAAAACCTGGATTTGTGCTGGAAATGGCCTAACCTGACGATTACTTTAGATAAGCTATTACCAGCAGGACAGTGGGGTGGGAGGAGGTATTGTTTCATATTCTCTGTGTATATATAAAGTCTGCTGCAGTTTCCACGGTATGTATCTGATGAAGTGAGCTGTAGCTCACGAAAGCTCATGCTCAAATAAATTGGTTAGTCTCTAAGGTGCCACAAGTACTCCTTTTCTTTTTGCGAATACAGACTAACACGGCTGTTACTCTGAAACCTGTCATTATGCAAGGCACTGCATTTAGCCGTATGGAGTGGAAATCTATCAACTGCATGAAAAAACTTGCACAGATACAGACAGACATCATCTTCCTTTCCAAATGCAAACAGATGGACATCGTACCAAAAGGACTGAAGGTAAAAAATCCATTACAATCTACATACCACACAGACTATGCTGACAGCTTGTGCCACACGCTCTCAAAGAAACTGCGGAATCACCTGATCAACATCCTCTACAGCAAACAGGGAAAGATTAAGAATGAGCTCTCAGAACTGGATACTCTCATAAAAAACCAACCTTCCACACAAACTTCCTCGTGGCTGGATTTTACTAAAACTAGACAAGCCATTTACAACGCACACTTTGCTTCTCTACAAAAGAAAAAGGACACTAAACTTTCTAAACTACTACATGCTACAAGGGGCCACAGCAATGGTTCCCTCAACCCACCTAGCAATATTGTTAACCTATCCAACTATACTCTCAGCCCAGCAGAAGCAGCTGTTCTATCTCGGGGCCTCTCCTTCTGCCCCTCCACCCCCATGAACATGATACAGTTCTGTGGTGACCTAGAATCCTATTTTCGACGTCTCCGACTCAAGGAATATTTCCAAAATACCTCTGAACAACATACTACTCCACAGAGGTCTCCCTACCAACACTACAGAAAGAAGGATTCTAGGTGGACTCCTCCTGAAGGTCGAAACAGCAGACTGGACTTCTACATAGAGTGCTTCCGCCGACGTGCACGGGCTGAAATTGTGGAAAAGCAGCATCACTTGCCCCATAACCTCAGCCATGCGGAACGCAATGCCATCCACAGCCTCAGAAACAACTCTGACATCATAATCAAAAAGGCTGACAAAGGAGGTGCTGTTGTCATCATGAATAGGTCGGAATATGAACAAGAGGCTGCTCGGCAGCTCTCCAACACGAGTTTCTACAAGCCATTACCCTATGATCCCACTGAGAGTTACCAAAAGCAACTACAGCATATGCTCAAGAAACTTCCTGAAAAAGCACAAGATCAAATCCGCACAGACACACCCCTGGAACCCCGACCTGGGATATTCTATCTACTACCCAAGATCCATAAACCTGGAAATCCTGGGCGCCCCATCATCTCAGGCATTGGCACCCTGACAGCAGGATTGTCTGGCTATGTAGACTCCCTCCTCAGGCCCTACGCTACCAGCACTCCCAGCTACCTTCGAGACACCACTGACTTCCTGAGGAAACTTCAATCCATCGGTGATCTTCCTGATAACACCATCCTGGCCACTATGGATGTAGAAGCCCTCTACACCAACATTCCACACAAAGATGGACTACAAGCCGTCAGGAACACTATCCCCGATAATGTCACGGCTAACCTGGTGGCTGAACTTTGTGACTTTGTCCTTACCCATAACTATTTCACATTTGGGGACAATGTATACCTTCAGATCAGCGGCACTGCTATGGGTACCCGCATGGCCCCACAGTATGCCAACATTTTTATGGCTGATTTAGAACAACGCTTCCTCAGCTCTCGTCCCCTAAAGCCCCTACTCTACTTGCGCTATATTGATGACATCTTCATCATCTGGACCCATGGAAAAGAAGCCCTTGAGGAATTCCACCATGATTTCAACAATTTCCATCCCACCATCAACCTCAGCCTGGTCCAGTCCACACAAGAGATCCACTTCCTGGACACTACAGTGCTAATAAACAATGGTCACATAAACACCACCCAATACCGGAAACCTACTGACCGCTATTCCTACCTGCATGCCTCCAGCTTTCACCCTGACCACACCACACGATCCATCGTCTACAGCCAAGCTCTGCGATACAACCGCATTTGCTCCAACCCCTCAGACAGAGACAAACACCTACAAGATCTCTGTCAAGCTTTCTTACAACTACAATACCCACCTGCGGAAGTAAAGAAACAGATTGATAGAGCCAGAAGAGTTCCCAGAAGTTACCTACTACAGGACAGGCCTAACAAAGAAAATAACAGAACGCCACTAGCCGTCACCTTCAGCCCCCAACTAAAACCCCTCCAACGCATTATTAAGGATCTACAACCTATCCTAAAGGATGACCCAACACTCTCACAAATCTTGGGAGACAGGCCAGTCCTTGCCTACAGACAGCCCCGCAACCTGAAGCAAATACTCACCAACAACCACATACCACACAACAGAACCACTAACCCAGGAACTTATCCTTGCAACAAAGCCCGTTGCCAATTGTGCCCACATATCTATTCAGGGGACACCATCACAGGGCCTAATAACATCAGCCACACTATCAGAGGCTCGTTCACCTGCACATCCACCAATGTGATTTATGCCATCATGTGCCAGCAATGCCCCTCTGCCATGTACATTGGTCAAACTGGACAGTCTCTACGTAAAAGAATAAATGGACACAAATCAGATGTCAAGAATTATAACATTCATAAACCAGTCGGAGAACACTTCAATCTCTCTGGTCACGCAATCACAGACATGAAGGTCGCTATCTTAAAACAAAAAAACTTCAAATCCAGACTCCAGCGAGAAACTGCTGAATTGGAATTCATTTGCAAATTGGATACTATTAATTTAGGCTTAAATAGAGACTGGGAGTGGCTAAGTCATTATGCAAGGTAGCCTATTTCCTCTTGTTTTTTCCTTCCCCTCTCCCCCCCCCCCAGATGTTCTGGTTTAACTTGGATTTAAACTTGGAGAGTGGTCAGTTTGGACGAGCTATTACCAGCAGGAGAGTGAGTCTGTGTGTGTATGGGGGTGGGTTTTTGGAGGGGGGTGAGGGAGTGAGAGAACCTGGATTTGTGCAGGAAATGGCCTAACTTCATTATCATGCACATTGTGTAAAGAGTTGTCACCTTGGATGGGCTATCACCAGCAGGAGAGTGAATTTGTGTGGGGGGGTGGAGGGTGAGAAAACCTGGATTTGTGCTGGAAATGGCCTAACCTGACGATTACTTTAGATAAGCTATTACCAGCAGGACAGTGGGGTGGGAGGAGGTATTGTTTCATATTCTCTGTGTATATATAAAGTCTGCTGCAGTTTCCACGGTATGTATCTGATGAAGTGAGCTGTAGCTCACGAAAGCTCATGCTCAAATAAATTGGTTAGTCTCTAAGGTGCCACAAGTACTCCTTTTCTTTTTGTCTATAAGTACCTACACTGGGGACAAATATTTAATAATGGGCTCTTCAGCCTATCAGAGAAAGGTATAACATGATCAAATGGCTGGAAGCTGAAGCTAGACAAATTTAGATTGGAGATAAGGTGTGAATTTTTATGTGT
The DNA here is from genome assembly GCF_965152235.1 of Eretmochelys imbricata. Lineage (NCBI taxonomy): Eukaryota > Metazoa > Chordata > Testudines > Cheloniidae > Eretmochelys > Eretmochelys imbricata. The sequence continues at coordinate 209,463,615 of NC_135572.1, forward strand.
AAAGGTAAATAACCATTGAAACAATTTTTTGAGGGTTGTGATGGATTCTCCATAACTGACCATTTTAAAATCAAGACTGGATGTTTTTCAAAAAGATCTACTCTAGGAATTATTTTGGGGAAATTCCATGGCCTGTGTTATACAGGAGGTCAGACTAGATGATCACAATGATTTCTTCTGGCTTTGGAATCTGTGAATAAGCCTGAAGCTACTCAGAGTCAATGGAAGATTTTGCCTTCGATTTCACAAGGTGCAAAACTGGGCCCATACTTTGAAGCTCTGATTCAAATAACCTGAGCTTCAATCTCTATTAATAAATTTAGTTTTTATTTTTCAGGTTTGCTGTACATAAAAATATGATAAGGAGAGAGGAATTTATGTAATTTTAGAAAAGATACAAGAACACAGGAAGCCTCTGGAGACAAAGGAAAAAGAAAGAAAATAGCCTGTTTCAGCAGACACTAGATTTTGTTTTCAAGAATCTGCAAAGGGTTTTTGCACATATAAAGAACACCTACGAGAGCTTTTAAATGCAAATAACATACAAAAAGGCAGAAAACAGCACTGTTCTATTCAGATGTTAAATGAAACATACCAGCAAAGCTAGGTGAATTTAAGTTTAATTTTCTAATTGTAGGTTTAAGGCAGTGGTTTATAACCTTTTTTAATTCGTGGACCCCTAAAAAATTTTGAATGGAGGTGCAGACCCCTTTGGAAATCTTAGACATATTTTGCAGACTTTTACTAGTCTACGTACCACAGGTTGAAAACCACTGGTGCAGGGGATTTTTAATAATCTAGGAAACTATCTTAGTATAAAGATTTAATTTCTGAAACCATACATGACACCCAGATGAAAAGTTGTCTGCATTTTTACAGTAGCAGTATTCATAGAATATAAGGGTTGGAAGGGACCTCAGGAGGTCATCTAGTCCAACCCCCTGCTCAAAGCAGGACCAATCCCCAACTAAATCATCCCAGCCAGGGCTTTCCTCAAGCCTGACCTTAAAAACTTCTAAGGAAGGAGATTCCAGCACCTTCCTAGGTAACGCATTCCAGTGTTTCACCACCCTCCTAGTGAAAAAGATTTTCCTAATATCCAACCTAAACCTCCCCCACTGCAACTTGAGACCATTATTCCTTGTTCTGTCATCTGCTACCACTGAGAACAGTCTAGATCCACCACTGAGAACAGTCTAGATCAGTTGGCAGTCTAGAACAGTCTAGAACAGTTGGCAGTCTAGATTGCCAACTGCCAGAGCTCAAAAATAATGAGATTTTTGAAGATAATAAATTGGAGGTTCTTTTTATCTGTGTTCTGGTGCTAAAGTCCAGGTAACCCAAATAAGACCCAATTCACCACTTAAGTCTTTATCTTGAGGCAAGGCCTCATGTCCTGTGTCACACATTATGCCTAACCACCGGTAATGCCAAGGGTCAGGTGGGTCAAAGTGCACGCCAGATCAGTGGTCAGAATTCACACAAGAGGTCTGGTAGCCAGGAGATCGAACCCAAGAGGAAGGCACAACAAGGCAGCTTGCAGGGTCAGGTGAGACAGCAAGGCAGAATCCAAGTAACAACTAGCAGGCAATGGCTTGTTACTCAGACAAGGCCAAAAAAGAAGCAGGACACGTATATATGGTCACCAGCCAATCAGGAAGCAGGTCAGGAATCCTGAAAACTGGTCTCCTCGAGTTTGTGAATTTGCTGGTAATTTGATATGTTGGGTGTGGCATGATGGCCGTGGCTACTTCCCAAAAACCCAGTGAGCCTGGGTTTGACATCACGGCCATGAGATCACCAGGCCTCTTCTTGGGGTGCCAAAGGACTGGGTTTATATGGGTGTGCCCTGTGAAAGCTGTTTCCTCATCATCTCTGGGAATATAGGATCTCATGGAGAAGACACTCTTGTCCCTGAATCTGAATTGGCAGGGGTGGAAGGATATTTTTGGTTAGGGAAGGAATTATTGGAGAAGAGTTTCAGGTGGGAAGTATGAAACACAGGATGTGCCTTGAGAGACTGGGGAACCCAAAGCTTGAAGGTTGATTTGTCTGCAGATCTGGTAATGACCCACTTATCAGTGGTTTAGTTTGCAGAGGTTGGACCTGTCTTGAACTGTTTGGCCAATAGCAATACCTTCTGTCCCACAGCGAAAGTGGAACCTTCCTGTCGGTGGCAGTTATCATAATGCTTGTACACATCAAAATGTTGCTTTAGCTCCTGTTGGCGATGGTATATCTTGCCCGATACTGTGGGAACTGTGAGCGCCATGGGCAGTGGAAGATGAAAATGGGGGTGAGACCAGGAGGAGATCGAAGGTGGTCTGAGCAAACATTAACGCCCAGGAGTCAGGCTGGTCAAAGGGCAGTCCAGATCAGTGGCTAGAGTTCACACAAGAGGTCAAATAGCCAGGAGAGCCAATACAAGGGAAAGGTACAGCAAGGTAGCCAATGGTGTCAGGGGAGGCAGCAAAGCAGGATTGGGTGGGATTGCAAGACAGATCAGGCAAGGTAGCAAGGCAGGGTCAAGCAGGGTGTGAATACCAATTAGCAGGGAATATGTTGTTGCTCACACAAAGCCAGAAAGAAAGCAGGAAGTTTACGGATAGTCATCAGCCAATCAGGGTCAAGACCATGTGGCCAATCAAGAAGCAGGTCACAGAACCCTGGAAACTGGCCACCCAAGTCTGTGAATTCCCTAGTAATTTGATGAGTTGGGGTGTTGTGACAGCCAAGGCTACTTCCCAAGAACCCAATGGGCCAATAGCACCCCCAATTATGATGAATGCCTCCTTGATTACCTCCTCCCATTGTGGTTAACTGCAACTTTAAGTACATAAAAACTAGAGAGGCAAGTAATTCATAAATTGCAAGGCCAGAAGGGACCATTGAGATAATACCTCCTGTATAACATAGGCTATAGGACCCCCCCAAAATAATTCCTTTTGAACTACTGCATATCTTTTTTTTTCTTTAAATCAAGCCTTGATTTAAAATTTTCTAGTGATGGAGAATCCAGCCTTGGGAAATTGGTCCAATGGTTGATTACCCTCACTGTTAAAAATATATGCCTTATTTCCAGTCTGAATTTGTCTAGTTTCTCTGCTAGACTGAAGAGCCCATTATTAAATATTTGTTCCCCATCTAGATATGTATAGGTTGTAATCAAGTCACCCCACAAACTTCTCTTTGTTAAATTAAAGAGATTGAGATGCTTGAGTCTATTGCTATAAGTAGGATTGGCAGAATTCAATATTTACTGTTTTTATACTTCCAGCATATAACACAATGTTTTTTATCAATTTAAATGTTCATAGTTGTGCCAAATTATGTGCATTAAGCATTTTTTAAAAATTGTAATCAGTTTAAACTTTCACAGTTGTGGGAAATTATGGGGCGGGGGGATCAAGGATTAGGGGAGTGAGACAATAATTATTTAATGTAACAGACACTGAGATTCAAAAAGTTCAAAGTTATGACTGCTAAACCACAAATTGTCAACATCATAAGTCAAAACATACAAAGTAAATAGCCTTAAATCAAACTCTAATAAGTTCTCATAGGCTTGTGTCTGTAGGGAAACCTGGATGTTTACTAACATTTACCAATAAAAATGTAATCCTTTCAAGCCTAACTATAAGGCTTTAATCCTTTAAGCATTCTCATGGCTCTTTTCTGAACCCTCTCTAATTTATCAACATCCTTCCTGAAGGATCACAGTTCCACTTCTTATTGTGGCACTGACTATTATTTTGAAGTCATGGAAAATAGAAAGACAGACAAGAGCAAATGTAAATCTGATCTTCATTACAGTAAACAAGAGTGATGCTGGCAATTGGTATCTGTTTCAGATGGTGTGCAAGCTACAAGCATGAACATTCTCTGTGGTATAAATATTATTTTAATACTTTATGATCTATTTGTATGCCTCTCAGAGACATACTTCTCACTTCTTGAGCCATGGTGCATTAACTGGAAAGGGCCGACCATCATGTGCATCATATTGAAATACAGTTAACGAAGTCTTTTAGAGTTATTAGCAGAGCTGGTAGAAATTTTTAACCTGATTTTTTTCAACAAAAAATAGCCTTTCATGAAAGTGTCTGTATTTTCGATGAAAAAACAAAATCTGAAAAAAAAATTATCATCAAAAAAATCAGTATGCTTGGAACACCTTGCTTAGAATAATCCAAAAGCAGGAAGTGAATATATTCTTCGACTGTCTGTTAGATATATATCATCCCAAGGTAGTAACGTTTCTGTGTAAAGGCAGAATGAGCTTCACGTGAAGGGAGAGAATCCAGTAACCAAAAGGTGGGAACTACATGCATATACATGCTCTTTATGGAGGTTCTTTTCCTTAGAATCTCTCATTTCCTTTACAGGGATGCTTCAGTTAGACTGTCCTGGATAAGAAAAGGCAGTTACTTACCTGTATTGTGTTGTTCTTCAAGATATGGATGCAGACATGTATTGACTCAGGTGTACATGCATCCAGTTCACTGAAGCCAGTAAACTTTGCTTCTGCCCCCTGGTCCTCATAGCCCCTCTCATGGCTATGTAAGGAGAGTGCTATCCTGACCCCCTTCATTTCCTTTGCTCTGGAATCCAAAGCTAGAGACTTCAGTGAAGAGGGGACAGAGGGTGGCTGTTGAATTCACATCTTCAACGACATCTCAGAGAACAGCCGTTACAAGTTTTGAGTCTGTCAGACATGTATTCAGACAGCTGACGCACGAGCAGTACTCCTAGAAGGTGGGGCTTGGAGTCGAATTACACAATGACTGCAGAACTGCCTTCCCAAAGTTTGCATTTCACCTAGATGCTGTGGTAATTACATCATGTTTGGCAAAAGAATATACGAAAGACGATGAGGTAGCCCTGCAAGTGTCAGATATTGAAACATCGCTGATAAATGCAATGGATGTCGCTTGCGCTGTGGGATTGTGGGAGCATAGCCTGAGCTACTCCATAAGCCGTGGTAATACAGGAAATCATCCACCTGAAAATCATCTGTGTGGGGACCAGCTATTCTTTCACCCAATCTGCATAGAAGACAGAAAGTTGACGCGATGAATAAAATGGTTGAGTCTTTCCAGATAGAACACCAAATACCTCCTCACATCTAACATATAGAGGCACTTCTCATCTGGGATTTGAATGCAGTTTAGGGAAGAATATGGGTAAATAAATAACCTGGTTAAGGTGAAACTGCAAAACCATCTTGGACACAATCTTTGAATGTGGTCTTAAGGACACTTTGTCACTGAAAAAACTGAGTGTATGGAAGTTCTGCCATTAAGGCTTGTAACTCGCTGACTCTTCTTGCAGACATTATAGACACCAGAAAGGCTGTCTTTTGGGAAAGGAGAGACAATGAGCAGGTTGCTTTCCACTCAGATGGAGGACTCATGAGGGTAGCCAGCACAATATTAAGATCCCATAACAGTACCATTTCCTTCACAGCTGGAAACAGTCAGAAAATGCCTTTCAGAAATCTCACTACCATTGAGATCAAGAAAATCAACTTCCTTTAGAATGGAGGATGGAATTCTAAGATCACTACCAGGTGAACCCTCAGTGAGCTAAGAGCTAAACCTGAGGCCTTCAAATATAACAGGTAGTCCAAAATGTCCTGAATGTGAGCTGACATGGGTTGAATTACCTTAGATATTGACCAAACCAAAAATTGCTTCCACTTGGCCAATTAAGTTGACCCAATGGATCATTTTCTACTACTAAGTATGATCTTCTGAACCGCTTTCAAGTGTTGCCCTTCTTCCTCATTTAGCCATGTACCATTCACGCTGTGAGGTGTAGATTGGTCAGCAATGGATGAACAACCTGGCCATGATGCTGAGACAGCAGGTCAGGAAGGAGAGGAAGAGATTTTGGAAGTCAAGCAGACAGACTGAGAAGGTCAGAGAACCAGCATTGTCTCAGCTAGGCCAGCACAATAAGTATCAGTCTGGCATGGTCCAATTTCAGTTTGATGATAACCTGAGAGATGAGAGAGAAGGGGGAAAGGCATACATTAAGACCTTGCCCCCATTCAGATGGAAGGCATCAGTTAAAGACCCTGGACTGAGCACAGGATACCCCATTCCCTGAAAATCGATCTCACAATGCTGTTCTTTAGGGACCACTCATGGTTGTCTGAGAAAATCCTGCTGAAATAGTTGGCCAACTGGTTTTGAGAGCCAACTGATTTTAACTGTGCTGCTGTGGGCATGATATCTTTCTTGATGCAAAAATGCCAAAATGTTATTGCTTCCTGACAAAGCTGGTTGAAGTGGGCTTCTCCCTGCAGTGGTATTGTCGGTGAGTATGTGAACCGCTGTTCCCCTGATCTCATCCTGGAAGACATGGTATGCATTTGTAAATGGCTTGAAGTTCCAGTACATTGATGTGACATGATGCTTCATGCTCCAATCACAAACCCTGAACTTTTAATGTCCCTAGATGCATTCCCCAACCTATTGCGGAAGCATCGGTGACTACCACGTTGGTTGGTGGAGGACGAGCAAAGGGGACACTCCCACAAACATTGTTCTGATCTGTCCACCGCTGTAGAGAGTCCAGTATCTCTGGAGGCACTTGGACAAGCGTGTCCAAAGACTGGCAGTTCAGGTGATAGACCAGCTTCAACAATTATGACTGAAGAGGACAAAGACTCAGTCTAGCTTGCTGAACCATATAAGTGCATGAGGCCATATGGCCTAGTAACTTCAGGAATACAAGGACCATGGTGGAAGGATGAGATTGGAAGTCTAGACAAAGGCATCAAATTGTCTGTAATTGCTCATGTGGGAGAAAGGCCCTCAAATTTATAGTCTAACATGACTCCAATTAACTCAATTGTTTGAGTTGGATTCAAAGTCAATTTTGCTTTGTTCAAAACCAGCCCCAGTCAATTCAAGAGGTCCAGTGTGAACTGGACATGACTTAGAACTTATTCCTCAGATCTGCCTCTCATTAGCCAGTCATATAGGCACGGGAAGGCATGAATTCCCTTCCTTCTGAGATAGGCTGCTACCAGCATCATGCATTTGGTAAAGACAGGTGGAGCTGATGACAGGCCAAAGGGGAAAACCATACAGTGAGAGTGCTGACCAACAACCAGGAATCTCAGGAACTTCCTGTGACCTGGGAAAATTGCCATGTCGAAATAGGCATCCTGAAAATTGAGAGAAGTAAACAAGTTGTGATTCAATGCAGGAAGAATTGTAGCCAGGGCAGCCATGCAGAAACACATATAATTGATACGCCTGTTGAGACTGTGGAGATGACAGATAGGTATCATCCCTCCCTTGAACTTGGGGATCAGGAAGTACCAGGAGTAGAATTATTTTCCCCAATGATGATGAAAAAACAACTCTATAGCTCCAAAAGCATAGAAAGTCTGGACCTGCTGAAAAAGCACTGACTAATAAGAGTGCCTGCTTGTTGGAAAAGGGATGGGGAAAGGGGATGGAATAGAGGGATAGAGAGGGACTATGTGGCATAACCCAGTCCCACAGTGCTTAGGACCTATCTGCCCATTGTTCTAGCTTCCCAGGACTGTAGAAGCGACCCAGCCTGTCCCAGAATTGAGGTGACAAGTGGAAACATTCATAACTGTTATGCTGCTCTTGACATGAAAGTCAAATACGCTGCCTGCCCAAAGGTGGTGGAGGACAGGCTGGTTGGCTAAAACTAGACTGAGAACGGCTAATGGAACTATCACCTGAGGCAATATTGCTCTTGTTGCGGCTGACCCCCAAAATGACATGTTATTGAGGCCTGGGTGTAACCCCCTCCCCCCAGATTGTAAAGTAGTATGGGAGTCCTAAAAAGAATGCAATGTCTCATCAGTTTTCTCAGAAAACAAAAACTGACCGTCAAATGGGAAGTACTCTACAGTCTGTAGAAGCTCAGGAGCTATGACAGAGTTCTGTAACTGCTAGGCTGTCCTCCTCATCACACAGTAAGGCTGGATGAAGCATCCGCCACATCTAGAGCTGACCGTAAAGATGTCTTGTCCACTAGACAGCCCTCTGCAATAAACGCCTTAAACTCTTCCCTCAACGATTCTGGTAACATTCCCATAAATTTGGACATGATGTCCTAATTTACAACAATGTTTAGCTAACAATGCCTGCTGGTTGGCAATATGCATTTGTAATGAGCAGGATTTCCTCCCCATCAAATCTAACCTTGTAGACGCTTAGCCTTTAGGTGTAGATTTATACCTCACCTGCCATATCCTTTCATTTGTTGCCCACCACAACCAGGGAATTAGGGAGTGGATGTGAGAAAAACACTTCAAACCCTGAATGGGGATAATATTTCTTGTCAGTATGCTTAGCTGTGAGCATTTTAGAGGCTGGGGTATTCCATAGAGATTTGACAAGCTCCAATATCACTTCATTCATAGGGAGAATGACTCTCCTGAGAGCTGAGGATTGAAGAATATCCACTAACTTATGGGTGTTCTCCTGAACAAATTTAGATTGAATACCCAGTGATTATACCATTCCTCTCAAGAGATCTTGATATGATTTAAAATCCTCTGGTACAGGAGAGGAAGCCTCAGGCTCTGTAGCATTGTCTAGTGAAGAGGAAGAAGAGGGAAGTGGAACCACCAGAATCTTTTGCGGTAACACATCTCACTGTATCAAGGGTTCAGATTGCATCAGATCAAAGGGAGCCTCCCCTCCTCCCAAGTCTGTGTCTGTAGCACAGGTGGCCCAGCTGGAGAGACTACCAGAAGAACAGGTGATCTAACCGTGGAACAAGTGGACAATTGGGACATCACCATCTGAGGAGCCGTATAGGGGTTCCATAGAGGCCACTGTCAGTAGGGGTACAGCCAGCAGGATCTAGGCCAGGAAACTTTTTCCCTTCTGCAGAAGCAGTGGCTATCCTGGTTCTGATGGCGATCCCTAGATGGCTTCAAAAACCTCAGAGAGCAGTACAGTGAAGGAAAGGGAGACATCTCTGCATTTGATCCTGAAGATCCTTCTAAGTAGTCCAGTAGTAATGGAGGAGGCACTCCAGGCAGAGCTAACAAATGGCCTCATCATCCACAGTCCAACAAGCCTGGCACCAATGGTGGGATAGTTGAAGATAACATACAAACAGCACTGAAGCTGGCATCGGTGAAGAAGACAAAGCTGGTACTGGACCTGCAAATGTAGACTGTGCTGGAATTGTTGTCAGTACCGAAGATAGCACCATGCTGGCAGTCCCCTTGGTACAGAACATTAAGCTGACTGAAACTCTGGGCCTTGGGTATGAGGCAGTGCAGACCAGAGTGCCAACACCAAGAAGTCTGTCACCAGTGCAGTAAAGACAAGGTCACCAGTCAAATGCTCTTAAATCAGTGATGAATTAGGAAGAGATAGGCACAACAAGTTCACTGCTCCTGTTATGTCAGCAGTGTGGAGACTGTCGATGCCGCCTGTCATCAGTCCCAGATGCCACAGATACCCCTTGTGTGGTACTGAAGTCAATGGTATGGAGTCTAGGCCTCAGAACAGGCGAGAAGATTGGCAGCCCCACTCTATCCGGGGTATCAGAAGACTCACAGTGCCAGTCTGTACTCTTTCTAGACAAGGAGGAGAAATCTCTTCAGACTCTGGAGTGGCCCTGGTCCATTTTGTGAGTTCTCTTCCTTAGGGGATCAGAGGAAGAGGAATGATCTCTCTTTTTCCTGGGTGAAGAATCCAAGCCCCAGTCAGTATCAGCTTTGGCACTCTGTGGGGCACCTGACGATATGTGGTGGTCCCCAGCCACAAAGCTGGCCTCATGGCCTGCTTCATTAGGTGCTGCATCAAACGAAAGTTCTTCACCACCTGCATTGTCTTCTTAAAGGACTTGCAAACAGAGCGCCTTTCCTTAATGTGCCCTTCCCCAAGGCACAATACATATAAAATCTACAGGTCACTAGTAGATATAGCAACTCCACACAATGGACAACATTTGAAACCTGGAGAAGGCATTACCCCAGGCTAAACTCTAATTTTAAACAACACCACACTAAATTTATACTGAAGGTACTACAAAACTAACTCACTGTTTATAGACTAAACCACATAAACACTGTGATAACAAAGGTGAGCTGAACACTACAATGAACACTCCAACTCAAGCTGCAGGCGGTGAGAAGGAACTGAGTGGAATCTGGGCACCACCACCCTTATGTAGTTATGGGAGGAGCTATGAGGGCCAGAGGGCAAAAGCACCGCCCTGACAGATACTGCTAAGCAAAGTTCTCCAGCTTTGGTGCACTGGGTGCACACACACCTGAGTAGAATACACATCTGCAACAGCTTAAAGAAGAGTCTTGAGTGCAGGGGAAGAATATTTCCAAAGGAGGATTCCAGCTGTTGAACACCTTACCAGAGGACACTGGGTGGAGTCCGAACTTGACCATGTTCAAGTCTAAATGCAAACCCCACCTATTTGATAAGGCCTGCCCCAGTAATGGTACCTTCCCAGGTATCTTTTGGTTTTATTATCATTCAGAGAGGTCAAATGATTCTGGAATATGGATGCAAAAGAATCTGGGGTGTGTATTGTCCTAGGATCATCTCTCCAACTTCCTGACTAGCACTTTGGAGCAACCAAAGAAAAGGCTGCCTCTGAATAATCCATTCCAGGTTTCATACTGTTATCAGCAAATGCTCACTGTAAATAAATGCACAAGCAAAACTTTCGATGTACCGTCCCTGCTGTGTGAATACACGTACAGTACAAACATTATCACTACAGCTCCTGGTCATCCCAAACTTCTAAGGTTAATTGTCATGACAGATCCACAGCGGTTCAGATCTCAGCTGGGGTGCACTTCATGACAGACTGTGGCCATAAAACATACAGACACCATGTTAGCTAAGCCAGGGTATACTGCATCAAAAGCACAGATCTTTATCACTTGAGCTAAAGGAAATGATGATGATGATGATGATGATTAAATATTTACAGATATATTATTATTAAACAATAATTATCTATTGATTCAAACCTTCATAAGAAGGATTCTCCAAGGATGAAAGGTACAGACCACAATGAATTTCATTAGACTTGGAATGATGCATTAGAATGATTATAAATAAACCATGACCCAAACTAGCCAGGTGGTAGACACTCTCCCGTTACGAAGATGTGATTCACTTTCCTACATTTTTAGTGTAACGCTTATTGATACATATACACATTGCATGGGAAAATAAATCCAGAAATTATTCAGTCTTTAGAAAATGATAATTACTTAAAAGTAAATTACTGAGTGAAACCCGTGGCTTAGATTCCTCTAGTTGTTCCAGTGGAAAAAGGTTTTAGAGATTTGAGCTCTGTGGAAAAACAGATTTTTTTAGCTCTCTGGCAATTAAAAAAAACCCAAAAACCAAAGCCAAAGTTTTGGGTTGGCCAAACAACAAAATGATTTGAAATTTTAGGTGAACTGAAAAGTTAAAAAATGAATTTCAGTCGAACAAGAGTTTTATTTTGATATCAATACATTAAAAATATGTTTGCATTTAAAAAAAATAAAAAATTGAAGGAGATTTCTAAATGAAAAGTCATTTCAAACCAAAAAATGAAAACAATTTATTTAAAAAATATCAAAATGAAATATTTTGACTTTTTTATAATTTTGCCTAGTTCAGGCAGACAGAGTGATGGAAGTTAGCCCTATGGCCATAGGGGAGCTCTCAGCTGCCGTAGCTGGCTTCTATGTCAACTGCCCCTCACACACAGTCTGGAAGGTAGAGTTTTGGAGGCACATTAGGAATGGCAAGGGGGCAGGACAGGGCGTTACATCATTACACCAATTCTAGATAGGCGTATGGTCCCTCAGGGAGATAGCCAGCTGGTGTAAATTAGAGCAACTCAAAGGTGCTTTAACTTATGCCAATGGGCCAGGCCCAGTACAAAGGCACCAAGAAAATCAGGGAAGTGCAACTTGCTCCCTGGCAATTGCCTGCCTCCTGTACCACACAGAACTCAGCACAGGAATCTGAGCCTTTACATTCAGAAATCTTAAGAAACGTTGGAATCTGTCTGTAAAAAATGGGCTTAAAGCCATCAAAGATGATACTAAAGCAAAGTCTGTATTGAAATGCAGTGAAGTTATTGAAGGTTTCAGTCAATGACTTTTGGTGAGATCAAGAACAACAAGCTGTGTATAAATCCCCAACCTCCCAAAGGTCAAGCAGGTTAGGGCCCCATTGTCTCCTAACTTGTAGTCGAGAGGCCTATCTGCTGTACCTTGTTGCCTCATCTGCCCTTATATAAGTGCTGGCTAACCACTGACTACATTGCATATGGATAAATGAATATCTTGGGGCTCTCTGCTAGCCACTAAGTCCACAAACAGCTAAATTATACAAACCTCGGCGTGGCTAGTGGTATCCACTTTGCATTTCTTTTACTTTACTTTTAATAACTTTTACATTTCAGATTTCTGAAAATATTTTAAAATATTTTTAGAAGGAAGACTCTTACACAAGGAGTGTAATGGTCTCAAGACTCTTACACAAGGAGTGTAAAGGACTCTTACACCAGGGTTGTAAATTCAATCCTTGAGGAGGCCATTTAGGGATCTGGGGTAAAAATTGGGGATTGGTCCTGCTTTGAGCAGGGGGTTTGACTAGATGACCTCCTGAGGTCCCTTCCAACCTTGATATTCTATGATTCTATGACAAGGAGCAATGGTCTCAAGTTGCAGTTGGGGAGATCTAGCTTGAATATTAGGAAACACTATTTCACTAGGAGAGTGGTGAAGCACTGGAATAGGTTACCTAGGGAGGTGGTGGAATCTCCATCCTTCAAAGTTTTAAAGGCCAGGCAGAGGTCATAGCAGAAGGACCAGAAAAAGTAAAGAGAAATGCTTACATATGTCTCTTTTCTATTATTTTGACCATACTTCGTTGATGATTTTTCTAAGTTCTTTGGTTTTTATCCTTACCTGCAGCACTCCCTCACACAAATGAATAGGAGGAGATGCTGAGTTTTAGAGTCTGAACATCTGTATCTCTTCCACCTCATTTGTGAAAAGAGAAAGCTGCAATCATAGTTACAGTCTTGTGTGACATTGTTAATAGTTATCAATGTAGTGGGAGTGACTACTATAGTTAAGGTTGCATAACTGTTTTCATTCTAACCCCTTGCTTGAAATGCTTGTAATTTCAGAAATTTTCACCTAGTGGATATTTTCAAGTCTATCCAAGTCTATCAAGTCTATCCAAAGGTCAATTTTTTCCCAGAAAGTATGAACAAAAGCCGTTCAGTCATTTTCAAGTACGAAAGAAAGAGAAAAATACACTTTTCTAGTCCATAGAAAGAATTCTTGCAACCATTTTTAACAGCTCCAGTGCAAAAGCAGCTATGGAAAGTTGAAATTAAGCAAGGAAATAACCCTCACTGAGTGGAATAGTCTTTGAGTGTTCTGGTGAAAATTGGATTTGCTTTGTCTAAGTAATGAGCATTTGAAAATCACACTTGGTCTGCACACAGTAGATTTTTAACAGCTATAATGGTATTTTTAAGAGTAATCATTTAATACCCGCAGGAGCTTTTGCCTCTTTATGTATATACATTTTTGTCATGGAGTCTGGTTGTGTGGCATATTCAGTACTATGGTGATATGATAGAAGTGGCTACATTTCAGTGGTGAATAAAGTGTTTTTTAATGTTTGTAAATCACCCTGGGATCCCTCAGGGTGAAAAGTGCTATAGAAATTCAAGTTACAAAATTATTACATAGCTATAGAAAAGTAAAACTAAGAGTTAGCCAGGCATAGGAATAACAACCAACCATAGGGATTTTGAAGATGATGTGCAAGAAAACAAATCAGAAATTGAAATGTGGATTAAAGTTTCACTTAATCTGGTCTGTTTGTAACTGTGGACTGACCACAACTATGTTAAGGCAGCATTCAACTTCTCTGTAAAACATTTTCTGGTCCACAGGAAGAGTTTGTTGCATTAAGTAATTTATGGGGTGCTAAGAAGTTCCTTAAGCTATTATTAAAAACATACAAAATCTTCCCTGGTTAGAATTCTAGTAACTCAGCCTTCTAACTAAGCAGAACTGATAGGGCAGCCTTTTGATGTTTAATGAGTTCTGCAGCAGATGTGAGATGTGATAGACAGGGGAGCCTTGGTGATTTAGTGCTCATGAAACGAAATGATGAGATCCCCTCCTGAAAAAGAAAATGTAGCTAAAAAGGACAGTTTTTTTCCTTCTTTTTCAGCCCATGTGTTTTTGATTTCCTCACCCCGTGCCTCTCAGTGCTGGCTCATTTCCATTCAAACACACACAGAACACTGAAAACTAATTAGCCTTGGATACAGCCACAGGAAGTTAGGCTGCCAAGTCCCCTTTCCCCCACAATTCCTCAACTTTCTCAGCTTGCCTCAGGCCAAGGGCCTTGAACTGGGCCTCTCTGTGTAGGTTGCCAGGTCTAATTTTACAATTTCCCTTCACCTTATCAAGTGCCCCAGGCCTGACAAGGGGGAAAGGATCAGAGCCAATGTTGTGTTGTGGGCCTTTCTCCCTCACACCCAGTCCCCACCCACCTTTTTTCTTTTCTGCATCAACTTTGGGAGTCTTGCTCATATCTAGTTTCTCTGTTGACTTGTTAATCTGACCTTTGCTAATGCTTTTTAAAGGAACCAAAGAGAACTTCACTGTCTTGTAAAACTTAAGAATCCCCCTTCTCCCAGACTTTTCTTGAAGGTTAACAAATTTTCCCGAGAGCCAAAGCACCACAGGTGTCAACCATTCTCAAGCATCTCATTTCAAAGTAGAACCCACCGCAATCCCAGTGCAAGAAGCCAGAGCCTGATTAGAGAGAAGCAGCCGGCTGAATGCCAGCATTCAGTGGGCAGAGATGCTACTTATACAACACACTAGAAATTATCTGCTTCTTTCAGAGTGACTGGGAAGTTATGGTTAAAAGAAAAAACAAATTGTCAGGGTCAGGAAAAAGACATGGATTCTTTTCTTGGTTTTGTTAAGTCAGTTCTGCTCTTGGGAACTCAGTTTCCCCATTCATAAGATGGCAATAACATTACTTCCCCACCTTTGTAAAGTGCTTTGAGATCCACGGATGAAAAGCACTATATAAGTAATGTTATTTATAAGTAGTCTCAGCAGAGAAGGCAAAGATGGAAAAACTCTTGTGAAGTGAATTCTTTTCTTAGCTATAGAGATGGTCCTTCCATGTCAGAGGGAAGGCCTTAGGAACATAGGAATTGACATATCGGATCAAACCGAGGTCAGTCTAGGCTAGTGTCCTGTCTCTGATAGTGGCCAGAACTAGATGCTTCAGAAGAAGATGTGAGGTAATCCGCCCCCAACATTAGGTCTCATCCTTATCTCTAAAAGAGATTATCTTAAACCCTGAAGCATGTGGTTTAAATATTCCTTCTACACAATATATAAACAATTATAATAACGCTGGGTATTCTTGATATCTATGTAAATGTCCATTCTCATTTTTAATCTTGCTAAGTGCTTAGCCTCAACAACTTCCTGTAGCAGTGATTTCCACAGTTTAATCACACATTGTGTGAAAAAATATTTCCTTTTCACTGCCATTTGTGGGAGGCATATGGGGAAACCTGCAATGCCACCACCTGTGCTGTACTCCCCCTGGGAATTGATCTTCAGTCCACAGCGTTGTTCATCTGCCATCTTTCATCGGCACTAAATTAACTTTAAAAAGTTTTTAAAAGAACTAAAGCAAAATATTAATATAAGTGTTGAGAAAACCTATGGTTGAGAAGGAAGAAGAGAAAGCTTCCACCCTGGCTTCCAAGGTGGCAATATACATGCAAGAATGGGAAAGTGTGAAGACCCATTTTGAATGGATTTCATGTACATATTTGATTTTACACCACATTTAGATTTTGCTTTGATTTTTGTGAATGTTCTTTCCATAGAATAATTCAACTACACTTAATTTGACAGACTGTGGAACTGCTACTGGAGTTAACCTATTCTCACAGCCTGTGAAATGTCCCTTATGTCATTTGATTTTATGTTTTTTATATGTTTGACCAAACATAGCACAGATATAGAGAGGTGGCTTAATTATGCAATTGGTCCTAAGACTATTCTGGAGGACAGAATGAGAATGAGCTCAGAAATGTCATGTTCTAGATTCTGATTCAGCAAAGTACTTAAGCACATGCCTTACTTAAAGCACTCATGTTGTCCAAAGACGTCACTGGGGCTACTTATGTGGTTAAAGCAAGGCATGTACTTAAGTACCTTGCTGAATCAGTGCTCTAAAGACCCATTGATGCTTCATGAAAAACAGTCTACTGTATGTGGAGACAATTCTGAATTCTGACAATTCTTTAGGCAAAAATGTCACTGGCACTTAGACTATTAGCTCTTTGGGACAGAGATTATCAGTTTCTCTGGCTTTGTACAGTGTCTAGCACAATAGGACCCCAGCCCAGTTGGCCTATAGGTGTTACCACAATGTAGCTATTTAACAATAATCATGTGCTGTGGGTAAGGGTGGCACTACTCAGCCCATATGGCATCCTGTGTTTTCTTATGTCTCTCATTTTTTATTTCTAGGAGCATTTTCAAGAAAACAGCTTCTTTGTTTTCATCCCTCACTGATGTCAGAACTCCTGTTTATGTTTATCACATCACTAGTGGATGCTGTGGAACAGGGCTTAAATTCAACCTGAGCCATCCTGGGCAGAGCTCCGGTAAATATTTTCAAACCCACGGAAGCCCTAGTGCCTCCCACGGGGCTTCAGTTCCAAGCCCCGGCACTTCCTGTGGGGATTCAGCCCTGATCCCTGGCTTGCTCCACGGGGCTGAAACCCTGAGCTCTGGCATGCCCGCAGGGCTGAAGCCCCACACTCTGGTGCACCTTGTGGGGCTGAAGCCCTGAGCCTCGGGGCTCCAGGAAATACTCTGTGAGAATTTAAGCCCTACTGTGGAGACTGTGATTTCAGGTAAGGAATAAGCAGCAGGGCTAGATGAATTCCAGGGGTAGATGATTCTGTTTTTATGCTAAGGTCCCTATTTTTAAATAAATGGAGGAAGAGAAAGACAGAAAATGTGATAAGTGAGCAGAGTTGTCCCTGTAAAATGGGAAAATTTCCAGATGATGTTAGCTAGAGATTGGCTAAAAATGCAATGGTCTAAAATTCTGGGGCATTCAGATTCAGAATTCTGATTCAGCTCATTATGGAAAATGAGGTTAACTGCAAAGTTAATTCATAGATTCTAAGGCCAGAAGACAACAGAAGTACATTTACATCTAAGGTAATCAAAGTGATTAAGCCAATAAAAAAAAGCAAATTGACCAGAGGATGAGGAAGACATTATACTGTCTACACACCAGGAGGGGAGAAGAATTTTGTCTGGGTTTACTTTGCAAAGAATACATTTCAAAATTTAACTGGACTATACAAAGAAGCTTGGGCTAGGCAGTTTAGATTCTGAATGCCCCCAAAACAAGTATGTGGGTGAAATGAGACAATCATTATGCTTTCGAATTAACTCACACGGGAAAATGATAAAAGACAAAAACACCCTATTGCCTGTGGGTGAACACTTTTCACAAAGCAATCACTCTATATCTGACCTATCAATTCTCATCCTCACAGGGAACCTGAGCAACACTTTCAAAAGACAAGCCTGGGAACTAAATTCATAACTTTGTTAGACACTGAAAATCATGGGCTGAACAGTGACACTGGAATTAAGATTTATTATAGCAATCTGTAATCCACTAACCTCCCTTTTCCCCCCTATGATTGCATAAGTCTTAATGTGCCACTCTGCCTTGAACCGTCCCTTAGAATATGTGCTACTTATGCTAAAATTCTGTTCCATCTTGCATTTAGCTGTGGTGCTCAGAATCCTTTTTCCAGACCAGAAGAAGAGCTCTGTGTAAGCTTGAAAATTGTCTCTCTCACCAACAGAAGTTGGTCCAACAAAAGATACTACCTCCTCCATCTAGGGGAAAGGTATCTTTAGCTCCCAGGGTTGGCTTTCCCTTTGGCATATGTTGCTTCCCAAGCCTACGCATCTGGGTTAGGATGTTGCATTGAGCCTGGTGTCTCTGATCTGGTCCAGGTGCATGCTCTGGTTTTGAAAAGCAAATAATCTCTGTCACAGAAATTTCTTTTTGCCTTATTCTTCTGGATACATTCTGTAGATTATATTTTACATAGCACATTCCTGTTGCATTAACCACAGTGGATCATGTAGGGACCTGGACTGAGTAAGAAAGGGCTGCATAGATAAGAAGATGAAGATCATATATATATAGGTTTATTTAACAGGAAGGCTCTTATGTTTTATTGTGAATTCATGGCATAGGGGCTAAGGCAGCAGAAAAGGATGCCAACTTAGTGATAAAAGGAAAGTTTTCTTCCTCTGAGATTCTCAGGTCTGATCTCCACAAAGCTGCTAGCTACAATATTAGTGTTTTCTCTCACAGGGACAAGAATCTTGATAAAATTGACTGTCCAAGGGTTTTTCCGCATCCATAGCAGAAATGTGAAAGTCATGCTGGAAAGAGGAAAGATCGGGATCTCAGTTAAGCATTTCAGCTCAGAACACCTCCCACATAGTCTCCTCTTCAGAAATATACAGGAGTGGATCAAAATGGGGAACTGAGCCCAAAATGTAAATTGCGAAGCAAACACTGTAACTATGGTTATGCCAGCTTGGGCCTTGATTTTGAATGAGACCTTAATCAGGACTCCCTCTTTACACCTGCAGTTTTGTAGATGAGCTCATTTAGACATACAACTACTTGACTGTGCCCTCATATCAGGTACTTGGATATTAAAATGACCTACTTTGCACTTGCACATAATTCTGGATTCAAACTTGTGCTCTTAAATTATAAACACAGAAGGAAGCCCAGGTTTTAAAAATCTGGAACTTGCAATTAGAGCTGGTTGGAAAATAGGGGGAAGACGGTGTCAGAAAACTTTGACTTTCCAGAAAAAAACTTAAAAACCTGACACCCAACCATTTTCTGCTAGAAATGATCAAAATTAAACTTTCAGCCCCCCAAAAAAATATTGGCTGAAAATTTGGTTTTCAGTTTTTTGATTTTCAGATGAAAATGTGAACACTTTTGAGCAAAACGGACACTTTCTGCAAAACTATTATTTTAGATGAAAACCCATGTTTTGTTCTCAAAAAATTTAAATTGCAAGTTTTTAACCAGCTCTACTTGCAATCATCTGTATGTGACAACTCTGATATCACTGGAGCAATGCTCTATGGACTCTCGTGAAGTATAAATTCTCCCTTGACTCTGTAGCTATGAAATTGGGGTTGACTTTAATTGGTACAATTTTTTCTTCCTCTGGTCTTCAGGGCTGAACCTGCCTGTGATAAGACCTCTGAAAAGTGAAATGTGCGAGGAGCATACAGGTTTGAGTAATAGACCTAACACATGTCAATGTCCCTACTTACATGCTCTACCTAATCTAATCCTACTAATACTAGAGATGCACCTTGTGACAGTCTCCGCAGGAGAGGGTTAGCAGACAGCATGTGTGAAAAATGAGGACGGGGGTGGGGGGTAATAGGAGCCTATATAAGAAAAAGACCCAAAAATCAGGACTGTCCCTATAAAATCGGGACATCTGGTCACCCTGCCTCAGGACAGCCTAGAACCATAAGTGTGTTACTCCTCTGCCTCACACCTTCTTGTCAACTGTCTGTAATGGGCCATTCTCTTACCACTTCAAAAGTTATTTTTCCTCCCTTGGTATCCTACTGTTAATTGATTTATCTCATTAGACTGACCTACACTTGGTAAAGCAACCCCCATCCTTTCATGTATTTATATCTGCTCCTGTATTTTCACTCCATGCATCGGATGAATTGGGTTCTAGCCCATGAAAGCTTCTGCCCAAATAAATTTGTTAGTCTGTAAGGTGCCACAAGGACTCATCGTTATTTTTCCTCTGCCTTAGTAAGTGTGAGCTTTGCTGGTGACTAGATGGTGTATCAGCTCCCTTCCACACCAATCTGCCTGCTTCACCAGCAAAATCCTGGAGACTCTGTCAGTCTCAACTCTGATGTCCAGGTAACAATCAGTGAACCCCAGTTCCTGAGTTCCCCAGAGATGGCTCTCTGCAGTGTCCAGTCCTTCTCACTGGACACTCAGAAATTATTAAATTTGCTGCCTTCAGCAAGACAGTGTACACAACATCCTCTTAGGTTAGCTGAGGACTCATTTTCAACTTCACCATAACCACACTGAGATGGCTTATAGGAAAACGAAGAATATGTTTATTAATAAAGAACAGAGATTTAAGTCATACTAGGTAAGAGAAAAATAGAAAGGTAGAGTTACAAACAAAATGAAACAAAACATGCTTTCCAGTGGCTAAAACTTTATTTTAGCAAGTTACAATCTTTGACTAAGCAGTTTTCTCACTTTCATAGATTCATAGATATTAAGGTCAAAAGGGACCATTATGATCATCTAGTCTGACCTCCTGCACAATGCAGGCCACAGAATCTCACCCACCCACTCCTGCAATAAACCTCTCACCTATGTCTGAGCTATTGAAGTCCTCAGATCATGGTTTAAAGACTTCAAGATGCAGAGAATCCTCCAGCAAGTGACCCATGCCCCATGCTAGAGAGGAAGGCGAAAAAACCCCAGGGCCTCTTCCAGTCTGCCCTGGAGGAAAATTCCTTCCCGACCCCCAAATATGGCGATCAGCTGAACCCTGAGCATGTGGGCAAGATTCACCAGCCAGATACCCAGGAAAGAATTTTCTGTAGTAACTCAGATCCCACCCCATCTAACATCCCATCACAGATCATTGGGCCTATTTACCATGAATAGTTAATGATCAATTTATTGCCAAAATCATGTTATCCCATCATACCATCTCCTCCATAAACTTATAGAGTTTAATCTTGAAGCCAGATAGATCTTTTGCCCCCACTGCTTCCCTTGGAAGGCTGTTCCAGAATTTCACTCCTCTGATGGTTAGAAACCTTCGTCTAATTTCAAGTCTAAACTTCCCGTTGGCCAGTTTATATCCATTTGTTCTTGTGTCCACATTGGTACTGAGCTTAAATAATTCCTCTCCCTCCCTGGTATTTATCCCTCTGATATATTTATAGAGAGCAATCATATCTCCCCTCAACCTTCTTTTGGTTAGGCTAAACAAGCCAAGCTCCTTGAGTCTCCTTTCATAAGACAGGTTTTCCATTCCTTGGATCATCCTAGTAGCCCTTCTCTGTACCTGTTCCAGTTTGAATTCATCCTTCTTAAACATGGGAGACCAGAACTGCACACAGTATTCCAGGTGAGGTCTCACCAGTGCCTTGTATAACGGTACTAAAACCTCCTTATCTCTACCGGAAATACCTTGTCTGATGCATCCCAAGACCGCATTAGCTTTTTTCATGGTCATAGAATCATAGAATCATAGAATATCAGGGTTGGAAGGGACCCCTGAAGGTCATCTAGTCCAACCCCCTGCTCGAAGCAGGACCAATTCCCAGTTAAATCATCCTAGCCAGGGCTTTGTCAAGCCTGACCTTAAAAACCTCTAAGGAAGGAGATTCTACCACCTCCCTAGGTAACGCATTCCAGTGTTTCACCACCCTCTTAGTGAAAAAGTTTTTCCTAATATCCAATCTAAACCTCCCCCACTGCAACTTGAGACCATTACTCCTCGTTCTGTCATCTGCTACCATTGAGAACAGTCTAGAGCCATCCTCTTTGGAACCCCCTTTCAGGTAGTTGAAAGCAGCTATCAAATCCCCCCTCATTCTTCTCTTCTGCAGGCTAAACAATCCCAGCTCCCTCAGCCTCTCCTCATAAGTCATGTGTTCTAGACCCCTAATCATTTTTGTTGCCCTTCGCTGGACTCTCTCCAATTTATCCACATCCTTCTTGTAGTGTGGGGCCCAAAACTGGACACAGTACTTCAGATGAGGCCTCACCAATGTCGAATAGAGGGGAATGATCACGTCCCTCGATCTGCTCGCTATGCCCCTACTTATACATCCCAAAATGCCATTGGCCTTCTTGGCAACAAGGGCACACTGCTGACTCATATCCAGCTTCTCGTCCACTGTCACCCCGAGGTCCTTTTCCGCAGAACTGCTGCCTAGCCATTCGGTCCCTAGTCTGTAGCGGTGCATTGGATTCTTCCGTCCTAAGTGCAGGACCCTGCACTTATCCTTATTGAACCTCATCAGATTTCTTTTGGCCCAATCCTCCAATTTGTCTAGGTCCTTCTGTATCCTATCCCTCCCCTCCAGCGTATCTACCACTCTTCCCAGTTTAGTATCATCCGCAAATTTGCTGAGAGTGCAATCCACACCATCCTCCAGATCATTTATGAAGATATTGAACAAAACCGGCCCCAGGACCGACCCTTGGGGCACTCCACTTGATACCGGCTGCCAACTAGACATGGAGCCATTGATCACTACCCGTTGAGCCCGACAATCTAGCCAGCTTTCTACCCACCTTATAGTGCATTCATCCAGCCCATACTTCCTTAACTTGCTGACAAGAATACTATGGGAGACCGTGTCAAAAGCTTTGCTAAAGTCAAGAAACAATACATCCACTGCTTTCCCTTCATCCACAGAACCAGTAATCTCATCATAAAAGGCGATTAGATTAGTCAGGCATGACCTTCCCTTGGTGAATCCATGCTGGCTGTTCCTGATCACTTTCCTCTCATGCAAGTGCATCAGGATTGATTCTTTGAGGACCTGCTCCATGATTTTTCCAGGGACTGAGGTGAGGCTGACTGGCCTGTAGTTCCCAGGATCCTCCTTCTTCCCTTTTTTAAAGATTGGCACTACATTAGCCTTTTTCCAGTCATCCGGGACTTCCCCGGTTCGCCACGAGTTTTCAAAGATAATGGCCAATGGCTCTGCAATCACAGCCGCCAATTCCTTCAGCACTCTCGGATGCAACTCGTCCGGCCCCATGGACTTGTGCACGTCCAGCTTTTCTAAATAGTCCCTAACCACCTCTATCTCCACAGAGGGCTGGCCATCTCTTCCCCATTTTGTGATGCCCAGCGCAGCAGTCTAGGAGCTGACCTTGTTAGTGAAAACAGAGGCAAAAAAAGCATTGAGTACATTAGTTTTTTCCACATCCTCTGTCACTAGGTTGCCTCCCTCATTCAGTAAGGGGCCCACACTTTCCTTGGCTTTCTTTTTGTTGCCAACATACCTGAAAAAACCCTTCTGGTCATATCACATTGGCTGCTCATAGTCATCCTGTGGTCCTCCAATACTCCAAGATCCTTCTCCTCCTCCATTACTTCTAATTGATGCATCCCTAGCTTATAACTAAAATTCTTGTTATTAATCCCTAAATGCATGACCTTACACTTCTCACTATTAAATTTCATCCTTACATCAGGATACCAGCATATCTAGCCCTGCAGGCCAGAGGATCCACCTTCTCAGAATCAGACTGTGCTGACCCCTCTGTTGCCTAAGTTGTGGATAACAAAGGGGTTCTCTCCCCTGGATGAGCTGGGCTCCTGGCTGGTCTACAATTCCCATGGTGTATCTCCCACAGTCTTCCTTCTTGCTGAGTTGCTGTGTTACATAATGGGAGTCCCAAGCCTACAGCACATCATGGGAAATCTAATCTGGTTGGGGAGCCAGGCCCAAAGGGGAAAAAAGGGGTATGAGGCAAGCAAACGACAACTCCCATGAGGCACCGCAGTGGCGTGTCAGAATTGACATTTTTGGTTTTCAGCCAAAAATGTTCGGTTTTGGACAGAAAATTTGGGGATTTTGGCCATAAAAGTTTTCAGTTTTCAGGTGTAAGGGGTTTTTTTTGGTAAAAAGAAAAACAAAGTAGTTTGTTTAGTCAAAAACCCAATTTTCCATCAAGTAACAATTTAGACAAAAAAATTTTGACCAGCCCTACAATTATATTGTTAGCTCTTTGGGAGGTTAATGCAAATTAGGTGCATAAGTGTCATTTGAGTCTTTTAAAACAGTTTGCATGGTGTACAATTACATGGCATAATAATATTGTCAGAATCACAAGGTCAATCTTATAGTGTGCCGTGGTGCATTATTCTATCCTATGACATACCTTATGTGGATACTGTGTGTACTTAGGTCAAGGGGAATTTGAAGATCACTGTTGGTATCATACTTTGTGGATGGATGATAAGTTTGGAAGGGAGCAGATGCATGTGACATCTGATATTATATGGGCGCATGATACAATGCTATGCTTGGAAAGTTCCAACCTAGCACATAGTGTGAGCTATCAGAAACAAACAAATAAATAATAGTAATATGGCTCTGAATGGGGAATGCAAGTGTAACCCATGCACCTCCTGGGTGTGGTGTTCTGTCCCATCTAGTGGCACTGAGACCACTTAGAGAGAGAGTTAAATGAGTCTGCTCTACAGCCTTAGCTAACAGCCAGTTGGCTTTTAGCTCATGCAGTAAAGGCTCATGCACTAAGTTCCAGAGGCCCCAGGTTTGATCCCGCCCACTGACGAGCAGGATCTGTTACACAGGAACTACTGAAAGTAAGCAGAAGGTAAGATACAATGTAAAAATAGATAGATAGAAAGGTAGGGCTTGAGTTAAATTAATTAGTGATGCAACTGGTACCAGAAAAAAGGGGGTTTCATGTTATAGCACAAACCTTGGGATTTTCTGTGGTGCGTCACTGTTTCATTAGACACCCAATTTTGCAGACCTACCTACCTACCTACACACACACACACAAATATGATCTTTTACTTTTCAAGCATTTGGAATGATTTAGTATAAAACACAAAATAACTTCCAAATGCCTTGTGTTGACTAAACTGATCTCAGAACATATGGGGAGGATAGCAACTTCCTTTTCCTAAAAACAAAATGGAAAATGTCATCATTCCCCAAATGGATTTAAAAATAGATTTTTTAAAAAAATGCATCTATCAGATCAACCCCTCCCATGGCAATACATCATGCAAGAAACTAGTCATCTCCACAGTAATTGGTTTCCATCATGCTGCATCATTTCAAGGATGAGAAAGCATGCTCTGCTGAATGCAGAACTTCCTTTCCTCGCTGGGTTAATTGCCTTTCTGTTTTCCGCATTACATAACTTTAGAAGCATATTATAAATTTTGTCTTGCATCGTAGATCATGTTTATGCTTTACACAGCATTTTTATTCTGACAGATCTCAGAGCGTTAGCAAAACAGGCAAATTAAAATAAAACAGCCCTTCCCCCTCATTTTAAAGCCATTTTACTTTTATTTGCAGGAATCCATTCCTGCCATGATCTACTGTATTTTATCTAGAAGAGTCACTCTGCAGAGTCAATTTTGAGAGGTTTGATTAAAATAAACTGTAAGTTTTAATGAAACAAAACATATTTATTGACAACGTGATTTCATTCCGTTGGTTTTGTTTTATTTTAAATTCAAGGCTGACTCCCACCCAGAATGTGGTAAAGCATATTAATAATAGTGGGGATAGCCACACTACGAATCCAAGCAGATATGGGGAATAAACAATTTAATCTCATGCCTTGTACACACTTCTTTTTCTTTCTTTTTTTTTTTTTTTTTTGAGGGGGTGGGAGTTTTAGACCTGCATCTAAAAGTGTAACCTCCGCTTTGTCCCTGGAGGACTGGGGTTCAAATCCCTGCACTGTCACTTTGGTTGCACGTTAGAAGAGGCCTGTTTTCTGGCTTAGATTCTGTGGCAGCTGAAATCACCCATGAACAGTTTAGAAGATTTTTACATGATCAAATCCCCATCCGGGACCTCATCCATATCTATATTGGACACTGCCTCCTCCTCAGCCCATCTCCAGTAAGTTTAAAAGCCAGACTAGTGCAGACCAATAACCACTGGGAATCCAGGCAGGGTTAGAGTAACTGGGTCACAGGCCCTTATATGATGGAGAATTGAAAATTGTTGGCAAAATCAAAATTTTTCTGTGGAAAATTCTAATTTTTCCAGAAACTGCATATTCTTTTGGAAAATCATGCAGTCTGTCCTTGTATTCAGGGCAACCTGGGAGAGAATCCACCAGACAACAGCCCAGAGACTCCATCACGTGTGTGTGCCAAGGGTTTAAGGTTTTTCATATATATATTGAAATATGGAGAATATGTGTGTTGCCCCTTGGTACAATAGCTCTGCAGCTCTAGTCACATAGGATCTGAGGAATAATCTCTGCACCATTTTTTGGGAGCCAGAATCCGGAGAGAAAACTTCCATCCTGTGTTCCCCATATGGCTTTTAAGTGCTGTCTACCACATGACATCATCTAAATAGCCTCAGTCCTGGTTTCCCCTCCTCCCCCCCAGAACAGAAGCCTTAATGAGTTAAGCTGGTGAATTTGGGCATTTATTCAGGAGCACTGAGTCATCTTTTCATAATTTGTTACAAATATTAAATTGCAGAGCTGTTTTCTGTGTTTTTATTTTGGTGGGAAGCCTGCAATTACGGTTAATGCTTTGTTACTTATTCTGTGACATGTGGAAACACTGCAGAGAATAAAGACCAGGAAACACATGGAGTTGACAGGCAGGACCAATCATTTGCTCTTTGCCAACTCGGCTGCATTCATATATGTTTCTGGCAGCTAGCTGCGTGACACCTCAGTTCCCTCCCTTGTCTTTCCAAGAGTAACACAGATTTTTTTTTCCCTGCAAAGGAAAAATGAAATCATAACATTTACCTCCTCTCCCACCCCCCAAAAAAGCCATTTCCCTCATTCCAAGGTATCTGAAGGAGATAAAGTGGCTGGTTTAAGAACTGGTGTTCATAACTCAGGATTGCTATAGACCAATTATTAATGGACACTTTGACACATCAATTACTCACTTGATATGTTTGAGGTAAAATGATGTGAACATATTTTGTTTTCTTTAAAAAGTGGTGAGCATTAGAACACCAAAAGTATAACTTTTGTTTCCAATTTGTAACACTTGAATTTGCACAAATATAACAAACATGGCTGAACTGTTTCTACACAACAGCTGTTATCACAACACAACCATACGCCAACCAAGTTTGTGCATCCACATATACTACACTGCCTAACAATAATCCGCATTCTGAGAAAATCTAGGTGGTCCTCTCAGAATGCCAGGGAGCTGCATAAGGAGCTGCATCAGCAGCCTGTATGGAGCCTGTATGGCAACTCATAGGTTCATAGATGCCAAGATCAGACGGGACCATTGTGATCTAGTCTGAACTCATGTACAATACAGGCCATAGAACTTCCCCACAAAAAATCCTAGTGCATATTTGTTAGTAAATCGTCCAATCTTGATTTTAGATTTGTCAGTGATGGAAAATCCACCATAATCCTTGGTAAGTGCTGCAATGGTTAATTACTCTCACTGTTAAAAATTTACACCTTATTTCCAGCCTGAATTTGTCTAACTTCAACCTTCAGCTATTGGATTGTGTCATACCTTTCTTTGCTAGATTAAAAAGCCCATTATTAAATATTTGTTCCCCATGTAGGTACTTATAGACTATAAACAAATCACCCCTTAACCTTTTCTTTGTTAAGATAGATAGATTGAGCTTAGTAAGTCTCCCACTGTAAGGCAGGTTTTCTAATCTTTTAATCACTGTCCTGGCTCTTCTCTGAACCCTCTCTGATTTATCAACCCTCCTTCTGAATTGTGGACATCAGAACTGGACACAGTATTGCAGCAATGGTCACACCAGTGCCAAATACAGAGGTAAAATGAATTCTCTACTCCTACTCAAGATTCCTCTGTTCCTGCATCCCAGGATCACATTAGCTCTTTTGGCCATATTGTCAGACTGTGACCTCATGTTCAGCTGAATATCTGCCACAACCCCCAATTCTTTTTCAGAGTCACTGCTTTCCAGGATAGAGTCCCATATTCTGTAAGCATGGCCTACTTCTTTTTTCCTAGATGTATGTATATGTTTACATATTACCATATTAAAATGAATGTTATTTGCTTGCTCCCCGGATCCCAAATGATCCAGATGGTCCTGTATAAGTCTTCTGTCTTCATCATTATTTACTACGTCTCCAATTTTTGTCTCATCTGCTAATTTTATCAGTCTTGATTTTATGTTTTCTTCCAGGTCATTGATAAAAATAGCTAAATAACATAGAGCAAAGACATTATCCCTATGGGACCCCACTAGAAACACATCCATTCAATGATGATTCCCTGTTTACAATTACTTTTTGAGACCTGTGCATTACCCAGCTTTTAATCCATTTAATATGTGCCATGTTAATTTTATATCGTTCTAGGTTTTCAATCAAAATGTCATGTGATACAAGGTCAAATGCCTTTCAGAAGATTAAGTCTATTACATCAACAGTATTACTTTATTGAACAAACTTGTAATCTCATCAAAGATATCAAGTTCGTTTGACAGGATCTATTTTCCATAAACCCATATTGATTGGTATTACTTATCTTACCCTCCTTTAATTCTTTATTACTCTAGTCCTGTATCACCCGCTCCCTTGAACAAGCTTCAAATCCTAGAGCTCTACCAATGTATTGTAATGATTAGTGTAGATAGCCCCTCGTTGTTGTCTTGCTTTGATATTATATTGTTGTTGTATCAAATGTGGTGGAGACCTGGGAGAGGAGGATTGTAGGAAGTGCTGGAGTTGGTAACTGCAGTGTTTCAATAAAATCTCTGTGATTCTGTTAAGTGAATATTACAACTGGTGACAGCGGCTTCAAGATGGCAAAAGCACTTTTGCCTGAGAAGAAGTTTCCTGGTCATGCAGATGAGACTGGACTCTACGAACACTTGACAGACTTTGAGTTGTTGTCCTCTGTCAAGGAGCGGACCGATGAGAAAACAGCACAATACCAAGCAGTGTTTTTGGGATGTGACGCCAGAGCATTTTACCAGTGTAGTTTGTGGTTTTTATGGACAGCTATGCAGACATTTATACAACCGCTATGAGGGGAGATTGGCCCTTTTGAAATACTTGAAGGAATGGCTGGCCAGGAGGGGGCAGGGAGGGGAATCCCTGCACAGTTATTTGTGTGTATTGAGGACACTGTCAGACAGGGCTTTCTCTGCACCACCCTGGCAGAGAAGTGGCTCGAGTGAAGCACAACCTCCTGCACTGAATCTGGAGCTGCCAGTGCAGAGAGGGTCCATGCCCAATGGCAAGCTATGGCAGAATCCCATGTGGAAAGTCAGTTTATAAACAGTTTAAAAGGGAACGTCGTAACTTGCTTCATAACCCAGCCCCTCACTGGGTTTCAGAGCCCAGGCTCCAGCTCAAGTGGGAACATCTACACTGCTATTTTTAGCCCTTTACGGTGAGTCTCGCAAGCCCAAGTCAGCTGTGGGCTCTCAGATTCGCTGCTGCGGAGGGTTTTTTGTTTGGTTGGGTTTTTTTTGCATTGTAGGTGCCTGGAGGCACTGATGGCTGAAAAATCACAATGATGTTGCACTCCGGATCTGAAATAAGTCTGATCCATGGAGAACCCTCAGTGCTGAAAAGAAACACAATGTCGTGCAGGGATTAAATTGGTGACTATTAATCATCAGCCCCTGCAAGTAACAGGAGAAATCCAGCTTCCATTGAACATGGGGTCTCTGCATACTAAACAGTCTTTTGATGCATTGACCAATATTTTTAGTGCTGCTGTACTGGGAGCGATTTCATCCAAGGGAATCACAAGAACTCTTGGGGTGTTAATCAGACAAACTTGTCTCTGGGCAATATTCAGCTACTCCCTGCTGGATATGGGTAGGAGGAAGTGTGGACCCTGGGGGGCAACTCTTGGGGGCTTAGAAGTGCCTCTGTCATGCCTACAAGGTGGCAGAGAGGAACTGCTCCCTGGGGTGTCTCAGAATAAAGTGGTGAAGCCAGTGGTGAAGCAATAATATCCCTAAGGACACAGGTCTGTTGCAGTGACCTGCAGGAGTGTTTGAAGCTATCTGTATCCAGTCAGGAATACTACTCAGCAGAACTCTGTTTTGAGCTGGACCAAAGGATGAGTTCTGAGTAAAAGCAATTAATGTGATTGATCCAAAAGTGCAGCTAGTGAAAAAACAGACCATGAGGATAGTGTCCAATGTAGCTGGTGTCTGAAAGCCTCCCACGGGGCAGAGGTCAAAAGCTGTGAAGCCCCAGACAGCAAAAGCGCTAGAGGTTGACTTGTCAGAAGCATTGGAAGGAAGCAATTAGAACAACTACTCTTATGATACGCTGGTGTGTTCTCCAGGAATAGTGAAGACCTTGGGAGATATGACTGAGCACAATACTGAATTGTGCTTAAGCCAGAGAGTGTTCATGTGAGGCAGTCCCCACACTGGATTCATGTCACAGTGAACAAGAAGTTAAATCGCATGCTGGAAGATAGCCTGACTGAGCAGTCTACAGCACTTTAGGAACTCCTAGTTGTAACTGTAAAAAAACCCAGTGGAGACTAGAGGTCATGCATTGACTACAGGAGACTAAGGGTATGTCTACACTATGATAAAAACCCTCCGACACCAAGTCTCAGAGCCCAGGACAGCTGATTTGGGCTCGCAGAGCTCAGGCAGTGGGGTTATAAAATTGCAGTGTAGATGTTTGGGCTCAGGTTGGAGCCTGGGCTCCAAAAACCTTCCTGCCTTTTAGAGTCTCAGAGCTCGGGTTCCAGCTCAAGCCCGCATATATAAACTGCAATTTTATAGCCCTGCAGCCCTAGACCTGTAAGCCCAAATCAGCTGACCCGGGCCATTCGCAGCCATAACACGGGTCTTTTATTGCGGTGTCGACATACCCTTAATTCACAGTTAAAGATAGCTACACACTTCCCCACATAGCACAGTGGATAAAATGTCAGGGGCAAAATATTTTTCTAGTTTTGGTTTGATATTCAGATACCCTCAGATTAATGCGGCACCTGAAGATCAAGGAAAAACTACCTTTTTGACACCCTTTCTGTTGTTTCAACTCTGCAGATTCCTTTTGGACTCATGAATGCCCTAGGGATGGTTCAGAGGGTAGTGAATGATCTAACCCATGTTTTGAGAACTGAAGAAATCCTCATGTACTTGGATGACTTCATTTGTTTCCATAAACATGGGTGGAACATCTGGTAGGAGTGGAAAGGATTCTAAAGCTTTTCAAGGAGTCAGGGTTTAAACTTGCAGGAAACAAATGTCAGTTTGCAAGGAGTTGCACCCCCTTCCTAGTACATATAGTTTGTGAGGATGGGTTTGAACCCCAGCCCATGAAACAGAACATTATAAAGGACTGGAAGGTTCTTACAAACCTGGAAGGGGTACAACAGTTTGTGGGCCTTTGTGGATTTTATAGGAGATTTGTACAAAATTTCAGAGTGGACAGTGCAATTATACCAACTAAGAGCAACTTAGAACACCAAAAAGCATTTAAGTACTGAAAGAAGGACTTCTAAACCATGCTGGGTATAAATTCCTAGATCAATCTTGTCCACTTGTGGTAACCTGTGATGCCTCAAAGGCTGCCGTCAGATTTTCTCTAGAACAAAATGATGAATTTGGTAGGCACAGACTGGTAGCTTTTGGGGTCGCAAATTAAATGGAGAGGGAAACCAAGTATTTGGCTACAGAAATGAAGTGTACGGCTATTGTGGAGGGCTCAAGGTACAGAATTCACAATGTACCTAGACCACAGTGCCCTACAGTGGCTTCTTACAAAAGCACAACCTAAAGGACACCTGAGGAGATGAATTCACAACTGTCTTAATTCACCATATACCTCGAAAGGAAAATCTGGATGCAGATGTTCTCTGCTGGATGATGGCAGTGAGAATAGACTCAGACTAGTCTTGTGACATCATCTGGCAAGAACAGTCTAAGAGCTCTGAGTTATTTCTGGTGTACCAACAAACTTCTTGAAGGAGATCCAGATTGGGGAGGTTCAGCATAGTTCAGGAACAACTATCTATTGATCCAGCTACCAACTGAGGAGTATAGAAAACAGTATTAAACTTCTGATCCATCACTTTAACTTCTCAAGAGTGTTTCTGTTTCTGCTTGCAGTGAGGGGGTTCTGTAGAGAAGTGTGTGATCAGAGACAATCTGCAGACAGACAGCCTAGAGTAAGGTGGGATGAGTTGCGACTCTCTGTTTTATGGAGTAGCCTGCTTTGTCTCTTTCTGGTTTTGGATTCCCGTGTGTTATCATTTTGAATTCTAAGAAATAAAGTTGTTATATTGCAGTCTTCCAGCAAGAGTATTTTATGTTTTGTCTAACGTCTTTGTGTGTACACAATGAAACACCAACTTGCTGGTGCAGGAGGGTAACAGCAGTTCTTTGTCAGCAAGCTTACAGAAAGTAGTACTGGAGTGTCTACATGATAACAAAGCAACAGGCCTCCTAAGAGGGGAGGAACAGCTCTGTGGCTTCAGCATTGGCCTGCTAAACCCAGGGTTGTGATTTCAATCATTGAGGGGGCCATTTAGGGATCTGGGGCAAAAATTGGGGATTGGTCCTGCTTTGAGCAGGGGGTTGGACTAGATGACCTCCTGAGGTCCCTTCCAACCCTGATATTCTATGATTCTAAGGTATGAAAAGAGCTGACCTGGGTATCCAACAGGATTTTTTGGCTGGTCAAGGCTGCAGATATTAAGGACTGGGTACTCTCCTGTCTTACCTGTCAAGAAAGGAAAGTGCTAGCAAGGAGAGGCAGAACTCCTTGAAGTGATGCTGTACCATTATCTTAATGCTAAGTTGTTGTCTTGTTTTGATGTTATGTTGTTGTATCTAATTGGGGGAGCTGCAGGAAGTTAAGTCCAGTATGCTGGAGTTGTTACTTGCAGTCTCCCAATAAATCCTTTGATTTGTAGAAGTGAATATTACAGTATTTCAATCATGGCTTGCAGAACCTCCTGCTACTGTAGCTTAGACACTCCACAGCTTTACTGATGCCTTTCAATCCAAACCCATGGAAGTCCCAACTATTCCAGTCCAGGATCTCCCCACAGGTTTTCTGCAGCACCTCACACACCACATTAATGTCGAAGGGCATTAATACTGTGTACATTATATAATATATGAATGTGGGGTAGTTTTGTTAACTGACATGTATTATGCTTTCCCCAGAATGTTGTTCTGCTCATACTAAGGTACATCTCCCATAAAACTTTTCATAGCTGAACTCAGCTCTTGACAAAGGCAAATAGAAAACCAATAAGAGACAAGACATTAGTACTGTGTCCCGGTACAGGTAGTGAGTGCTTTGATTGCTCTCAAAATTGAATTGCTGTCGTATTAATTCTTTCCTTTCTGTATTGTACTGTTTTGTCTTTAACGAATAAAATTGACTTACGTGGGTTATTTGCTCTCTTGCATAAAGTCAATGTGACCAGAGTCAATGGGGCAGATGAAAAAGGAGGAAAATATTCCTTCCAGGTAGATGAGAGATGGGGAAGACTGCACTGCATTCTCCTTGCCAGTAAAGGGTATGTATGTTGACCCTTGTGATTTGGACAAACCCTGGGAGATGGAAGGCTGACGAAGCCAATAAGAAGGGGGGTGAGAGCAAGATGGCCCTGCCAGAGGGAATCATAGAATCGTAGGATTGGAGGGGGCCTTGAGAGGTCATCTAGTCCAGTCCCCTGCACTCAAGGCCAACTAAGTATTATCCCATTCGTGACAGGTGTTTGTCCAACCTGCTCTTAAAAATCTCCAGTGACGGAGATTCCACAACCTCCCTAGGCAATTTATTCAAATGCTTAATGATCCTGACAGTATAGTTGAATTCGCGTAAGTTAAATGTGCATATGATGCAACTCCACTGTATACCCAACACCCCAAAATGTGCAAGGTGTCTCAGAGACCTTACAGGACATGTAGTCCCTGCCCTGAAGAACTTACACTCTGAATTGGCAAGACAGATAAGAATATGGGAAGGAGATATAACATACAAGCAAAGCGTCTGAGGAAATACTGGGCACGTGTGTTGTTAGTTCTCTCATTCTTTCCTAATCTGAACTGCTGTCCTGGCTTCCCTACTCC
This sequence comes from Eretmochelys imbricata, assembly GCF_965152235.1. Lineage (NCBI taxonomy): Eukaryota > Metazoa > Chordata > Testudines > Cheloniidae > Eretmochelys > Eretmochelys imbricata. The sequence continues at coordinate 209,497,606 of NC_135572.1, forward strand.
CTCTTCAATACATTTTGTTAAATAGGTCTTCATTCACTCTTCCCACGCGTCCAATACATTGAGGACTCAGTCTGAGATATCAGGAGGAAAAACAAAAACATGAATCAGCCAGTGCTAAAACTAAGGGTAACATTTTCAGAAGTTCCTAAGTAGTGTAGGAGCCTAAGGCCATGTCTATAGTACAAATTTTGGTCGACACAAGTTATGTTGGTGTACAGCCATCAAAGTTTGTATAACACTCAGGTGTGAACATACTTGGCAGCTTGTGTCAGCACTGTGACACTCAGCAGGAGTACTTGCGTTGATGCAAAGTGCACCACAGGTAGTTATCCCAGTGTGCCACACACCACCATCTAATGCAATGCCTTTTGGGAACTTTTTGCAACATTTCATGGGATAGAAATGACTTGCTCAGGTACCTCCGGGACCTAGGCATCAAGTTTGTATCATACAACTTTCTCTATCTCAGAACACCATCCGTATCCCATAATTTTTGCACTTTTTAAAAAATATCCCACAAACTTGCACATCACTTTTCACTGCCTATCTTCTCTAACAGAAGCTTGGATCCCACAATGCTTTGCCCTAGTCTCATGAACATTGCAAATATGGGACGCATGATTCCCCTTTTTTTTTTTTTTTTGCAGACCTGGATGAAGAACCACAACAAGGGGGAACATGATAAAGGACTTCATAAATGATCTGGAGGATGGTGTAGATTGCACTCTCAGCAAATTTGCGGATGATACTAAACTGGGAGGAGTGGTAGATACGCTGGAGGGGAGGGATAGGATACAGAAGGACCTAGACAAATTGGAGGATTGGGCCAAAAGAAATCTGATGAGGTTCAATAAGGATAAGTGCAGGGTCCTGCACTTAGGACGGAAGAATCCAATGCACCGCTACAGACTAGGGGCCGAATGGCTAGGCAGCAGTTCTGCGGAAAAGGACCTAGGGGTGACAGTGGACGAGAAGCTGGATATGAGTCAGCAGTGTGCCCTTGTTGCCAAGAAGGCCAATGGCATTTTGGGATGTATAAGTAGGGGCATAGCGAGCAGATCGAGGGACGTGATCGTTCCCCTCTATTTGGCATTGGTGAGGCCTCATCTGGAGTACTGTGTCCAGTTTTGGGCCCCACACTACAAGAAGGATGTGGATAAATTGGAGAGAGTCCAGCGAAGGGCAACAAAAATGATTAGGGGTCTAGAACACATGACTTATGAGGAGAGGCTGAGGGAGCTGGGGTTGTTTAGTCTGCAGAAGAGAAGAATGAGGGGGGATTTGATAGCTGCTTTCAACTACCTGAAAGGGGGTTCCAAAGAGGATGGATCTAGATTGTTCTCAGTGGTGGCAGATGACAGAACAAGGAGTAATGGTCTCAAGTTGCAGTGGGGGAGATTTAGGTTGGATATTAGGAAAAACTTTTTCACTAGGAGGGTGGTGAAACACTGGAATGTGTTACCTAGGGAGGTGGTAGAATCTCCTTCCTTAGAGGTTTTTAAGGTCAGGCTTGACAAAGCCCTGGCTGGGATGATTTAACTGGGAATTGGTCCTGCTTCGAGCAGGGGGTTGGACTAGATGACCTTCTGGGGTCCCTTCCAACCCTGATATTCTATGATTCTATGATTCTATGATGATTTCTTGGAGGACAGTTTGCTGAGGATCATACCAAAAAGAATACAAGCTTGTTGGTGGTGTTCGAAGAGCAGGTGCAGATGGTGGAACACTGCTTCTGGGCCCAGAAAACGAGCACTGACTGTTAGGATCTCATTGTAATGCAGGCTTGGGATGACGCACAGTGGCTGAAGAACTTTTAGATGTGAAAGGCCAGATCCTAGATCTGTGTGCTGAGCTCCCCTCAGCCTTTGAGCACACAGACACCTGAATTACATCGCTGGAGAAGTGAGTGGCTTGCAGTGCTGGACTGCTACTGTTCAGTGGGCAATCACTTTGGAGTTTGGAAATCCACAATGGGGGCCATCATCATGCAAGTGTGTAGGACAATTACTCATCTCCTGCTGTGCAGGACAGTGACTATGGGCAATGTCCAGGACATAGTGCATGGATCTGAAGCAAAGTGATTCTTGAACTGGAGAGGGGCAACAGATAGCATGCACATCCCTACTTCAGCAGCAGATCGCCTTGCTACAAAGTGCATCAACAAAAAAGGCTGCTTTTCTATGGTTATGCAAGCACTGATGGATCACCAGGGACACTTCACTGATATTCATGTGGCCTGGTCAGGGAAGGTGCATGACTCTCACATTTTAAGAACACAGGATCGTTCAAAGTTGAAAGCATGGGCATTCTTTTCCGACCAGCAGATTACCATTGGAGACGCTGAAATGCCAATAGTGACTCTGGGGGACCTTGCTCCCCTGGCTCATGAAGCCCAATACACTGGCCATCTTGACAGCCCCAAAGGAAGATTCAGCTATAGCTCAGCAGATGCACAATGACTGTTGAATGTGCTTTTGGTAGATTGAAGGGGACAGTGGTGGAGTTTTCTCACTAGATTGGATCTCAGTGAAAAAAATATTCCAAAGGTTGTAGCTGCCCATTGCGTCCTGCATCATGTCAGTGAGGCAAAGTGGCAAAAGCTGCTGGCAGCGGGGTGGGCAGAGGTGAAGCAGCTGTCTGCTGACTTTGAACAGCCAGACACAAAGACCACATTACAAGAGCTCAACATGGAGCTATGCAGTTGATGGAGGCTTCAAAAGAGCACTATAACGGTCAGTCACACTAATGTTCTCTCCTAGACTGTTCTCTCGTCCTGAAGCTTTGGTTAGTGTGAGGAATTGTGTTGTGCTTGCTGTACATTTACAAATATGACTTGGTGTTTTCCTGAACCTCTGAGCTCTGTGGTGTTATACATGTACAACCACTGTATGCTTTGAGCCCCACTACGCATTCTGCAATACGTGTTGTACACTAATAAAGATGAAATTATTTTTAAAAAATAGAAACGTTTTGAGTGACAGTGCAGAAAACTAATGTGCAGAAAACCACAGGCCGTGCAATAAAAACTTTTAACATAGATTAATGGAACAGAACTTTACAGCAGACATTTCTGTCCATTGCAGTGCACAAATGTAGCCTGTTGCGGCTACACATACACCAGCCATATTTCTTGCAGGTCAGTTTATAGGAAGCTGTCATTTGCCTTGCTGTCGCATGGAGTGATTAGGGGTAAAGATGTGGCCCTTGATGCCACGTGGTATGTTGGGGAGCATAGGGAACTGTTGCCATGGAGTTCTCTAAGGACTGCAAAAGATGGGGAGTCTGCAATTTTTGGACCTGTAGGTCAATCAGGGTCTGCACATTTGTATTTGCTGCCTGAGAAGCCCCATGTTGTCCTGGTGCATCTCCCTCTCCTTTTCCTGATAGTACTTGCTCTTGTCTGCTCATTCCTTCTCCATGTAGTCTGCCATGTTGGCCCTCAAGGCCCTTTGTTCATGGTCCAATGCATAGGTGCCCACTCTGTGGGTGCTCCGGGGCTGGAGAACACAGGGAAAAAAATGCACTCACTAACAGCCCCCTGAGCAGCTCCTCCCCCTGACCCCCAAAGCCTCCCCCCCACGATCAGCTGTTCAGCGGTGTGCAGGAGGTGGTTCCGGGGAGGGATAGGAGCGGGGGCAGGGCACGCTTTGGGGAGGGTACAGAACAGGCAGGTAGAAACAGGGCAGGGATGGAGTGGGGGTGGGAAGAGACAGGGGAGGGGCAGAGCAGGGGCAGAAAGAAGCTGCGTGGGGGCTTGGGAGAAGGGGTGGAGTGCAGTGGGTCGAGCACCTCCCGGCAGCTCAGAAAGATGGTGCCTCTGGTCCAATGCAGCACTGGCTTTCAGGATCTAGCTGAACAGTACTCCCTAGTCCTCTTCTTTCTCCTCCTCCTCAGGGTCAGTCGCTCTGCAGGTGTGTGGGGGGGGCACCCCTCAAGTCTGCAAAGGCAGCAACTGCTGATAAGAGCAGATGGATTGGATTGTACCATCGGACCTACAGTCGCAAAAGAAAGGAAAAGATAAGTTTCAAAACTCCCTTCCTTTCTTCCCATAAAAACTTTTAATAAGACATGCTTATTGACAGCTTTGGAGCACCTCTGCAGAACACTGCTCTCCAGCTGCAGCCATGGTGCATATGGCCCCACCACAGGGGAAGAGGGGGAAGGAATTATGGTTGCATGAAAGACTAAAATTTTGTTCCCTATTCCATGGGAACAAGTATAGGGCAATGGTCTGGATGCTATCTTTAAATTTAAGCATTGTAAGGAAAAATGCATGCACACACTTACCCCAAGGTCCCTTCCCCTCCATTACACTCCTCTTGCTTGGATGGCAGGAGTGACTAGACTGTGATGGAGTCTCAAATAGGTCCTGACTTGTGGCATGGCTGGACCCCAGCCATGTCTGTCCCCTCCTCCTCCTTGCTGTTCACAGCAGAAGTCTCTGTTTCAGGATCCTCCAAGGTATCCACAATGATCTGCATCGAGTTGGCATGGTCAACTGGTCAGTTGCACATAACAAGGGAGAGCTGCTAGGTATGTTCACCAAGCTGGGCAATCAGGAAAAGGCATTTCAAAAATACCTTGGGAGATTTTAAAGGGAGGGATGGTGGCTTCCAGTCTCCATGACCCCGGTGTTTACAATGGTGACCAGAGCAGTCACTGTCGCAGAGAATGAGGCATTGCAGGACAGCTGCTGGAGAACTGTTAGAGTCAACACAGGTCTACACTTGCACTGCATTGACATTAGTAGGTCCATCATGGCTCTACAGCATTCAAGGAGGTAGTTTTACTGCGTCAAGACTATGGAGCACTTCCATTGGCCAGACTGAAATCTGAATGTAGACGCATGCACAAATAGGTTGATGCAAGGCAACTTATGTCACCTAACTTTGTAGTGTAGACCAGGCCTAAGTCCTATTTTCAAATATGATTCATGCACTTAAAAGCTTAAATTCTAGTGGGATGTAGGCTTCTAAATACCCAAGGCCTGGTGTATACTAAAACTTAGGATGACCTAGCTATAGCACTAGGAGGTGTTTCACACCCCGGAGAGGTGTAGTTAAGCTGACCTGAGCCCCAGTGTAGATACAGCTAGGTCAATAGACGAATTCTTCCATCAACCTAGCTACCACCTCACTGTAGCAAGTGTCTACACTACTGTGCTATAGCAGTATAGCTGCTTCCTGCAAAACTCTTCCTTTGACCTAGCTACATCTACAGCGGGGGTTAGGTCCCCGTCACTGTTGCCCAGGGTGTGAAATATGTCACAGCCCAGAGCAATGTAGCTACATCAACTTAAGTTTTAGGTGTAGACCAGGCCTGAGGCACCTAAGTCACTTCGGTGCTTTTGAAAATTTTAGCCAAAGTGTCCAAATGTGTCTGCTTTATTCTAGTGGGAAAGCCCCTCATGGCAGAGTTGTGCCCTAGAATTTCTAGTGGCTTTTATTGTATAGTACTATGGAAGTGGGGTGGGGGGCCCAGTTGCAAGACTGACGTTGTGGTTTGCTATGCTTTTACATTTCTTACAGGTGTTAACGGTTCTCATAGAATATAAACTATAAAACCGCGTTCATCTTCTGGGGGTTTTGTTACTTTTATTTTGTTGAATTAAAAAAATGAACTACTCACGTTGACCAGATTTCCTACTCCTAAAGAGTCTAATTACCTGGTTTACAAACCCCTCCCTAAACATATCCTCGCCCATATTGACTGAAAGGCTTTTCTGTGGCACTCACTGAATGTAGAGTTTGAGTACCTCACCAATGTAAATGAATGAATGCATCTTCACAACCCCTACCTGTGAGATAGATTTTATATTATCTCCATTTCATAGGTACCGAACTGAACCTCAGAGAGGTTAAGAACAATATTTGCAAAAGTATCCTTTAATTTTATGTGCCCAAGTTAGGCTGGATTTTCAGAAAAATTAAGCTTCTACCCAGTCCATTGATTTCAGTTGCTACAGCCTGATTCAGAGGAAGAACACACTGTGCTTTTTCATGGAGACTTGACTTTTCTTTTTGCTTATTTTTCTTCATTAATCTTAAATAAAAGGCAGGAAGTGCTGGGAGTGGGGAGAGTTTGCTGGGTCTGATTTGACACTCCCTTGCATCTTGTGTGGTTGTTTACAATTGTCCAGAGTCAGTGTGAAGTGCTAACAAATTTAATTCTCCACTCACATACATCAGTCTTATTCTCACTTTGCATGAGTACGTGACAACACAAGATGCAAGTAACATTCTTTGTAACTTGATTTCAGTGGAATTACACTGGTGTAAAACAGGAGTAATGGAAGGAGAATCAAGACCACTTAATTTAACAGCAGGATAGCAAATGGAGAAGCAGTTTAGACCACCAGGATACATAGGAAGAAAGGGTGAGGAAGGGGTAGCTTACAAATGTATAATAAATGCATGCATTTTATAAATAAAGGCACTACCATCACCACAGATTTGCTTGTAAACTATATTGCTTTCCCATATTCCTTGTCTGGTTTGTCTGGTTGGACTCTAAACATTTTAGGGCAGTTCCTGTATGTCTGTACAGTTCCTAACACATTTTGGATGCTACTAAACAGGAATAATAAAATATATGCAGTGGTATTGTAAATGTGTCTATAGTCAGTTTTCATCATCACAAAAGGTTAACGGTGGGATAATTTAAGATTACATACAAGGAAACGTTGTGTAATATATTTATTAATGATCTCCAAAGGGAGGATGTGCAGCAAAGGGGAAAAATTTGCTGATGACACCAAGTTATTTGGCATAGCGCCTGTCTACACTACTAAATTAAGTAGACCTAACTTACATCAGCATACAGCCGCCACAGTAATTACATCGTTTGTGCATGTCTACACTTTGCTTCTTGTGTGGGTGGTGTGCGTCCTCACCAGGAGCACTTGGACCGATTGAACTGTCAGTGTGGGGCATTTTGGGACGGCTTCTGAAAGCCAGCAGCAGTCGATGTAAGCAATGCAGTGTGTACGCTGACACTGCATCAGCCTAATTACGTCGACACTGACTCTACACCACTCGTGGAGGTGGCATTAGTAAGTCAGTGTAGTGGGTGAGTTATGTTGGCGGGAGCAAAATTTTAGTGTGGACACTTACAGAGTTCTGTCAATGTAAGCTGCCCTGTATCCATCTAACTCTGTAGTGTAAACCAGGGTTTAGTCAAAAACACAAAAGACAGTGAGGAACTTTAGAGATGACCTATTCAAGCTAGGTGATAGGGCAAGATGATGATAGATGAACTTCAATTTAATAACTGCAAAATAATGCACATTGGAGGGGAAAACTGAACTATCATACACAGTGGCAGATTAGCTACTGGGCCCACGGGGTCTGGGCCCAGGGACCATGGCCAACTGGGGCCCGGCGAGTGGGGCAGGGAAAGCCCCCACACTCCCCATCCCTGGCAGAAGCTGCCATCCCCAGCAGGAGCTGTGGAATGGAGGAAGCCCCCCCCCTGCAGTGGCCCTCACCCCCATTGCTGGCAGAAGCCGCTGGACGGGGGAAGCCCCCCGCAGCAGCCCTCCAACCCTCACCCCATCAGAACCCCCTGGGTGGAGGAAGGCCCTGCAGTGCCCCCCCAACCCTGTCCCTGGTAGAAGCTGAGGGACCCCAGTGCCCCTGACCCCATCCCCAGAAGCTGTGGGATGGGGGAAACCGCTGCAGCAGCCCTCCCACCCCCAGTAGGAGCTACAGGATGGGGGGACCCCTCTGCAGTGCCCCCCTATGCCGTCCCATCAGAAGCCACAGGATGGAGGAAGCCCCCGCAGTGGTCCCTGACCCCATCTCTGGCAGAAACGGTGGGACGGGGGAAGGCCCCCCAGCTGTCCCCAACCACCTCCCAACCTCATCCCCATCTGAAGCCCCCCCAGTAGAGGAAACCCCCAGTGCCCTGATCCCATCCCAGCAGAAGCCACAGGGTGGCAGGGGAAGCCCCCACACCCGACCTCACTCTCTGGCAGAAGCACCGGGTGGGGCAGGAGAAACCCCAGCACCCTAACCCTGGTCCCCTGCAGAAGCGTGGGGGGTGGCAGGGAAGTCCCAGCACCCAGACCCCTGCTGCAGCCCTGGGTCTGGAGGAGCTCTCGCTCCCTGCTGCGGCCCTGGGGCTGTGGTGTTGGGACAGAGCTTCTCTGGTCTTGGGGCTGCAGTGGGGGGCAAGAAAGGAGCAAATGGGTTGTGGGGTTGGCAGAATGGGGGGGACCCTGGGTGCAACAGGGGTGGGGTCTCGGGGGAAGGGGCAGAAAGGGGTGGGGCTGTGGGTAGAGCCACAGGCAGAAGGGGCAGAATGGGGGCAGGACCACAGGTGGAAGGGGTGGGGAGGGGCCCCCAACTTGCTCTGACCCAGGGCCCCTGTGATGGGGCAAAGTGGTCCCGCACTGGTACCGCAGAGGTTAACCCTTCCTTCCTGGCAGAGGAAGCCCCGCTCTGAAAGCCCTGCTGGGCATGCTCCAACTGGAGACTAGGTATAAAAGCCTGCAAAGGTGCTCAGTCTGGGCTGGCCACCAGAGGAGAAGGAGGCATACTGCCAGCTCCTGAGGAGGGACAGCCAACGCTCCAGGGACCAGCCAAGCTGGGACGCACCTGGCCTCCCAGACGGAGGCCTCAACAGGAGGGGACAGACTGGAGGAACCCCCCACCCCCTGGAGTGCAGAACATGACGTTGAGGGTAGGAAGTGACCCCGGGGAACTTTAGAGACAAGCAGCGTTAAACCTGTACTGACACTCGGCGTGTTGCGGGCAGATCCCCGCTGAGCTAAGCATGAGGGGAAACGCCACCAATAGGCGAGCCCTGGGTCAGGACCCAGTGGAGAGGGCAGGCCCGGGTCCCCCTACCACGCCGACCATTGGGATACACTTCCCCGCCTGAAAGGGGGAAGGCTATGGACTCTGGCCGCTGGGCCTCACGGCCCTGATACTCGGGGCAAGCTGCATGGACTCTGGCCGCTGGGCCTCACGGCCCTGATACTCGGGGCGAGCTGCATGGACTCTGGCCGCTGGGCCTCACGGCCCTGATACTCGGGGCGAGCTGCATGGACTCTGGCCGCTGGGCCTCACGGCCCTGATACTCGGGGCGAGCTGCATGGACTCTGGCCGCTGGGCCTCACGGCCCTGATACTCGGGGCGAGCTGCATGGACTCTGGCCGCTGGGCCTCACGGCCCTGATACTCGGGGCGAGCTGCATGGACTCTGGCCGCTGGGCCACACGGCCCTGATACTCGGGGCGAGCTATATGGACTTTGGCCATTGGGCCATGCTGCCCTGACACTTGGGGCACAACACATGGACTCAGACTGCTAGGTCCCGCTACCCCGACCAAGGCACGAGCACGGGGAAACCGGCCATTGGGCCACATTGGAATGCCCTTAAGGGGATGGGCGTGGAAACTTAAGAGTGGCAAGGCCCCAACACCCCATCCACCCCTGCCACAAAGGAGCGCTGTGATGCCGGACCTGTCAGAGCCCTGGAAAACCTTAATCTGCCTCTGAACATACACCTTGCAGGGTTCTAAATTAACTTTATTAATTCAGAAAAGACATCGCTTTGGATAGTACAGCTGAAGTTTTCACCTCAATGTGTAGCTGCAGTTAAAAGAATCAAACAAGAAATTAGGTTATATAAAGAAGGGGATGGAGAATAATATGGAAAAAATTATAATCTTATTCAAATTGATGGTGCAGTCTCATCTATAGCACTATTTGCAGTACTGGTCACCCCATCTTAAACAGGATAGTTTAGAATTAGAGGGGGTTACGAGAAGGGTGATTAGATTAAAGGTCATGGAAAAATTCTCATATGAAGAGAGATGGAAAAGGTAGAGATTTTTTACCACAGAAAGGAGATAAATAAGAAGAATATGGTAAAAGTATGTCAAGTAATGACTGCTATAGAAATGGTAAACTAGGAAAGTCTGTAGTCCCTGTCTCATAATACAAGAACAAGGAGTCTTTCAAATAAATTAAAAGGTGACAAATTTAAAACTGAGAAGAGCAAATACATTTTTGTACAATGTATAATTAGCCTGTGGAACACATTCCCACAGGAAGTCACCGAGAATTTAACAAAATTCAAAGAGGGATTGGACGTTTATAGAGATAACAAGACTATCCAGAGTTATAATAGTGAATGCTTAAAAATGTATTGGAAGGGATATCATCATGCGTCAACAACAAGGAGTCTGGTGGCATCATGCTTCAGGGAGTAAGGCAGTACCTAACTACAGCTGAACCTCAAAGATATGAATGCCAGCATTATGGACTGACCAGGCAGCCAGACACCATGTGAAACCAGAAGTAACCAATCAGACAGCAGAAAAGACAAAAAAAAAGAAGCAAATACTGTATTGTGCCTTTATGGCATCTTAAAGGTAGGCACATCTGTCGCCACCTCACCCCAACCCCCGCATGTGGGGCAGCCACTTACAGCTAGGAGGTGAAGACGCTGGGGCTGCCAGCCCAAGGCAGCCAGAGCCAGCAGAGCAGGAGCAGCGCTGGGGTCTATGCTGCTTTCACCCCACCCCTCCCGCCCCAGCTAGGAGGGGAGGAGGAAGCTCAGCTGCTGCTGGAGCCTGGCCTGGAGTGTCAGCTGCTGGATCTGGAGCCCGAACTGCTTTGTACAGAGTTACGAACATTTCAGAGTTTCCACTCTATTAAGAGTTAGGATGGAACTGTGATCGGGGACAGATTACCTGCTGTTGGGTTTCTTCCCCCTTCCTCTAAAGTGTTTGGTCCTGGTTACTGCTGGAGACCATGGACCATAGGTCTAATCCAGTACAGCATCTTCTATGTCCTTGTATGGATTGCATCTTGAGCAAGTTTGCAGATGACACTAAACTGGGAGGAGAGGTAGATATGCTGGAGGGTAGGGATAGGATACAGAGGGACCTAGACAAATTAGAGGATTGGGCCAAAAGAAATCTGATGAGATTCAACAAGGACAAGTGCAGAATCCTGCACTTAGGACAGAAGAATCCCACGCACCGCTACAGACTAGGGACCGAATGGCTAGGCAGCAGTTCTGCAGAAAAGGACCTCGGGGTTACAGTGGACGAGAAGTTGGATATGAGTCAACAGTGTGCCCTCATTGCCAAGAAGGTTAATGGCATTTTGGGCTGTATAAGTAGGAGCATTGCCAACAGATGGAGGGACATAATCGTTCCCCTCTGTTCGGCATTCGTGAGGCCTCATCCGGAGTACTGTGTCCAGTTTTGGATCCCACACAACAAGAAGGATGTGGAAAAATTGGAAAGAGTCCAGCGGAGGGCAACAAAAATGATTAGGGGACTGGAGCACATGACTTATGAGGTGAGGCTGAGGGAACTGGGATTATTTAGTCTGCAGAAGAGAAGAATGAGGGGGGATTTGATAGCAGCCTTCAACTATCTGAAAGGGGGTTCCAAAGAGGATGGATCCAGACTGTTCTTAGTGGAAGCAGATGACAGAACAAGGAGCAATGGTCTCAAGTTGCAGTTGGGGAGGTTTAGGTTGGATATTAGGAAAAAATTTTTCACTAGGAGGGTAGTGAAACACTGGAATGGGTTACCTAGGGAGGTGGTGGAATCTCCTTCCTTAGAAGTTTTTAAGGTCAGGCTTGACAAAGCCCCGTCTGGGATGATTTAGTTGGTGATGGGTCCTGCTTTGAGCAGGGGGTTGGACTAGATGACCTCCTGACGTCCCTTCCAACCCTGATATTCTATGATTCTATGATTTCCCTGTCTATCATTATGTGGAGCTATGGGCAGGCAGATCTTGTTGCTGGGGTGATTATGGTAAGGAAGTTTAGAATGCATAATGAATGAAAAGGAAATATTTGAGGGTGAAGTGCTCTGTGAAGATACAAGCTCCTCACTCCTGCTTGTGGAGCTAGCTTTGTGCTGGAATTTTCTGTGTAAGAGTTTCTAAATCAAATTAAGTTTTCCCTTTTTTGATTCAAAAATGAATGTTGGACTCACTCTTATGCCATACGTCAGATCTTTATACAATCCTGACTGTGTTTTCAGCTGGGATGTTATGCTGATTAATGTGGAGCATTTTTTATCAGTAATTTCTGTTTTTAATATAAAAATGCTTTTCTTTTCTCTACTACATTCTCTTCAGGATCTCAAAGAATGCATAAACATGAACTGATTTAGGTTCACAACATCCCTATGAAGAAAAAAGAAATATTAACTTCTTAATACGATGAGTTTAAGACTTGCCCAAGATCACACAGCAAGTCAGTTCCACAGCCAGGACTAGAACCCAGCTATATATGCTCCTAGTTTTGCATCTAAACCACAAGACACATCCTCTCTCTTTCTCAGCCATTACCACTCAGCACAATCATGCAAATGATCTGCTTTTCTATATGTGCTAACAACCAACCACACTGCCTGGTTTTTCCTTAGGCTTGCAATATGCCACTGGAAGAAACTCGCATTTACAAACTGAACCTGTTGGGACGTACATCAGTGTCATGTCTCACCGTGGAGCTCTATAACAAGGTGTCAAGCCTATTTGCTTTCATCACCTGGCAGGTACTTTATCTCAACATCTAGTTGAACAAGTGTACGTGCCATTTAAAAAAAAAAAAGCTAAAACAGTTAGGAATCATTTTGATTCATACCTCCCCCAAATTGGAGCCTCTCCTGTAGGCTTGTACAGCCAGGGTTCCAAGGGAGGGGAAAGAACGGGAAGGGAGTTATTTTCTCTGTGTTTGTGTAAGCTGTGGACCATCGTTTTATGAGAATCCTTTCTGTGTCTCCAGCAGAGACCTTCTCTTTGCTCTCTTTCATATCCTTGCTTATTCCCAGCCCCCTCCCCCCAACCCCCTCTTCACTTTCTTTCATGTGGATCAAGGCCTGGAAAATGACAGGCCCCTTGATTAATAGATACAAAAAATCTTCTTATGTAATTTATTTGCTTTCTGCACCTGACTAGAATCACTAGGTCTATCTGGAAAAGAAAATATATTGTCCTTCCTGACTCCGAGTGGCAGCAGAGAGAGCTGAGCATGTGATATCAAGCTGCGCACGGAAAGCAAACAAAACGCAGTTTCTGTATTTTGTAAGCATCTCAGGTCATAAAAGTGTCAGCACACTATATTTCTTGCCAGGATCCTCTCCATTTTATTATCTGAGCCTTTTCCATTGTGCTGAATGTCTGAGGAAAGTTACTGAAGCAGGCAACATCTGTTCCCTGTCATGTTTTCGATTATCAGCGCCATATTCCTTGTGAGTCTCCTGCTCACATATTCCAATCAAACTCAACAGGGGCTGGAAGAGCCAGGACACTTCCCTCTCTCGCTTCCCCCCCCCAACACCCAATCCATCATTCTCACATGCTATCCAACAACCTCTCTGCTAAAGGCAATTGCAAGGGGCCAGTTCTTTCTAGTTGAGCAGCACAATAATTAACACAACGGTGACCTCTGCAATTTGTTTTGTTCAAATCTAATTGCTCTGAACATATATGCAGCTCTGCCCTTAATGGTTCGGCGTGTGGAGGCAGTTTGAGGAGGTAGGTGAGACCCTGACTGATTAGAGTTTTGGTACCTGTGGAGAAGAGCTTTCTAACTTACCTTTAGATTTGCTTCCCAGTACTTCCCCCTGAACAGAAGTTTCCCCCTTTACTCTCTTAGTCCCCATCACAGCAGGTGGTAAATCACTCTCATTTTGCTTCTGCTGTGAATCTCCATTGCCATTCGCACTGGAATTCAAACTTCCAGGAGGAGATTCTGGCCAGGTGAATCATTTCCGACACTCTCCTTTCACCTCTGGTGTCACACTGAAAGCCCCCACAGCACTCAGATCTAGGAAAGCAGAGAGGGAGAGGTACAGTAAATTACGGGTGGGTGGGGGCAGGGAACTTTTACTTTAAACTTTATTTAAAAGATGTGTTTACATTCTCATCACTGCAGACAGCACCTTCTAGCCCTGCCTCAGGTACAGCCACAAAGCAGAAGTTGGTGGGAACCACACAATGGTTGCCATACTCAAGACTGGGCTTACAACCCTACATAAATGAAAATAGAATCATAGAATATCAGGGTTGGAAGGGACCTCAGGAGGTCATCTAGTCCAACCTCCTGCTCACTCTTAAGTTCTAAAATCATCTTGGTTCCTTTAACATACTTCATACTAGTCTAAACCCTTCATTTTTGGATATAAAGAGGCCATTTATTATTTGTATTGTGGCAGTGCCTTGAGATCCCAATCAGATGTTTTTCTAATCAGAAATCAGGGTCCCAATGTGCTAGGCACAGTACATGTAAATATAAAATGTTCCTGCCCCCAGTGAGTTTCTAATCTAAATACATGACAAGACAATGGGTGGATAAAACAAACAGATGGGGGTGTGTGATTGTGGTGCCATTATTTGCCAAAGAACAAACAAAAAATTAACCCAAAATAAACAAAACCACGAACAAGTGAGCAGCAATCTGATAAAGCAAAACCAATTAAAAACCTTTACCCCAAGCACAGCCTCCTCCAAAGATTTCTTCCTCTCAAACATCCAGCCCTCTTCAGAGCTTTTTGACAAGCACAGGCCACTTTAAGCAGAAAAAACTCCTTTAATGAAGATACTGGACAGCCAAAAGGACTTCAAGAATCTTTTTCACCCATCTGGACCCAAGATTTAGAACTTTATATGAGAAATGGACCCTGCCAAAAGTTGGGGTGTACAAAGCCTGGTGTAAAATGCTGGGGGGGAAAATGTCCTCCCATTCCTCCTGTAGCTGTGCCTTTGGTTAGTGGCCCAAACCTCCCCTGTGATGATCATAGGTAGTATTCTGCATCATGATCTCAAGGATCTGTTGACCTCTACAGCTGCGGACTCTTGTTTCAAGATAATCTGCCTCTAGGCCTCAGGACTGCATATTTACAGAGAGTCAGCAAATGTGCTGCTGTTGATGTTTGCTACGGAAAAAGAGGGATCTCTCAGGTCACCAGGTTCCAAACCATGTAGGGCTTTTTAAATCAAAACCACTAACTTTGAACTGCACCCTGAAGCAGGTGACAGTTAGTGCAATTCATGGAGCACAGATTTTATATGCTCCAACAGCCAGAGCCCCGAGCCCTTTAAATTGCCGCCAGAGCCCCGCTGCCGGAGCCTCTGGTAGCAGAGGCGGCTGGGAGCCCCGGTGCTCGGACAGCGATTTAAAGGGCCCGGGGTTCTGCTGTGGTAGTGGTGGCCGGAGTCCCAGGCCCTTTAAATCCCCATCCGAGCCCTGCTGCCAGAGCCCTGGCGTAGTGGTAGCAGCTGGGAGCCCCTGGGGCTCCATCAGTGACTTAAAAGGCTCCAGCCGTGATTTAAGGGGCCAGGGGATTTAAAGGCCCCGCTCCTTCTGGTTGAGGTCCCGCCCCTTCCAGTTGAGGCCCTGCTCTGGACTCCAGCATACCAGTTAGTCCTTTAAGTTACTTTCACCCCTAGAAGGGACCCTGCGAAGACCAGGCTGTGGCAGGGAAAGAGTTCTGTGTGCGGGGCAGAAGCGCCAGAGATAAGTATGAACCTTTGGACTGCAGAGATGAACTTTATTGGTGGGACTGTTTGGAACTATTTTGGGGCACTAAATCAGCCCTAAGTGGCGGGCTGCTGACCTGATAAGAGAGGCTGTAAAGGGGCCCTGAAGAGTGATAACAGAGGGAAGCCACTGCAATGGGAACTCTGGCCATGAAGGACCACTCAGGAAGCAGCCGCCCTGTTACAGTCCCCAAGAATGAAAATTTCTTTGGAAAGGCGTGGACATACTCAGCCTTTACATTGAACAGCTACAACCCTGTCAATTCATCCCTAGGAGCTTCCCTCTTGTAAGAGCATCATATCTATCTTACTGCAATTGGATTTCAGATAGTTATCATTCAGACCCCTACCTACCTCAGCCACACCTGTGGAAATTACTGCCTGGATCTGATGAAAAGGAGACATACAGGTAAGTGTTGCCAGTGTGCTGATAGCATCGCAGTTAAACATGACTCACAATTTCCCCTAACAGCCTCATAGGAATGTCGAAGAGGCTGCCTGGGATAAGGTGAGTCTGTACACAATCAAACCTTTCAGGACCACACACTCAGGACAAAATGAGAAGTTACCTATTACCAGCCTCTGAGACCTCTACTTAAAAACAGAGACTCTGAATGAAAACTCCTCCCACCTATTCAAAATCCCACAGGTGGATTAGCAACTCCTGTTAGTCAACAGTATCAACGGTATCAAATAGATCTAACAAAATCAATATGGGCACCTGACCTGTATTTCATTAACATCAATTATATCATGGGTGTCAACTCTGAGTAAATCATGGGTGATGGAGATTTAATTAGCCACCAGTCTGACATGAAAAAGCAAGAAGTGCTGATTAGTTATCTGTAGCCCTTTGTTCGACCCATGCACAATCAAAGGGATACACAGATGTTGATGAGCTGTCTACTGCCCAGATATAAGTCTCTTTGAGCCAGATTTTAAAAGGTATTTAGGAGCCTAACTCCCACTGATTTCAACACAAGTTAAGCACCTAAATACATTTGAAGATCTGGGCCTTCCGATCTTTTATACCCTTGCCCATATTCATGGGTAGATGTCACGGAAAGACTGGGTGTGCAGACAGGGTGAGTGAGAAATGTTAAGAACTAAGGTCAGAGGGAGGAAGCTCAGGAACTGTGAAGTCAGAGAGGGAGCCAAACTTTGTCCATATGAGGTCAAGTTGGTCCAAGATCAAGCAAGAAGGGAGGAAGAATTCAATCAGAAAAATGTGAATGACAACTGAGAATTGTTTAAGAACACCTTACTAATGCCCCAAAGCCACAATCCTACAACTGGGGCAGAAGGCTATACTGGTTAAAACACTGACCTGGTTTAGAGGGGAAGTGAAGGCAGCTATGATTTTTTTTTTCTTTTAAAAAAATATGTAACAAACTGAAGAAAGGGGAAGTTAATAGTAATGAATATAAATCAAAAGTCAGGAATTGTAGAAAATTGGTAAGGGATGTAAAGGGACACACAGCCTATGGCCAGCAGAGTTAAGGACAATAAGCAGAATTTTTTAAAATATATTAGAAACAAAAAGAATCCTGACAGTGGTATTGGTCCGTTACAAGGTGGAAATGGTAGATTATCAATAATGATGCAGACAAGGCAGAGGTGTTCAATAAATATTTCTGTTCTGTACTTGGAAAAAACATGCTATAGTCTTATCCTACGGTGATGATAATATTCTTTCCATTCCATTAATATCTCTGGATGATGTCATACAGAAGGTGCTAAAGTTAGACATTTTTGAATCAGTGAGTCCAGATAACTTGCATCCAGTAATTTTAACAGAGTTGGCTGAGGACCAGTTGTTGGACCAGTAATGTTAATTTTCAATAAGTCTCGAAGCACTGGAAAAGTTCTAGAAGATGTGAAGAAAGCTAATGTGCCAATTTTTTAAAAGGATAACCAGATGAGCCAGGATTTAGAGGCCTGTCGGCCTGCAATCAATCCTGGGCAAGTTATCAGAGGGGCGACTTGATTAATAAAAAATTAAAGGATGTACTTAATGCAAATCAACATGGGTTTATGGAAAATAGATCGTGTCAAACTAACTATCTTTTTTTGATGAGATTACAAGTTTGGATGATAAAGGTAATAGTGCTGATGTAATATACTTAGACTTCTATAAGGCATTTGACTTGGTAGCACACAACATTTTGATTAATAAAGTGGAATGATATAAAATGAACATGGATTAAAAATGGCTTGATAGGTCTCAAAATGTAGTTGTAAACTAGGATGGTCATCAAGCTGGTGTATTTCCAGTGGGATCCTGCAAGGATTGATTCTTGACCCTATGCTATTTAACATTTGTATTAATGAGCTGGAAGAAAACCTAAAATTATCACTGAAAAAGTTTGCAGATGCCACAAAAATTGGGGGAGTGGTAAATAATGAAGAGGACAGATCACTAATTCAGAATGATCTGGATCTCCTGGTAAAATACGTGCAAGCAAACAATATGTGTTTTAATATGGCTATTTAATTCTATAAACAAATAATGTAGGCTATACTTACAGGATGGGGGACTCTATCCTGGGAAGCAGTGACTCTGAAAATTTTTTTGGGATTGTGGTGGATAATCACCTGAACATGAGCTCCCACTGGGATACTATGGCCAAAAAAGCTAATGAAATCCTGAGACGCATAAGCTGGGAAATTTGAGTAAGAGTAGGTTTCAGAGTAGCAGCCGTGTTAGTGTGTATCCGCAAAAAGAAAAGGAGTACTTGTGGCACCTTAGAGACTAACCAATTTATTTGAGCATAAGCTTTCGTGAGCTACAGCTCACTTCATTGGATGCATTCAGTGGAAAATACAGTGGGGAGATTTATATACACAGAGAATATGAAACAATGGGTGTTACCATATACACTGTAACGAGAGTGATCAGGTAAAGTGAGCTATTACCAGCAGGAGAGCGGCGGGGGGGAAACCTTTTGTAGTGATAATCAAGGTGGGCCATTTCCAGCAGTTGACAAGAACATCTGAGGAACAGTCGGGCGGGGGCGGGGCACGGAATAAACATGGGGAAATAGTTTTACTTTGTGTAATGACACATCCACTCCCAGTCTTTATTCAAGCCTAAGTTAATTGTATCCAGTTTGCAAATTAATTCCAATTCAGCAGTCTCTCGTTGGAGTCTGTTTCTGAAGTTTTTTTGTTGAAGAATTGCCACTTTTAGGTCTCTAATTGAGTGACCAAAGAGATTGAAGTGTTCTCCGACTGTTTTTTGAATGTTATAATTCTTGACGTCTGATTTGTGTCCATTTATTCTTTTACATAGAGACTGTCCAGTTTGGCCAATGTACATGGCAGAGGGGCATTGCTGGCACATGATGGCATACATAACGTTGGTAGATGTGCAGGTGAACGAGCCTCTGATAGTGTGGCTGATGTGATTAGGCCCTATGATGGTGTCCCCTGACTAGATATGTGGACAGAGTTGGCAACGGGCTTTGTTGCAAGGATAGGTTCCTGGGTTAGTGTTTTTGTTGTGTGGTGTGTGGTTGCTGGTGAGTATTTGCTTCAGGTTGGGTGGCTGTCTGTAAGCAAGGACTGGCCTGTCTCCCAAGATCTGTGAGAGTGATGGGTCGTCCTTCAGGATAGGTTGTAGATCCTTGATGATGCATTGGAGAGGTTTTATTTGTGGGCTGAAGGTGATGGCTAGTGGCGTTCTGTTATTTGCTTCGTTGGGCCTGTCCTGTAGATCTCTCTCAAGCATCTGCTGAAGTGAAGAAACAGATTGACAGAGCCAGAAGAGTACCCAGAATTTTAACATTCAAAAACCAGTCAGAGAACACTTCAATCTCTTTGGTCACTCAATTACAGACCTAAAAGTGGCAATACTTCAACAAAAAAGCTTCAGAAACAGACTCCAACGAGAGACTGCTGAATTGGAATTAATTTGCAAACTGGATACAATTAACTTAGGCTTGAATAAAGACTGGGAGTAGATGGGTCATTGCACAAAGTAAAACTACTTCCCCATGTTTATTTCCCCCCCCCCCCCCCGACTGTTCCTCAGACATTCTTGTCAACTGCTGGAAAAGACTGGATGTTTTTCTAAAAGATCTGCTCTTGGAATTATTTGGGAGAAGTTCTATGTTCCATGTTCCATGGAAGATCAGGCTAGATGATCACAATGGTCTATTCTGTCCTTGGAATCAATGATTTTATGTATCTAGAAGAAGTAGGTGGGACCAAGGGAGTGGGACCTTAAGGGGCTGGATGAGTCATTGTAACAGGTTGTTGCCTTCTCCTGCCTTCATGCCCACAGAAACCTGAATAGACTCCACTGGTTGGGTGTCCACACCATGGTGTTTACTTATGTTCCCTCCACCAACATCTTTACAATTTTGTGCAGCAATGCTATTTACAATGTCCTTTGTATCCCCAGCCCTTTTCTCAGGGCCCAAGAGAAGAAGAGGTCTCCCTTCCTAGAGGTCTCAGACTCTGGGCTCAGCTAGCCCTGTTCCTCCCACAGTGGAACTTCCTTCCTGTGCCTTTATTTATCAGTCCTCAGCTGATGGGTTAATTAATTCTTTAGTCCACCCAGCCTGCAATCCTGTTTAGCTAATTACACTTCATTCCCCAATCAGCCCTTTCTGGGGTAGCTAATTAGTGCCAGAGTGATCAGAGTGCAGGTTCAGCTGTTAGCTCCAAGCACTCGGTCATAGACATCAATCAGAATGTTAAAGTCACTGAGGGTGGGGGATTGAATGGATAAGAAGAGGGAGAGCAAGGTGTCAAAATCAGGGACTGATATTAGGGAGGATTCTGGGTGGTAATAAATAATAGTGACATGGAGGGACAGGGGAACGAAGAGCTTGGTGGAATGTAGCCTGAAGGGGGACAAAGTGTGGGAGACTAACACAGCCACTGTTGTCCTTTTTGAAGGGCCCAGTGGACTGGCTGTGAGAGACAGAGAGGCTTCTGTGGGAGAGTGCAGTTGCAGAGGCAGCATCAGACTGTGTAAAAAAAGGCAGTAAGAGATCATGGTGAGTTTCTTAGAGATGGAGTGGGCATTCCAGAAGGAGCCAAAGGAGTGAGGACGGAAGATAATGGGGGTGAGGTTGGTTAGTGGGATGGATGTGATGTCAGAAGAGGGTAGAGAATGTGGATATGCTGGGCATGAACAGTGGGCTTTGATTGGGAAACTCTCACCAGGGACATGGAAGAAAACGAGGCAGATGAAGAAACAGAGGTGGTACAAGGGTTGATGAAGGTTTAGCATCAGAAGAGTGAGAAGAAAAGGTAGATCGAGTGAGGGCAGGGAGAAACGTGTTCACAGAAGGTGGAGGACGTCTGGAAGAGGAGATGCAACTGAGAAGATGTGTCACCAGAGTAACGGGGAGGCTGCATGGAATAGGAGCAGTACAACATCCAGTGTAAAAAAAAAAAGACATAATACATAAAAAGTTATTGGCAACATGGAGATAGCAAGTAGGAGCCTGAGGGTATGTCTACACTGAGCGCAGCATGTATAGACATACCCAAGCTAGGTTTGATCTAGCTAGCTTGAAAAGCTATAACAGTGAAGCTGTGGCAGCTTGGGCAGTACCACAATCTTCATAAACCTGCCTGGGACCCTGAATATGTACTCAGGAGGCTAGCCCATGTTGCCACCCCTGCTGCTGCACCTTCATTGCTAATGTTCTTTGAGATACATAGATCAAAGCCCTCTTAGGTATGTCTACACATGCTGCAATCATGTCTTTGATTACAGTGTAGACATGCACTCTGGCTGTTTGGATTAGATGGCATCTGCTGGAGCAGGACTACTAAACTCCTAGATTCAAGTCTGTCAGGGTTTCAAATGAACTAAGAGATGGGAGAAATACTGTTTTCGTTTAACTGAAACATCTGTGCTGCTCATAATAGAATTTGGTTTTGCGGTATCTCTTTTTTTTAAAAAAACTAGGAAAATACATACTAAAAGCTACTTTCAAAGACCATTGTTTAGGATGCGAAGTCAAGGAATTGAAAGTTGGTATTATTATTAGCTCTATTAGTATTATTATAGTGCCTAGGGGCCCTAGTCATAGGCTAGGGGAGTACAAGTAAACAATGAGGTCCGTGGTCTCTGCACATCAGCAGCCTAACTGTTGTCAAGTTTTGTGTGGATATCACGACATAGGAGAGTTTTGAGGAGGGATTTGAAGGTGGGGAATGAAGTAACTTTGCAGATTTTTGCAGGGAGCACTTCCCAAGCATGTGGGGCAGCAGGGGAGAAAGCACAAAGTTGCTTATTTGAAAATTTTACAAGTGGACTGTGGAGGATGGTACCCTGGGCATCGGAGGGGAGCATCAACAGATCAATATGAAGGTCCCACAAAAGCTAGACCTTGTGACACACATGAATTGAAGATGAAGCCTTAGTTACAGGCGCAAGTGACAAACACGATGGTGATCTTGTCCACTGTAACTGAGAAAGGAGGCAGGGAAGAGGACTTGGGGCTCTTGGAGCTCTGTTTTAGGCATATTTAGCTTGATTTGACAGCTAGCCATCCATGAGATGTCAGAGAGACAGGCCAATATTTTAGTTTGGACAGAAGGAGTCAGCTTTGGAGCAGAGAGGAAAATCTGTGGGTTAACAGCCTAGAGAAGGTAGTTGAAATTGTGTTTGTAGATGAGACTGCTCAGAGATAAAATGTGGAGGGAGAAGAGAAGGGAATCAAAGACAGAGCCCTGTGGAACCCCCAGAGAAAGTTGATAAATGCTAGATTTAAGTTTGCCCATTCAACCTTAGCTCTGCCCCCTTGTACATATGCACTACGGTACAGTCACATGGTTACATACCAATTTACCATAGGATCCCTACCTCATTCAGTGCATAGGAGACAAAGCAAAAGATACACAAGCAACCTCTAATCAGGTATTTCCTAACTTTCAAGTGCTTGCGTGCAACCTAAATAACATTCTTCTCACATACTTTTTGTATTTAATTTTATACATGTATATGTAGAGCTGGAACTCTACTTTTGAAAAAAAAACACAGTTTTCTTACTAAAAATGCAGTTTGGTTGAAATGGAAACACATCAATTTTGATGAAGTTTTTGATGGGACAATGTCTAAATCATTTTAACTTTCTCATTTCATTTCAATATGGTAATTTTTTGATGTGATCATTGTGTTCAGACATATTAATTCAATAGTTTATATATTATATTTAATATTTTTAAAGTCTAAACAAATGAATCAAAATGATAATGTCAAAATGACATGTTTGTTACCTCACTGAAACTACATGATTTAACATCATCCAAGTGAAATGTTTTGACTATGCCAAACATTTGCCCCCCACCCTCATTGCATAAGACATTTTGAAATTTTGGGGTTTTGTTCCAATTCTAGGCAATTTTTTTAAAATGTTGATGTCACAGAGTAGCTGGTCCTTGTGAGTAGATCAGGCCCAGTTCCCCTGTGTCAGAGCAGGTGGGCCCAGTTGAGCCAATTAAAGGGAGCAGGGCTACATCTGGGACTATAAAGGCCTGTCACAGAGTAGGAAGCGGAGCAGTGATTGGGGCAAGCTGTGCCTGGGGACAGGAGTGGTGCTAACTCCAGTGATGGGTCCCTGAAACAAAGGGCCAGGTGCCGAAGGAGGTACCCCTGAGCCATAGGCGCCAACTTCTGCTGGCGCCGGTGGGTGCTTGACCCCCCTCTGTCCCCAGCCCCACCCCAACTCCACCCCTGCCCCTCCCCCATTCCAACCCCTTCCCCAAAGTCCCCGTCCCAACTCTGCCCCCTCCCTGCTCCTATTCCAACCCCTTCCCCAAATCCCTGCTCCTATTCCAACCCC
Source organism: Eretmochelys imbricata (assembly GCF_965152235.1). Taxonomy (NCBI): domain Eukaryota; kingdom Metazoa; phylum Chordata; order Testudines; family Cheloniidae; genus Eretmochelys; species Eretmochelys imbricata. The sequence continues at coordinate 209,520,928 of NC_135572.1, forward strand.
TTCCCCGCCTCCTCCCCTGAGTGTGCTGTGTTCCCGCTCCTCCCCCCTCCCTCCCAGAGCTTGTTACGCCACAAAACAGCTGTTTTGCAGTAGCAAGCGCTGGGAGGAGAAGTGGGGATGCAGTGTGCTCAGGGGAGGAGGTGGAGGTTGAGGTGAGGTGGGGCGGGGATCTTGCACCAATTTTTCCTCATAGGTGCTCCAGCCCCGGAGCACCCACAGAGTCAGTGCCTATGCCCTGGGCCGGTGTTCCGGAAAGGTAGAAGAGCTGTCTGAGAGCTGAGCTGGCTGAATGAGAACTGACTGTGAGAAGGGAGCTGGCTGGGATTGGGAAGCTGCAAAAAAGCAGGATTACCAGTCACCCCTGGGAGGGGAGGCCATGAAACCTTAAGACAAAGGGTGAGCTGAGGAACTTATGTTTGGACAAATAAACCTATTTAAAGAAGACTGGGCATGGCAGTGAGTGCTTGTTAAGCTAGGGAGAAACCCTTCCATGTCATATATGGCGGAGAATGAAGGCACTTTGATTAACCATTTATACACTGAGGATCTTTAGTGCCCAATGAAGAGGGGGAAAAGAGAGCCAGAATATCACAGACTGACCTCTGACCACAGGGGGAGGGGGGCACTGGGATGGCAGCTACTATATTACAGTTGATATTTCCCACAGAACAGAAATTCAGGTTTCTGACTAGTTCTATGTTTGAGTGTGCATTGATGGCACAATCTTAAGCACCCCGCCCTCATCTTCGGTCACTGAGGGGAGAGGGGAGGAAATAACCTCTTGTGACACCACTGCTGTTTGTGGCCTTTGTCTCCTGCCACAGAGATGCACAGCCTCATTTTCATGAAATGGTGGCAAACCCCAGGATCCAAAATGATCTTGGTGTGGTTGTTTTCTCTTATCTGCCTTTTTATACATTGGCAAGTCCCCAAGGACTGTCATCAGTTTCCAACAGTGAAGGCATTCTTACTTTTGAACAAAAAAAGGGCCCCGGGCTCCCTACAGCGATTTAAAGGTCCCGGGGCTCCCTGCTGATGACGCCACTACCATGCCAGCGGCCAGAGCCCCAGGGCCTTTAAATCACCACCAGAGCCCTGAGGATCCCGGCCAATGCCACTTCTACGCTGGGGCTCTGGCAGCGATTTAAAGGGCCCCGGGGCTACTGTCACCTACTGTCACCGGCCGACGCTACTGTCACCTCGGCCCTTTAACTCACCCCGGGTGGCGTGGGCCGGGCAGTACTAAAAGGCTGGCTGGGGCATTTTGGCCCCACCCCTTCCGTCCAAGGCCCCGCCCCTTCCGGGGGCCCAAAGCTCCCACCTTGCCTAGGACCCCGGCTGCCCTGCATACCAGTAAGTCATTGAAGTTATTTTCACCCCTGTCTAGCAAAAATAGATTTGATATGCACAACCACCTGTTTACCTGCAGTATCTTCTAGTAAGGCTGTATCAGGGAAGTGAGAATAATAGTCCAGGGGAAGTATATAGTTTTTGAGCCAATTTTGTTCCAGGGAGCCAATTTTTCCTGTGCCACCAACATAGGCTCTTTCGCTTGACTTAGTCTGTATTTTTAGCATAGGCAACAAACCTTGACAGCTTTCTCAAAGTTGCTGTTCATTTGAGGCCAGTATAAAATAAGGCCTTTCCCCTTAGATTTTTCTGTCCCTAAATGGCCTTCATGCATCTTTTTAAACATATTTTTCTTTAACACCTTAGGAATCATCATTCTGGTGCCTTTAAACAAAATCCCATCTAGTATCAAGAGTTTTCCCTTAAAATGATAATAGGAGCTAGGAATATCCAAGTCTGGCCACCCTGTGCTAAGATAATAACCTTAATTACATTTGGCAGGTCTCTTCCTGAGCAACAGCTCTGCCAATCACAGTCCACGTCACCTGAGACTGAACAGGAGTTTTTATCAGATTGGCATGTACAAAATCTAGCTCGGAACTTTTCTCGACTGCACTTTTGTGAAACGCTCTAGCGTATGTCTGCAAACACCAAACCTCTCCCTGGTTTGTACTCAATTTGTAAATCACACATTTTCAGCTGAAAAAATAATCTCTATATTCTCCCAGGGTGGGAGAGGAAAGCCTCTTTTGGCAACGGCAATAAGTGGTTTATGGCCAGTTTCAGCTCACACAACTAAATGAAGATGGGAAGCTTTTTACACCCTTGGTTTGAAGCCAAAGCCTCCTCTATTGGAGCATTTTTGACACTCAGTTTTTGTTAGCACCTGTGACCTATACGCCTCTAGTCTCCAATTTTGATGGAGGAAGACTATGCCAATACATTCCTTGGAGGAATCTGTGGGCAACTTATTTTGTGCTCGCAGTCATAGTACCCCAGGACTGGGGCCTCTTTAATTAACTCTTTCTTTTTCTCACACTCTTTATTAAGATTTTTATCCCATGTTCATTGGACATCTTTGCGCAGTAGCACTGTCAGGTTGCTGGTTCAGGAAGCTAGACGAGGCTCAAATGTCCCACCCATAGTTCACCATTCCAAGGGCTCTTTGTACCCCTTGTCATAGTTTCAGGGTAACTGCACCTGTATCCCCCTTCTCCTTGGTCCCTCCAGGGCACCCACTTAAGGTTTCCAACTCCCAGCTGTCACTTCTCTTAGGCAGAGATGCACATCTCTCTCCCTCCTGACCAGGGTTTTAAGGTTGCATACACTGTGATATCCCCAGCAAGCCAGGCTGCGTAAAGGCCCATGCCTGGTCTTTGCATTCTCTCAGAGGGCTGCAAACTGTCTTTTGCCAGCAGTTACAAGTTACCACCCAGCTCTTTCTAAACAGGCACCTCTATTCGCAAGGTAAAAACATGACAGAGAAAACATGCAAAACAATAAAAGTTCCTATACACGTGCTAAAAACTTGCCAGAGGTCACCCCATCCATCCTATGAGTCCCTGCAGGCCACTGTCTCTCCAACCCTTCAGCAAGGGTTGGGGTCCTTGGAAAGAAGGTCCTGTCCATTTGCTGGATCAGTCAGAAGACCCCGAGGCAGTTTAAACCCAGCCTTTTGTCTGTTGGTCTCTGGAAAACCCAGGCTGAACCAATATATGCAAGCCTCCCCAGGGAAATGGCACCTCCAGAGAGGTGCCTATAACTAAGTGATTCATCTTAATCACCCACCACTGTTTTTGTTTCCTGGAGGAGTTGGGGTAGCCCTCCCTCCTTGAGTTACAATCCCTGGCCGACAGTGATACATAAACTTAACACAATATGGTCCCCAAAGATATTTTATGGGATTTCAATATCTGTCACACCTCTTCCTAGTCTGTTAGGACAAGCGTGTTGGTTATTGTCTTTCCCTGTATGCCTTGCTGTGTTCACTTCTCTCCCAGGTAGGCTATTTCTGTTACACAGAATTTTCATTTTGTTTGTGTTACTTTAGCCCAGCAGCTCTGGCTCTTTCCAAACCTTCCTGGAGTCTCTGGTCATGCTCTTTCAATGTCTTTCCTCAGATCAAATTTAATCTGGGGCGCCCTTAGCACCCTCTGTACCATCAAAAGTGTAGTGTATTGTCTGGTGACACACTTCAACAAAACCCCAGCGGCACTCTGTGGAAATGGTGGCTCCCAAGGGGGTGTTGAATGTGCACACACGTGTTCTGTTTTTCTAAGGGCACCTGCCAGAACCCTGCTGATGCAACCAGCCTAGACAAATAATTGGCTTCAGCCAACTCCCCTAAATTTCTCTCCATGTAGGCAGTAGGAAATGTTCCTTTTTAACATATTCATTTAATTCTTCGGGGTCTATACGTAAGCAAAGGAGTCCACCTTTTGTTTTCTACAATGTCCAATGGGTGTACCCTTTCTGTTGGTTCTTCTACTCGTATGGTGGTTTTTCAGGGCAATCGGCCCATCCAGCTCCTCCTGTGGCCTCTGCCTTAGGGTGAGAGGAACTTTCCTAGGGTTGTTAATTGTGGGGCAGTTGGGCTTTTTCAGCTCAATTCTGTACACTGTTGAGAACTTCCCTATTGCCTGGAAGATGTCTTCAAACTCTTCTGGGGCTAGATCCTTGGCCCTGAAGGAGTCTTAAATCCATCTTAAATGGCCCCTTAAGGACTCACCCTGCATAGGCAATCCTTGGATGACACAGAACCGGGCCATAATAGCACTTCCTACACTGGCCTCTCTCCTAGCCTCCTGTGTAGAGGCATGTGGACTGGGGATGTCACCAGGGGCTTCCATGGTATCCAGCTGCCAGGCCAGTCCTTGCAGTATGTGTTCACTGCAAACAAACAAACAAAAAAAAACCCACAGCAGCAAGTCTCAGAGCCCGGATCAACTGACTCGGGCCTGCGTGGCTTGCTCTGTGGGGCTAAAAAGAGCACTGCTGATGTTCCCACTCGGGCTGGAGCCTGGGCTCTGAAAACTGCTGAGGGGAGAGGGTCTCAGAGCCGGGGCTCCAGCCCGACAGGAAGATCTACACTTCTATTTTTTTAGCCCTATAGCTCAAGCCTGAGTCAGCTGACATGGCCCAGAGACTCACTGTTGTGGGGTTTGGGGTTTTTTTTTTTTGCAGTGTAGCTGTACCCCTCCAGACCACTGACAGCAAGATTAGTTACAACAGCCCTGAAGCTGCTTTTATTTATATCAGGGACTGGCCTGGCAGTCAGACAGCCCCAGATTTGGGGGAACATAAAAGCAGTTTAAAGCCACATTTGCATGACTCCCTTTCTGAGCTATGCCAAGCATAGCTCAGCTGCAGCTCTAGCCCTGGGTCTCAGAGTTTAGTAAGGCATTTGAAGGTGTTTCATGAAACCTTCATTTCAAAGTAAATTAAAATTGTCATGTACAGAAACTATCAAGTGGACTGAAAACTGGCTGAAGGTGTATTAATGATAAACAACAATGTATTAAGTTGGCAGAAGGTGACTGGTGAGATGCTGCATGTGTTAAGGATGACTTTATTTGACATTTTCGTTAATGATTTGGAAAAGAGTGTAAACAGCAACTTAATGAAGTCTGCAGATAATACTAAAATGGGAGGGTCGTATCCAGTAATAACACTGTAAATACACCAAGGAAAGAGAAATAATACAAAGAGATCAGAGAGATCAGAAACATGGGCACAATGTGACAAAATGAAATTCTACTTTGCAAAAATATAAACTCATACATATGGGGAAAATTATCTGAAACACATTATTCACTGGGAGAAACCTGGAAATAGGTAGTGCTGGAAGAGACCTAACTTTGATAGCGGACAGCAAATTAGACATGAGTTTGCAATGTGTCAGCAAAAAAGGTCTTTGCAGTTTTAGGCTGTGCACACAAAGGCACCACATCACAGAGCAGGGAGATAATAAACCCTCTCTGCACATGCTTGGTGTGACCACACCTGAAGGACTAAGGGACTTTGAAGTCACTGGAGCTATGCCAATTAACACCAGCTGAAAATCTTGCCCATTGTGTTCAGTTCTGGTCACCTTGTTATCAGAAAGGTATTGACAAGTTGGAAGTGTTCTGAGAAGAGGACCATAAGTTATCAGGGAACTAGAAAGACTGACAAAAATGATTAAATGAACTAAATATTAGAAATGGTTGAATACTGCAAAAAAGCATTCACAAATGTTCATCCAAATTCCAAACAGCTGGTTAGTTTGACTGTAGTTTGATATCCATGAACATTCACATATTCGTAAGAAATCTGGGGAATGGCTGTTCTTTGTATCAGTGGAGATATTAACGCATAGAAGGCATTTGTGCACAAACAAGCGTATTCACTACAGAAGCCTTTCTCAGCATGTTCTCCTAAAACTAACCTATATTTAAGCACCAAAATAAGTGAGCTGTTTGTCAGAGGTTACTGACCCTGCACAACTGCTATGGACGTCTGCAGGACCTGCTAGAAGTTCAGCACCTCTGAAAATGACCCTCTTTTATCTCGCCGTTCAAACATGGATTTAGGAGCTTAATTGTAGGCATCCATGTTTGACTATTTTAGCCTGGATCACCTAAAGTCACCATGAAAATCTTGACATTTTCCATTCTGTCATCTTTTATTTGAACATTGACGCTATGTTAAACCTGTTTACTGCAATATCATTTGAAAGAAATTCCAGAAGCTGAAAGTTCTCTACCATTCCATGTCAAAACCATCAAGGGCCTGATCCAAAATCCATCGAAGTCTACGGGAATCTTTTCATTGATTTCAATGGGCTTTGGATCAGGTCCCAATTGGCAGCATCTCCTTCATTAACTCTAATTAAATTCAATTGTCTGAAATTGCACAGTAGACAAATGAATTCCTCTCCACCACCACTACCACCCTGCATTGTTTGCAGGCCAGATCCCTTTAATACCTTTTGTGGGGCTTACAACATTTAGTGGGATATTTAATTGTTATAGGTATCTTCTGTCCAATCTGGATCCCAGCTGTTGAGCTCTGACTGATCATTGTTAAAGCACAATGCACAAAGCAACAACCAGAGAATCCAGAGGAGTCAGTTAATCTAAAGCACCCAACACATGACTACAGATGTCAGTGAGTTGATCAGACCTTGAAAATAGCAGTCAGATACGCCTCAGCAGCAGTCAGGAGACTACAAAAACCCATATGAATCATTAGTCTCCAAGGCCATAAAGTACTGCACCTGCTCTGCAATGGATGGCGACATCATAGCCCCTGTTCCAAACACACCAAGTGATGGTCTGACCACATAACTATTAGAGACCCAAATAACTTACATCACATATAAAGATGAGGTTTAACCTATGGCCATTCCTGTAGGAGACTATGAGTCCCAGACAGTCCTTCACTTCCACAAGATGCCACTAATGTATAAGGACTTCTAAAAAAGCTCGAAAAACTCAGTTGTGAAATCTGCGTTGAACCTAGTGAGCTAAGCACCATGAAAATAGTGAACTTTTACCTTGCTGTAGTGGCACAAGTCATGGCCAGATGCTCAGGTAGATTCATCTGCATGGTTAGCCATCTTGTGTACGGCAAGTAGGATAAAACTATTGCAACTACACCGCCGTCTCCACCTCTACCTTCTCCCTAAGATTGATCAACCATTTTGATGCCCAACTGGAATCAACATCATGCAACCAAGACTCAGCAAGACATACCAGATCCCATGGTCACTTCATGAATCATGAAGTACACTAGTCTTATTCATATGAGACCTGGCATCACTCAAACAAAAATTTATGCAACAGAAACCTGAATTATTCATTCCAACGTAGCTACATGAGTGTTTCTCAGTAGGATATAGGGTATTTTACCAACGGAGCCTAAGATGAGATGCCTTCTGACATACCTTGGTCTTATCTCCCCTATGGAGAGTTGTCTTAATGGGTAGCTTCATACCCACTATCTCAGCTACTTCACCATATGATTCACTTGTGCTATAACCTCCCCAGTTGGACTCTCTCTCTTTCGTGCATGTCAGCAAAGACAAAGCAGTACCTAAGCACTCAAATAATGGGATCTCTCAGCTCCCTTTCTCTAAAGTGGAACAAATCAAACAGAGACAATGAAATAGTACTCCTCACTGTCAAAACACTCCAAAAACTCACCCAGAGAAGCATGCTGTAACCACTGGTGGAGAGAAGGAAATGAAATGATGGGTAGGTAAAATGGGGAAGAGCTCATCTGATGAAACAAATAGCAACTCTCCATACTCAGCAGATACAAATAGTGCCATTAGGCTCTACCCTGCACTTCAGATGCTATCAGAAGCTGCTGGTGCCAGCACAGACCCTGTCTTTATGCTTTTGCCTCCATTCCAAGCACCCATAGGCAAGTTTTGCAGTAAGAATTTTACTGCCTTATGTTATTTTTCTTGACTTAATGCATATTCCCTGCAGCAAGGCAGGTACATTGAAATAAATCATATTTTCCATCATCCTTGGGAATTTAGTATCACTATGAAACTGAGGTTTATAAAATTACCTCCCGTCCCCAAAGATAACAGGATTTGTAAAATCATTCATGGCAACCATGACTCATGGGTAGCCTGGAACATCTTCCCCAGGTGAGGGCTTGAAAGTGGTTATCAGACCACATCATGTCTCATCTTTTGTAAACAAAGTAGAGCAGAAGAGAAAAACGAGGACATCAGTGGAATGCACTTAAGAGAAATAGATACATGCACCAAAGAAAAATGCTTTGATATTTAAAATATTTATGACTTTAAAAGGCATGAAAAATGATACTATCCATTAACTAATAGACATTCTGCCTTTGTGATGTAGCCTCCATCCCTAACTAAAAACACATCTCTGCTCTGCCTTTGAAGCCAGACGCAAACATGATTAAATTTGAGGATTAGGTAGGGGAGAGTGTTTATGTCCCATCACTTATTGTATCTCTTTAGTGCACATAATGGCTCATGAAAATCTGATTGTACATATTACTTGCTTCACTTACTCTTGTTGAGCTGAGATTCTGATCTTCTGCTGTGTCACCCTGCTGCATGCTATAATGTGCAAGCAGAAGGAATTTAAATTTAAGGACACTTGACCTCTGCTCTCAGCAACAGCTCCTGTAGTGTGTTCATAATTTACAAATTATATGTTGTTCAGTCCCTAATTTGTGTAAGAAAAGGAAAAATATTGGCTCTAGATCTTGTGGTGTGTAAGTCACTGTAAATGAGAGGAGAGCATATTACTTACAACTTCTGCATTTCAGTGCCTGAATAGCCTAATACTACCTGTGTATTTGTGTCATGCAGCTACCTAGAGTCGGAAACTGAAAAGACGGAGGCTGATTCTTTATTGAGACCCTCAAGTTCCTTGGCAAAGTGTCTCTCTGCTATTTGGAATGAATAAAAAGACACCAAATATATACATTTTTTATGCAGGAAAATAATACATCCCCTACTTTACATGAACCTGTACAAATCGGCCAGGACAGACAGGATCCATTCTTCCTTTTCCTCTCTGTTCTAGTCAACATCACCTTCATGTAGCGTTGAGCCTAAACTGAATTTAGGATCAAACACACTCACATTCAGGTTTTTCAGATGGCCACACCCATCTTCCAGCTAAACACAAAGCTCCACAGGGACAGGTTCAGGGACACGAGATTAAGAGGTTCCCCCAAACCACTCCACTTTTGACTTGACTAGGCCCCATCCTCCAGTCACTCCTTTTCCTACAGTTATTCTCCCCCCCACACTTCATGGGCCTACCCTTTTCCATGCCTTCCTCCCCAAGGGCCTTTTGGCCTGGACTACAAATTTGGGCAACTTAGACCTCATGATTTCAGGGAGATGACAGATACTCTAGCCCGGACAGCAGAAAGTTATATCTCCACCAGGCATTCTGTGAGTGTCCATGAGACTACAGACCATATTAAACCTTTGTGAGACTGGGATGGGTTTTTTCCTTCATATTTCTCAAAGGAACTTGCATTTATTTGGAACTCAAAGTTGGTGTTTTGTTTAGTTTTTTTTTCCAGTGTGGTTGAGCTGTAGGGGCTATTCTAGTCTCGTCTAGTCTACCTAGGTTCTTATACAACCTTCATCATTGTAGTATCTGAACACTTTACAGTAGTACATGAAGTGACATGACTAGCATCTGTCACATGTAGTTCATTTTCTCATCCACTCCCATGGGGAGAATTGTGTGTGCAGTGGAGTGACTTGATCTGGTAGGTGTTTGTTTTTGAGGGGTTTTTTAAATGCATATGCTGCTCTGTGGTATGTGTGTTAGAGAAGGCACAGTTGAAGAAGTGCATCTTGCACTTGGAGCGGAAGGTGGTGGGGTTTGGGATGGCTCTTAGTGCCTGTGGAACTTCATTCCACAGTCTTGGACTAGTTCCCAAGAAAGCTCTGTCTACTGCACAGATAAGCTTTCCTCTGATGTTAGACAGTTCCATTATGCTAGAGGAGCAAAGTTGTTGACCATGGTCTCCATCCTGGAGTTTTAGGCAGTCTTTTAGATATGCTGGGCCAACTCCCTTGGGTACATTGATGATTAGGACTGAGACTTGGAACTTGATTCGACATTCTATGGGAAGTCATTGTAGGGATCAGTGAACAGGTTTGATGTGCTCAGAGAATCCTATGTTGCTGTGCTGAGGAGACATGCTGCACTATTCTATACTAATTGGAGCTTTCTAAGGGCTGAGGACTTCATACCCAGGTATATCACATTGCTGTATGCCAGATGGGAGCTAAGTCATCATTTGCCATGATCAGATGTTTTGTCCTAGCCAATCAGAGATAGAAAGCCTCACTTGTGGATGATGCTATGCCTCAGAGAGGAATGCAGGAGCATTCCCAAACTGTGGGCTGAACTGACCAGATGAAGGTGGATACCTTCAACTATAAAAGACACCACTATGACTGCAAAATCTTCACCATGCTTTCCTCTGCCCACCAGCATGAGCTCCCATCTTGGCTGGGTTCAGCTTCAACCAGGGGTTCTTTATTCATGAGCTGAGCTCGTCCAAGCCCTGGGCCATTTTAGTGTATTGGTATAGTTATATGTGGTGAAGGATAAACAGATCTGTGTGTCATCTGATCTGTTCTACTTCGAACAGGAGTTAATTCAGGGAAGTCCTGTGGCCTGTGTTATACAGGGGGTCACAGTTTAAGGCCAGAAGGGACCTCCAGATCATTTATTGCAACTTGTATATCCCAGGCCACCAACAACACCACTCAGCCACCCACACACTAAACCCAACAACTGGAATTAGACCAAAGTATTACAGCTCCCAGGAGACTAAACTATTGTGTGCCACAGGCAAAGAACAGAAGGTCAGACAAGATGTTGACAATGGTCCCTTTTGGCCTTATAACCTATGAATTTGTGTACTGATAGGACTTGTATCCATGTTGTCTGACCAGTTCACCTAGTGGCTGTGTCTAAATATTGAATAAGACCTTAGAGAGAATTAATCCTCAAGGGACTTCAGTTGTCGGGGCTATCCAGGAGGACTGGGTGACACAGAGACAGACTCTGAAGAGGAAACTGGGCCTTCCCCAGATCCAAGAAACAGTAAGCCTTAGGGAGAGGTAGGCATGTGTGTAGACTGGTTTATTAAGATCTGTTTCCTCTATAATGCTTTGGTTTGCTTTAGGAAGGCTCTTTGCTCACTGTATTAACTACTTGTCTCTTACTCCTGCCGGGGACAGAACTGCAGGTACTGAAGATAAGTCTGATCTGTTTAGGTAACCATGGTTAGCACCTGGGGACTGCAGCCCAAGACCTGGTCTGAAAGCTACAAAATCACTGGGTTCCTTCATGCCTGACAAAGGTTGAGACTTGAAACCTAACAGAAGCACACTCAAAAAGATCAGGAGTGGTCAGAGGTGCAGTGAGCCCAGTAACCATGACAGAGTTAACAAGACACACTGACTGTCATGCATCAACAGAAATAACACCATCTTTATACAGGTGTCCAATAACTTTCAATGTGGTAAATAAGGAGAAGAGATCTGCATTACTATGCAAAGTCCTAAGAAACAGCCTTCCTGTTACAAGCTCGGAAAATGTATCTATTTTTACAGAGATTGAGGAAACTATAAAATAATTCCTATGGCTATAACTAGGGCTGCCAAGTAACTAAAAAAATTAATCGTGATTAATCGTGCAATTAAAAAAATTAATCATGCAATTAATCACACTGTTAAAGAATAATAGAATTCCATTTATTTAAATATTTTGGATGTTTTCTACATTTTCAAATATATTGATTTCAATTACCACACAGAATACAAAGAGTACAGTGCTCATTTTATATTATATATGATTACAAATATTTGCACTGTAAAATGATAAAGAAATAGTGTTTTTCAATTCACCTCTTACAAGTACCATAATGCAGTATCTTTATCATGAAATTTGAACTTACAAATGTAGAATTATGTACAAAAAATCACTGCACTCAAAAATAAAACAATGTAAAATTTTAGACCCTGCATGTCCACTCCGTCCTACTTCTTGTTCAGCCAATCGCTCAGACAAACAAGTTTGTTTACATTTGCAGGAGATAATGCTGCCCGCTTCTTGTTTACAATGTTACCTGAAAGTGACAACAGGTGTTTGCATGGCACAGTTGTAGCCGGCATGGCAAGATATTTACATGCCAGATGCTCTGAAGATTCATATGTCCCTTCGTGCTTCAAACACCCTTCCAGGGGACATGCGTCCATGCTGATGACGGGTTCTGCTCGATAACGATCCGAAGCAGTGTGGACCAACGCATGTTCATTTTCATCATCTGAGTCAGATGCCACCAGCAGAAGGTTGATTTTTTTTTTTTGGTGGTTCGGGTTCTGTAATTTCCGCAACAGAGTGTTGCTCTTTTAAGACTTCTGAAAGCATGCTCCACACCTCGTCCCTCTCAGATTTTGGATGGTACTTCAGATTCTTAAATCTTGGGTCGAGTGCTGTAGCTATATTTAGAAATCTCACATTGGTACCTTCTTTGCATTTTGTCAAATATGAAGTGCGCGTGTTCTTAAAACAAACAACATGTCCTGGGTCATCATCCGAGACTGCTGTAACATGAAATATATTGCAGAATGCAGGTAAAACAGAGCAGGAGACATACAATTCTTCCCCAAGGAGTTTAGTCACAAATGTAATTAACATATTTTTTTAAACGAGCGTCATCAGCATGGAAGCATGTCCTCTGGAATGGTGGCCGAAGCATGAAGGGGCATACAAATGTTTAGCTTATCCGACATGTAAATTCCTTGCAATGCTGACTACAAAAGTGCCATGTAAATGCCTATTCTCACTTTCAGGTGACATTGTAAATAAGAAGCAGGCAGCATTATGTCCTGTAAATGTAAACACACTTGTTTGTCTCAGCAATTGGCTGAACAAGAAGTAGGACTTGTAGGCTCTCAAGTTTTACATTGTTTTGGTTTTTTGAGTGCAGTTATGTAATAAAAAAAGTCTACATTTGTAAGTTGCACTTTCATGATAAAGATATTGCATTATGGTACCTGTAAAAGGTGAATTGAAAAACACTATTTCTTTATCATTTTACAGTGCAAATATTTGTAATAAAAATAATAATATAAAGTGAGCAGTGTACACTTTGTCTTCTGTGTTGTAACTGAAATCAATATATTTGAAAATGTAGAAAAGCATCCAAAACTATTTAATACATTTCAATTGGTATTCTATTGTTTAATAGTGCAATTAAAAGTGTGATTAATCACAACTATTTTTTTTTTGTGTTAACTGTGATTAATTGACAGCCCTAGCTATAACACTGTGTGGTTCCCATATGTACCTATAAATACGAAGTTGAAAAATCAGGGATAAGAATAAAAGAGCCTTTTCCCCCCCGACATCTCAACTACAGTGGCACTACAGTACTAGGATGCTGTAATAAAAGAAAAGTGATGAGGAACAGCTGAAAAGCTGACATAACCTAGAGATTTAATTCATGGATGAATTAATTGCACTATATTTAATAGTCCCAATATGAAATTGCAGAGAAATTGGTTTTGTTCCTGCTCTTTGGGAATCCACCAGAGGGAACTGTATCCCCTAATTAAGGAAGACTGATTTGATTTTTCAAGCCTTCTTTTGCCCCAATTCAAAACGATGAGAAATAAATGGTGTGCAGGGTAAATTGAAACCACATTTGAAATGCAAACAGGATTCAAACTTTGACTGCACTGGATGCTAACAGCTAAAGTTCTTTAATCATTTAAATGGAGAGTCAGCCAAGTGGAGAGTCAGCCAGAGAGTCAAGTTAAAATAAGAGAGAATTTCCTTCTATTCTTTCAGTGTGGACAAATCAATGTGCTGGGACAATGTGTGCTGAAACTGTACACATTTCCCACCTATTTTATAGGATTGATTTTGGATTGCAGAATAATTAGTTTATCACTGTATTTCTTAGAACTGTAGGGGAAGAGAGGGGGTTAAGACCAAGAGGTGATCGTACAGCCTTATGAGAGCCCAGGATTGGAACTGCAGAGAGGATAACTTGTAGTAATGATTTGAAACTGAACAAAAGAAAATGTAGGCTGAATAGCAAGAAAATGGTCAGATTGATTAGAATGCAGACTGGTTTTCAAAAAAGAAGTTATGGAGTCATTTAAAAGTAGGCTGAAAGAAGTCCTATAGAATAAGCTGTTGGAAATAGTCTTTCATTGGTCCACAGGAGAACTAGATGTGAGTTAATAATTCTTTTGCAACTCTATTTTGTGAAACTATACTTTTCCTGATATCTAAAGTTGATAAACAAAAGAAGAGAGAACTGCAAGTTTATTCAGAGAAAGGACAGTTCAGTTCTGCACCTTCTAATATATGCTATGGCTGGTTGATTGGAGGCATACTGCTGTGGTCAGGGTTTTATTGTGAGTTTCCTCCATTGCCGAAATGCCATGGTGAAAAACAGACTAGGGCTTTTTTTGCTAGAGAGAGGCTGAATGGGGAGACCTTTGATGGGTCCACAGATGAGTTGGATGATGATCCTTCTACTATCTACTGCTAGTGGCTTAAAAGTAGTTAATGCTCTTAGTCCAAACCAGTCTCACAGAATTTACCACAAGAAGGAGATGTTTTCCTCTAGTAATTAATATTTGTGTTTCAGAAACTACTCTCTGGTCCCTAATTTTGCCGGGACAGCCTGGGAACTTTCTTAGTTTGTCAGAAGAAAAGACAGAATCGAATTAAAATGTGAAAAACTGCTGGCAACCATTTCCACTTGCTGATGACACTGAAATAACTCAGTCCTTGGACATGGAGTACCAGAGCTCTGCCCAAATGAAGGCCACATTGGCAGTTTACTGGGAGTCTGTGAGGCAAGTCAGACAATCTGTGTATCTGTTCATGGAATAGTTTTTAATGTGGTGATGCAGCTCATGGGCACCACTTGTTATAGCTTTCACTGTGTTTTGCAGGTCAGAGTGGCTTTCTCCATTCACTGCTGGGGGCATAATGTATGACCTCAGCATACTCAGATACTATGCTGGCAACAATCAATGAGGGAGATGGCTCTGATCTACACAGAGCAGTGTATACCTCACTTGTCTAATACAGATGAGGTGGCTGCCCTCTGAGCATCCCTCCTCTGTCTCACATCTCCAAAATCCCACCATGCATGTACACCCTACCTCCCACCCAAGTGCAAGACATTGTATTTTACTAGTCTGGCTTTTACTTTCACAGTTATTAGGCTAACTGTAGTTTTAGATGAGTAATGCTGCATCTATCCATGGAGAGAAGGATAATCTCTGTCCTCTCTAGTTCAGTGGTTCCCAATGTGCAGTTAAATCATTGTGCTTCCTCCTTCTCCTCTGTACTGCCTGAGCATCTTTTGTGGGGCATTGAAAGCACAGAAGAGACAGTATCCCTGCACCACAATGACTCCTGGCTGCACGGAGCAGAAACTGCAGGGAAAGTTCTGTTCAGTTCCTGCAGCTCCTGCAGCCCTAGGGTGGATCATACTCAGTACAGACAGAATCTTCAGAGAAATTATCCACCAGACTGATAACAAGGTCTTCTGAGTATGTGCAAACAGGGATTTTCAGGGGCTTATGACTTGGTCAAATCTGGGTGGATTTTCACAAAGACAGCAAAAGGCACCTCCATGACCCCAGGAATAATCCCCTTCTTCAAGCATAGAGCTGCATGAGCTTATCAATGGAACAGTTGTAAGAATTTAGCATGGGAAGTGTCATTCCTGGAAACTACTGAAGCACTTTTGCTGCAACTTTCCAAAATATTCAGCCCAACACAGAGAGCGAGCATAGAAAAACTCATCCTGAATAATTAAAATCTGACAAAGTGATAGTCAACTGAAACTGGACCTTATAATCGGAAGTGTTAGGCAGCATTAAGTTTAAGACTTGCTTTCATCTGAACCTATAATAAAAGGGTAGATATTTGAGAGGACTTTCCTCCATGAACAGTATAGGAGGGGAAAGTGTTTTTCTGCAAAACCTGGGGCATATGCCCAAGAAACAAATCTGATAAGAAGAATCACTGCTGACTTAATAGTTTTGCCATCTGGTTTACATCACTCAGAATTATGTCAAGCCAGGCTCCCCACCAAATTCTTCCAAAGTCCCAATCCCAGCCTGCCATTACTGGATGCTAGAGTGAGATGACAGCATGAGCCATAGTTATTTGCTCGCTATAAAATTAAACAGTATAACCAACCTGGGCTAATAAACATTGTGATTGCTGTAGAAACTTGCACATGTTTACACAGGAAGTTTTTGCTTGGACTCACAAGATAATATGCTTCTCTCACCAACAGAAGCTGGTCCAATATCACCTCACCCACTTTGTCTCTCTAAACTTCAGACTGTGCACTTGCATAAAAATAATCAACTGCAAATAACCAGCTGGCAAAAATCATGCAAAAAGGCAGACCTGAAGGTCAATAGTGCTTTGGCCTGAATGCTGAATTGCAGGAGTACATGTTTCTTATTTTATTTTCCTCACTATCCTAGAAACAGGGCAAACACTACTTAAAAGAGAGAAAGCCATTATTATTTTAGCTTGAGTCGGTCACAAGTGAGCAGGAAAACTTTGGGAAGCAAGTGTTAAATACTCAGTCTCCTATCGGCCAGAATCTAAAACCAAGGGTGTCTTTATTTTCTACTTGAAAAAACCAAATATAGTAGCATTGGCCCTCTTTAATCTGTTTGTAATGGTGATGGCTGAACGCTTGAAAACCCTGAAGTTTGGTGAGTTTGCTAGACAATGTACATCCTAAAGGTAGGTGTGTTTACTGAGCGTGTGCAACTTGAGAACAATGTCAAAGGACACTGGTGATGATTTCAGCTGAAATGTATATTGGTCCAGTCTGGATTTATCTCAGTTTTACTTTCACACTGTGTACTAATGACTGGCAAGAATAAAAAGCATGGAATGAAGATTTCTAAGCATATTAGCAGACACTGGTAAAGGCACCAGGCTGTTTTATGCCCTTTGTGTCTGGCAGAACCCCAAGCAAAGGCTGTTTTTATACCAGCATTAATTGATATTTGTAAAGCAAAGCTGACATCTAGTGGGGAGAAAACGAACACAGGGAGCTTTCCTACCTATACCAGGGATGCCTGAGTGCATGACAGAAGGTAATAGTGCTTTTCCTCGTATAAAATTATACGTAATCAGTAGGCCACTTTATGCCAATACCATCTAACTGGAAAAGAAAGACGACTAAAGAGCACAGAAGTGAAGTGTGCTTTTTTTGGGCCCCTGCAAATGTAGTGATGAGTGAATGCCAGTGGGTACATTGCAGCATTCTCAGTGTATCACAGGCGTGAAGGTAGGAATTAAAGGTGCTTCATATGCTAATCTTAGCCCTGGTCTACACTAGGACTTTAGGTCGAATTTAGCAGCGTTAAATCGATGTAAACCTGCACCCGTCCACACGA
This sequence comes from Eretmochelys imbricata, assembly GCF_965152235.1. Taxonomy (NCBI): domain Eukaryota; kingdom Metazoa; phylum Chordata; order Testudines; family Cheloniidae; genus Eretmochelys; species Eretmochelys imbricata. Next base: position 209,538,254 of record NC_135572.1, read on the forward strand.
TGAAGCCCTTTATTTCGACTTAAAGGGCTCTTAAAATTGATTTCCCTACTCCACCCCTGACAAGTGGATTAGCTCTTAAATCGGCCTTTCCGGGTCGAATTTGGGGTACTGTGGACACAATTCGACGGTATTGGCCTCCGGGAGCTATCCCAGAGTGCTCCATTGTGACCGGTCTGGACAGCACTCTCAACTCAGATGCACTGGCCAGGTAGACAGGAAAAGAACTGCGAACTTTTGAATCTCATTTCCTGTTTGGCCAGCGTGGCAAGCTGCAGGTGACCATGCAGAGCTCATCAGCAGAGGTGACCATGATGGAGTCTCAGAATCGCAAAAGAGCTCCAGCATGGACCGAACGGGAGGTACGGGATCTGATCGCTGTATGGGGAGAGGAATCCGTGCTATCAGAACTCCGTTCCAGTTTTTGAAATGCCAAAACCTTTGTCAAAATCTCCCAGGGCATGAAGGACAGAGGTCATAACAGGGACCCGAAGCAGTGCCACGTGAAACTGAAGGAGCTGAGGCAAGCCTACCAGAAAACCAGAGAGGCGAACGGCCGCTCCGGGTCAGATCCCCAAACATGCCGCTTCTATGATGAGCTGCATGCCATTTTAGGGGGTTCAGCCACCACTACCCCAGCCGTGTTGTTTGACTCCTTCAATGGAGATGGAGGCTACACGGAAGCAGGTTTTGGGGACGAAGAAGATGATGATGATGATGATGAGGTTGTAGATAGCTCACAGCAAGCAAGCGGAGAAACCGGTTTTCCTGACAGCCAGGAACTGTTTCTCACCCTGGACCTGGAGCCAGTACCCCCCAAACCCACCCAAGGCTGCCTCCTGGACCCAGCAGGCGGAGAAGGGACCTCCGGTGAGTGTACCTTTTAACATACTATACATGGTTTAAAAGCAAGCATGTGAAAGGATTAATTTGCCCTGGCATTCGCGCCCCTCCTGGATGTACTCCCAAAGCCTTTGCAAAAGGTTTCTGGGGAGGGCATCCTTATTGCGTCCTCCATGGTAGGACACTTTAACACCCCAGGCCCGTAACACATACTCGGGAATCATTGTACAACAAAGCATTGCAATGTATGTTTGCTGGCGTTCAAACAACATCCGTTCTTTATCTCTCTGTGTTATCCTCAGGAGAGTGAGATATCATTCATGGTCACCTGGTTGAAATAAAGTGCTTTTCTTCAGGGGACACTCAGAGGAGCCCGTTCCTGCTGGGCTGTTTGCCTGTGGCTGAACAGAAATGTTCCCCGCTGTTAGCCACGGGGAGGGGGGAGGGTTGAGGGGGTAGCCACGGGGTGGGGGGAGGCAAAATGCGACCTTGTAACGAAAGCACATGTGCTATGTATGTAATGTTAACAGCAAGGTTTACCCTGAAAGACTGTAGCCACTGTTTTATAAAATGTGTCTTTTTAAATACCACTGTCCCTTTTTTTTTCTCCACCAGCTGCATATGTTTCAATGATCACAGGATCTTCTCTTTCCCAGAGGCTAGTGAAGATTAGAAAGAAAAAAAAACGCACTCGTGATGAAATGTTCTCTGAGCTCATGCTGTCCTCCCACACTGACAGAGCACAGACAAATGCGTGGAGGCAAATAATGTAAGAGTGCAGGAAAGCACAAAATGACTGGAAGGGGAGGTGGCGGGCTGAAGAGAGTAAGTGGCAGGCTGAAGACAGGGCTGAAGCTCAAATGTGGCGGCAGCGTGGTGAGAGGAGGCAGGATTCAATGCTGAGGCTGCTGGAGGATCAAACCAGTATGCTCCAGTGTATGGTTGAGCTGCAGCAAAGGCAGCTGGAGCACAGACTGCCACTACAGCCCCTGTGTAACCAACCGCCCTCCTCCCCAAGTTCCATAGCCTCCACACCCAGACGCCCAAGAACGCGGTGGGGGGGCATCTGGCCAACCAGCCACTCCACCACAGAGGATTGCCCAAAAAACAGAAGGCTGGCGTTCAATAAATTTTAAAGTTCTAAACTTTTAAAGTGCTGTGTGGCATTTTCCTTCCCTCCTCCACCACCCCTCCTGGGCTACCTTGGTAGTCATCCCCTATTCGTGTGATGAATGAATAAAGAATGCATGAATGTGAAGCAACAATGACTTTATTGCCTCTGCAAGCGGTGATTGAAGGGAGGAGGGGCGGGCGGTTAGCTTACAGGGAAGTAGAGTGAACCAAGGGGCGGGGGGTTTCATCAAGGAGAAACAAACAGAACTTTCACACCGTAGCCTGGCCAGTCATGAAACTGGTTTTCAAAGCTTCTCTGATGCGTACCACGCCCTCCTGTGCTCTTCTAACCACCCTGGCGTCTGGCTGCGCGTAACCAGGCGATTTGCCTCAACCTCCCACCCCACCATAAACGTCTCCCCCTTACTCTCACAGATATTGTGGAGCACACAGCAAGCAGTAATAACAGTGGGAATATTGGTTTCGCTGAGGTCTAAGCGAGTCAGTAAACTGCGCCAGCACGCCTTTAAACGTCCAAATGCACATTCTACCGGCATTCTGCACTTGCTCAGCCTGTAGTTGAACAGCTCCTGACTACTGTCCAGGCTGCCTGTGTACGGCTTCATGAGCCATGGCAGTAAGGGGTAGGCTGGGTCCCCAAGGATACATATAGGCATTTCAACATCCCCAACAGTTATTTTCTGGTCTGGGAATAAAGTCCCTTCCTGCGGCTTTTGAAACAGACCAGAGTTCCTGAAGATGCAAGCGTCATGTACCTTTTCTGGCCATCCCACCTTGATGTTGGTGAAACGTCCCTTGTGATCCACCAGAGCCTGCAGTACTATTGAAAAGTACCCCTTGCGGTTTATGTACTCGGCGGCTTGGTGCTCCGATGCCAAGATAGGGATATGGGTTCCACCTATTGCCCCACCAGTTAGGGAATCCCATTGCAGCAAAGCCATCCACTATGACCTGCACATTTCCCAGGGTCACTACCCTTGATATCAGCAGATCTGTGATTGCGTGGGCTACTTGCATCACAGCAGCCCCCACAGTAGATTTGCCCACTCCAAATTGATTCCCAACTGACCGGTAGCTGTCTGGCGTTGCAAGCTTCCACAGGGCTATCGCCACTTGCTTCTCAACTGTGAGGGCTGCTCTCATCTTGGTATTCATGCGCTTCAGGGCAGGGGAAAGCAAGTCACAAAGTTCCATGAAAGTGCCCTTACGCATGCGAAAGTTTTGCAGCCACTGGGATTCGGCCCAGACCTGCAACACTATGCGGTCCCACCAGTCTGTGCTTGTTTCCCAAGCCCAGAATCGGCGTTCCACAGCATGAACCTGCCCCATTAGCACCATGATGCATGCATTGGCAGGGCCCATGCTTTCAGAGAAATCTGTGTCCATGTCCTGATCACTCACATAACCGCGCTGACGTCGCCTCCTCGCCCGGTATCGCTCTGCCAGGTTCTGGTGCTGCATATACTGCTGGATAATGCGTGTGGTGTTTAATGTGCTCCTAATTGCCAAAGTGAGCTGAGTGGCCTCCATGCTTGCCTTGGTATGGCATCCGCACAGAAAAAAGGCACGGAACGATTGTCTGCCGTTGCTCTGATGGAGGGAGGGGCGACTGACAACTTACAGGTTTGGCTTACAGGGAATTAAAATCAACAAAGGGGGTGGCTTTACATCAAGGAGTATTTCAGGCAGGACTTCACGGAGGGTTCCAATAAGAAATGGTGCACCTAAGTAATTGTTCTTATTGGAACAAGCAGGTTGGTCTGGCCTCTGATTGATACATGGCTAGATTTACCTCGCTGCACCTTCTCTGTGAGTGACTGCAGTGTGACCTAGAGGACTGAGTCCCCTAGACGGGGAGGGGCGGAAGCAAATGAGTTCAAAACAAATCTGGTCTATTTCTTGTTTTAATCCACTCCATCTATCTTTTACATCTTTGGCTGGCAGCAGACGGTGCAGAAGGACTGCAAGCCATCCACATCTCATGGCTGCTCGGCAGAAGATGGTGCAGTAGGACTGCTAGCCATCCTCATCTCTTGCCTGCCTGGCAGAAGATGGTACAGTAGGACTGCTAGCAATCCGTATCGCCTGCCTGCTCACCATAAGATGGTTCAATAGGACTGACTGCAGGACTAAAGAGAATGACCTGGTCAAGTCACTCCAAATTTAGTCCCTGCGCCCATGTCTGCCCAGGCGCTCCTGGCCGACGTGGCCAGGAGCACCTCGGACATGACGATGACGGCTACCAGTCCTACTGTACCGTCTGCTGCCACAAGGCAATGGGTTGCTGCTGCTGTGTAGCAATGCAGTACCACATCTGCCAGCACCCAGGAGACATAGGGTGACTGTTACCTGAGCGGGCTCCATGCTTGCCGTGGTATGGCATCTGTACAGGTAACTCAAGAAAAAAGGTACGAAACGATTGTCTGCTGCTGCTTTCACGGAGGGAGGGAGGGAAGGGGGGCCTGACGATATGTACCCAGAACCACCTGCGACAATGTTTTAGCCCCATCAGGCATTGGGATCTCAACCCAGAATTCCAATAGGCAGCGGAGACTGCAGGAACCGTGGGATAGCTACCCACAGTACAACACTCCGGAAGTCGACGCTTGCCTCGGTACTGTGGAAGCACTCTGCCGAGTTAATGCACTTAATCCACTTAAAGCATTTTCTGTGGGGACACACACACTCGAATATATAAAACCGATTTCTAAAAAAATGACTTCTATAAATTGGACCTAATTTCGTACTGTAGACAAATCCTTAGTCTCCTGCACCTAGTAGAGCGTTGGCCAATACTCAGATGTGGATAGAATAAAAATGGAATTCTTTACTAGGCCTGGAAGAAAGAAAATGGTGAAAATGTCCTCGGCTTGCAATATTGCAGTTAGGAACACAGAACCTGCCAGACTGCATCAGACCAGTGCCTCAGTTATTGGGTGCCCAATTTGAGACACCTCAGGACTCATTTTCAGAAAATGCTGAGCATCAAAAACTCCAATGGAAGTCAATAGCAGCTGAAAATTAGGCCAAAGATGTCTCAAGCTGGCATACTTGTCAACATCTTCAGGCAGAATAATAGTCGATTTTTAATTTGCAAATTGAATTAGACCTTATGTAGACTGGAACTTTGCACTGGTTACTGCTATCAGTGTAGCTGTACCAATTTGGATGGAATATACAAGCCAAAGATGTTAACATAACCCAGACACAGTCCAACAGTATACAGTTTTTAACAAGGTTCGGGATTTGGTATACAGAAACCACATTCTGCTTAGTACAATGGGAAACACACTATGAAACATCCTTTTAACCTTTTGTTAAAGATAATGTGGAAAAAAAGCAGTTAAAAATTTGACATGTAAAGTATTAAGCCAGGCTCTCATTTTAACAGTGTTTCTTGTTCTCTTTCACTTTAGCTGGAGAGAGTTTTTAAAAGACAAACGCCCTTGTTTGACAGTCTGTTAGATGGCAGTTAGCTTGGTAATACTTTCCTTTTGGGGAAGATAGAAGAAATAAAGAAGTATGGGCTGGATGGATGCACTACAAGGTGCGTAGAAAGTTGGCTAGATTGTCGGGTTCAACGGGTAGTGATCAATGGCTCCATGTCTAGTTGGCAGCCGGTATCTAGCGGAGTGCCCCAAGGGTCGGTCCTGGGACCGGTTTTGTTCAATATCTTCATTAATGATCTGGAGGATGGTGTGGATTGCACCCTCAGCAAGTTTGCAGATGACACTAAACTGGGAGGAGTGGTAGATACGTTGGAGGGTAGGGATAGGATACAGAGGGACCTAGACAAATTGGAGGATTGGGCCAAAAGAAATCTGATGAGGTTCAACAAGGACAAGTGCAGAGTCCTGCACTTAGGATGGAAGAATCCAATGCACCGCTACAGACTAGGGACCGAATGGCTTGGCAGCAGTTCTGCAGAGAAGGACCTAGGGGTGACAGTAGACGAGAAGCTGGATATGAGTCGACAGTGTGCCCTTGTTGCCAAGAAAGCCAATGGCATTTTGGGATGTATAAGTAGGGGCATTGCCAGCAGAACGAGGGATGTGATCGTTCCCCCTATTCGACATTGGGGAGGCCTCCTCTGGAGTACTGTGTCCAGTTTTGGGCCCCACACTACAAGAAGGATGTGGAAAAATTGGAGAGAGTCCAGCGAAGGGCAACAAAAATGATTACAGGACTGGAACACATGAGTTATGAGGAGAGGCTGAGGGAACTGGGATTGTTTAGTCTACGGAAGAGAAGAATGAGGGGGGATTTGATAGCTGCTTTTAACTACCTGAAAGGTGGATCCAGAGAGGATGGATCTAGACTATTCTCAGTGATAGCAGATGACAGGACAAGGAGTAATGGTCTCAAGTTGCAGTGGGGGAGATTTAGGTTGGATATTAGGAAAAACTTTTTCACTAGGAGGGTAGTGAAACACTGGAATGCGTTACCTAGGGAGGTGGTGGAATCCCCTTCCTTAGAAGTTTTTAAGGTCAGGCTTGACAAAGCCCTGGCTGGGATGATTTAGTTGGGATTGGTCCTGCTCTGGGCAGGGGGTTGGACTAGATGGCCTCCAGAGGTCCCTTCCAACCCTGATATTCTATGATTCTATGAAATTAAATGAGTTGGGATGGAGCTGTTTCGGCCAAGGTGGTATTCAGAATTCAGCTGGAGTCTGTAGAGGTGGTGATGTCACCTGGATCCATCTCTCTGGCTTGGTCTGGATCCCAGAAAATGTGTGTATGGGGGTAGCCATCATGGTGAAGCTCACTCCAGTAGCCAATTTTTGTGCCCAAAGTCTCTTTCTTTAAGGACCCACAAAGGAAGTGGTGGGCAGAATAGTTCATACGCTCATTATTTTATCCACCAATTAGGCCTAATTTCTGACACACCAATTTTGGTTCATTGATTTTTTCAGTCTCACACTTTTCTTGTTTACCAACCATGATCTTAGCACAGGCCATGAGTTATATCAGTAGTCTTTTTTTTGTTTGCACTAATTCAGTCTTTCATACCATTTCCCATCAACATTTGTTATTATAGATCATTGTGACATCCTAAAAACTTGCACTTACTTTTTTACAGCTGAACTCACAATTAAAGTAAATTTGTAGGCCCAATTATCACAACAGACCCTACTGTAGACAGGCACAAGTAGAGTTTACGGTAGGGTTTCAGGCAAGGGTAAACTCCACCAGAGCAAAGCGTGGTTATCTTATCTACGCTAAGGGGTTCACTGGTACCTACAACAGCAATTGACCACCAATGACTGTAATCAGCACAAAATCAACAGTTTAGAAATGGCTGCTGATAGTGTAGTACCTCAGCTCAGTGGAAGAGGAGCTGATGTGCATGTTCCCCTGCACACTAAAACCCACACTAAGGCAGTGCAGCTAGAACCCCCATCAAATACTCAAATTCCTAATTCTACTCCTAGTCAATTAATTTCCCATCCAACACACATGCCCACACAGATGCCCCTTAATAAATTGTCAGCTACCCACCCCCACCCACAACCCCTCAGGGAATTAATTACTCCCTTTGACCACAAACCCCAACACCAATTATGGCCCCCACGTGCACATCTTCATATTGTGCTACTGCTGTTCCCATTCCTGTTGTTCCCCTTAGCCCTTGGTTTCTGTGTCTTCCTCCACTGCTCTGCTGGGGCTGCTCTGCTCCCTCATCTACCCTCAAAGAGCACTCAAGGAAGCTAAGATCACTGCAGAGAAGAAAAATGAATTCTTTACATTGGTCTTCACTGCAGAGGATGTGGTGGAGATACCCAAATCAAAGCTCTGCTTTTTGGCTGACAACGCTGAAGTACTGTCGCACACTGATGTGTCAGTAGAAGAGGTTTTAGAACAAATTGACAAATTAAACAGTAATTGGTGACCAGGCCTAGTTGGTATTCACCCAAGAGGCCTGAAGGAACTCAAATATGAAGCTGAAGAACTTCTAATTGTGGTATGTAACCTATCACTGAAACGATAGTCTGTCCCGGATGACTGGAAGTTACCTAATGTAACGCCAATTTTCAAAACAGGCTCCTGAGTTAATCCTGGAAATTACAGGCTAGTAAACCTAACTGAGCACCGGGCAAATTGGTAGAAACTATCGTAAAGAACAGAATGATCAGACACATACATAAACATGATTTGTTGGGGGAGAGTCAACATGGCTTTTGTAAAGGTAAGTCATGCTTTACTAGTCTATTAGAATTCTTCAAGGGTGTCAACAAGCACGTGGATAAGGGTGATCCAGTCAATATAGTGTACAGTACTTGAATTTTAGAAAGCTTTTAACAGGGTTCCTCACCAAAGGTTATTAAGGAAATGAAGCAGTCCTGGGCTAAGAGGGAAGGTCCTCTCATGGCCCAGTAACTGGTTAAAAGATAGAAAACAAAGGGTAGTAATAAATTGTCAATTTTCACAGTGGAGAGAGGTAAACAGCGGTATCCCGAAGGATCTGTACTGGGACCTATGCTGTTCAATATATTCATTACTGATCTGGAAAAGGGAGTGAACACAGACGTGGCAAAGTCTGCAAATGATAAATAAGTGTTCAAGACAGTTAAGTTCAAAGCTGACTGCGAAGAGTTACAGGGGATCTCATAAAACTGAATGACTGGGCAACAAAATGGCAGATGAAATTCAACTTTGTTAAATACAAAATAATGCACATTGGAAAAAATAATCCCAACTATACATATAAAATAATGGGATCTAAATTAGCTGTTACCACTCAAGAAAGAGATCTTGGAGACACCATGGATAGTTCTCGGAAAACTTCAACTCAATGCTCGGCAGTGGTCAAAAAGGCTAACAGAATGTTAGGAACTATTAGGAAAAGGATAGAAAATAAGACAGAAAATATTATAATGCCACTATATAAAGCCATGGTGCACCCACACTTTAGTCCATTTCTGGTTGTCACATCTCCAAAAGGATATAGTGGAACCGGAAAAGGTTCAGAGAAGGGTAATAAAGATGTTCAAGGCTATGGAATGGTTTTCATACAGGAAGAGATTAAAAAGATGAGGGCTGTTCCGTTTAGAAAAGAGACGATTAAGAGGGAACATGAGAGAGGGTTATAAAATCATGACTGGTGTGGAGAAGTGTTATTTCCCTTTCCCACAACACAAAAACCAAGGGTCACCTGATGAAATTAATAGGCATCAGGTTTAATAAAAAACAAGAAGTACTTTTTAATACAACATACTGGAACTAATTGCCAGGGGCCATTGTAAAGGCCAAAAGAATAACTGGGTTCATAAAAGAACTAGATACATTCATGGAGGATAAGTCCATCAGTGGCTATTAGCCGCAATGATCAGGGATGCAACCCCATGCTCCAGGCATCTCTGAGCCTCTGATTGCCAGAAGCCAGGAGGGGAACACAAGGTAGATCACACCAACTGCACTGTTCTGTACATTCCTCCTGTAGCCCTAGTAGTGGCCACTGTCAGAGACAGGATACTGAGCTAAATGGACCATTGGTCTGACCCAGTAGGGCCGTTCTTATGTTCTTATGAGAATCTCACCTTTCATTTAAAAAAATAAGTCTCCAGCTCTTATGCTTGCAGAGAAAAGCTTGAAAATGTGAACCCGAAAGGCTCCTGAAGCAGAAGACACATACAAACAATTCAACATTTGTTATTTTTTAAAATCTCATCATTTTAAAGCCAAAATCATGAATTTTCAGATCCTGACTCACGCTTTTTGAACTCTTGGGCATGGCAATACTAGAGCGTGCAGGATTCTCTCACCTCTCCCTAGGCATGGGGGCGGGGAGGGAAGGGTTGGGGGGTGGGGAGGGAAGGGTTGGGGAGCGGCCAGCACTAGCAGCCAGAGAGGCGAAGCTGCAAAGCCAGCTGGGATGCAGGAGAGCTGAGAGCTTGGGGTGCACTCCTGACCCCTTAAGCAAGGGAGTGGGTAGAAGGGAGCTCTGCTTGCTCCATGTGCTGAGGGTAGACGAAGAAGCTCTGCAGCACGTGGAGCAGCATTTTCCCAGAAGGCAATGGGGAAAGGACAGCTATCGGAGGGGTTTTCCCCCAAAGACCTGTATGAGGGCCTGAAAACCTACAGTCTATAGGGAAAGTGGGTAGAGCTGGCAGCCCTTTGATGAAATCCTTAAAAACGAACACACCCAAAAGCAGTAGCCGCTTTTGAAATTTGGGGGCTAAGTGCCCACCTGTGAGCCTCTGGTCCTTATCCACTGCTGGAATGTGGGGGCATGACCAGTCAAGTTCATTGATAAATCATTCTGTCTGTTCAAAGAAAACTTGAAGTGTATGTTCTTACTGAGGCACAGAGGGTCTGTATTTAACATTTACATTATATTTATTTAAACGCTACATAACTCTGACACAACAGCAGCCTGGTGTTTCTGGTAGTCCACAGCCTGCACCTTACCAAATGGAGGAGGCAGGGGAGTGGTACTAGGGACTTGGAGAGAAAAACTAAGCTCTCCCCCTCCTCCCATTCATGGTGTCCTGTACTTGCATTCGCTGTGGGGATTCTTTTTTGCCCAAAGGCAGTGCTATTTGAAGAAAGGAGGGGAAAAGTGGTATCAACAGGAACTGGTGATGTTCAAGGGTATTTGCACCAAAGATCTTTCAAAGTGTCTCATCTCTTTTCCTCCCATCTCTGGGATAGGGTCTGAAATATGGTTGTGTTCAGAGCGACTAACTAGGGTTGGTCTTAGACAAATGCTACCAGGGAAGGGCTCCCAGAATGTGAATCCTTGAGGCCCCAAAACATGGTGCCCTGGGAGGCCATACACCCCACACAGGCCTGCGACCTGCTCTGCACATGCTTCAGTGTTATTCACTCTGCATTACCTTCTGGGATGCTGCAGAGTCCAGTGGTCTTTGCACTGCTATATCCAGTCCCATGTATGCAGCATTCTGCTGCAGTGGCTCTGTACTTTCCAGTGGTGACTGCACTGCCTTCAGTCCCTGCCACCCGGCAGTTCCCAGGGCTGTTTGCCAAACAATCAGTTTGTTACCAAGATGACCTGTGTCTTTGGAAGGAACTTTCTTTCAGAACAAATGTAGACATACACAAAAGTACAAAGTTTGCTGGTGGGTTAAGCTTTAACCTCATAGTTGTTTATTCACTCCAGAAAATAAATAGTGATCATTCTGTAGGTCAGTAATCAGGCCCCCCTCTAGCCATTTTGGTGCCCTACGCAGCCCCTCTCGCCGCCCCCCTCCCGCCCCCGCGGAGGCGGCGGGGGGGGAGAGAGCCGGCCCCAGGCCTCCATGGGGGGGAAGCGCTGGCCACTTCCTGTGGGAAATGGAGTGACCCGGCCCCAGCCTGCTCCGCTCCCCTGGCTCCCAGGCTTGGGGGGCAGGGGGAACCGGCCCACAGCAGTCGCCAGTGGCGCGGCTGGGAGCCAGAGGAGCGGAGTAGGCTGGAGCCCAGTCGCTCCACTTCCCACCGCCGCCGAGTGCAGCGAGCCCCACCCTGCTGCAGTCCTCAGGGGCAGCGCTGGAGCGGGGCCTGGGGCCAGGTGGAAGAGGCGGAGCAGGAGCTGGAGCAATACGCAGCTGTGTAGTTTCCTGGCGCCCTTCGCAGCTCTGTACTTTGCGTAAGGGTGGGGACGGACCTGTCTGTAATCCACTTTGAAGCTTGGGGTCTTACCTGGTGCTGCTTGCTTTTAAATCCCAAAGTAAGTTGGTTTTTGCAAGTGATTGAGAGATGAGTGAGGGCTGTGTCTGGGTGACTATGGCTCCTGTTTCTCCTGCTGTGAAATAATTTGATTTCATATTTGTCCTTGGTGCCTTTGGCTTTCTTTGAGCTAGGAAACTTAAGACCTAGATCTCTCCTCTGGTATGCCTCCCCTTGTGTCTGCTGTCATGCAGCTGTGTAGACAGGGCTCACCTTCTCAGAGAAGACGACACAGTGACAAAAACACCCAAGTCCTGTCTGTGCTACTGGCTCCAATGTTGCAACTATTACTGGAGTTGCTGTAGTGGAGAATTACAGGTCCCAGTCTTTTAGTGTAGAGTTAAACATGTCTGTCAGTGGGACAGGCCATATCTACTCTTGGAAGTTTGATTGAGTGATTTTGTCTACATAATCAATCTGTTTCTCTATGTCTGGAGCACACATTGTCATCATTTGGTCGACTTTCCAACCTGGTAGCTCACATCATGGCTACCTGACCTGCTGGTTCCAATAAGGGTTGCAACTCCTAATTAACTGATATAGAAGGATAGCAGAGAGAGCTGGAGCACTCTCCTGGGTATTTTCAGAAAAATTAAATTGTAAACAATGCATTTATTCATAGTCTGAAGCGCCTCCATTTTCATTTGCACTGTAAAAGGTCTATTTTAACTAGGCCTGCAAAACTATTAGTAACAAATAATTTATTTAACAAATTTTGCTTCCTTTTCTGTTTTGTGAATTGTGAGGAAACACCTCACACTTATCTCATATTTTGTCATTATTTTCCAAATCATTTCTGTGAATAATTCTTGGTATGTAGTTTATTCACAATAGTTCACAGATTAATATAGTGCAAGGTCAGAAGGGACCACTGTGATCATCTAGACTGACCTGTATAACACAGGCCATAGAACTTCCCCAAAATAATTGCTAGAGCAGTTTTTTTTAGACAAGCATCCAGTCTTAATGTAAAAATTGCTATTGATGGAGAATCCACCATGACCCTTGATAAATTGCTCCAATAGTTAAATTTGCACCTTATTTGCTGTCTGAATTTGCTAGCTTCAATCTCCAGTCACCGGATTGCGTTATATCTTTGTAAGATTGAAGAGTGTGTTATCAAATATTTGTTCCCCATGTACGTACTTACATCTTCAAACTTTAGCAGTCATTATTTTCGTTTTCTTCCAGGTCGTTGATAAAAATATGAAATAGCATAGCAAGAATATAGCATAGCATAGCAAACAGAATAGCAAGAACTGATCCCTATGGGGCCCTACTAGAAACACACCCATTCAGTGATGATTACCTGTTTACAGTTACATTTTGAGACTTATAAGCCATTTTTAATTCATTTAATATGTGCTGCATCAGTTTTAAATCACACAAGTTTTAATCAAAATGTCATGCAATACCAAGTCAACACCTTACAGAAATCTGTTACATCAACCCTATTACCTTTATCAACCAAACTTGTATAATCTTACCAAAATAGAGATATCAAGTTAGTTTCAAAGGATCTGTTTTCGATATAAACCCATGTTGACTGGCAAGTATTTGATATTCAATGTTGCTGCTGCTTTGACTGCAGTGTTATTTCTGTTCCCTGACTGGATGAAGTAATACTAAGAATCATATTTCCAGTGTGAACAGTTGCAACTACAATTTCAAAATTTTGTTTGTGTCAGTATTCTCCTGTAGTTGCTCCAAATGTTATACATTTGCCTTCACGCCTACTCATTTGCTACAATATTCACAAAAAGCAAATATCAAAGGGACCTGGATTCATTACAAAAGTCAACTGAATATTTCTAGAAAATATTTGGCGGATTTCACCCAGCTCTAATTCTAACTATGAATTGGAACATAGTTTTGCGCTGCATTTATTCTGGAATGGGTTTAGATGCAGGTTTCTGTATTTACTCCTTTCAGAATTTTCTAGGCCAAATTCAGAAATGTTCTAAGTGAGGGTTGCATATTGGTGAATGTGTGTAGGGCCGGTATCATTTATAGAAGGGTGGAGAGGGACACTGGAAAATGAACAAGCAGGAGGATGTAAGAGAAAGGGCTGCTTTAATTTGCACCTTCTAACAGGCTCTTGTTGGGTGCTTTTCATACTACAGCCTCACCCTTCCACCTCCAGTGTATGTTCACTTACACCACCTACTGGTAGCAACATGTAACACAACTATCTATTGTTCTCTCTGAACTTAGCCCTATTCTCTGTTGTTGATTGTTTTTTCTGACAGCTGAACCTTGGAGAAGACAACATGGAGATAGAGACTGAGACAGAGAGATCATAAAATATAGGCTTCATTCTGCTTTCTGGCCATATCAGTAATGCTTTTTTGTAACACTGGGGCAGAAGATGATTTGCAGGATTTGCTTGAGGCCAAGTTAAGTAATCATTAACCTGGATAATTAGAACCTGGTAAAGCAGTAGCTAAGGTTAGACTATGTTCTGGTTTTAGCTATCTAAAAAAGATCAAGGGGCAAATTCTGCCGTCATTTGTGATCCTTTCATTCCCAAGTGGCATCCATGGGGTTGTACAGGTATAAAGAAGACAGAATTAGGCCCACTTAACACTGTGGCCGACATCAAAGAAAGTGATTTGAGTTGCTTGCAAAGTATTTCCCCTTAGAGACATATGATTACATAAAAAAAATCTAAGTTAAAAGAACAATAAGGTTGCAAAGTCAAGCACTCAAAAGTTAGGAAATGCCAGAATTAAGGTGGCCTATGCCATCTTAATTCAGCCCCCTGTGTGTAAGCATTATGATACAGTTTTTAATTATATGATCATATACTATTTTTTCCACTGCCTCATTCAGTGAACACAATGGACAGTGCTCACTTAATGAGCAGCTATTCATTAAATTAATTTTATCTTTATCATTGACTGTGTGGGCCTATGCGTTATTTAATGAACACCAGTCATACATTGCTCTTAATTCAGAATTATTATTTCCTCAGGGACTTTTCCATAGTGCTCATCACTATGATATCAGTGCTTCACAAACATTAACACATTTATCTTCAGAACACTTCTAATATTGTTATTCCCATTTTACAGATGGGGAACTGAGGCACAGAGATATTATTGTCAAAAGCATCCACTTACTTTGAGCGCCAATTTGAGATGCCTATGGCCTGATTTTCCTAGAACTTATCATTTAATCGCACTGTTCAGACTATAGCTCTCACTGATTTCAGTTGCAGCTCTGAGTGCTCAGCACTTCTGCAAATCAGACCCCTTCTGTTTCAATGTAAGCATCCAGAAAATGAAGAACACTCAATTAGTGGCCAACTGTAAAAATTTTGCTTTCATTGGATTCCACAGGAACTCTGTGGCAGGGGCAGGGATAGAATCTAATTCTCCAGAGCGGCATTCAACTGCCTTAACCATAAGACTGTCCTTTCTCTTTCTGTAATCCCCCACCTCATTCACTCACACCTTCCAGATTCTGCAACAATGAGGGAGGGGTTTTACAGGCAACAGTGTTCTTCTTTACACAGCTCTGATTCATTCTCTGAGCATGGTCCATCCTGTGCGCTAAATGAGGCAGGAATCCTGTGGGGGAAAAAACTAGTATTTGATCATGTAATTAAAGAGTGTATCATAATGCATACACACAAAGGAGCCAAATTATGGTGGCACAGGCAACTTTAACTGTGGCATTTCTTAACTTTTGAGTGAGTGATTTGCAGTCTTAATGGGATTTAAATGTATTTTTGTAAGTAATTTCCTAGTTTTTTTAAAAAAGCAAACTGAAAAAAACCCCAGAAATTCTATCATGTGGAACCATATTGATTCTCACATGGGTCATCTTCAGATTTCAGAATTTTAAATCCACAGCACAGCCCTCTACCACTTGAACTAAAAGAATAACTGATAGCAGTAGTAGGTTGACATTCTCTATGTGGGCCAGCAACGAGGGGGTGGGGGATGAGGCATACATTTTGGGTTACACAGATATTTGCTGACAGAAAAGGAATGATGAGGCCCAGGAATCCTGGGTTCCATTCCAGGTTCTGAGGGGAGTGTTCTCTAGTGATTAGAGACTTCTGTCCCTGTTCCCTGAAAACCAGGCCCCTTCTGCCCACCAATGCCTCCAGCCTGTCCTAGGACCAGCCCCAGTTATCCATCCCCCATCTCCTCATCCCTGTCCAGAGCTTTGCCCCCACAGGCCCCACCCATCAGTCCTCTGGGTCTTCATCGCAGTCTCCCCTTCATCACCACCCCAGTTCCTCACTTTCTGCATTACAGCTAGCAAGTACCTCCTCTTCCCTGCTGAGGTGCCAGTGGTGGATCAGTCTCCCAGCTCTCAGTTCCTGTGTCTGCTGCCTCAGCTGGCAAGGAGACAATTACAGGGAAAGTCCTTCAGGTCTGGGCTGGAGAATGCTCAGGGAAAACAAAATCCTCAGAAACTCTGTCTCTACTGAGATGTGCAAACTGAAATTTTCAGTCTCACAACTTGGACAAATTTAGGTGGATATTCCCAGTGAAGACACAGGACGTGTACCTTACATCAAGGACCTGCACCTTATTCCAAGTCCCTGGACCAAAGGACAGAGGTACTAGACCTTCTCAATGAAACAGTTATTCATGAGCAAAACAATGTATTTTCCCTAAGTGTGTTCTCAGAAATGACTGAACTGCTTTTGCTGAAATTTAAAACAACAAAAATCAAACAAAAACTCAGCCTGAGGTAGCCACAAAGTATGGAAATTTCAATCCAAACCATTAAAGTCTGACAAAGTTAAAAACAGCTGAAAACAGGGTCTTATGAAAGAAGTGTCAGGCAACCTTAACCATTGGCAGCACTACCTGCGTCTCTTATAATTATGCAGCTGGGAGGAAATAGCTGTGTGGCCAACAGCTAGACCTGCAGATGTGCACTATACAGCAATGCCCAGTGACAAGTGCCCAGTAAAAAATAATACGATAGGTGTAGCATGCACAGTATCTGCAAGGGGAATGTGGTACACAATAGATAACACATAGTACATATCACAGGCCAAATTCAGCCTGTGATATGTTCTACCCTAGTTCTACCCTACAACCTCACAGACTTCAGTGGTATTTCACAGAGTACAGAATTTTTCTTTTTATGCTTCAATTTCTGAAAGGATGAATATTCCAGCTTATGCAGTGATCCTACTATGCAGGAAGGAGTCTTGTCAGTACTTTGGTTGGAGACAACCAAGAAAAATCCCTAGACTGCTGCAGGAAGCAGTGTGCGTGACTGAAATTTTTTTGTGAATGGTGGCCAATACAAAATGAGATAGTGGCATCTGAGACCATTTCAGATCTTGAAAGCCATCCTCGCCTTTAAACTCTAAGGCATTCTCAATAGATAGATTAGGGATAAGTGCCCTTCTCATTCCTGGAGGTCGCTCCATCATGGCAGAGATGTGGCACACTAGTTGGTCACTGTGGAGAAGCTGGAGCTGTAATTCTTCTGCAGACAGAGGATTGTAGAGCTGTCAATCCAAGACCAGCACTAAATTAAATTGAAGTGGATAAAAGAGAGAATGCTGACAAAGGGAATGCTCAGGGACCTCATATCTACGCTGTGCTTGACACGTTATTCCTCTCTTCTCAGGTTCCAATAACCTTTCTCTAAAATGCCCATGATATGTTTGTCAGACTTTGAAGCTTATGCTAAGAAGCATCTGCCCAAGACCACTTGGGAATTTTTTGCAGGTGGAGCTGATGAGTGTTGCACCCGAGATGACAACCTCCTGGCATATAAAAGGTACAGAGAGCTCTTCTTTTGTGGGCAAAAATCTTTTAAGCTATGTTGGGATGCAAGTTCCTGGTGTTCTCAAGTGTCTAATACTCTCAACACCTATCCCTTATATAAATGACCACAGCAAAATGCACCTGAGTTACTTACAATGTAGCCTCTGGTGTTACCCAGCAGATGAAGGTAGGTAGCATGGAGCACAGTGGACTTGAGGGTGGGAATGGGCAGCAAGGGAGTGAAAGCAAGTGGCATGTTGTGTAGGTGAGAGGGTAAAGGGTGGGAGTGGCCATAGAGTGTGGGGCATTGGGAGTATGAGGATGGAGTATGTAGCACAGGGGGCTGAGACTTGGGGGAAAATTGCATGGATAGTGAGAATGGGCAGTGTTCAGGCTGATGATATGGGTATAGCAATCTGAAGGTTTTTGATGTAAGGGAAGAGAGATGGAATCCGACAGCAAGTAGCAAAAGTGCAGATTTGTATGCCATGGGATACATGGAAGGCAAATGACGGAGCAAGGATCATTTGAGTGGGTGGTTTTCATGTTCAGGGATGCTATTCAGACCAGTGAGGGGTGGTATCACCACTTTCCCTGTAACTCTGAGTGCTTTAAATGCTCTGTTGCTGAAGCTCTCTGTCTGGGATGCTCACAGTTAGCAACAAGCATGCCCTCTGTCTGTTTGCTGTGCAACCCTGATACAGCAGCAGTTTGCCTTCTGCAGCAACACAGTCACTCCCTGGTTTCCACCAGCTTTGGTTGCGCCTGGTAATTTGACCCCAGCATCCACCCCATCCCAAATTTTCCTGAAACCATGTGCTCTGCAATGTGCAGACCTTTCCTGGACCATTCAGAGGAATAAGATTTGTTTGTTCCTCTAAACAGACAAAACACACAGTGTATCACTTTAACTGGAGTTAATCACTTCAATGCACACACAGCACTGGGATGGTTTGGTTTAAAAGTAAAACAAATGTATTGACCAAAGGGGAGAGATTTTAAGTGATACCAAGTTGAAAGAATTAAGTTAGAAAGGGTTAAAAACAAACAAAAATAAAAATACACTTTCTAGTTAACAAAACTGTGGTCTTGGTTCAAAGTAAGATTCTTACCAGACTTCCTTCCAGCATAGGTGCTGGAACTAGGGGTGCAGGGAGGTGCAGCAGCACCCCCTGGCTTGAAGTGTTTCCATTATATACAGGGTTTACAGTTTGGTTCAGTGGCTCACTATAAAAATTGTTCCAGGACCCCTGTCTTCCAGCAAGATGGCCGACCACCTCCTTTGGTCAGAATCTCCCAAAAAGTCTGAAGTGCTCAGTTCCTTTGTCGTCTTAGGTGAAAGTTCTTTGCCCCACGTTTTATATCTTTTTTTCCTTTGAAAGGGATTCAGCTGAAGGTTACCCCTCAAAATAAAGTTCATTAAAGCTGTGAGGAAGGAGCTATGGAGTCTGGTGATGAAGGAAGTTCCATGCTGGGGTCTTCCCCCACTAGTGTTCACTATAATGCAAATTGATCTGTTCCTTCCCCATCCAATGCAAATGAATGGCCACTAGACATGTGATAGCCAATTGATTCTGACAACACCTCACTGGAGGGTTGGCTTGTCCTTTGTCTGGGAGAAACCTGTTTACTCACTCCGCAGATTTATCTGGTAAACACATTTTAATCTCACATTTCCTCCACATTTGTATAGTCCCTTGGGGTGTTTACTGTATATACACCGCACAAGGATATTAATGATCAGTGTGTTGTTACTA
This sequence comes from Eretmochelys imbricata, assembly GCF_965152235.1. Taxonomy (NCBI): domain Eukaryota; kingdom Metazoa; phylum Chordata; order Testudines; family Cheloniidae; genus Eretmochelys; species Eretmochelys imbricata. The sequence continues at coordinate 209,557,400 of NC_135572.1, forward strand.
GTTTTCTATTGGTATCTTACATGACACATATCAGCTATGGTTTATTACCTTAATGAATTGGGGTACACTGAATTGGTGACACCAGTGGAAACTGTCTACCATATATCAGGGTGCTTCTTGCCCTCTGGCATTGAGGTGCTCTTAGGTTACAGTGGTACAGAGAATGATGGCAGATAGTTCAAGAGCAGATGGTATGGGGTTTACAGGTAGGTGGCAATGACTGTGAGGAGAGTCATGTTGGGGGTGAAAGTAAGTACCAATGAGGGGGTGGAGTTCTCAACAGGCAATGGCCCCTGGCTTTTCCTGATTGGGTCAGACTACTGTGTGATAACATGTAAATGAAGATCCATTGATCAGGGAAAATCGCAAGCATTAAAACCAACGGGCTGCTACCTTGTTGACTGGCATGTCATCTTTGTCTTCTTGCAGAATCCGCTTCCGGCCACGCATGTTGCGGGATATGTCTGTGATAGACACTAGGACTATTCTTCTAGGGACTGAAATCAGCTTCCCTGTAGGGATTGCTCCCACCGGTTTCCACCGGCTGGCTTGGTCCGATGGAGAGAAGAGCACAGCAAGAGGTACCCTGTGATTTCATTCTGTAAAACAAAAGAGGACATATTAAAAACCTGTTAGAAACTGTGAGCAACTCTGATGGCATTTTAATGTGTGGCCAACCCCCTGAAAAGCCAATCTGTAAGAATGACACTGAAGTGCCATGTTTTAGAGCCAGATTCTTTTCCTGACCTACTCCTCTCTCCCTTGTGATGCTCTGGAGGCACAAAGCAGCTGGAAAACCACATACAGTCACAGTGCTGCAGCACTGTAGTTATCCCCAGCTAGCAGAACAGCCTCTTGGGGGCTGCTGTAACTTAAAGAAGCCCTGAAGCTATTCCTACTTGTGCCTGGGACCAGACTGGCCCCTTTTTGGCCCCAGGATTGGAGGGGGGTGACATACAGCATTCAGCCTGTACAGTCCGTACATACTTTATAAAATATGGATGAAAGATCTTGTATTGGGGGTTATTAGCTGGCATTACCATTGTACCCAGGCAGAATTGGTGAGGAAGCTTCAGCACCTCGTACTGAGGCTTTTTTAAATATCTCCTGCAGCAGCTGAAGCCATGAACACCTGTTACATCACCAGCACATACTCCACCTGCACTGTGGAGGAGATTGCTGCAGCCGCACCCAATGGCTTCCGATGGTTCCAGCTGTACATTCATCGCAACAGGGCACTCTCAGAGGGACTGATCCGACGTGCAGAGGCCGCGGGTTTTCAAGGCCTGGTGCTCACTGCCGATCTTCCCTACCTTGGGAAGAGACGAGACGACATCCGCAACAACTTCCAGCTCCCACCGCACATGACAGTGAAGAACTTTGAAGGAGTTTTTGAGGTTTGGGAAATGATTTGTGTGTGTGAGAGAGAGAGAGAGCGAGAGAGAGCAAGCAGATGGGAGCCTCACTGGCCAGAGGCAACCCCTGCCTGCCGATAGTGGGGGAGGAGGCAGAGTGAGGGCAGCCGGCTTCAGCAGTGTTACTGAGCATGCTCAGTCCATGTGAGCATGCTCAGTACAAGCCAAGCAACATATCTGGGGGGATGGGAGGGCTTGTGAATACATATGTCTCCCTCACACACACACACACAAAATATCACCTTTGCCACTGGACTACAAAAATAGTTCTTAGCCTTTTTGGATACATGTTACCATTTGCCAAACTCAGGCCTGGTCTATGCTTAAAAGAGTTACTGTTATAAATACTTCAGTGAGGGGATGTGATGTTGTTACTAGTGTGAATGCAGTTATACCAGTATAATGGTGACTCATACTAGTATAGTTATTCCCCTTTTCATATGGGAATAGCTTTGTTAGTAGATGCACCTTTATACCAATATAACCGCACCCATGCTGGTGGCAGTGGTGAGGGGGCATGTCACACTGCTTTAATTATATTAATATAGTTAAAGTGGTACAGTTTTTGTGTATAGACAAGCCCTAAGACCTCAGCTGTACTAGCCAGTGCTCACCGCCTTTTATTCATCTATGCCTGCTCTAAATTCTGATGGAGCTTGGGTTCCTCTAAAGCCTGGCCTCACTCTCAGAGCTCCGCTGATGGTTATAGCAGTCACAACTGAATGGGAGGTGAGCTCTAAATCCATCTAATGCCCCTGAAGTCACTTTGTTCAACAGCTCGGGTGCCTTTGCAGGAAAAGATTGACAACTGTTCGGCACAAAGTCCTCTGGTCAGACATTTTCCTTTCAAATGGTTGGATGACAATCTGTTTTGATTTGACCAAATGTTTAAAATCATACTCTGTATATGCACAAGAATATTTTAATAGTGCTCCCCCTATTTTCTATTGCAGATCTAACAAAATTGTGTGTGTGGAGATTTCACTAAAAGGTTTTGAAACACCAGGCCAGGTTATCGGCTGCTGTAAATCTGTGGCACTCCATTGGTTTTAATTGAGCTACATTGATTTACAACAGATAAGAATCTGGTTTCCCTTTTCTAATTCAGGGTGCTCATGTATATTGACTGAGGCAGGGCTTCAAAGCATAGGCACCGACTTACAAGTTGCCAGGGGGTGCTCGACCCCTGTTCCGCCACAGGCCCCACCCCCACTCCACCCTTCACCTAGGCCCCCACCCCCGCCTCACCTCTTCCAGATGATCTGGGGTGGGTGGGAGGCACTAGGAGGGAAGGGGAGGAGCTGCTCGGCAGGGCTGCTGGCAGGCAGGAGGTGCTGGGGTGGAGGAGGAGGCACTGACCCCCGGGGCTATCAGTAGGTGCTGAGCACCCACTATTTTTTTCCATGGGTGCGCCAGCCCCGGAGCACCTTCAGAGTCGGCGCCTATGCTTCAAAGTAGCTTGGCTTAATTCCATTCACTTTTTCAGGCTCTGCATCAGCAAGCAGTCATGGGATAAGGGGGGGAAGGTTCTCTCATGGACTGGTAACTGGTTAAACGATAGGAAACAAAGGGTAGGAATAATGGTCAGTTTTCAGAATGGAGAGAGGTAAATAGTGGTGTCCCCCAGGGGTCTGTACTGGGCCCAGTCCTATTTAACATATTCATAAACAATCTGGAAATAGGGTAAACAGTGAGTGCAAAATTTGCAGGTGATACAAAAGTACTCAAGATAGTTAAGTCCCAGGCAGACTGCAAAGAGCTACAAAAGGATCTCTCAAAACTAGGTGGCTGGGCAACAAAATGGCAGATGAAATTCAATGCTGATAAATGCAAAGTAATGCACACTGGAAAACATAATCCTAACTATACATATAAAATGATGGGGTCTAAATTAGCTGTTACCATTCAAGAAGGAGATCTTGGAGTCATTGTGGGTAGTTCTCTGAAAACATCCGCTCAATGAGCAGCGGCAGGCAAAAAGGCAAACAGAATGTTGGGAATCATTAAGAAAGGGATAGATAATAAGACAGAAAGTATCACATTGCCTCTATATAAATCCATGGTACGCCCACATCTTGAATATTGTGTGCAGGTGTCACCTCATCTCAAAGAAGATATATTGGAAGGGGGGAAAGGTTCAGAAAAGGTCAACAAAAATGATTAGAGGTATGGAGCATCTGCCATATAAGGAGAGATTAACAAGACTGGGACTTTTCAGCTTAGAAAAAAGATGACTAAGGGGGATATGATAGAGATCTATAAAATCATGACTGGTGTGGAGAAAGTAAATAAGAAAGTGTTATTTACTCCTTCTCATAACACTAGAACAAGGGGTCATCAAATGAAATTAATAGGCAGCAGATTTAAAACAAACAAAAGGAAGTATTTTTTCACACAACACACAGTCAACCTGTGGCACTCCTTGCCAGAGTATGTTGTGAAGGCCAAGACTATATCAGGGTTCAAAAAAGAACTAGATAAATTCATGGAGGATAGGTCCATCAATGCTATTAGCCAGGATGGGCAGGGATGGTGTCCCTAGCATCTGTTTGCCAGAAGCTGGGAATGGGCGACAGGGGATGGATCACTTGATGATTACCTGTTCTGTTCTTTTCCCCTGAAGCACCTGGCACTGGCCACTGTCGTAAGACAGGATACTGGGCTAGATGGACCTTTGATCTGACCCAGTATGGCTGTTCTTATGTTAAGCCAGGATTCAAAATAGTGCCTCATTGAAAGCACAATGTGAGAACTGAGTGAGGCATGATTCTGCAGGAGTCCTTGCCTCCTTCAGTGTTCATCTAGAATGGGATAGTGCAATCTATGGTGGGCTAGCCACATCCAAGTTCTTTCTTTTCCCCCCTATTGTTTCATTTTTAATAAACTAGTAATTCCATCAAGAAAATGGCACTAAAAGCACTCATAAATCAGGAAATGCCAAAGTGACAGTTGGTTATGTGAATGTATTGTGATACCGTCTTCGTTTACATGCTACTCTTTCTGCGGGTCTGAGTGGCACACACCGAATAAGGCAAGGTACAGAATGAGTGAGAAATGTTCTGTGGATCTGGGACTGGTTTGTGGCCCAGTTGTTTCTGTACTTACCACAGCGTAATTCCTGAGTATGCATTACAGTCCATGCACTTACTCTCAGTCTAAACCAGTGTAACTGAGAGTACCTTTAAGGTTAATGGCAGGATGGATGATATGTAGCAAATAGGCAAGTTGCATAAATCAGAGCTGTATGGGTATGGGTAGCCTTCCCTTTTGTATCTGCTGCTTTCTCATCTTGTTTTAAAATAGAGTGAATGGAAAGGAGACCTGCCTTGGCCTCCATCACACCAGACAGTTTATGTTGCTGTCTAAAGAAGCCCAATGATCTTATTTGCAGGAAAAAAAAACATTTTGACAACTGCTGTATCAAGGGCATCTCCCCTCCTGTTTCTGCTCTGCAATGTCCTCGTTTGCACTCCTGCCTTCCAATACCTTGGCTTTGACATCTCAGCCTACATCCCTCGGAGACTCTTCTTTCCATATCCATTCCCCGTAATAATTGTTGTCCTCCAGAGACATACCCTTTACAAAGCCAGTTGATGGAACTGTTATGAAGTCTATTAATGTCTTCTGTGGTAGGGAAAGAGTTCGAGGGATTTTATTTTATTTTTATTTTTATTTATATAATAATATATTATATTATATTTATTTATTTATTATAAACCTGTAATGTAATTTCCTTCTACTCCATGGCTTCAGGAAGAGAGTTGTTCTGAGTATGGCCTCCCGCCTAACTCCATAGACCCTTCTATAAACTGGAATGACATCTATTGGCTGCAGAGCCTGACTCGCTTGCCTATCATTGTCAAGGGAATTTTGACAAAGGAAGATGCAGATCTGGCAATGAGACATGGAGTTCAGGGGATTATTGTCTCCAACCATGGTGGAAGGCAGCTGGATGGAGGACCTGCCACTGTAAGTGAAAAGCTGTAATCTGTTGTCATAGATATGCACGTGTGTCCTGACATAGGTAACTGTGTGTTTACATTCATATACATAGCTGTGGTATACCTGCACATACATTTGCATGCCTGTGTGTACTGTAGCAAAGATGAAGTAAAGAGCAGAAAATATAGAGATGAGGGTACAATACGGTCTCAGCACCTAATTCTGCTGAGACACAGACCCATTGAATTTAGTGGGAACTGCCTGCAAATATTTGCAGCATTAGATTTTAATGGAATGGAAATTTATAGTCCCTTAAACCCCAGAGTAAAGATAATTTATGTAGCAAAAATCTCCCTGATATCCAGCTCTGCAAATTAATCACTGGGTGTTTGAATGTTTGCATCCACCCATGTTTCTTCCCATCTTTTTTCTGTTTCTTTTATCCATGTTATTTTTGCATATTATCACATCTGTGTTTTATGTGACTTATTCACTTTACTATTTTTACTGACTTTTCTGTCATTTGCTTTACAAAATACGACACAATAATCCAGGGAATTCCATGAAAACACTACTTTGATGCAATGACAAGGATGAGGCTGGTCCCAAGATCCCTACACTCCAGGCTTCCCAGTTCCCATTACCCAGCATGTCCAGCGCTCTGCTGCCGTCCCGCTGCCTGGAGACATTGGGCTGCCCCCACTGCCATGTGCTCCTCAGGAGCTCTCACCAGATAGCATCTGCCTGGCTGAGAACCAACTTAGCCTCTTCCGGGGCAGCCTGAGCACCCCTAGCTTTGAGGCTGTTTGCTGCAGAGACTGAACACAGGAGATGGGGGAACTGGTGAGAGGAAGATTCTGCTAGGAGAACGGGGGTCTGGGTATGGGAGATGGGGACTCTGCTACAGGGAGACAGGCCAGAAAGGGGGAGTTGCCCTGGATAGAGAGCAGGGTCTGGGTAGGAAGAAGGGAGGGAGGTGATAGCACTGCTTGGGGGCTGCTGGGGAGGCAGGGAAATTCTGATGCCAACCCAAGGCTGGGTGCTCTGCTGGGGAGATGGGGGCTAGGAATGGGGCTGTCCCAGAGCCTGGCTCTGGCTGCTCTTTGAAGGGCCAGGTGATGGATTCCCCTTGTCCAGCAGCCCTGGCCTCCCCAACACACTGTGGGGCTGAGAAGCTGTTCCCAACTAAGGACCCCACACCCAGAGTTGAACCCATGGGATCCATGCACTCCTTCTCCACAGGCCCCTGCCCCTCTGCCCTAGCAACTGAGCCCCCTCCTCAGGGAAGGGGTCGTGGAGCATGTGGGGACTCTTCCGAATTCAGCACCGTCTGGGTCCCCTCTGTTCCAAGGGGGCACCCATAGGACATGAATATCCAAAGGGCAAACAGCCAAAAGAAACAAAGCTATGAGAAGCTCTGTTCTACTATACTTCCAACCACTGCTATGGCTCCAGGCAAGGTCTGTCACGCCTTCTGCTGCCCCAATGAACCAGCAGATATCAAACTTAGAAAACTTCAGGCTGAAACTTTGACAAAATTATAAGCAACTGAAAAGATTACTCTAGCAAATGTAACTGTAACTATTATAATTACAATACATAAGGAGACCAGAGAAGGGAAACTGAGAGGTCAACAGACAAGTGCCTTCTAAAGATAAGATTGAGACAGTAGCCAAGGTGATTGGGGGGAAAAAAAACATGCCTTTGTTATCAATTTTTGCCCAAACTTCTTCAACCCCCTCTTATTGGCCCTCCCTCCAAAATTTCTATGGATAGAAATTCTGTGCTTGAATAATGAGTATAGAAGTAGGAATAGACTACCAACCACCCAACCAGGATGGTGATGGTGATCGTGAAATGCTCAAGGAGATTAGAGAGGCTACAGAAACAGAAAACCCAATAATAATGGGGGATTTCAACTCTCTCCCTGTTGACTGGGTACATGTCACCTCAGAATGAGATGCAGAGATAAAATTTCTAGATACAGTTAATAACTGCTTCTTGGAACAGCTAGTCCTGGAACTCACAAGGGGAGAGGCAATTCTTGATTTATTCCTGAGTGGTGCATAGGATCTGGTCCGAGATGTGAATATAGCTGAACCACTGGTAACAGCAACCATAATGTGGTTAACTTTAACATCTTCGTAGGGAGAAAAATACCAAAGAAACCCACCCCAGTAGCATTTAACTTCAAAAAGGGGAACTACAAAAAAAGGAGGAAGTTAGTTAAATGGAAATTAAAAGGAACAGTCACAAGTGTGAAATAACTGCAAGCTGCATGGATACTTTTTAAAAACACCAAAATAGAGGCTCACACTATATGTATACCCCAAATTAAAAAAAACAGCAAGAGGACCAAAAAATGCCACCCATGGCTAAACAACAGAGTAAAAGAGGAGTCTAGCGAGAATAAGACATCCATTAAGAATTGGAAGTGAAATCTTACTGAGCAAAATAGAAAGGAACATAAACTCTGGCACGTCAAGTGTAAAAGTACAATTAGGCAGGCCAAAAAAGAATTTGAAGAGCTCTTTGCAAAAGACACAAAAACTAACAGCAACAACAGTTTAAGTACATCAGAAGCAGGAAGACTGTCAAACAATCAGTGGAGTCAGTGGACAATGGATGTGCTAAAGGACCACTCAAGATAGACAAGGCTGTTGCAGAGAAGCTAATTGCATTATTTGCATCAATCTTCACTGCAGAGGATATGGGGGAGATTCCCATATCCAAACCATTCTTTTTAGGTGACAAATCTGAGGAACTGTCCCTGGCTGAGATGTTAATAGAGGAGATTTTGGAGCAAAATTGATAAATTAAAAAGTAATAAGTTATCAGGACCAGATGGTATTCACCCAAGAGTTCTGAAAGAACTGAAATAAGAAATTGCAGAACTACTAACTCTGGTATGCAACCTAGCACTTAAATCAGCTTCTGTACCAGATGACTGGAGGATATCAAATGCAATGCCGATCTTTTAAAAAGTCTCCAGAGGTGATCCTGGCAATTACAGGCCGGTAAGCTTAATTTCAGCACAGGCAGATTAGTTGAAACTATAGTGAAGAACCGAATTATCAGACAGATAGACAAGCACAATATGTTGGGGAAGAGTCAACACGGCTTTTGTAAAGGGAAATCATGCCTCCCCAATCTATTAGAATTCTTTGAAGGGGTCAACAAGCATGTGGATAAGGCTGATCTAGTGGATATAGAGTAGTTACACTTTCAGAAAGCCTTTGATGTGCTCCCTCACCAAAGGCTCCTAAGCAAAGTAAGCAGTCATGGGTCCTCTCAACTGGTTAAAAGATAGAAACAATAGGTGGGAACAAATGGTCAGATTTCACAGTGGAGAGAGGTAAATAAAAGTGTCCCATTCCCCCCACCCCAACCCCAAGGATCTGTCCTGAAAACAGTGCTGTTCAACATATTCATAAACGATCTGGAAAAATGGGTAAACAGGTGGCAAAGTTTGCAGAGGATACAAACTTACTCAAGATAGTTAAGTCCAAAACTGACTGTGAAGAGTTACAGAGGGATTTCACAAAACTGGGTGACAGGGCAACAAAATGGCAAATGAATTTCAAGATTGATAAATGCAAAGTAATGAACGCTGGAAAACATAATCCGAACTATACATACAAAATGATGTGGTCTAAATTACCCGTACTACTCAAGAAAGAGATCTTGGAGTCATCATGGATAGTTCTCGGAAATCATCTGTTCAGTGTGCCGCGGGAGTCAAATAAGCTAACAGAATGTTAGGAACCATGAAGAAAGATATAGACATTAAGACAGAAAATATCATAATACCACACTATATGAATCCACACCTTGAGTACTGCCTGCAGTTCTTGTCGCCCTATCTCAAAAAATATATTAGAATTCGGAAAGATGCAGAGAAGGGCAATAAAAATTATGAGGGGCGTGGAACAGCTTCCATACAAGGAGAGATTTAAAAGGCTGGGACTCTTCATCTTAGAAAAGAGACAATTATGGAGAGATATGATAGAAGTCTATAAAATGATACCTGGTGGGGAGAAAGTGAATAAGGAACTATTATTTACTCCTTCACATAATACAAGAACCAGAGGTCATCCAATGAAATTAATAGGTAGCAGGTTTAAAACAAACATAATACTTCTGCACAGTCAATCTTTGGAATTTATTGCCATGAGATGTTGTGAGAGCCAAAAGTATAATTGTATTAAAAAAGCGTGAGATAAGTTCATGGAGGCTAGGTCCACCAATAGTTATTACCCAAGACGTTCAGAGTCTGCAACCCCATGCTCTGGGTGTCCCTGGACCTCTGACTGCCAGAAGCTGGGACTGGATGTAGGGAATGGATCTCTCTGTAATTGCCCTGTTCTGTTCATTCCCTTAGGAGCATCTGGCACCGGCCACTGTTGGAAGGCAGGATACTGGGCTAGATGGACCATTGGTCAGACACAGTATGACCATTCTTGTATTCAGAATGCTGCTGCCAAAATTGTCTTCCTCTGATCACGTTATTCCCCTGTCTGAATCCCGCCGTTGGCTTCCCTTTATCTTTCACAAAACTTCATCCTTCAGAAATTCATTTTCAAGGCACCTCACAACTCCACTCTGCTTATTTCTCTGCTCTCATGTCTTTCAAGCCATATTCCCTTCACTCTGTACAAGCATCCACCTTGCATCTTCCCTTTGTATCCTTCTCTCCCTCCTGTTTCCATGCTGTCTTTCATGCCAGAACCAGTCCCTTCTATTCTTGTGGAGCAAATGACCATCATTGAAATCCCTACTTGAAATTAATTTCCCCAGAGTCTTTCAGGGGTACAAATCCTCAACAACATCAAAAGGGAAAAGGGAAGAATTTAAAACAAACTAAAGATCTTCAACATCTTTGTTCTGCACCTTAAGTAGGGCAGCGAGTGTTTCTATGGCACATTCTACTGTGTGTACTCGGCCATGGTGGGTACACTGTCAAAGCTCATTAAATAGTGGAACTAGTTGAAAATTTTCAAATAAACCTGTTTTTGCTGAAAAATTCCCTTTTTTCTCCCTCAGATTTTTTTTTACAAATATTTTTATCTTTTATCATTTATTTTCTATTTTCAAAACAAGAAATTTTCAAAAATGGTTTCTTTTTACATTTTTAATTTTGGGGGGAAGAACCTGCATGCCATGTGACCAAAAATGCAATTTAAAAGTATTTCAAAAATGGAAAACAACAAAAATGTCCCACTATTCGCTTTGTTATTTTTGTGTTTGTTTTGTTTTTTTAATCAGCACTAACAAATAAATCAAGTAATCATAACATGTTCATGACACTAGAAACTGGGATAAACGATTTGGCAAGTAGACTGGAGGACTGCATTTTTTTCTACAATTTAGAAACACATATATGGCATTTTGTATTATGAGGTGCATCATTAAATTTCAGTTTAAAAGAGCATAAGCAGTAATAGAAGGTCTTACATGTTTGTACCCCCTCCCTTCTCTTCTTATATCTTTCTCTAAGAATCAAAGGCTGAATTCTATGTAAAAGTATCTGTTTCTTTTCAGATTGATTCTCTGATTGAAATTGTAGACACAGTGCAAGATAGAGTTGAAGTTTATTTAGATGGTGGAATACGAACAGGAAGTGATGTATTAAAGGCACTGGCACTCGGAGCAAAATGTATCTTCATTGGAAGGCCAGCTTTATGGGGTCTGACCTACAAGGTGAATGAGGAAACGTGGGGTTTGTACGTGCACTCATTCTCATATGCACAAACACTGGGTTACTGACAGAGCTGGCAGTGATATTTTTTCCTCTGAAAAAATTAAACAAAAATGAAATATTTTTAATTTTCATTGTAAAGTTTCTCTGAAAAATGTCAGGCTTTTGTTTTTTCAATGGAAACCCAAAACATTTACTCAAAACCAAATATTTCGCACAAAATTACCAGTTTTGACAAAAATGCCATTTTCTGTCAATGGACATTTCTCTGGAAACTTTTTCACCAGCTCTAGTTACTGATAAAGGAAGAAGTTGCAGATAAGTAGTGTTTACCCTGAGTAAAAGACTCCAACTCTCCAGGTGGTAGGTTACCTTGCTCTGTGACATAACTTTCCCAACTCTTGTGAGGAGTCTTGTGATTATTGAGAATTTCAGGGGTTTTTTAAAGTACATTTATAGCGCTCATGGCTATGAAGAGTGGTATGAAAATGTAAAATCTAAAGACTCAAAAACCAAAAAAGAAAAAGAAAAAAACTAAAATGTATTTATAAAAAAAATCATGACTTTTAAGCCAATCATATGATTTTGGTGAGTCTGCCTCATGATATATGAATGCCTGAGGTTGGCAGTACTGGTGATATAGAGACAGGTCTCCTCATTCAGTATAAAGTTTAATAGCTCCATATTTAGATACATTTAGGTTCATTTTGCCAAATATTTATACCTGCTGAAACTGGTGGCATTGTAGTGTTGTGAAACATTTTGATGTTAAAGAGACAGTGAGTGCTAGATTTTGAAAGGTACAATATTTTGGCACCGAAAGATGGTGCCTATTGGGGTTTTACAAAGTGCTTAAGTCACTTTGATAAATAGGACTTAGGTTCCTAAGTCACTTAGATTTTTTTTAATTTACCCAGGGTCACCTTACATTTTTTAAAAATTAAGTAACAAACAATCCAAGTTTTTGGTAAAGTATCCATTGTATAGCATGTCATGAAACCTTTTCTAAAACCACTGCTTTGTGCTACCGTGTTGAAGTTTAAAAGGGTCTTTTGGGCGGGATCAACTACACTATCTTTCCTGTATGTGCTCAGGCCTGATACCATTTCTATTCCAGTGTCAGTTTTGCTGCTCCAGCAATACTATCAAACTCAAGCATTCAAAAACATTGAGCAGACCCCAAAAATCATAAGACTGGCTTAAATCATGAGATTTTGAAAAAATCTAGTAAAAACTGGGCTCTTTTTATTTGTCTTCTGGCTTTTGAACCTTTTGGGTTCACGTTTGCACAATCATGAGGGCTGGAAACATTTTTTCCTTTAAATGAAATCTAAGATTGTGATACAGTGTTGTGTTTCTAGCTACTGGGGCTTTCAGAAAAATAGCAGACTTGTGATAAACTTGCAAGAATTGGGAGCACTGCTTCTGTTGCCAGTAAATACTCTCTTAAAGGGATGTGGAAAAGGGTGTTGGTGAGCTCCGTGCCCTCCTCCCAGGCACTACATAAGAGTAACAGGTGGGATTTTCAGATTTGCCTCAGGAGTTAGGCACCCAACTCCCACTGAAGGGGAATGTGTGTTGGGTGCCTTGCTTCCCTAAAGTGCTTCTGAAGATCTCACTCAATGTAATTTTCTAGTGTATGAGACAGAAAATGTAAATGACGATCAATGAAAGAGAGACATTAACATCAAGTACTGTGAAATGTAAAACTGAAATTAGAGAAAAATAATTTTCTCTGATACCTTTCAGTTATGGTGATATAGAACAGTATAGAAAAAATAGGTGGACAAAATGTTCAAATGGAAATGTGATTCTCAAGTTGTTGGCACCACATTTACAGAAGATAATGTACACTACACTATTTTTAGTATCCATAACTTTTATCTGAAAAACCTATATCTTCCAAAATGTAAAGTGCTCAAGACCTTATTGAGCACCCAACCACTCCACCCCAGTAGACAGCCCAAGCAACAGAAGGCTGTCATTCAAGAAGTTTTAAAGTGGCCTTTTTCTTCCCTCCTACCCTCCTCCCACACCCCACCCAGGCTACCTTGTGAGTTATCTCCCTATTTTTATAATCAATTAATAAAGAATACATGTTTTTTAAATGATAGTGACTTTATTTCCTTTGCAAGCAAGCTGTGATCGAAGGGAGGAGGGCAGATGGCTTACAGGGAATTTAGAGGCAACCAAGGGGGCGGGTTTTCATCCTCCCACCCTGCCATAAACGTCTCCCCCTTACTCTCACAGAGATTGTGGAGCACACAGCAAGCAGCAATAACAATGGGAATATTGGTTTCGCTGTGGTCTGAGTGAGTTAGTAAACTGCGCCAGCGACCCTTTAAATATCCAAATGCACGCACTACCATCGTTCTACACTTGCTCAGCTTATAGTTGAACAGATCCTTGCTACTGTCCAGGGTGCCTGTGTACGGCTTCATGAGCCAGGGCATTAAGGGGTAGGCTGGGTCCCCAATGATAACTATAGGCATTTCAACATCCCCAACAGTTATTTTCTGGTCTGGGAAGTAAATCCCTTCCTTCAGCCATTTAAACAGACCAGAGTTCCTGAAGACGCGAGCGTCATGAACCTTTCCCAGCCATTCCACATTGATGTTGGTGAAACGTCCCTTGTGATCCACCAGTGCTTGCAGCACCATTGAAAAGTACCCCTTGCGGTTTATGTACTGGCTGCCCTGGTAGTCCGGTCCCAAGACAGGGATATGCGCTCCGTGTACAGCCCCACCACAGTTAGGGAATCCCATTGCAGCAAAGCCATCCATAGAATCATAGAATATCAGGGTTGGAAGGGACCTCTGGAGGTCATCTAGTCCAACCCCCTGCCCAGAGCAGGACCAATCCCCAACTAAATCATCCCAGCCACGGCTTTGTCAAGCCTGACCTTAAAAACTTCTAAGGAAGGGGATCCACCACCTCCTTAGGTAACGCATTCCAGTGTTTCACCACCCTCCTAGTGAAAAAGTTTTTCCTAATATCCAACCTAAATCTCCCCCACTGCAACTTGAGACCATTACTCCTTGTCCTGTCATCTGCTATCACTGAGAATAGTCTAGATCCATCTTCTTTGGAACCCCGTTTCAGGTAGTTGAAAGCAGCTATCAAATCCCCCCTCATTCTTCTCTTCAATAGACTAAACAATCCCAGTTCCCTCAGCCTCTCCTCATAAGTCATGCGTTCCAGACCCCTAATCATTTTTGTTGCCCTTCGCTAGACTCTCTCCAATTTTTCCACATCCTTCTTGTAGTGTGGGGCCCAAAACTGGACACAGTACTCCAGATGAGGCCTCACCAATGTCGAATAGAGGGGAACAATCACGTCCCTCGATCTGCTGGCAATGCCCCTACTTATACACCCCAAAATGCCATTGGCCTTCTTAGCAACAAGGGCACACTGTTGACTGATATCCAGCTTCTTGTCCACTGTCACCCCTAGGTCCTTCTCTGCAGAACTGCTGCCTAGCCATTCGGTCCCTAGTCTGTAGCAGTGCATTGGATTCTTCCGTCCTAAGTGCAGGACTCTGCACTTGTCCTTGTTGAACCTCATCAGATTTCTTTTGGCCCAATCCTCCAATTTGTCTAGGTCCCTCTGTATCCTATCCCTACCCTCCAACATATCTACCACTCCTCCCAGTTTAGTGTCATCCGCAAACTTGCTGAAGGTGCAATCCACACCATCCTCCAGATCATTAATGAAGATATTGAACAAAACTGGCCGCAGGACCGACCCTTGGGGCACTCCGCTAGATACCGGCTGCCAACTAGACATGGAGCCATTGATCACTACCCGTTGAGCCTGACAATCTAGCCAACTTTCTACCCACCTTGTAGTGCATCCATCCAGCCCATACTTCTTTAACTTGCTGACAAGAATACTGTGGGAGACCGTGTCAAAAGCTTTGCTAAAGTCATGGAACAACATGTCCACTGCTTTCCCCTCATCCACAGAGCCAGTTATCTCGTCATAGAAGGCAATTAGATTAGTCAGGCATGAGTTGCCCTTGGTGAATCCATGCTGACTGTTCCTGATCACTTTCCTCTCCTCTAAGTGCTTCAGAATTGATTCCTTGAGGACCTGCTCCATGATTTTTCCAGGGATTGAGGTGAGGCTGACTGGCCTGTAGTTCCCAGGATCCTCCTTCTTCCCTTTTTTAAAGATGGGCACTACATTAGCCTTTTTCCAGTCATCCGGGACCTCCCTCTATCGCCATGAGTTTTCAAAGATAATGGCCAATGGCTCTGCAATCACATCTGCCAATTCCTTTAGGACTCTCGGATGCAACACATCCGGCCCCATGGACTTGTGCTCGTCCAGCTTTTCTAAAAAGTCCCGAAGCACTTCTTTCTCCACAGAGGGCTGGTCACCTCCTCCCCATGCTGTGCTGCCCAGTGCAGTAGTCTAGGAGCTGACCTTGTTCGTGAAGACAGAGGCAAAAAAAGCATTGAGTACATTAGCTTTTTCCACATCCTCTGTCACTAGGTTGCCTCCCTCATTCATTAAGGGGCCCACACTTTCCTTGGCTTTCTTCTTGTTGCCAACATACCTGAAGAAACCCTTCTTGTTACTCTTAACATCTCTCGCTAGCTGCAACTCCAGGTGTGATTTAGCCTTCCTGATTTCACTCCCTGCATGCCCGAGCAATATCTTTATACTCTTCCCTGGTCTTTTGTCCAATCTTCCACTTCTTGTAAGCCTCTTTTTTGTGTTTAAGATCAGCAAGGATTTCACTGTTAAGCCAAGCTGGTTGCCTGCCATATTTACTATTCTTTCAACACATCGGGATGGTTTGTCCCTGTAACCACAATAAGGATTCTTTAAAATACAGCCAGCTCTCCTGGACTCCTTTCCCCCTCATGTTATTCTCCCAGGGGATCCTGCCCATCAGTTCCCGGAGGGAGTCAAAGTCTGCTTTTCTGAAGTTCAGGGTCTGTATTCTGCTGCTTTCCTTTCTTCCTTGTGTCAGGATCCTGAACTCGACCATCTCATGGTCACTGCCTCCCAGGTTCCCATCCACTTTTGCTTCCCCTACTAATTCTTCCCAGTTTGTGAGCAGCAGGTCAAGAAGAGCTCTACCCCTAGTTGGTTCCTCCAGCACTTGCACCAGGAAATTGTCCTCTACACTTTCCAAAAACTTCCTGGATTGTCTGTGCACCGCTGTATTGTTCTCCCAACAGATATCAGGATGATTGAAGTCACCCATGAGAACCAGGGCATGCGATCTAGTAGCTTCTGCGATTTGGCGGAAGAAAGGCTCGTCCACCTCATCCCCCTGGTCTGGTGGCCTATAGTAGACTCCCACCACAACATCACCCTTGTTGCTCACGCTTCTAAACTTAATCCAGAGACTCTCAGGTTTTTTTGCAGTTTCATACTTGAGCTCTGAGCAGTCATACTGCTCCTTTACGTACAGTGCAACTCCCCCACCTTTTCTGGCCTCCCTGTCATTCCTGAACAGTTTATACCCATCCATGACAGTACTCCAGTCATGCGAGTTATCCCACCAAGTCTCTGTTATTCCAATCACATCATAATTCCCTAACTTTGCCAGGACCTCCAGTTCTCCCTGCTTGTTTCCCAGGCTTTGTGCATTTGTATATAGGCACTTGAGATAACCCGCTGATCGCCCCTCATTCTCAGTATGAGGCAGGAGCCCTCCCCTCTTACACGCTCCTGCTCGTGCTTCTTCCCGGTATCCCGCTTCCCCACTTACCTCAGGGCTTTGGTCTCCTTCCCCCGGTGAACCTAGTTTAAAGCCCTCCTCACTAGGTTAGCCAGTCTGCTCGCGAAGATGCTCTTCCCTCTCTTCATTAGGTGGAGCCCGTCTCTGCCTAGCACTCCTTCTTGGAACACCATCCCATGGTCAAAGAATCCAAAGCCTTCTCTCCGATACCACCTGCGTGGTGACACCCAGAGACACCATGCACACAGGGCATGGCCACACTGCAGCTTAGCCCAGGCTGTGATTTGGGTGTGAGCCCAAGCGCCCCTTCTGTGCACACACAAATTGGTTTGACCTGGGGCAGCGAGCACGCGGGACATGGGTCTTAGGATGCTGCCAGAGGGGTGGGCCAGAGCCTGAGTCCGGCTGTGACTCAGGTCCAAGCCCTGTCATTTTGTCGTGTGGCCGCAGCTCAAACCACAGACCTGAGTCAGAAGGTCTGCGCACTGCAGTATGGACCTGTTAGCACGGCTGTGAGACCCGGGCCCAGCGATGGCAAGCCCACGTTTACACATCCACTATGATCTGCACATTTCCCAGAGTCACTACCTTTGATAGCAGCAGCTCAATGATTGCGTTGGCTACTTGCATCACAGTAACCCCCATAGTAGATTTGCCCACTCCAAATTGATTACCAACTGACCGGTAGCTGTCTGGCGTTGCAAGCTTCCACAGGGCTATTGCCACTCGTTTGTGAACTATGAGGGCTGCTCTCATCTTGGTATTCTTGCGCTTCAGGGCAGGGGAAAGCAAGTCACAAAACTTTCCATGAAAGTGCCCTTACGCATGTGAAAGTTTCGGAGCCACTGAGAATCATCCCAAACCTGCAACACTATGCGGTCCCACCACTCTCTGCTTGTTTCCTGTGCCCAGAATCAGCGTTCCACGGCATGAGCCTGCCCCAGTAACACCATTATCTCCAAATTGCTGGGGATCGCGGTTTTAGAGAAATCTGTGTTCATGTCCTCATCACTCTCGTCACCGTGCTGCTGTCGCCTCCTCACCTGGTTTTTCGGGTGCTGGTTGTGCATAAACTGCACGATAATGTGCGAGATGTTTACGATGGTCATAACTGCTGCGGTGAGCTGAATGGTGAGCTCCATGCTTGCCGTGCTATGGCGTCTGCTCTGGCAATCCAGGGAAAAGGGTGCAAAATGATTGTTTGCTGTTGCTTTCATGGAGGGAGGGAGGGTTGACTAACAATATTTACCCATAACCACCCGTGACAATTTTTTGGCCCCATCAGGCATTGGGAGCTCAGCGCAGAATTCCAATGGGCTGCGGGAACTGTGGGATAGCTACCCACAGTGCACCGCTCAGAATGTCGACGCTTGCCACGGTACTGTGGACGCACACCGCCGAATTAATGTGCTTAAGTGTGGACACATGCACTCAACTTTATACAATCTGTTCCCAAAAATCGACTTCTGTAAAGTCAGAGTAATTTTGTAGTGTAGACATGGCCTCGGTGACCGCATTCCTCTTACCTTCACTGCTTTCTCTGATTGAATAGGGCGAAGAAGGGCTTCGAGAAGTTTTGCAGATTTTACATGATGAATTTCGTTTGTCAATGGCCCTGACTGGTAAGATTTTTTTGCTATTTGATTAGTAATTGATGAGAAGCAGTATTGCCACCTTAGAGTGAGCACAAAGGCGCCACATGCAAACAGATGGATCAAATCAAAGTGAGGGGGTTTGTAAAAGGGCTGCTTAGTGCAGGGGTGGGCAAACTATGGCCCGTGGGCCACATCCGGCCTGCGGGACCGTCCTGCCTGGCCCCTGAGCTCCCAGCCGGGGAGGCTAGCCCCCAGCCCCTCCCCCGCTGTCCCCCGTCCTTCACAGCCACGCTGTCGCGCAGGCAGGGCGGCTTGTGCCCGCCCACCTCTCAGGCTTTCAAATAAGCCTGTCCTGCTGCTCTGAACAGTCTGGTAAGGGTAAGGGTATGGGGGGAGGGCAGGAGGTCCCAGGGGGCAGTCGGGGACAGGGGGTGGTTGGATGTGGCGGAGGTTTGGCGGGGGCAGTCAGGAT
Organism: Eretmochelys imbricata; assembly: GCF_965152235.1. Classification (NCBI taxonomy): domain Eukaryota; kingdom Metazoa; phylum Chordata; order Testudines; family Cheloniidae; genus Eretmochelys; species Eretmochelys imbricata. The sequence continues at coordinate 209,576,220 of NC_135572.1, forward strand.
ACAGGGAGGAGGGGGATTGGTTAGGGGGTGGGGTCCTGGGATTCAGGGGGGGGACAGGGAGCATGGGGGGTTTGATAGGAGGTGGGGTACCGGGGGGGTGGTTAGGGGTGGGGGGTCCCGGGAGGGGGCAGTCAGGGGACAAGGAGCAGGGGGGGCTTGGATGGGTTGGATGTTCTGAGGGGGGCAGTCAGGGGGAGGAGGCAAGGCTATATCGGGAGGCACAGCCTTCCCTACCCAGCCCTCCATACCGTTTCACAACCCTGATGTGACCCTCGGGACAAAAAGTTTGCCCACCCTTGGTTCTGTGCAACAAAAATCATTCTATTCACAGAATTTCAGGCTGGGAACCTGTTGCTTTATATGAATGCATCAAAACAGAGTGGGTAGAAAAACTCTCACTGAGTCAAATAGGAAGTAAGACAGGGGTACAGCCTGGCTCCATCCCATAGTACTCTGGGGAACCCAATTAACCCTATCATGTAAGCACCTGAAGGATAATAGGGTTATAAGGAATAGTCAGCATGGATTTGTCATGCCAGATCAACTTAATTTCCTTCTTTGACAAGGTTACTGGCCTAGTGGATGGGGAGAAGCCCTAGGCATGATATACCTTGATTTTAGCAAGGCTTTTGACACGGTTCTGAATTCTCATAAGCCAACCAGGGAAACATGGTCTAGATGAAATTACTATAAGGTGGGTGCACAACTGTAGAATGTATGCAAAAAGTGCTTTTCAATGGCTTGTTGTCCAACTGGGAGGGCACATCTAGTGGAGTCTCACGGGGGTCAGTTCTAGGTCCAGCACTATTCAGTATTTTCATTAATGACTTGGATAATGGAGAGGAGAATATGCTTATAAAATTTACAGATGACACCAAGCAGGGAGGGATTGCAAGCACTTTGGAGGACAGGTTTAAAATTCAAAATGACCATGACAAATTGGACAATTGGTCTGCATTCAACATGATAAAATCCAACAAAGACAAGTGCAAAGTACTTCACTTAGGAAGGAAAAATCAAATACACAACGACAAAATGAGGAATAACTATGAAGATGGTCGTACTGCTGAAAAGGATCTGGGGGTTATAGCAGTTCACAAACTGAATATGAGGGAATGCAGCTGCAAAAAGGGCTAATATGATTCTGAGGTGTATTAACAGGAGTGTTGTATGTAAGACACAGGAGATAATTGTCCCGTTCTACTCAGCACTGATGTGGTCCCAGCTGGAGTCCTGTGTCCAATTCTGGGCACCACACTTTAGAAAAGATTGGACAAAGTGGAAAAAGTGCAGAGGAGAGCAACAAAAATGATAGAAGATTTAGAAAACCTGACCAATGAGGAAAGGTTAAAAAAACTGGGCATATTTAGTCTTGAGACAAGACTGAAGGAGAACTTAATAACAGTCTTCCAATATGAAAATGGCTGTTATAAAGAGGACAGTGATCAATGTTCTCCATAACCACTGAAGGTAGCACAAGATGTGATTGGCTTAATCTGCAGCATGGGAGATTTAGGTTAGATATTAGAAAAAACTTTCTAACTCTAAGGGTAGCTAAGCTCTAGAACAGGCTTCCGAATGAGGACGTGGTCCCCATCATTGGAAGCTTTTAAAAATAAGTAGGAGAAACACCTGTCAGCAATGATCTAGGTTTACTTGGCCCTGCAACAGTGCAGGGGACTGGGCTTGATGACTACTCGAGGTCCCTTCCAGTCTTCCATTTCTATGATTCTGTGACCACTTTACTACAAGGGTATAGAGATTAGATCAGAGGACTGGGGATCAGGATTAAAGCATTAGAACCATGCTGGTTTCAGTTAGGATTCATGAAAACCCTTTTTCATTTTTGCTTCCCATGGGTTCACACACTTTGCGTTTTGTGTACCAATGGAATCAAAATGTCTGTGAGAAAGTGGGCTGAAGGTACTTTTTCACCTGGTTTGGGTTGAAACCAAGCAAAACCACTGACCAATGCTAAGCAAAAATTGGAATTTCCATCCTGCAGGAAATTCTGATATTTCAACATTTTGTTTCATCCTAAATTGGAATGCACCGTAGTTCACTAGTACCGTCGCTCAGGCGGCAGCAGTGCATATTGCAGCGCTGATGGTGTTGGCTGTTACAATTGCATATAATATGATTTATTTTTATCTTTTTCCTTTAAAAAACAAAGAATTTACAATCTGGAAGTTACATTCAAAGTAAATTATGTAGTTTGCAAAGTCAAGCGCTTGAACATTAGGAAATGCCAGAATTAAGGATGTCCATGCCACCTTAATTTGGCCCCCTTGTGCGTATGGATTCTGATAGATTTAACTGTCTCATCACAGACTGTACTGTTTTTGCACAGGATCCATGTCTCATTCAGTGCACAGCATGGGTGATGCTGAGGGAATGAGACAGCTGCTCAGTACTTTTTTTTGTGATTTCTGGTCAATGTGTGGCCCCAGGCCTTGTTTACTGCACACCGTCCAAACCCCAGACTGGACACTCAATTATTTATTTCCTCATGGGCTTTTCTGTGGCCCTCACCATCGTAGTATTGGAATGTTTCGAAAGCATTAATTTCCCTGTAAGAGAAGAAAATATCATCACCTCCACTTTACACATGGGAGAACAGAAACAAACAAAGACAACACATTGAAACTTTGGCAAGGCCTAGAAATCTGTGATCATTCCACCAGAGCACATAACCTTACTGCCAAAAAGATTGAGCAGCCACTAACTTTCATTAACATCAGTTACAGTCAGGAATGCTCAGGAGTTTGAAAATCACGCCCCAGGTATCTCAAGTTAGGCTTACAGAAAATAAGAGATACACAGTTATTGGCCACCTGCAAAACTTTTCGTTTAAGTCTATTTGCACAGCATTATAGCGGAAGTTTGCCAGCTGGCAGGGATAAAAATCCAGATCTGGGCAGTATTCAACTGTGTTAAGTATGAGCCCATCCTTTCCTTGCCTGCATGTGTTTGCCTCTACACCATCCATCCTGTGCACTGAGTGATGCATTTTTGCCTGTGGAAATAATAGTACAGTATGTGATCACGTACTTAAAGACTGTACCATAATGCATGTGCCCAAGGGGGCCAAATTTAAATTATGCAGTCAGTCTTAATTCTGGCATTTCCTAACTTTTGAGTGCTTGATTTTTGCAAACTTAATATTATTTATAAAGTAGGTTTTTGGCATGTAATTATTATTTATGGTACATTAGTGTCTAGAATCCTCAACATGCTAGGTGCTGTACCTACACATAGAAAACTCTGGCGAGTTTACAAGCTAAAACAAGAGTTTTATTGTCCCCATTTTATAGATGGAGAACTGAGACAGAGTAAGTGGCTTGCTCATGGTCACACAGGAAGTCTATAGCACAGCCAGACCTCCCAAGACTTAGCTCAGTGCCTTAATCATAGACCATTCTTTCTCTCAATCATCATTTTTAACCCTGTATTTTATTTCAGGCTGTCAAAATGTCTCAGAAATCGGACGACACCTGGTTCAGTTCTCCAAGCTATAAATGGTTCATGCAATGCCCACCAACAAGACACATGGAAGCAGCTCCTGATAACTATCAAAGCCTTGAGTGTCCTCAGTAACAGACTCCCAGCTGTGTAACCCTCCCACTGTCTCCCGACAAGCAGACCCCGTTCCCCTCTGAGCTGTTGAAATGTCCTCCCCCACATAAAAACAAGTGAAACTATCAGGATGTGTGCATAACATCACTGCATGTCCTTATCATCACAACCCCCCCCACACACACACACACACCCTACGCAGACCCCTCTACTTTAAGGCTAAGCTTGGACACAGCAGGGGTCAGGCCTTATTTCTGTATAGAGCACCATGTATACCTATGGCTCTGTATAAATAATCGTTTGGTCACCTTGTGGTCTCCTTATTTGTGGATCAGTGCAGCCATATGGGGTCGCTGAATAATGATACTGGCATAAGCTTAGTTTAACAACAGGTATTTATTTTTGGAATAGGATACAGAACATCCTGCTGCTGGTACAAATAGTTTTCATCTCTCTCTGAGGCAGAAAATACACTCTTCTATTGCCTCTCAGAGTTACTTCTCGAGACGCGGTCTTTCCATCCTGTCTGGGAGGAGCCACCGCCTTTGGGGGTCTGCCTGTGGCTGTGCTATGCACACAGACCCAACCAGCACAGTGCCTCTGTTAAACAACTAATAATAATGAGCTATCTTTTTACCACTCTTCCCATGTTCTTTTTCCTCTATCCCCTGTTTCTCCCTTCCCACAGTTGTCTTCTTCCCTTCCATCCCACCTCATCCAGAGTATAGCCGTTTGCTACTTTCCCCCTGTATCATCCCTCTTCCTCCTTTCTTCTATACCCCACTTTGGGACTGTCCGTAAATTACATCATGCATTAATGGCTGGGAGGGTGGGTCTTTAATTTTGTGTGTTTGTTTCAGTGTTACAAGTGGTAGGTGGGTCTTGAAAAATCAATTAAAAATGTGTTATGTAATTTATGGACAGACCTTTCTCTCCCTCCATGTCTTCTGTCTCCCCTCTGCCCAGAATGTTGTTTCTTTATTTCCTTTTGCCTTCCCCCATGTCCTCTCTCTTCCTTCTTTCAGGAACAAGACATTCCATCCTTTTAAATTATCCAGAGGCTGTTGACTGGGATGATGCTTCTTCCCACTTATTGTCACATTTTGCTTTTTAGGCCTTGGCTACCTGCAGAGTTGCATGGGTTGAACTAAAGTTGATAATTTATATTGATATAGTTACAGTGATGAAAACCCATGTGGACACTCATATTTTGTTGTAAGTGGGACTTACTTTGGTCTAGCTTAAGTCAGCTGGGAATTGGTTTAAACTAAACTGAAATAAGCCAATCTACACCAAAATAAAGAATGTTCACAGGGTTTTAAGTGAACTGGGTTAACTAACTGTGATGGTTCTCATTTGATGGTTCTCAGGGTGCCCAGGACTATGAGTCTCCTCATTACCCCCTGCCTCTAGCAGGAGGTAGCCTAGCCTGTGCTAGCTGGGTATTAGCTCCCTAATGCCACCAGCCTTTCAGTCACTCAAGCACTGTCCTCCGGGCTATGACAGACCTGTCTTCCCTTGCAGGTTAACTGTAGGTGTACCCCAGTCCCTGAGTCCCTTTGAATCATTCCCCTGTGATATTCAGCCCTTGACACTGGCTACTCACAGAAATCCCAGATCCTTTCCCCCCAAGAGAGCAGTGTAACCCAGTTTATTAATTTTACCTTAAATCACCACTTCTGTATAACACACAGCACTTGTGAGCACTTAAAATAAAACAAAAGAAGGTTTATTTAAGAAAGAATAGAGACAAGAGAGAGTGGTGGAAACAAATAGTTACAATATAAAACAAAATCATAAAATGTGAACCAGGATCTATACTTATTCATGGTTACTTCTCCTATCTAATAAAGTAGGGTTTCCCCCATCTCCACCTCCCAAAATCCACAAATTCTGTTGCGGAGCTGGTTGGATTCACGAGAACCAGAATCCAGTTTTTCATGAGAACATCAGTACCTGTGAGAAAACATCCCTGCTCCCCAAGATGACTCTTCAGTGAAAGGATGCAGGGGGTCTTTCCCCCTCCTCTGGTATACTGAAACAGGCTTTTGTCTTTATTCATAAACAGGGTGAACCTCTGTTTGTTGTAATGTTCCTTTTCTACCTTCCAGTAGTTTTGATTGTTTGCACACTAATACATGTCCCTAGAAGCCTTTCTCCTTTCCCTTCCTTCCACATTTGCCACACACTTGGTGCCAGGGCAGGGGGATGGAGGCATCCACAGGGGAGGGATTCAGCCTGAGGACTGCATGAGGCACATTTGCCCTATCCTGCCACTCATAGGGCCTGATTGCATGGGCCACCCACCCAACCATAGAGTTGTCCAAGCTGCTCCTGGAATGCAGGGCCGGGTACTGCAGAGGGAACACAGGCCATGGTGTGGGTGCAGCAGGAGCCAGGACTCTTGCAGACAGTAGAGACAGCAACTGCTCAGCCAGCTCTTTCTCTGTTGTGCTCGATCTTCCTCCCTTAACCATTGTATCTGTTCAAGGAACTGTAAAGTGAGGGCCTGCTCCTGCATCACTACCCTGTCCTCAAGGCACAAAGCTAGCCTCAGTCTTTTCCACTTGCCTCCTGCATGTCTTTCCTCTTGCCACCAGTCCCTTTGCCTTTGGTACTCGACCTGGTTGTTGAGTCCTGTCCAGAACTTCAATCACAAGTTCATCCCAGAAATCCTTCCTCTTGGAATGGTCTGTGAAGGTACGATGAGCCCTCTGCCGTGAGGGCGAGCTGTGGAGGTTCTGAAGCCTGTAGAGGTCGAGGGGCCTGCAATAGGAGAAGACACCGAGGGTTACTGTCTCAAATGTGTCAGTGCACGAGCACAGAAACAATTGTTTTGGACTTTCCAGGGCAGAAAACGTTACTTTTGGAACCTGAACTTCAGTGTATTGGCAGAGGGCTGCTTTAGACCACAGAGGCTCACTGGAAACAGCCAGATTAAAGATGCTGAGAGAATGGTATGTTAAAAATCACAACTTTAATAAAAAAAATAAACAAAATGGAGTTTTGGGGGAGGTTGGTCCCCATGCTGCATAAGCCTTTTCTATCGCTTCAGGCCTTGGACATTCTGGAGGCCATAACAGTTCTTGTGGTGCCCAACTGGCAAAGAGAGGTGTTATTCCAAGCTGCTGGTGGGAAACCAGGTGTGTTTGTCACCGAAGTATTCAAATGTATGGCGACTGAACAGCACATCAATGCGTGGTGTTGTTACCCGGGGTTCTTTCAACCCAAAGCTGTCAGTAACTTTTACTCTATGCAAGGTGGTGTCAGGAAATAAATCAGGGGTGACACGGCCGTCCAACCGATAGATGGCTAGCACAGACAGGACAACACAAGACTGCTTTCACTTAAAGCTAAACTTTACTTAGTCTCAAGCACTTACACACACGTCCTCATCAGGTTAGTAAAACACCCCCAACCCGCGATAATTACCGAAACTGAGTGTGGCTCTCAAGTGGCACAGCAGCAGCCCATCTGCCAGTGGGGAACACAAGATGCATCCAGAGGGAGAGTCCAGTCCCAAAGAGTCCTCCCTACTTCAAGCTTTCCCCCCTTATTGATACATTAGTAATAGAATGACATGTCCCTTAAAGAAAACTTGTTAAACAAGCAGTTTCAATGGTCAAGCAAGAGGCTTTCTTCTGATTATTGATTAACCAGGTGTGGGTTTTTCCAGAGTTTGCAGCCTTGAGGCCCCAACAGACATTCCTGGGGCACATTCTGCCCTTCTAAAATGCACGTATCAGCAACTTCAACACAATCCTTATCAGGAAGAATGCAGGGTCAAGCTGCCCTTTCTGTGGCACCCAAAACCCGCTCCTCTCCTGCCTTGGTCAAACTGAGGCTGTGACATGGCCAATTTACAGCCTGCTGACTTGACTTCTTTTAGCAATAAGACATCATGGTTTCAGGCACTTTACTGGTTGCCAAAATCTCCCCGTGCAGAGTGGGCTGGTGAGCTACTGAGGTGGCCCTGGAAAATACGCCCTTCCTCGAAATATGATTACCTATCTGGAGTTCCTGCTACAGGAAAAGTTTGCAGCTACTAGTGCCTGGGATTGGGTCACAATTATGAGGGAATCAACAGGATACGGCATTATCTTCCAAATGATTTAGTGCCTCCCCATGGCTTCCAATACAGTCTGTTAGGACTGCATGCAAACACACAGAACTCCATTGCCATCCCTCTTTCCTCCCCCACAGCAAATTTCTGGACTGAATTCAAACTCCAGTCATATTTGGGACTAATGATTTCATCACCAATGGAAAGCCTGGACTGCATTTAACAGAAATGCACTATGTGTGAACCCTTCCCTTTCCCGTCTCCCTCCCCGCATATAGTTCAGTCTTTTCAGGAAGCTCGTTACACTGTTGGGTTGGTATCAAGCAGCGTACATATGGGGAATGTAATATAAGATTCTCATTCTAACAAACCGGAATGTACAAGCAAAACTGCATGCCTTAAATATTCTCTTTTACATGCTCGTTTTACTGTTTGTGTTTCCCGGTCTCCATTTTGAATTTCACGTGGTGGGTGGAGAGTGAGGGGATGCCAAGGTGCTGGCATGCAATCCACCATTAGCAGATACATGCTGCTACCCAGGGCTTATATCTTTTGCACTGGTTCTTAGAGCAGAAACCCCTCCTGTTCCTATATTAATAAATACAAAAATGGAGCCAGAAACTTACCAGGTTCTAGGTAGCCTTTCCCTCTTCTGTTTCTCATACCAGTCCCGCAGTTGGCTGTTCCTTTGGTGGGGGGACCAAAAAGTTCCTCCGAGCAGGGCCCCAGGATGTGCTTCAGCTGCTCCTGTGACAAAGCCTCCTCTAGGACCCAGCAAAGTCTTTTTATTTGCCACAATTGGTGCCTGCTTGTACCCATCGATTTCCATGCTAGCTTCTTGGGCCAGCAGGACGCCATCCCAGCTGATCAGGTCATTGTGCACTGCTGGTGACGCCGTGCTTGGCGCAGTGCCCAGCACCCAGTCAAACTCATCATAAAACCGGCACGATGTTGGTGAGTTGCCAGAGATGCAGTTTTGCTCCCTGGTTTTCAGGTACTCAGTCTTGAGTCACTGAATCAGTTCTCTGTGCTGGTCATGGTCTGTTAAATTTCCAATGCTGCCAGCATCTTTGCTATTTGCTGGTATAAATGGTCATTCCTGCTTCTCTTACTAAAATCCACTGTTTTGCTGGCCTCACAAATTAATTTAAATCTGGCTGTGTGTCCAAAACCATGAAGCAGCATGCTTTGTAGGGCTCAGTCTGGTCAATATCCATTGCAAATGCTGAAGGTTCTCCTCAGGTGTGTTTGCAGCTTGCAATCAGAATAAAATGGAAGGGTTAAATGTCAGGCTGCTGCATTGAAACAGGGTTGGCGGGGGTGGGGGGAGTCCATTTCCCTGGAGTCGACTTTATTCTTGGGAGAGAGAGGACAAGGAAGTTGTCCCACAGCATTCTGGGATACTATTAGCAGACTCCAAGGACCTGAGTCTGGGTGGGGACTGCATCTACACTGAAAAAGGATAGCGCTCGAACCCTTGGTCCTGCCTTGACTCATGCTCAGACCCTCCACCCTGGTGGGATTCTAGGAGCTGGAGTCTGAGTCCAATTTCAAGAGCTTTGTGTCTATGGAAGGTGGGTTGGGGCTTGAGCCCGAGTCTGCGCTTACATTGCTTTGTACATATACCTTTAAGACATGTCTACATTGCAGTAAAACACCTGCAACTGGAAGGTCAGCTGACTCGGGCTCATGGGGCTCAGACTGTGGGGCTATAAAACTGCGGTATAGATGTTTGGGCTTGGGCTGGAGCCCAGGCTTCGGTACCCTATGAGGCGGAAGGATGTCTCTGTCTTCCCATGTTAACATCACATCCTCATGTTGATTACATATGAACTGAGGCAAGTGAATAAACATTCTTTATCTGACAGAAAACTTCATTTGTCAACTTTGCCTGTAAAACATATTTTAGGAACATATCTTCAGCACAGATACATGCCTCCTTAAATATCTCCTGTACATACACCATGACGTGATTATGAGGCTCAGGGTGATGTAAGCTGCCACTTGACATCTCACATGACCCTTTTTGGATAAATACTATGAAAGCATGTGTAAGGTGTCGTGAGTTTGTCAAGCCTGATACAAGTTGCTGTTACAGAAAATTGAATCCTTTGCCAGTGGACACTGAGGAGTTCTCTTGGGCACAGTGACCTTGACTAATTCTCTAAACCAGTCAATAGGCGGCCCATGGGTCAAATCCGGACCGCCAGTTACTTTTGAATAGATTGCAAAATCTTTTTATTTACTTATTATGATCATTAGAACTGGTTTTTTTAAATTATTTTTACCCTCTCATTCTCTCACAATGAGATCTCCATGACATTGCATTGTGAATTAATGATTGACTGGTTCTCCTTAATTCCTTATTTGCTTAATTTGAGCTATCAGTTTCTGCCAATAAAAAAACGAGAGCATGTTTCTTTGTTAAAAAATTACATTTTCCACTTTACATGCATAGGCTCATTTACACTGTTGAAAGCTGCAGTCCTGCCTCCAGCATTTTCAACGTCTAATGGCACTGGGTTTAAACATGGCAGCAAAAAAAAGGGACGTTGACACTGAAAACCATTCATTTAAAGAACGCTTACTGTTTTATTTTGCCACAATGTCCAAAGGCTTGACTAGTATGTTTAATTTGTACAGAGCCTGTGGCTGTTGTTAAAAGTGGGAACATCATATGGCACTATGAAACAAAGCACATGGATTTTGACCATAAGTATCCACTGGGTTCTTGTTTAAGCTCAGACTAGCTCGCTTCATTAAAAGATGAATATTTTCAGGGCAGAAATATTATTTCAAAGGCTACTTGTGCTCAGGAAAAGGCAACTGAAGCTTCACTGAGGTGTCTGTGGGTAATGGCAAAACACAGGAAACCTTTTACCGATGCGATCCTTATTAAGCAGTGTATGGTTACTTCAGCGGAAACCCTCTTTGTGGAGAAGAAAGACATTGTTGACACCTTCAGACAACTGCCGCTCTCAGCATAGCAGCTATTAGGCGCACTGAGATGATGGCAAAAGACGTTTTCCAGCAGTTGGGTGAGAAACAAAATGGGAAGATTTTCCGTGGCAGTGGCCAAGTCCTGTGATATCAGGCACACAGCACAGCTAGCACTATACGTCTGTTTCTTTATGGAGCTAAATTTGTGGAGTATTTATACGGCCTAACAATCGTGCAGCAGGTGAGCCTTTGTTTATTCTGTTCAAACTTTTTTGTCTAATGAAGGTTTTGATGTGACTCAGATTGTGTCAATTACAACAGATGGTGTTTCTGCCATGATTGGTACTCACTGATCACTTGTGAATCATCTGCAAGACCTGAACCCCGGTCTGATCTCCTATCAATGTGTAAACCATCAAACCACACTTTGTGCAAAGCTTAGCAATGAGCATGTTAATGTAATGTCACTGGTGATTAAACCTGTCAACTTCCTTCAGTCCAAGTCAGCACTGCAACACATACAGTGCCAAAGTTTCTTTCAGATGTATCTGCTGGTTACTATGACCTGTTGATTCATAATGACATCTGCTGCCTGAGCAGAGGGCAAGTACTAAGAAGGCTGTAGGAAATTTGAGTTCATGTGGAAGAATATCTACATAACATTCCAGGGGGAAAGGCAGAAGAGCAACACGCATTTTTGATGGATGCCACAAGCCTGAGCATCCTCTCCTTCCTTGTTGATTTGACAGGCCACTTCAATTATTTCAACTTAAAGCTACAGGGGCAAAATCTCAGTGTAGTGGAGCTACATAGCAGTGTCACTTCATTTGAAAATAAACTGAGTCTCTGCAAAAGTGATTTGGAAATGGGTAAGAAGCTGCATTTCCCGACACTGCTAAGCAGTGAATCAGATGGTGTCATTTCTGGACAGAATCATAGAATATCAAGATTGGAAGGGACCTCAGGAGGTCATCTAGTCCAACCCCCTGCTCAAAGCAGGACCATTCCCCAATTTTTGCCCCAAATCCCTAAATGGCCCCCTCAAGGATTGAACTCACAACCTTGGGTTTAGCAGGCCAATGCTCAAACCAGTGAGCTATCCTTCCCCCCAAATAATTTAAAAAAAAAATCCTGCTTAAAGCAGGACCAATCCCCAATTTTTGCCCCATATCCTAAATGGCCCCCTCAAGGATTGAGCTCACAACCCTGGGTTTAGCAGACCAATGCTCAAACCACTGAGCTATCGCTCCTCCTTCCTGCCCTGGTCTCTTCAAAACTTCCAGCAGAGGTTCCAAGAATTTTAAAATGTTAAAGATGGCATCCTGGTTGTAAGGGACACATCTGTGGCACAAGCAAACGGCAATCAAGCAAAAGCATCATTTTCATATGTTGAAAAAGCAAACTACAGCTGGAGGTTACTGATTTACAAGCGGCTGAAGAGCTTATGGTGGTGTGGCACACTGAAAGCACAGCTGAAACTCTCTGGGAAACCTTTGTGCTGGACTCCAAGTATCCACATTTGAGGAAGGTGGCATTTAATATCTTGATTATGTTTGGCTCGACATACATGTATTACTCAGCATTCTGAACATCGAACAACATTAAATCGCATAATCGCTGCAGTTTGACATATAATCATCTGTGCAATTGCCTCTGTCTTGCCTTGACTGAAATCGCTCCAATCGTCAAGTCCCTGGTCCAGCACAGGACCTGTCACTTTTCCCACTGATGGTATTATAATTATACATAGTCACATATATTTTATTTTATATTTGTATTGCCATATAAAATTACATTTTAGTAGTGATACTACAGTTTTAACAGGTATTTCACAGTAATTATTCATGATTCTTTTGCTTAATTTGTTTGTGTGTATTTGTTATTGGAAAGACTTGAATCATAAAGCTAAGATAGAAAGTTCATGTGTACTAAGTGTTATTTTCTTTCAAACTCTGATACTAATATTAAATAAGACACAAAAGGCTTGAAAGTTTTGAATATGTTTATCTATCTAGCTATATACATACATGCCTACAATAATTTTATTTGACAAAACCAAAGTTAATACTCATTGTAAACTCAAAACAAATTCAAAACTTAAAACAGTTGTCTGAAAGTGTTTTAATGCTAATATTTGCATCTATTTGACATTTTATCTGTGCACTTTCTCAAAGTCTCAGATGTAATTTATTACATCTTTCATGGAGGTTATTTTTAAGTTATACAGTGGTTTGATCTTATTTTTCATTTAATACACTAAAAATATAAGCAATGGGGTATATTATTAACGCACAGCATTGTATGTGTTTGTTGAGCAGGGGCACTTGTGCTGTGAAAAATGTTTCTCTGGATTCTGGATCTTGACTATACCTTGACCAAGAAATGTGGCCCTTGAAAAAAAAAATTGACTATCCCTGGTCTACACTGTCAGGACATTTTCCTCCAATCTTAAAATGTTAACAAATAAAACCTCTCCCTCAACTCATTGTTTTATTCCAAACATCAAACCACAAGAAATTAAAATAAATTTGTTCAATTTTAATCCAGTTTAAATTGAGCATATGGAATAGACAGTCTGAAAAAGATATAAAATCACAGGCCTACTGTAATATTGTTTATACTATCTGGAAGCTCTAGTCCTTCTGAAAATTTGGATGTATGGAGATTTTTATTATTAACATGGATTTCTATCCTTCCAAAGAAGTCTGTGAACTATTTGGGTGATGTGTTGCGTCTTGGCAAGCAGAAATTTCAGCTCGTGTAAATCAAAGTAAATTTGATGCAGATTTATATCAGCTGTGGCTCTAGCTTGCAGTGTCTACAACAGTTGGGGCATTATGTTCATTTTAATTTAATATTAAATTTGATTTTTTGATAAACCGAGAGGGAAAGAGAGAGCCATCTCTTTAGGACTGTTTTGACTTGGGCCCAATGTGGCTTGACATTATTTAGCTTCTTCCTCAGCAGGGGCTGATAAATAATTGTTCTACTACAGAGAATTCCATATAGAAATACCCTCTTTCGAAACAGCTACTAAAATTGACTTGAAAATCCCAGCTAAACATTTTTCCATCAGGATTTGTCAATTTGTTGAAATCAAAATGTTTTGCAAAGATGATTCAGTTTTAACCAAGTTCTGACGGAAACTGCCTGGTTGCCTGCCATTTCACCTGTCCATCTCCTTGACAGCCCATCTAATGGTTTTTTGGGAAGCCTGAGATTCCAAGGTTTGGCTCTCGGCAGTCAAGGTCCCAGGGCTTCTAGGAATTGTGACTCTGAAACAGCCCATTATATGGACTGTCCTGGAGCTACAGCTCCATTTCCTTTTGCAAAGCGTTTCAAAATGTCTGGATTGTGTTCAGAATCGGAATGAAACCACATTTTTAAATTTTTTAATCCCCTGCCAAAAATAATATTACCTTTCTCCCTCCCAGTTCTTATAGGTACTGTTGCCCATTGTTCTCAACAGGACGGAGGTCAGATGTTGCCCACAGTTAGGTGGCCATTTTGAAAAGGGCAAGTATCTCCTATTGTTTTTAATAGCACTCAAGCCACAGGCTGCTCTTAACAAGAAGACACTCTGATAAATAAACTGGGGAAATGCAGGCTCAGCGGAGCACAATGAAGTGGTTACATAATTGATTAAACAACCACAAGCAAAGAGTAACTATTAATGGAATGATGTCAGATTGGAGGGAAGGCTTAACTGAGGTTCCACAGGGATCTGTTCTGGGTCTGGAGTTTGTTAGGATATAGACATTCAGGCCTGTCTGCAAAGGCCTCTACTTTAAGAATTTAGGTGTATTCTTATCACTTGGCTAGTTAGAGGTATAAAAGAAAGAATCAAAATCACTGTCTGCCAATGTAAGGTCCGTCTCTTACTGTGACAGTCTGAGGCCCTGTTCTTAGGCTAAGGCCTTTGGCTAAGCAACAGACGCAGCCATAAGCTGGGAAGTGAACGGTCGCCTCCTCACATTCCAAACTAGTCACATTGAAATAAGGTGCTATTGGGCTGTCAGGCACTATCAGGACAGGATTGTATTCCTATCACCTCCAGAGAAAGGGAAGTGCCTAGAAAATGTAAAAGGAAACTTAGTTTGATAGCATCCTGTCTGGCAAGAACTCACTTATCAATAGCTGGGATGTGAAATCCTCACTTCTGTATTGTTTTGTCATTATAGTTCCCACTTTGCTATTGTTTGTCTGTATAATCTCTGTCTGGTTCTGTGATTGTTCCCGTCTGCTGTATAATTAATTTTGCTGGGTGTAAACTAATTAAGGTGGTGGGATATAATTGGTTACATAATCATGTTACAATATGTTAGGATTGGTTAGTTAAATTTCAGGAAAATGATTGGTTAAGGTATAGCTAAGAATATTACTATATAAATTAGGGGCAAACAGGAAGTAAGTTGGGATTCGAAAATAAGGAAAAAGGAACTTGTATTTAAGCTTGCTGGAAGTTCACCCCAATAAACATCGAATTGTTTGCACCTTCGGACTTCGGGTATTGTTGCTCTCTGTTCATGCGAGAAGGACCAGGGAAGTGGGAGAGTGAAGGAATAAGCTCTCTAACAGAGTTATTTAACATCTTTATTAATGACCCAGGTGTAGGACTAGAGAGCATACTGATCAAATTTGCAGATGATACAAAGCTGGGGGCGGGATTACCAACACTTTGGAGGATAGAGCTAAAATGCAGAGGGATCTTGATAAATTGGAGAAGTGGGCTATAGACAACAAAATGAAAGTCAACAAAGACATATGTAAGGCGTTACACTTAGGGAAGAAAAACCAAATGCACAAATATAGAATGGGGGATAACTGGCTTGGCAGCAGCACTGCTCAGAAGGATCTGGGAGTTGTGGTGGATCACAACCTCAACGTGAGCCAATAATGTGATGCTGTTGCAAAAAAAGCAAATGCAAATTTAGGTTGCATTAAGAGAGGCATGGCGTGCAAGTCATGGGAGGTGATAGTACCATTCTACTCGACACTGGTTAGGCGTCAGCTGGAGTACTGTGTCCAATTTTGGTCATTGCTGTATAGAAAGGATGTAGAGAAATTGGAAAGAATCCAGAGGCAAGCGACAAAGATGATCAAAGGAATGGAATGCAAACCATATGAGCAAAGGCTGAAGGAATTGGGTATGTTTAGTTTGAAGAAGAGAAGATTAAGGGGGGACACATGATAGTGGTCTTTGAATATTTGAAAGGCTGCCATAAAAAAGATAGAGAAAAGTTGTCTCTCTTGCCACAGAGGGCAGGACAAGAGGCAATGGGTTCAACCTACAACATAGCAGGTTAGCTTAAATCTCAGGAAAAACTTCCTAACTGTAAGAACAGTAGGACAATGGAACAGACTGCCTAGGGAGGTCATGGAAGCTCCTTCACTGGAGATTTTTCAAAAGGAAACTGGATAGCCACCTGTCTTGGATGGTTTAGACACAACAAATCCTATCTCTTGGCAGGGGGTTAGACCAGATGATCCTTGTGGTCCCTTCTAACCCTGTGGGTCTATGAATCTATGATTCATTGGAAACAATGGTGCAAGGTGGCCATTTTGAAAAAGAGCACCTTAACTGAGGGCAGCATATCATCAGTTCCACTAAGAACAATGGAACATGGAAGCCATTTTGAAAGAAGGCAAATAGTGAGTTTCCCTGAAGAAAATTTTTATTCACCAGCCTCTGCTGACAGATAAACTTTCAGTTATTAAAATTAATGGCAAAAATGATAACTAATCCTAAATATATCTTTTCAAATGCTACCTGTTACACCAGCCCTACTCAACAGAGAGAGTAAGAGGGGGAAACTAGGGGCATATGGGCAGGGGAATATGAGATGCAAAAGGCAGGGAGAGGGATGCAGGAAAATGGGGAAAAGGGGATGTGTGAGTTGTGGAATATTGGGAGATGCAAGAGGCAGGGGAAATTTTGAGGGAAGGAGATAGGAGGAAAATGGAGTGTACACTGCAGATGCTTTGTGCTTCTCTGGCAATGCAAAACAGTTTTAAATACAGCTTACCTGGCCAGTATGATCTGGCCAATTTGGCATAAAACTGGGAGCGTACTGGTGAATCCCTGGGTCTGTGTTCAACTGAGTGACCATTGGAGCCTGGGTTTCATTTTCTCCGTTTCTGCGTACAAACAACTTTTGTTTCAGGCTTTGCTTCTTGGGACGCATGCTGTAACCCATTTGCTTGTTTGTCTCAGGGAAATCTGTTCAAATCTGGCTAAATTACAAACTGCAGAAACCCCTGTTTCCCATCCGTGATTCACACCACAGACCTTGTTTCTGGCTTGCTGCCAAAATCCCTCAGCACTGTGCATGCACCACCCAATGCCTCACAGCAACAGCCCATTTACACAGAGCAGGACCTCCAGACACAACACGCGCTTGAAATGGGTCAGAAACCTCCAGCCATTTTTCTCTCCAGATTCTCAGCTTTTGTTTTTTAAAACAAATAAGGATCTAAATGTTATGGCTGTGAAGGAAATCCTTCAAAGTGGGAAGTGACTGTAACTCCTGGAGGGATGTCTGCCTCTGCGAGCAGAAAGCCTTAAACAATTGTTTTGAACACTGTGAACTTAAATTAGGTATTTTTATGATTACCCCCTTTGCACCTTGGAGCCCTAGTCATAGATCTATCGTGCTAGGTGCTGTACAGGTACAGAGCAGAAAGACAGTCCCTGCCCCAAAGAGTTTACAATCTAAGCACAAGACAAGAGATAATAGATGACTACAGATAGACAGGGGAATACAAGGAAACAATGAGACAGTATTGGTATGCATTGGTCCAAGTGCACCAGCAGCATAAGAATGGCCATACTGGGTCAGACCAAAGGCCCATCTAGCCCAGTATCCTGTCTTCTGACAGCGGCCAATGCCAGGTGCCCCAGAGAGAATGAACAGAACAGGTGATCATCAAGTGATCCATCCACTGTCGCCCATTCCCAACTTCTGGAGCCCTTTTTAAAAATTGGCGTCACATTAGCTACCTTCCAGTTATTTGGTACAGAAGCTGATTTAAATAATAGGTTACAGCCTAACCGTTCTCAAGTTTTTTTGTAGGCATCATGGCAAAGGAGAGTTCTAAGGAGGGATTTAAAGGAGAAAAATTAAGTGGGCTTGAGGATATTTATGGGGAGCTCCTCCCAACCATGTTGGGCAGCCTGGGAGAAAGCATTAAGGTGCTCATTTGAAAATTTAACAAGTCGGTGAAAGAGGCTGGCATCATGGGCTGACCAGAGGCAGGAGTCAACCTCTTGATATTGACTGAGCAACATTAGGTAGGGTGGGGATAGTCTGTGAAGGGTCTTGAACGTGAAGACAAGTGGCTCATGTTTGATGTGATTGAGACAGAGAAGCAAGTGGAGGGATGCAAAGAGAGGGGTTGACAAGATCAAAGTGGATAGGCTAGGAAAATGATCTTTGCAGCATCATTCTGAATGGATCTGAGTGGAGAAGACTGCATTGGTCAAGGCCAGAGAAAGAGCCTTGTTGCAGTAATTGAGACATGAGATGTCAGAGCCTGGAGGAGAGTCTTAGCTGTGGGGATGAATTGGAAAGGCTATATCTTAGAGATGTTAGGCAGAAAGAACCTGCGAGACTTAAACATAGCCCAGATGGGAGGACTTAGAGAGAGCGCCGGGTCAAAGATGATGTGCAGGTTATGGGCCTGGTGATGGTTTTGTCTGCAGTGATACAGAAAAGAGTTAGCAGGGAGGTTTGGGGGAAGGGGAAGATTATAAAAGCTCTGAGTTTGAGCTTACAGCTAGACATCCTCAAGGAGATGTCAGAGAGACAGTCTGAGATTTTAGTTTGGACAGAAGGAGACAGGTCTGGAGTGGCGAGGTAGAGCTGTGAATTGTCATCATAGAGAGAGGAGGTGAATTTAGAATCATAGAATATCAGGTTGGAAGGGACCTCAGGAAGTCATCTAGTCCAACACCCTGCTCAAAGCAGGACCAATCCCCAACTAAATCATCCCAGCCAGGGCTTTGTCAAGCCTGACCTTAAAAACTTCTAAGGAAGGAGATTCCACCACCTCCCTAGGTAACGCATTCCAGTGTTTCACCACCCTCCCCGTGAAAAAGTTTTCCCTAATATCCAACCTAAACCTTCCCCACCCTAACTTGAGACCACTACCCCCCGTTCTGTCATCCACTACCACTGAGAACAGTCTAGATCCATCCTCTTTGGAACCCCCTTTCAGGTAGTTGAAAGCAGCTATCAAATCCCCCCTCATTCTTCTCTTCCGGAGACTAAATAATCCCAGTTCCCTCAGCCTCTCCTCATAAGTCATGTGTTCCAGTCCCCTAATAATTTTTGTTGCCCTTCGCTGGACTCTCTCCAATTTCTCCATATCCTTCTTGTAGTTTGGGGCCCAAAACTGGACACAGTACTCCAGATGAGGCCTCACCAATGTCGAATAGAGGGGAACGATCACGTCCCTCGATCTGCTGGCAATGCCCCTACATATACATCCCAAAATGCCATTGGTCTTCTTGGCAACAATGGCACACTGTTGACTCATATGCAGCTTCTCGTCCACTGTCACCCCTAGGTCCTTTTCTGCAGAACTGCTGCCAAGCCATTCGGTCCCTAGTCTGTAGCGGTACATGGGATTTTTCTGTCCTAAGTGCAGGACTCTGCACTTGTCCTTGTTGAACCTCATCAGATTTCTTTTGGCCCAATCCTCTAATTTGTCTAGGGCCCTCTGTATCCTATCCCTACCCTCCAGCGTATCTACCACTCCTCCCAGTTTAGTGTCATCCGCAAACTTGCTGAAGGTACAATCCACACCATCCTCCAGATCTTTAATGAAGATATTGAACAAAATCTGCCCCAGGACTGACCCCTGGGGCACTCCACTTGATACCGGCTGCCAACTAGACATGGAGCCATTGATCACTACCCATTGAGCCCGACAATCTAGCCAGCTTTCTATCCACCTTATAGTCCATTCATCCAGCCCATACTTCTTTAACTTGCTGGCAAGAATACTGTGGGAGACCGTGTCTAAAGCTTTGCTAAAGTCATGGAACAACATGTTCACTGTGTTCCCCTCATCCACAGAGCCAGTTATCTCGTCACAGAAGGCAATTAGATTAGTCAGGCATGAGTTGCCCTTGGTGAATCCATGCTGACTGTTCCTGATCACTTTCCTCTCCTCTAAGTGCTTCAGAATTGATTCCTTGAGGACCTGCTCCATGATTTTTCCAGGGATTGAGGTGAGGCTGACTGGCCTGTAGTTCCCAGGAGCATCCTTCTTCCCTTTTTTAAAGATGGGCACTACAGTAGCCTTTTTCCAGTCATCTGGGACTTCCCTGGATCGCCATGAGTTTTTAAACATAATGGCCAATGGCTCTGCAATCACATCTGCCAACTCCTTTAGCACTCTTGGATGCAGCGCATCCAGCCCCATGGACTTGTGCTCGTCCAGCTTTTCTAAATAGTCCTGAACCACTTCTTTCTTCACAGAGGGCTGGTCACCTCCTCCCCATGCTGTGCTGCCCAGTGCAACAGTCTGGGAGCTGACCTTGTTTGTGAAGACAGAGGGAAAAAAAGCATTGAATACATTAGCTTTTTCCAAATCCTCTGTCACTAAGTTGCCTCCCTCATTCAGTAAGAGACCCACACTTTCCTTGACTTTCTTCTTGTTGCTAACATACCTGAAGAAACCCTTCTTGTTACTCTTGACATCTCTTGCTAGCTGCACCTCCAGGTGTGATTTGGCCTCCCTGATTTCAATCCTGCATGCCCAAGCAATATTTTTATACTCTTCCCTGGTCATTTGTCCAATCTTCCACCTCTTGTAAGCTTCTTTTTTGCGTTTAAGATCAGCAAGGATTTCACTGTTAAGTCAAGCTGGTCACCTGCCATATTTACTATTCTTTCTACACATCGGGATGGTTTGTCCCTGTAACCTCAATAAGGATGCTTTAAAATGCAGCCAGCTCTCCTGGACTCCTTTCCCCCTCATGTTATTCTCCCAGGGGATCCTGCCCATCAGTTCCCGGAGGGAGTCAAAGTCTGCTTTTCTGAAGTCCAGGGTCTGTATTCTGCTGCTCTCCTTTTTTCCTTGTGTCACGATCCTGAACTCGACCATCTCATGGTCACTGCCTCCCAGGTTCCCATCCACTTTTGCTTCCCCTACTAATTCTTCCCGGTTTGTGAGCAGCAGGTCAAAAAGAGCTCTGCCCCTAGTTGGTTCCTCCAGCACTTGCACCAGGAAATTGTCCCCTACACTTTCCAAAAACTCCCTGGATTGTCGTGCACTGCTGTATTGCTCTCCCAGCAGATATCAGGGTGATTGAAGTCTCCCATGAGAACCAGGGCCTGTGATCTAGTAACTTCCATTAGTTGCCGGAAGAAAGACCCGTTCACCTCATCCCCCTGATCCAGTAGTCTATAGCAGGCTCCCACCACGATATCACCCTTGTTGCTCACGCTTCTAAACTTAATCCAGAGACACTCAGGTTTTTCTGCAGTTTCATACCGGAGCTCTGAGCAGTCATACTGCTCTCTTACATACAATGCAACTCCCCCACCTTTTCTGCCCTGCCTGTCCTTCCTGAACAGTTTATATCCATCCATGACAGTACTCCAGTCATGTGAGTTATCCCACCAAGTCTCTGTTATTCCAATCACATCATAATTCCTTGACTGTGCCAGGACTTCCAGTTCTCTCTGCTTGTTTCCCAGGCTTTTTGCGTTTGTGTATAGGCACTTGAGATAACTTGCTGTTTGTCCTGCTTTCTTAGTATGAGGCAGGAGCCCTCCCCTTTCGCATTGTCCTGCTCATGCTTCTTCCCAGTATCCCACGTCCTCACTTACCTCAGGGCTTTGGTCTCCTTCCCCTGGTGAAACTAGTTTAAAGCCCTCCTCAAAAGGTTAGCCAGCCTGCTTGCGAAGATGCTCTTCCCTCTCTTCGTTAGGTGGAACCCATCTCTGCCTAGCACTCCTCCTTCTTGGAACACCATCCCATGGTCAAAGAATCCAAAGCCTTCTCTCCGACACCACCTGCGTAGCCATTCATTTACTTCCACGATTCAACTATCTCTACCTGGGCCTTTTCCTTCTACAGGGAGGATGGATGAAAACACCACTTGTGCCTCAATCTCCTTTATCCTTCTTCCCAGAGCCACGTAGTCCGCAGTGATCCGCTCAAAGTCATTCTTGGCAGTATCATTGGTGGCCATGTAGAGAAGCAGGAAGGGGTAGCGATCCGAGGGCTTGATGAGTCTCGGCAGTCTCTCTATCACATCGTGAATCCTAGATCCTGGCAAGCAGCAGACTTCTCGGTTTTCCCGGTTGGGGTGGCAGATAGATGACTCAGTCTCCCTGAGGAGAGAGTCACTGACCACCACCACCCGCCTCCTCCTCTTCGGAGTGGTGGTCGTGGAACCCCCATCCCTAGAACAGTGCATCTCATGCCTTCCAATCGACGGAGTCTCCTTCTGTTTCCTTCCCTCAGATGTATCATCTAGTCCACTCTCGGCATTAGTACCTGTGGACAGAACATGAAAACAGTTGCTTACCTGTATCTGCGCTGCTGGTACACGGACGCTCCCCTTTCTTCTTCTGGAGGTCACATGCTGCCAAATTTCTTCATTGTCCTCCTGTCCCCGCTGCACGGCCTGCTCTGAATCTTCAGAACATTGTGCCCATAGAAGCATATCCTGACGTCTGTCCAGGAAATCTTCAGTTTCTCTTATGCAACACAGGGTCGATACTTGTTTCTCCAGACCTTGAACCGTCTCTTCCAATATGGAGACCAGCTTGCACTTTGTACAGACAAAGTGGCTTCTGTCCTGTGGAAGAAAGACAAACATGGCACATCCAGTGCAGGTCACAACAGCTGAACGCTCCCCATCCATATTACCTTCCTTCTATGAGCTTTCTCAGGAGTTGTAGTAACTACTCAGAGAAGCCGGCAAGATGTTAGCCTCAGTGGGCTCTCCCCGGGTGAACTCCCAGGCAAACTCCCTCTGTTAGCCTCTCTGCTGTTCACCACTCAGCTGATTCGCAGCTGACTGGCTTTTTATAACAGTCAGGCCTACTCAAGGCTCACCTGGAACAAAGCACTCCCAATTCACACTTTTCAAACGAACAACCAATCAAGCACACGGTCAAACTGTCCAACTGTCTTCACAACAGACACTCAGATACTCACCAACACAGCCTCCCTAGTGCAGCCCTTAGCATACCTCCTCTCAGACAGATCCCAGGTAAACTCCCTTTGTTAGCCTCTCTGCTGGTTGCCGCTCAGCTGGTTCGCATTTGTGTTTGTGGATGAGACTACTTAGAGATAAGGTGCACAGGGAGAGAAGAGGACCAAGGACAGAGCCCTGTGGAACTCCTTCAGAAAGCTGAAGGGGGAATGAGGAGGATCCTCCCAAGGACACACTGGAGGAGTTATTACAGGTGTAGGAGGGGAATCAGGAGAGGGCAGAGTAATGGAAGCCAAGGGAGGACAAGATTTCAAGAAGAACAGCATGGTCAACTATATCAGAGGCAGCTGATAGGTCAAGGAGGATAGGGATGGAGTACTGATTCTGAGATTTGTCTAGGGCAGGGGTGGGCAAATTTTTGGTCCGCAGGCCTCATCGGGGAATAGAAATTGTATGGCAGGCCATGAATGCTCACACAATTGGGGTTGGGGTGGGGGGGGGGTGCGGGCTCTGGGGTGGGGCTGGGGATGAGGAGGTTGGGGTGTAGGAGGGTGCTATGAGCTGGGACTGAGGGGTTTGGAGGGTAGGAGGGGGATCAGGGCTGGGGCATGGGTGCGTGAAAGGGTGCAAGTTCCAGCTGCCGGGGGGCTCTGGGGTGGGGCTGGGGATGAGAGGTTTGGGGTTCAGAAGGTTGCTTCGGGCTGGGATCAAGGGGTATGGAGAGCAGGAGGGGGATCAGGGCTGGGGCAGGGGGTTGGGGAGTGAGAAGAGGCTCAGGGGGTGCAGGCTCCAAGCGGCACTTAACTCAAGTGGCTCCCGGAAGCAGTGGCATGTCCCTTCTCTGGCTCCTATGCGGAGGTGCGGCCAGGAAGTTCTGCACGCTGCCCCATCCACACCACTACCCCTGCAGCACCCATTGGAGCACATAGGAGCTGGAGCAGAGCCATGTAAATTATGTAGTTTGCGAAGTCAAGCGCTTGAACGTTAGGAAATGCCAGAATTAAGGATGTCCATGCCACCTTAATTTGACCCCCTTGTGCATATGCATTCTCATAGATTTAACTACCTCATCACAGACTGTACGGTTTTTTCCACAGGATCCATGTCTCATTCAGTGCACAGCATGGGTGATGCTGAGGGAATGAGACAGCTGCTCAGTACTTTTTTTTGTGATTTCTGGTCAATGTGTGGCCCCAGGCCTTGTTTACTGCACACCGTCCAAACCCTGAACTGGACACACAATTATTTATTTCCTCATGGACTTTTCTGTGGCCCTCACCATCGTAGTATTGGAATGTTTTGAAAACATTAATTTCCCTGTAAGAGAAGAAAATATCATCACCTCCACTTTACACATGGGAGAACAGAAACAAACAAACTAAGCCAACACATTGAAACTTTGGCAAGGCCTAGAAATCTGTGATCATTCCACCAGAGCACATAACCTTACTGCCAAAAAGATTGAGCATCCACTACTTTCATTAACATCAGTTACAGTCAGGAATGCTCAGGAGTTTGAAAATCACGCCCCAGGTATCTCAAGTTAGGCTTGCAGAAAATAAGAGACACACAATTATTGGCCACCTGCAAAACTTTTCGTTTAAGTCTATTTGCACAGAATTATACCGGAAGTCTGCCAGCTGGCCAGGGCTAAAAATCCAGATCTGGACAGCTGTCTTAACTACGAGCCCATCCTTTCCTTGCCAGCATGTGTTTGCCTCTACACCGTCCATCCTGTGCACTGAGTGATGCATTTTTGCCTGTGGAAATAATAGTACAGTATGTGATCACGTAATTAAAGACTGTATCATAATGCATGTGCCCAAGGGGGCCAAATTTAAATTATGCAGTCAGTCTTAATTCTGGCATTTCCTAACTTTTGAGTGCTTGATGTTTGCAAACTTAATATTATTTATAAAGTAGGTTTTTGACATGTAATTATTATTTATGGTACATTAGTGTCTAGAATCCTCAACATGCTAGGTCAGGGGTGGGCAAACTATGGCCCACCAGACCGTCCTGCCCGGCCCCTGAGCTCCCCACCGGGGAGGCTAGCCGCGGCCCCTCCCCCGCTGTTCCCTCTCCTCCGCAGTCACGCCACCGCGCGGGCAGCGCGACTTGTACCCGCCCACCTCCTAGGCTTTCAAATAAGCCTGCTCTGCTGCTCTGAGCAGCCTGTTAAGGGTAAGGGGGTGGGGGGAGGGTAGGTGGTTCCGGGCGGCAGACAGGGAACAGGGGGGCAGTTGGATGGGGTGGAGGTTTGGGGGGGGTCAGTCAGGAGACAGGGAGTGGGGGGGGTTGGATAGGGGTTGGGGTCCCAGGGTTGGGGGGGGGGGACAGGGAGCAGCGGAGGGTGGATAGGAGGTAGGATCCTGGAGGGGCAGTTAGGGACGGGGGTCCTGGAAAGGGGCAGTCTGGAGACAAGGAGTGGGGGAGAGATGGATGGGTCGGGAGTCCCAGGGGGCCTGTCAGGGGGCGGGGGTGTGGATAGGGGGCGGGGCAGTCAGAGGACAGGGAGCAGGGTGGGTTGGATAGGGTGTGGAGTTCCGGGGGGGTGGTTGGGGTGGGGGGTCCCAGGAGGGGGCGGTCAGAGGACAAGGAGCAGGGGGGGGTTGGATGGGTTGGGAGAACTGAGGGGGGCAGTCAGGGGGCAGATAGGGGGCAAAGGCCAAGCTATTTGGGGAGGCACAGCCTTCCCTACCCAGCCCTCCATACCATTTCACAACCCCGATGTGGCCCTCGGGCCAAAAGGTTTGCCCACTCCTGCTCTAGGGTAGAACTGCTTCTGAGAAATGCCAGACATGACTGTAAACAATTCATTCAATGAACATACAGATGAAGTATGGGCTGGATGAATGCACTATAAGGTGGGTAGAAAGTTGGCTAGATTGTCGGGCTCAACGGGTAGTGATCAATGGCTCCATGTCTAGTTGGCAGCCGGTGTCAAGTGGAGTGCTCCAGGGGTCGGTCCTGGGGCCGGTTTTGTTCAATATCTTCATAAATGATCTGGAGGATGGTGTGGATTGCACTCTCAGCAAATTTGCGGATGATACTAAACTGGGAGGAGTGGTAGATACGCTGGAGGGCAGGGATAGGATACAGAGGGACCTAGACAAATTGGAGGATTGGGCCAAAAGAAATCTGATGAGGTTCAGTAAGGATAAGTGCAGGGTCCTGCACTTAGGATGGAAGAATCCAATGCACAGCTACAGACTAGGGACCAAATGGCTAGGCAGCAGTTCTGCGGAAAAGGACCTAGGGGTGACAGTGGACGAGAAGCTGGATATGAGTCAGCAGTGTGTCCTTGTTGCCAAGACGGCCAATGGCATTTTGGGATGTATAAGCAGGGGCATAACGAGCAGATCGAGGGACGTGATCATTCCCCTCTATTCGACATTGGTAAGGCCTCATCTGGAGTACTGTGTCCAGTTTTGGGCCCCACACTACAAGAAGGATGTGGATAAATTGGAGAGAGTCCAGCAAAGGGCAACAAAAATGATTAGGGGTCTGGAACACATGACTTATGAGGAGAGGCTGAGGGAAATGGGATTGTTTAGTCTGAGGAAAAGAAGAATGAGGGGGGATTTGATAGCTGCTTTCAACTACCTGAGAGGTGGTTCCAGAGAGGATGGTTCTAGACTATTCTCAGTGGTGGAAGAGGACAGGACAAGGAGTAATGGTCTCAAGTTGCAGTGGGGGAGGTTTAGGTTGGATATTAGGAAAAACTTTTTCACTAGGAGGGTGGTGAAACACTGGACTGTGTTACCTAGGGAGGTGGTAGTATCTCCTTCCTTTGAGGTTTTTAAGGTCAGGCTTGACAAAGCCCTGGCTGGGATGATTTAATTGGGGATCGGTCCTGCTTTGAGCAGGGGGTTGGACTAGATGACCTCCTGAGGTCCCTTCCAACCCTGATATTCCATGATTCTATGAAAAGGCAGAGGGGAGATGGGGTGATAGCTAGAGAAGCAAGTGAAGTCATGGATTTTTTTTTAATATGGGAGAGACTAAAGCATATTTATAGTATAAGGGAAAAGAGCAAGGGGAGAGTGAGAAGTTATAAGTACCAGAGTAAGGGAGGGGATAAGAGTGGGCATGCCCAGAGATGGGATGGGGTCACTGGAGCAAGTGGAAGGGTTAGACGAGGTGAGTGGATAAGAAACTTCTGCATCTGTGTTGGGAAAAAGAAGAAGGAGAGCATTGCAGGTGGAAAGAGGGAAGGGAAGATGAACTGATGGGAAGATTTTGTCAGTTCTTCTCTTGGAAGAAATCTGCAAGTTCCTGTGCAGAGAGAAAAGAGGAGGGTAGAGGATTGAATCAAAGGTGGCAAAAAGTCGGCTGAGATTGTGGTGTGGAATTCACTTGGGGACTTATGGGGCTTTAGTGTGCAGCAAGCTGGGGTGTGAATCTACAGTGCACCAGCCTGCTGCGCACTAAATGGCCATGTGGACATGGCTGCAACACATTAAAAGTTCTGTAGTGTGCTTTGAGCACTAGATCAAAGTGCACTATGGACCTTGTGGTGCACAGTGTGATGGGGTCCACATGGCTTATTTTAAGTGATTGCGTGAGGCCTGGTTACAGAAACTGCTATTTTCTTCTTTTTTGGAAACTTTTAATTTTTCTGCTTGAGTAAGCTGTATATTAATAGGCTACGAGTCAACTCTGTTACCAGGCAGTGACTTTTCATTCGGCTAAAATTATAACACTTCAATGTTGCAATAAGTCTTGGGATGTTTTTCAAAAGCACTGACAGTGAAAATATGTGCAGCTGGAAGGGAGTGAAGAATAGCAGTGATAGCCACTAAGTCACGTATCATGCATAGACTCTGCAGGGGCCTAGAGGAACTTGATCATTGATACTCAGGTCTAACACCCTGGGTGGGTGAAAACTGCATTTGTGGAGTCATCTCCTTTTCTTTTTATATCTATGGAAGGACATCTCTGCTTGGTGATGTATAGTATCACTGGACTGCCAGTAAGGAGACCAGACCGTTTCTAGATCATTGAATGGTCAAATTGCCCACCCCTTAAATCTGATTGAACTACGTTTTCAAAATATCAGGTTTGTAATCCATTGATTTGCTTGGAAAATCTCCAGAGAGGTGCCAAGGGGCAGACAAAGCCAGAACTTATAACCTTAAAGACTCAGGTAAACATGGAGGAAGCTATGATCCTTGGGCCACCATAACAAAAGACGACTTTGCTCCCTCTCATCCTGAGGTTGGCTGAATGAAGGAAGGAGGAGATCAAGGATTCACAGGTCATGTCAGCCTGTTTTGCCAAGAGCCCAAGGAAGCCAGCTGGCATGTGGTA
Organism: Eretmochelys imbricata; assembly: GCF_965152235.1. Taxonomy (NCBI): domain Eukaryota; kingdom Metazoa; phylum Chordata; order Testudines; family Cheloniidae; genus Eretmochelys; species Eretmochelys imbricata. Next base: position 209,604,290 of record NC_135572.1, read on the forward strand.
CTGACCAAACAACATCACCTGCATTCCTGGCCTTAAAGCTAAAGAGCATGCAAACTGAAGAGCTAAATTTCTCTTTAACTGTATCCTTTTTTAGGTGGAGATGTCCATTATATTATTGATTTTTTTCCAACACCTTTTCAGGGGTGAATAAGAGTTTGAGTGTCAAAAAAAACCCCAGCATGTGCATATTTAGATTAACCCAAAATGACTTAAGTAAACATTTTTTTATAATCTGGGTCATAAATGAGTGTTACAGAAACTGCTTTCCCAAAAAAGGGAAAGTTAGAAACTGCCAGTCACCTAACATCACAGTGAAGAAATTAGTCTGCGGAAGAAAAAAATGAGGGGGGATTTGATAGCTGCTTTCAACTACCTGAAAGGGGGTTCAAAAGAGGATGGATCTAGACTGTTCTCAGTGGTAGCTGATGATAGAACAAGGAGTAATGGTCTCCAGTTGCAGTGGGGGAGGTTTAGGTTGGATATTAGGAAAAACTTTTTCACGAGGAGGGTGGTGAAACACTGGAATGCGTTACCTATGGAGGTGGTGGAATCTCCTTCCTTAGAAGTTTTTAAGGTCAGGCTTGACAAAGCCCTGGCTGGGATGATTTAGTTGGGTATTGGTCCTGCTTTGAGCAGGGGGTTGGACTAGATGACCTCCTGAGGTCCCTTCCAACCCTGATATTCTATGAAGAGATGACAATGAAAGTTGCCTGGTAGTGGGGAGGCTTTGAAGGGCCTCAGAGCTGTGAAGTAGATTATGCCCTTTTAAGGTTCCAGGGATATTAGGTATAAGAACTGATCATGTGTTATGCTAACTTCATGATTCAAACGTTGATTGTGTTCACTTAATGATTTTGGACAATTGTTGAATCCATTCCATATTATAGTCAATTTGTTGATTCATTAACTCACTACCAGTTGCAACTCTGATTTGATAATTGGATTGTTAATTCAAAGATAATTAGCAAAATTTGTAATAGCTAGTTTTAAGGAAAATCTTAATAGATTTGTAATTGTTTTTATTAATTTAATAATAAAATCCTTAAAAAAAGTCACAACACTGGTTCTTCTTCAAAACCACGATGAGGATCACAATACCCTCACCCAGGCTTAAAAGTTAAAGGACAATTGTGTAAGGTATCAGAGAGCCCCCTTAGTTCTGTTTCTAAATGAACAATTTTATTCCTCACAGTCATCAAGATGGAAATTGAAGTCACTGAGGCTGAGTGCGAGAGACTGTGAAGAGAGAGAGCCAGAAGTCAACATCAGAGAGGAAGGCTGGTGAGGTTAGGGTTGGGACACAAACTAGTACCTGGTGGGGTGGGCTCTGTTTAAGGGTCCTACATACCATTTGCCCCTTCTGCTCTTCCTGGTATGATAAAAGAGCTAATTTAGATTCAATTGTGATCCTCATTTTCTCAATGCCGAACGTAAAGCTCCTGGGGCCAGATTTGAAGAGGAGCTGAGTGCACGCATCTGAGACTGAATTCAATGGACAGACTTGATCCTGAGCCATTCTGACATTCTTAAAGATTATACTGCCTTAATGAGCAGAGGCCTTGGAGGCAGAAAGGTCCCATCTCTGCCACTGATTCACCTTGGGGCCCTGGTCAAGTCACCTCATCGTTCTGTCTCACTTTCCCAATCTATAAAATGTGGCTAATAATATTTTCCCCACCCCTAGTGGCCAGGGCTGTTCTGGTATTAAGTAGTTAATGTCTGGACCTTGTTTTAAACATATGAAATTCTATAAAAAATGCAAAATACTTTGAAAAAAAATCAACCCAAGACCTCAAGTTGGGGTGCAATCTAACAGCCCAAAAGTTAGTGGAGCCTTTTGCAAATTTTAACATTAATTTGTCTGTACCTTACTCAGTTTGCTGTCTATAAAATGGGAATAATAGAACTCTGGTATCTCATAGGGAAATTGTGAAGATAAATTCATTAATGTTTGTGAGGCTCAAATACATTGGTGATGAGTGCCATAGGCAAGCCCATGAAGCAATTAATAATTCCATATGGAGTGGAGGGCTCAGAAGTTGTGCAGTAAATAAGGCCTTATACATTGCATAAAGGCAGGGTAAAAAGAAATATTGAAAACTACCTCATTCATTTTCTGAGCCCCCTTCATCCTATGCACTGAATGAGGCAGTGTGTGATCATGTAATTAAAGACTGTATTATAATGCCTACACCCATAGGAAGTGAAGTAAGGCTGCACAAACATTCTTCATTCTGGCATTTCCTAACTTTCAAGTATTTTTCTTGTCAACCTAAATAACTTTCTTTCATGTGGATTTTTGATATGGGATAGCATATAAAAACAGACAAGCAACTACCAAGTTTCGCACCTTTTAATATTTCACTTGCCACTTTCTACAGCTGTTTGTCTGTCTTGACTATTTAGCATATAAGTACCAGGGCAGTGGGAACCAGTCAGTGAGTAGGGCCTATGGGAGCTACTGGAAAACCGTTAATTATTATTATTATTATTATTTTCTTACTTCAAGCATGAGGATGGGGGGAGGGAAGCTTATTTCATTAATAAGTGTGAGGTGCTCAGATGCTACAGTGATTAGTACCTCTGAAAAGCCTGTAAGTATTTTAATACCAGACATTTATGTAGTTGTGCATGTTAAGAAATGAGGAAGCAAATTTTAATCTGATACCTCAGCACATAAACTGATCACAGCTCTGCTCAGGAGGAAGTTTGCACCATTATAGAACTGGCCAGGCACATTATTAGGGACTTTTATTGATCATTTGAGATTTCAAGCATAGGCCACTAGACTTCATAGACAATGGGTCTGATCTGGCATTGCAAATCACTAATTACTCTTTTATTTTTAAATTACACTTGGCATATTCCAAAGTTGTATGTAGTTATTGGGAGGAGCCATTACACTGACAAGTGACCTTGTGTAACATCCTGCTTTTAGACTGGTTTAACAGCCAGAAAGGAAAACCCATCTACTAATCTTGTCCTGTTAAGACCTGAAGTTGTCTGAGATAACTATGTCTGCACTGCTACTCTAGAGTCCTTCACTTGGGGGACTTTCTCTGTGCTCCAGTGATAACAAACCTTGCTGGAAGACGCTCAACCACATAGATAAAGCCCAGGAATAACACCACATCAAGCACTGTGATAGATTTCAAGGATGTTCCCCAACAAAGTAGCAATGCATCATACTGATAACCCAGGCCACCTGTGGGGACAGCTCTGAAGTGGCCCCCTTGTCTCTCCCATCTTCTGGGCTGGCATGGAGCTGTGGTGGCAGCATGTTCAGGCTCTGGGAGAGAGAATAAAAACAACAGTTTAAAAAATATATACATTGGTGACTTTGCTATAAAAAAAACCTATCACACCATTCCACCAGGGGTGAGAGCTACACAATGTCACAATGTCCTCAGTCCAGAGATCTGGAAGGGTTTCAGAAGCTATTTTTCACAAACTGGATTAGCCCGCACCCCAAAACCCAAGCCCCCTTTTCTGCATCCTGCACAGCTGCTTTATGTCTTTATTTGGTAGGAGTTTCTTTGGTGTAAATTCAAGCAGTCATATTTACAGATGATCTCAAACCTGGAGGTGTTGTAAACACATCAGGAGGGCAGAACTGAGCTGCAATGCATATGGGGAAGGCAGAGCAAACGGTTCTACAGGCTGTAGGGAAATCCAGCCTAATTAATGTAAAAACCTGTACCCAGGAAGAGGAAATAAAAAGCTGAGATATAGCTGTATCCTTCACATTACAGTGCATAATTTTTCATCCTTAACCTTCTAATATTAACTCCTGTGGGGTGGTGGCTACAGCTGAGACAGGGAAGGAGAGTTTGGAAGGGGAGGTGTCCACAAGAGGCTCTTTACTATAAGGAAGTGGATCGCAGTATGAAAAAGCTGAAGAACGGTGATAAAGAAATAATGATTCCTAACATGAATACGTAACAGAGACATGTTCCTACTGTTGCCCTTCTGCTGAACAGCAAATTTGGGCACCTTGCAGGTCAGTTTCCCTTAGGGAAAGAAACTGGTGACATTGAGTCAGGCTATTTTCTACCATAACTTGTTTATCTGTAAACCCTATTTCCTTAACAAGGGGTTGTAACAAACTGCATGCAGGTGCACAGCTGATGTCGACAGGAGGGTGATGGCTTCCTCAACCATGGGATGCTTTTCCATGAAAGAGGATTGCTGGGCAGAATGGGCTACATCTGATGAGGAAGGGTCATAGAGTCAGAGTTCAAGGCCAGAAGGGCCCACCAGATCAACTAATCTGACCTCCTCTATATCAAAGGCCACCACACCACTCAGCCTCCGCACACTAAAGCCAACAACTGGCATTAGACCAATTACACTACTCAGGAGACTAAACTATTCCTAGATTCTAAGGTCAGAAGAGGCCTTTGTGATCATCTAGTGTGACCTCCTGTATCACACAGGCCATAGAACTTCCCCAAAGTAACTCTCAGAGTAGATCTTTTAGAAAAACAACCCATCTTGATTTAAAAATTGCCAGTGATGGAGAATCCACTATGACCCTTGATAAATGGTTCCAGTGATTAATTACCTTGACTGTTAAAAATGTATACCTCATTTCCAGTCTGAATTTATCTAGCTTCCACTTCCAGCCATTGGATTGTGTTATACCTTTCTCTGCTAGATTGAAAAGCCCATCATCAAATATTTGTTCCCCATTTAGGAACTTCTTAACTGTAATGAAGTCACTCTTCAACTTCTCTTTGTTAAGCTGCATAGACTGAGCTCCTTGAATCTATTACTATAAAGAAGGTTTTCTAATCTTTTAGTCATTCTTATTGCTCTTCACTGAACCCGCTCCAATTTATTAACATCCTTCTTGAATTGAGACACCAGAATTGGTCACAGTATTCCAGGAGCAGGCACACCCTTTTACTTTGTACTGTTTAATTTCATCCCATTTCTGTTACTCCAGTCCTCCAGGACATTTAGTTCTTCCTGTATAAGATTCCTACCTACCCCTGTACTAGTGATGCCTCCCCACTTTTTATCATCAGCAAATTTCATTAGCACACTCCTACTTTGTGCCAAGGTCATTAATGAAAACATGAAATAAGATCAATCCCAAGATTGATCCTTAAGGAATTCTCCTAGTAGCTTTCTTCTATCTTAGTGACAAAAGCCCACTGGTAAATAAAAATGGTGCTCTCAACAAAGGGCTGAAAGGTGGGGTTGTGGGGACATGGGAAATAGCAATCCGGTCATTAGAGAGAAAAGTGGGAAAATAATGGGGCAACCTGCCAAACACCTTAGATGTTTATACACTAATGTAAGGAACATGGGCAATAAACAGGAAGAACTGGAAGTCTTGGCACACAAACCTTTCCTTCCCCATCTCCCACCTTCCCTGTAGCTACCGGAGCATTCTGTGCAGGTCTCATGTCCAAGTAGTGATCCTTACTGAGTATCTGAGGTGTGATGGATAATAGGGCTACAAGTAAATATTGTATCCTAAAGAGTTTTAATATTCTTTTTCTGATTAAATAAACTTTTCAGTTTTCTCCAAGAAAAAAAAATGTTTTCTTTGGAAATCCTGGGAAGAATTTATGATGCGGGCCCACAGAGCACGAATGAGTTTGATCATTAACTATAGGATATTAAGCCATTTTCTCTTAATAAACTAGTCATATCATCCAGAAAGAAAACTTTTGCACCAGCCTCTAATGGGAATATAGGGTTTCAAGGTTTTGAACTGTAACAGCTCAGCAGAAAAGTCACAGATAACGAATCTTTAAAAGTGTTATTTTAAAAGGGAGGAATTTTCCAAGGACTTGCCCTTGAAACACTTGCAAAAATTGTCTTATCATATGTGAAACCTAGAGAATCCTCTATATTCCTTGGGCCCAATGACACTTTTGATTTGCTGTTTATATCTGAAAGCCTGGGGATACAGGAAGTGGGGAGGGTTTAAAATAGAAATGATGTTTCCAGAGCTATACACCAAATCTTCGCTAGTGACTAAGCACTATTCATTAAAAATTGTGTAAAAAGAGGAAGGACGTTTAGGAATTATTTATGCTAAGGGTTAAATAAGAGATTTTTAAGTGCCTGCTTCAACTCCCTTTGGGCCAGAGAGAGAGAGAGACGGACGGACTCTGTAGTGTCGTGGTTAGGGCACCCACTTTCATAAATGCAGAACAGATTCACCAAGAGAGACCTATCACTAGGGCCCTACCAAATTCATGGCCATGAAAAACGTGGCATGGACCATGAAATCTGGTCTCCCACTGTGAAATCTGCTCTTTGGTGTGCTTTTACCCTATATTGTACAGATTTCAGGGGGGAGACCAGCGTTTCTCAAATTAGGGGTCCTGACCCAAAAGGGAGTTGCAGGGGGGTCACAAGGTTATTTGGGGTGTGTGGGGCGGGGGGAGAAGATCATGGTATTGCCACCCTTACTTCCGCGCAGCCTTCAGAGCTGGGCAGCCGGACAGCGGTGGCTGTTGGCAATACCACACCATGCCATCCTTATTTCTGCGCTGCTGCCTGCAGCAGTTCTGCCTTCGGACCTGGGCTCCCGGGCTGCAGCTGCTGCTCTCCAGCTGCCCAGCTCTGAAGGCAGCGCTGCCAGCAGCAGCAGTAAGGGTAGCAGTGCTGCAACCTCCCCTGCAATAACCTTGCGACCCCTCACACTTCCTTTTTGGGTCAGGACCCCGACAATTACAGCACTGTGAAATTTCAGATTTAAATAGCTGAAATTATGACATTTACAATTTTTAAAATCCTATGACTGAGAAATTGACCAAAATGGACCATGAATTTGGAAGAGCCCTACCTGTCACAGATTCTCCTATAGTCAGATGGTTAGGGCACTCCTCTGTGGGATGTGGATGCAAGTCACATTTGAACCTCCGTCACCTACTTCCTATAGGGGTGCATTAACCGCTGGGCTCTTGGGGAGCACCACTACTGCCTTTGTTTTTTGTGAGGCAGGGATGACCTGGGTTAGGCACTTAACTCCAGGAGAGGGTTCACATCTATGACTCCCAAGCGAAGACAGGCATCTCCCACTGGCTCACAGTTAGGTGCGTAACTCCTGTTGAGGGCTGGGGCTTAGGCATTTTCTATTGGCGAGCTTCGACAGCTTCCCACCTAACATGCTGGCTTTTGTGGCTCCCATTCTTAAGCACCCGACTCGCTGCCTGCATTATATAGGGAGCCTGGGCACCTAAATCAGAGTAGTTGGGTGCCTAGAGTTAGGCTCACCATTGCAATGCCCAAGTTCCCTTTGTGGATCAAGCCCACTGGCGGTTGTGACAGTCCTACTTGTAACAATAAGAATTTTTCAGGTGGCAGCACACACTTAGAGGCAACTAATTCAGAGGGTTTGTCAGAGCGAGCGTTTCTCCATTTGGGTGGAGAAGTCCACACACTTGTTGCACAGCTAGCAGTGCTTGACTTGGCAGGGGGAGAGTTTTGAATCTGTAGATTCTTTTCTTCCCATGCCATGGGGGAGTCTGTTTTTATTTAAAAATATTTGGCATTGAAAGAATCCACTGTTGGCCCACGCAGGAGGTGCAAAGCACCCCAGACTCGCACTGAAGTCTCACTCCTCTCACATATTTTGTTGTGCTCTTAAGGTTGTGAGCACACACAGTTCGTACGTGCCGAGAGGTAAAGTGATGTCCCCAGGCCTTCTAGGACCTTTCTGTAAGTGGGTGAATGGTCCTGCTATTGTGGGGAACTTTCCTGGCTTATACACTAACCTGTGGAAGTGGGCTAGCGAAAGGATCCGCGTCCTCGCTCCCACTCCCTTTACCCAGATGCCTGCCTGACCTCAAGGGCTCCACTTCCACTCTCCTCTGCAGCAGAGTCCTCATAACCCCAACAAGGCTGGGCCCAGGATTCCTGGGGGGCTCAACACCAAACCTTGTTGTGGTCATTTAGGCAGGGCTAGGGTGTCCCCACTCCAGGGTACTCTCTCTGCACTGGATGTTTCCCTGACCCCACTGATCATTACAGTTCAAAGCAAATACAAATTTATTAAACAGCAATCAATTAAAAAAAAACAAAGAAAGAATGGGAAAGGTTAAAGGAAAACACGTCACCCTGCTCTGTGGCATGCGGACGTCACAACCAGCATCTCTGGAACGTAAGGGAAGTTCACAGTCTGTTCCTCACACATCCAAGGCGCCTTCTCAGGCCCTGACCGTGCTGCAGTGGGTCGGACACTTGCTCTCAGGCTCTAGGTGGCAGGACCCTTCTTCCCAGCATTGCCCCCACCCCTGAGGGGTTACAATCTCCCTCCAAGTCTGGCCTGCAGGGCCTCTTGGCTGGGGACATCTCCCTGCACTGGTCCCTCTGCCCAGGGTTCCCCCTCGCTCTCCCCAGCTGCTCACTGCACCTGGCTCTGGACTGCTCCGAGCCTCCAGGGCCAGCCTCATCACTGCTGCTGCTCTGCCTCCATCTCCCTGGGCTGCTTCTCTGGCCCCTCTAGCGCTGGTTGCTGCAGCTCTCCTCCCAGAACAGGTCTGCTCTGTGAGCTGCTTCTGTGGCTCTGCTCCCAGCACAGATCTGCTCCCTGGGCTGCTTCTCTGGCCCACGTGGCCCTGCTCCACAGCTCAGCTCAGGCTCCCGCTCTCTCTTGGCTGCCCTCCCCCTCTGTTCCAGGCAATTCCAGCTCACTGGGAGGACAGGACCTCCTTGGCCTCCTGACTCACTCATTAGCCTGTCTGCCCTGTAAGTCAGGCTGACCTGGAGCATTGGCCTCTCCCCATTGCCCTGGGGACTGTCAGTCACAGGGTCCTAATTTCCCATCGACCTTTCTTTTGATACTGGGAGCTAGCCAACCAAAACATCCCCACTGAATTTTAGTAAGGGGTCAACAGTCCCCTTACATTTCTGATGGAATCTTCATGGTAGAGGGATTGCTGGAGAGCCATGGCCCTGCCTGTGTGCTGGGAAGTCCATGGCTGCCTGAAATACATGAGTTTATAGAGGACTTAAAAGAGAACGTGTATGCCTAAGTATATAGACCCTATCTTTAAGGGTTTCCATAGCTGTAACTCCTCTGCTCCTTGCCCCCAACTCTCCAGACCTCCAACAACTCTGGGAGCACCAAGCTGCCTCTCCCTCCCCCAACGACACAGGCTATTATGGTAGAATAGCAGGGCTCACTGGGAACACTGATTCTGCCCCTGCAAGGAGAATGCATCCTGTCTCATCATTGATCAGCTAGAGCTGTGTACAGATGGGCTCTTCATTCCTGCCACAGTGGCTGTTGGGTTAGGAGAAAAGGCAGGCCTTGAGGCAAGAGCACTCACCCTCTAACAAAAGAAGCATGAGCCCAACAGGCAGAAACCTCTGAAACAAAACTCACAGTTTGGCCCATGGTCCCTCTTTCCATAGGTTAAGTTAGTGGGAGAGGGTCAGAGCTCCAGCACCAGGCACAGGTTGCAACAGAAATGATCACAGGGGGATTTTATTTGTGTCCCAGAATGACTAGGCACAGAGGATTACATTTAAATGGGTATTCAGAAGTCAGTTACTTCAAGGATGTTCTCCAAACCGATGAGGAGTGGGAACAGGGGAAATCTGTCTCATCATTAATCCAAGGCAAAGGAGGAGGGAGGGGAGTGCCAGCTGTGCAGTACATAAATACCAGCCACTCTTTAGTTCCTTCCTCCTGAACTCTAGGAAGTTAGAAGCAGGGCCAGAGACAGAAAACTGTGAGGTTTATTTATTATGTACATTCATTTTTAACAGTTAACCTCTTCAGATTTGTGAATTTCCTCATCTTATATATATCTAATTAGTAAGTGCTTAGTGATTTGCCATAAAAAACGTGCAGGCAGCTTCTGAATATTAATGCATCAGTGAAGTTAATCGACAGGTTAATGAAGTTGTTGAGTTAGGGTTGGTGTCTGAAACTGGGTTGTTTTTTCCACTGGAATCCCTTTCTGGTGTTGTCACTGGGCTTCTTGAAGTTGATGCTGTGTCTTTTTCTTCTCAGTCAGGAAGAGGAGCTGCTTTTCCTGGGTCTGGAGTTGGCTGGTTTGCAGCTAGGGAGCAATCAGGTGCCATGTCTTTGGCTGGGGTGAGCTGTCTGGTGACAGGAGCAAGTGGATTTCTTGGCCAGAGAATTGTCCACTTACTGCTGGAGGAGGAGAAGGAGCTGGCTGAGATCCGAACCCTGGACATAGCCTTTAGCGACGAGGCACGCAGGAATTTTACAAGTAAGTGACTATTGTTAGGACAGGGAGATTGGAGGGGGAATTCTTAAGATACAGTCTCAAATAGAACCTCTTGGAAGGTTTTCCCCTTTCATAGGTTTGCAGATCTGGGACTGACTTACCTCAAGCATACTGTGTTTCATTTGCATCCCCAGTAAAGCTAAATAAACATGGCATAAAAATCAGGGGTGTTAAAATGAAATGACAGTAGCTTCACTAGTGACTCTTGGGGCCTCTACATAGTACCGAAGATTATTTATTAGTGTGTTACAATTAATTGGATGGCACTCACCTAATTTTCATTAGTTTGATGCCCACAGGGCAAAATCATTACAAAATTCCTCACCATTGATTAGTGCAAGAGAAGCCAAGAATCAGTTTTCATTTGGGGGCACTGTAGGTCAGGACTGAAAAGAAGAGAGCCCAGCCCCAGAATAGTAAGGGGTGCTGCAAGTCAGGGTTGAGGGGCATTGGCAGAGCAGCAAGAGGGAGGGGGAGCCTCCAAAACTGGAACAGTGGGGGATTCTGCAAGTCAAGAATGGGATACACTGACTGAGCTATGTTGGGATAAGTTTAATTATTATTAATTTTTATTACAGGTAGGGGCTGCTGGGCCCTACAAGACTGCAGCCCCACTGTGGTAGACAGTGTTCAGATAACCTATAGTAAGAGACAGTGCCTGCCTCCAAAAGTTTACGGTCTAACTAAACAAGACAGAGAAGGGTGAGAGAAATAGATTATTATCCCTAGCTGGGAAACTGGAGCACCAAGATTAAGTGATTTGTCCAAGGGCACACAGGACCTCTATGGCACAGCAAGGAACCAATTTTTTTAAAGTGTCTAAATGACTTAGGAGCTTACATCCCTTTGACTTGCAATGAGCCTTAGGCTTCTAAGTCACTTAGGCACATTTGAAAATGTGCCCCTCACTCCAGTGCCTTACCCACCATCCTTTTTGGCAGCCACTGTCTTTATAGAATCACCCTGTACAACTGGATAAAGAATAATAATCTTTCTATAGCATTTTAAATCAATTTATAGACTTCTACAACAGGGATATAATTCTCTATTAAATTGCACAGGGTTTTAGAATAGTTATTTAGAGACCTCTGCTTGTTGGTTTCATCCCTATTAAATTCTATGGCAGGTTCCAGTAAGAATTGGCCAAGGTCCCTGTAGCAGATAGACACTCACCAGCACTGCACCTCCTGCTGGTCGTCCTGGGAATTAGCTCTTTTCCAGCCTTGGAGCACCCTCTGCCAGCCCGTGGCTCATCTACCTCAGGCCCCATGTCCCTCCCAGACCGCGATGCTCCTTACCTCAGGGTTCTGCCCCAGCAGTACCCCCACCCACTGGGTCTCCCCTCCCAGGGGAACCCCCAACTCTCTAAACCCACCCTGCCTCAGTGGCTACTGCCAGTCATCATCTAGCCCCCTTTCACTGGGGCAGACTGCAGTCTGTAATGGCCATTCTTCATTGGCAAGGGGGTTGGACCCGCTGCCTCTGCCTATTCCCAGGCTGCCCCTCTGAAGCCCCCATACCTCTTTAGGCCTTAACCAAGGCCTCAGCTTGGGGAGTTGCCAGGCTGGAGCTCCTCTTGCCCTTTTCCCCAACACTGCTCTGCTTTAGGTACCCTGCTCCTAGGCCACTAGCCCTTCCCACTCCAGAGTGAGAGTGAGACTCCTCTGTCTCCTGGCCCCACAGTCCTCTTATCCAGGCCAGCTGTGGCCTGATTAAGCCAGCCACACTTGAGGCCAGCTACCTCACCAGCCTCCCTCAGCTGCTCTTAATCCCTTTTACCTTGGAGTGGGGCAGTCGCTCCACTACAGTTCCCCACAGCTCAGTTAATGCATCTCACACTTCACTGGCAGCAGCCTGTGCTATTCTAGTCTAAAGGCAGTTCAGACAATGCTGCAAAACCTGCACTCACAAGTGGTCCCCCACTACTGTGTGTTGTTTACTGTTCCTGTAACAGTGTAGTACAAGGTGGAGCATGAGCTTCTTTTTGCTAACTCAGAGCTCTGTGGGGATAATCTAGCCCCCTTAGGAACCAGAGCCGCCTTCTGTGTAATGAAATCCTGACCGGCCGCAACAAAGGTCTCTTTGCTCCTTCTATTTAACAGGACAGCTCCATCCACTATCCCCTTAAACTCTCCCCCCATCCCCTTCCCCAACACATGCCAGATCTGTGCACCTTCTCTCTCACACTCTTTGGGTATTTCTATACTGCAATAAAACAGCTGCATTTGGCCCATGTCAGCTGACTCTGGCTTGCAGGGCTTGGGCTGCAGGGCTATACAATTGCAGTATAGATGTCCGGGTTGGGCTGGAGCCCAGGCTCTGGGACTCTGAGCCAGGATATCTACACTGCAATTATACCTGCAGCCCTAGCTCTGCAAGCCAGTCAGCTGACACAGGCCAGCTGCAGCTGTTTTATTGCAGTGTAGACATACCCTTTAAGATCTGCCCTGCGGCCACTGCCAAAGCAAGTGACACACTGGTTCTTGCGACTTGCAAATGGGAAGGGGTCAAAATGAGTGGCACCACAAGGAGTTCAAGTATATTTGGGACTACCTCTGAATGACACCCCCCACCTCTTCCAAACCCAGATAATTAGCTTTGATCCATATCTGTATCTGTAAATGCAGGTCTAGTGACTATGCTTCAGTGATCTCTGTCAGGAGTAAGTGAAACAATTTGAGCCAGTACCCTTACCACAGTCAGTCCTTGATGCGGGGATTCCTGGTCCAGATGTAGTGTTACTACAAGACCATTGGGCTTGATTCCTTTCACTGACATCCATCCATTATATCCCACTGTAACTCCACTGGCTTCAGGGGAGTTACTCCTGATTTACACTAGAATGGGAAGATCTGGGCCATTATATTCTTTTGCACATACTTATTTCTGGATTTCTTTCAGGCAGCACTGACACAGACATGTGCAGAGAACACTGACTCATTCATTTCATGAGTTCTTTTAATCGGAATGTCCTTGAAAAACAGGGCATGAAGACATGCATTTAACAGCTCTTAGCTTTGTATTTGTTTAGGTCAGGGACTGGGACATTCACATTTTGCCTAATCCAAGGCTTCTTGCTGGACCACATTCAACTTGTATAAAATAGAGGAGATTGCTGACTCCTTCATCCTTAGCATGACGGTGTGTGCTGTGGAAGAGTCAGGTCCTAGCATGCAATGGGGCCAGGATTCTCCACGTCAAAAAAAATATTGTGAGTGGCAGCCTGTCATTTAAACCTTATTAAGAATGACTAAGATAATAGGCCATATTGAAGAATGCAGGCCATGAGCTCCACCCTGAAATGTATCTATCCCACTGCCAACTTTCCCAGTAGTACTCTGGTCTAGTTTATTTGCCCAACATATTAAGGAGATTCTAGGAACTGTTCAGTCTGTTGGCTGCAATATTGATGGCAGACATCCTCACGATGTCATGGATGCCATCAACAGTGGCACAATAGACTGCCCAGCTCGCTAAGACAGAAGCCAAGAAGAACTCTCAACATGGAAGCTGACTCAGATTTTTTGTGACAATTATGAAACCTCAATAAAACCTGCAGTTGTCTGAAAAAAAAAATTACACTGCAAGCTTCTTGAAACATTCAAAATATTGTTAAGTGCTCAATTTCTTTCAAGGAGCATTCTTGATTATTTTAAAGCAGCAGCTTTCACGTCTACCACAGTAGCTATCACTTTACAAAGATTTGTGCTCACATAAGGCCCAGTATTTAAGCATGACATCTAGTGCCAGATGTTCCAAACATGGACAACTAACTCAGCACCATTCCCCATTGGGAAGAGTAGAAGGAGATTCGCATATTGTTGTGTATTATTGCTGTTATTGAAGAAAACAGGTTTAGGAGATTCCACTACAGAAAATCTCAATATAGCAGCTGCCTTATTAAATCCAATATTAGTGTAGAGCTGCAATTAGATTTGTTTGCCCTTGTAGCTGCACTAACAAGAGACATGCACAATATCCCTAGGACTTCACAATAATATAGCTGATCTGGAACCAATAGAGTACATACATGCATACATATAAATGGCTCAGCTTCCCAATAATAAATCAGGTCAAGATGTGACAAATCATTTCATTCCTTACAAATTAAAATAAGATGTGGTTTCACTATTTTTGCAGTGGATGCCTGAGCTACATTCTTTTAATCAGTCATCTATTTATCTACGAATTGATACAGTATGCCTGACTGTGGCATCTCACTCACAATAACTCAGCACTAGTTAGGAGCTATTTGAAGGAAGATCGACAATAAAACGTATTGGGTAAATTTTCAGAAATGCCTAAGTCCTTAGAAGCCTAAGTCCTACTGACTTTAAGTGTTTGCATGTGTTTTAAACAATATGTAGAAGATAGATACAAATAGTTTTGGGCAGCTAATATGACTGAATTGGTAAGGCAGATGCTGCTTGCAGTAGTGCTTAGAGTTTATTACAATAACCATCAAATTCCCAAACACAGACTGCCAAGCAACAGGCAGTACCCTTCTTTAAAGCTCAGATGACACAAACAAAGTGTGGGTCATGCACGCAAAACATCTGCACAGGCTGCCTGCTGTCTTAGAACAGATGCAGCCAAGGAGTGTGTATGCTTGTTGTTCAACAGAATGTACCACAATGAAATGGTTGGGTCGAATTTCTGCCTCTTTCACCAACCCCAAGACACACGTGCTTTTCTAATAGGTGGTTGAAGACCAGACACATACAAGTCATTTGTTCTTTGTCTCTGTCATCCATCTTTGTAATAACCTCCCCCGAGCATTAATACTCCCTCCTCATTGCTCTCCTCATTCCCTCCAGGGCTTAATTTCCCTCTCATACCAATGTACATCAGGAATAACTCATGTGTGAGTCACTGAACTCAATGGGGGTAAAGCTGATGTAAATGAGATGTGATTCTGGCCCATGTTGTACTCATGAAGCAATTTCCATTGATTTCAGTGGAACAGGACATGGTCTATAGTGCCACATTTTAGCCGCAATTCCCCAGTATACCTTTGGACCAGGACTCCATTATGCTAGCTCAGGGGTGGGCAAACTATGGCCCGCCGGACCATCCTGCCCGGCCCCTGAGCTCCCAGCTAAGGAGTCTCGCCCCCTGGCCCCTCCCCCACTGTCCCCTCTCCCCTGCAGACATGACCCCACATGGGCAGTGCAGTTTGCACCCGCCCACCTCCCAAGCTTTCAAATAAGCCTTTCCTGCTACTCTGAGTGGCCTGGCAAGGGTAAGGGGATGGGGGGAGGGCAGGAGGTCCTGGGGGGCAGTCAGGGGGCAGTTAGATGGGGCAGAGGTTCGGGGGCGGCAGTCAGGAGACAGCGAGCAGAGGGGTTGGATAGGGGGTGAGGTCCCGGAGTTCGGGGGGGACAGGGAGCAGGGGGGGTTGGATAGGGGGTGGGGTCCTGGAGGGGCAGTTAGGGATGGGGAGTCCTGGGAGGAGGCGGTTGGAGGACAAGGAGCGGGGGGGGGAGGGGGTTGGATGGGTCAGGGTTCTGAGGGGCGCAGTCAGGGGGTGGATAGGGGGCGGGGATAAGGCTATTTGGGGAGGCACAGCCTTCCCTACCCAGCCCTCTATACCATTTTGCAACCCCAATGTGGCCCTCGGGCCAAAAATTTTGCCCACCCCTGTACTAGGTACTGTACACATGGATTCTACACCAACTGGATTTTTCAGGTGATAATCCTAGTTAGTAGATGTTAGAACAAGCCCAGTGACTGCATATTTCCAGAATATTCACAGGTGTCTTTGTCTGTCAAGAGTGGGCCCACATATGTAATCAAACATTTTGCATATACACAAGTAGAAAACCAGTTTAGTTTACAATGTAAGTAGGTAATAATGTGAGCTATAAAATGAATGAGTATGAGAGAGAATGTATCAGTCACCAGATATGTGGCACTGTTTTTAGATTAAGGCTTAGATCTTCGTATCACTTCATAAACCAGCAGTCAGGTCAGAAAGACTATGTGAGGAAATATATAAAAACAAATGGAAGAAAGGGGAAGTTGATAGTAGTGAACAGAAATCAGGAGTTAGGAATAGTAGAAAATTGATAAGAGAAGCAAAAGAACAGAAAGCAAAATCTATGGCCAGCAGAGTTAAGGACAATAAAAAATAATTTTTAAAATATATTAGGAACAAAAAGAATCCTGCCAGTGGTACTGGTCCGTTATTAGATGGAAATGGTAGAATTATCAATAATAATGCAGAAAAAGCAGGTATGCTCAATAAATATTTCTGTTCTGTACTTGGAAATATAGATGATATCATAGAATCATAGAATATCAGGGTTGGAGGGGACCTCAGGAGATCATCTAGTCCAACCCCCTGCTCAAAGCAGGACCAATCCCCAATTTTTGCCCCAGATCCCTAAATGGCCCCCTCAAGGATTGAACTCACAACCCTGGGTTTAGCAGGCCAATGCTCAAACCACTGAGCTATCCTTCCCCCACAAAGGGAGTGATGAGGGTGGGATATAGTCTAATCACATGGAGATGATAGCACTCTTTCCATTCCACTGGTATTTCTGGAGGATGTTAAGTGGTAGTTACAAAGGTTAGACATTTTTAAATCAGGAGGTCCAGATAACTGGCCTCCAAGAGTTTTAAAAGAGCTGGCTGAATGCTGATTTTCAGTAAGTCCTGTAGCATTGGAGAAGTTTCAGACGAACGGAAAAAAGCAAATGTTGTGCCTATTTTTAAAAAGGGTAAAAGGGATGACCGGCTAAATATAGAGTTGTCAGTTTGATGTCAATCCTAGGCAATATTATGGAGAAGCTGATATGGGACTCTATTAATAACAAATTAAAGGAGGGTAATATAATTAATGCAAATTAACAAAGATTGATGGAAAACAGACCCAGTCAAACTGATGCAGTATCTTTTTTTGATGAGATTGAAAGTTTGGTTGCTAACGGTAACAGTGTTGGTGCAATAGACTTAGACTTCTGCACTGCACAACATTTTAATTAAAATACTAGAACGATATAAAACCAACAAGCACACTGAATGGATGAGTGCTGGCTAACTGATCGGTCTCAAAATGTAATTGTAAACAGGGAATTGTCATCAAGTGGGTGTGTTTCCAGTGTGGTCCTGAAGGGCTCAGGCCTTGGTCCTGTGCTATTTAACATCTTTATCCATGACCTGGAAAAAAACATAAAATCACACGGATAATCTTTGCAGATGAAACAAAAATTGGGGGAGTGGTAAATAATGAAGAGGACAGGTCATTGATACAGAGTGATTTGGATTATTTGGTATACTGGGTGCAAGCAAAAATATGTGTTTTAATATGGCTAAATGTAAATGTATATACCTAGGAACAAAGAATGTAGGCCGTACTTACAGGATGGGGGGACTGTATCCTGGGAATCAGTGACTCTGAAAAAGATTTTGGTGGATAATCAGCTGAACATGAGCTCCCAATGTGACGCTCTGTCCAAAAGAACTAATGTGATCCAGAAATGCATAAATGGGAATCTGGAGTTGAGGTTAAAATGTTATTTCTGTATTTGGCATTTATGTGACAGTGCTGGAATGCTGTGTCCAGTTCTGGTGTCTACAGTTCAAAGATGTTGATAAATTGGAGAGGGTTCAGAGAAGTGCCAACAGAATGATTAAAGGATTGGAAACATGCCTTATAGTAATAGACTCAAGAAGCTGAATCTATTTAGTTTAATAAAGAGAGGGATAAGGGGTGACTTGATCACTTTTTATAAGTACCTGAATGGGGAATGAATATTTAATAATGGACTCTTCAATCTAGCAGAGAAAGGTACAACAGGATCAAATGGCTGGGCAACAAAAATGATTAGGGGTACTGGAACGGCTTCCGTATGAGGTGAGATTAATAAGACTGGAACTTTTCAGCTTGGAAAAAAAATGACTAAGTGGGGGATATGATTGAGGTCTATAAAATCATGACTGGTATGGAGAAAGTAAATAAGGAAGTGTTATTTACTCCTTCTCATAACACAAGAACTAGGGGTCACCAAATGAAATTAATAGGCAGCAGGTTTAAAACGAACGAAAGGAAGCATTTCTTCACACAGTGCACAGGCAACCGGTGGAACTCTTTGTCTCTAACGTTGTGAAGGCCAAGACTATAACAGAGTTCAAAAAAGAACTAAATAAATTCATGGAGGATAGGTCCATCAATGGCTATTAGCCATGGTGGGCAGGGATGGTGTCCCCAACCTCTGTTTGCCAGAAGCTGGGAATGAGCAACAGTGAATGGATCACTTGATGATTACCTGTTCATTCCCTCGGGGGCACCTGGCATTGGCCACTGTCAGAAGACAGGACACATGGCTAGATGAACCTTTGATCTGACCCAGTATGGCCGTTTTTATGTTCTTAAATTGAAGCTAGACAAATTCAGACTAGGAATAAAGTATACATTTTAAACAATAAATGTAAATTAACCATTGGAACAATTTTCCCAGGGTTGTGGTGGATTCTCCATTACTGACAATTTTTTAATCAAGACTGGATGTTTTTTCTAAAAGCTCTGCTCTAGGAATTATTTTGTAGAAGTTTTTTATTATTCAGGAGGTCAGACTAGATGATCACAAAGATACCTTCTGACCTCAGAATCTATGAATAGGTTAGTCTCCTGAGAATTGTAATACTTTGGCCTAATTTGGGACCATTGTGATCATCTAGTCTGACCTCCTGAATAATAAAAAACTGGGTTTAGTATGGGGGGCTGGGTGGTATTGGTGACCTTTGATATATACAGGAGGGTCAGATTAGATGATCACAATGGTCCCTTCTGGCTTTTGCATCTATGGAAAAGAGACATTAAAATAGTTTTTTTAATTAATAAAAGTTCATTACTGTCATATTAAATCGGCAGTGGGATACCCACAGAGAAAACTTCTTAAAAGCTCTTTGTATTCAGTGGCAACGCACAATAAGTGTATATATTGGATAGCTCAGTGGTTTGAGCATTGGCCTGCTAAACCCAGGGTTGTGAGTTCAATCCTTGAGGGGGGCATTTAGGGATCTGGGGCAAAAATTGGGGATTGGCCCTGCTTTGAGCAGGGGGGTTGGACTAGATGACCTCCTGAGGTCCCTTCCAACCCTGATATTCTATGATTCTATGATCTATGATATTAGCCTTTCATCATTAAAAATCTGGGGTGATATCCTGGCTGTAATGAAGTCAGTCGTTAAACTCCAGGATTTCACCCCTGGATTTCAATTGTGGTTCAGGCTGTAAGTGAAATAAACTGGGGTTAGGGGGTCCTTGCCTGCAATGGCCATTGGTTGACATCATAATACTGTAGCTGTCACAGCATAAGAGACTAGAAGACAAGGGTTGGCACCACTATGTTGCGTGATGGACACCTGAAAAAATTACTGTACTTGGTGACGGACATTGGGGCGTAGCAGAACTTGGGAGCGATGTATGACCTAGGACAGGATTTGTAGAGGTACTGCAAGTCAGGGCTGAGATGAAGACAGCCCAGCTCTAGAACAACAGGTTTGCTGCAGGTCAGGATTGAGGTACATTAGCAGATGCGTGTGTGGAGCCCAGGCCCGAAAAAGCAGGCAGTATGGCAAGTCAGGACGAGATGTATCAAGAGAGTAGAGTCTAGAGCCATCACTGGAATAGCAGGAGGTTCTGCAGATTAAAACTGCAGTGCTTTATGAAAGCTGAGACTGGGGTCCAGCCCTGGAGTAGCAAAGAGTTCAGGACTGACGGGCCTCAAAAAGACATGTGAGAACTGCATTGGAAGAGCTGTGGGAGTAGGGCTGGAAGAACAAGGAGGTTTATTGGACAGGAATTGTGTGCATCCGCAGTGCGTGCGTCTCATGACTGGAGGGATGCTGCCAGGCATCTTTAAGGGAAAATCCTACTTTCATGAGTAGCAAAGCATCACACTTATCAATATATGTACTACACAGTGTGCATGTAAAAAGAGATTTGTAGCCCTGCTCTAGGCAGTTTTCTGGGACTTGCTGGCACTGAACAATGTTTCTCTTTTTTTTTTTTTTTTTTAAAAAAAGGACCTGGTTGTATGTTTGCTCCAAACACATTCCAGAAATTAGCAAATATAAGACTTATATGAAACTGTAACTAGAGCTTAAAAGAATATAATCAGTGGGAAAAGGCCATATAGTTTGCCTGCCCCCATAATATCCCTCAGCCCAAGCAGTCAGTGTTCCACAACTGCAACCATGAAATCAGCACAAGTATTTCTCTTGGCTTGGCGCCTCACCACTCCCTTTATTACACTTCTTTGACATGCCGATGAAGGCCTCTCTTTGTTTCATGTTGCTCTTGCAGATTTCAAGGGTCAGACTGTGGTGAAGATCTTGGAAGGGGACATCCGGGATGCTACATTCTTGAACAGCGCCTGCGAGGGTGTCTCCCTTGTCATCCATACAGCATCCATCATTGACACCTTGGGCCTTGTAGAGAAGCAGCTGCTCTGGGAAGTCAATGTAACAGGTGAGCAGAGTGTATTTCCTTTATTGTTTTAAGCCTTGAGCTATAGCAATGACCATCATCTGCCTCCAGAAGGACACAGTTTTCATGACTGAGCACCTGATTCACAGGGTTGCCCTGATGCACCTTGTGCAGTCATTTACACCCACCCAAAGTGTGTGTAAAACTTTGCTGGGGTGATTGGGTAGCATTGTGCACCTACTTTGCAGCAGTGGAAAGATGCAGGGCAATGCAGAATCAGGCCCCAAGACTAGAATTTAGGGACTTCAGGGAGAGGAGACACCGTTTAATTCCTATCTTCTGTCATACATCTCCCTCCCCACCAAGGTGCAGTGCAAAATTATTCCCTACAGCAACAGTAGTTTGGCTTTGGGCGTGTTAGCCTTGTTCTGACTGGGCCTTTTCAGTACCCACACACATCAGCAAAAGGAGGCGAATCCCCATGCCCGCCATGTTAACTGGCTGAAAAATGCACAGAAAGGTATTTTTAATTTCCTGTCCTTCCACAGCCCCACTGCCAGCACCTATTCCCCTTCTCCTCCATGGCTGCAAAGATTTGCCTGTTTATGTATTAAAGTACTACAGGTTTTATATACAATTACCCTCATCTCCGATAACCACCTCACCCTGGGACTCTCCCAGGTCTGTGCTTCTCCTTTCCTTTTCCACTCTCTTCACCCTAGTCCTTCCCTCTGCCTTTTCCCCTGCAATTGAACCTCAAAGGCAGGAGGGGCTCCTAGGTCCTCCCAGAAGCTCATTGTTAAAATTCCATCATCAAACTGAAGGGAGGGTTTAAGTGATTTCCCTGTCAGCGATAGAGTCCCCCTTCCCAGAGCCTCCTAAACCAGCCCTGCCATCATCTGTCCCTATATCATTCAAATAGTGCTGAAAAGCAAATATTGTCCTGCTGAAATGCTCCAGGTTGCATCAAATGTCAGGGAATTTGAATACATTTCCCAAGAAAAGGAGACCCCCCCTCACCCCAGATCATTATCCCCACTTGAAGTTATGCTTTGAGCCCTGCGCTCTACTCCCCCAGTACTCAGTGGATCCCTAGAGCTGCATCACTCAAAACTAGTTGGTCTGCCCTGTTCTGCCATCCCCCTGCCTCGGCTGAGAAAGCGTTTTTATTTAAATGACTATACTTCCCAGTCCTTCGTGCCTCACAGCAGCAGGCATGGACCTGGGACACAGAGCTTCTCACAGACACACGGAAACATATTTGTGGGAATCCCTTGTTTGGATATTGTCGCCCATCATTGTTCAGATTAACATTACTGCTTCTCCCTGTAGCCAGGCGTAACAGAATGTAGCAAGTGCTGCTCCGTGGCCTCACTAGGACTGCTGTGCGGGGACTCCAGGGATAAAAAAGTTTGGATTCCCTTCACAGCAGTCTGGTGGATGGCCTGAAGGGAGCACTCAGCTGGATCTGTGACAACAAGCTTCATCGGAGGCAGCTGGGGTTACATTTCAGTTATAGTCAGTGGTGAGCTGGAGCCGGTTTGCACTAGAACCGGTTGTTAAATTTAGAAGCCCTTTTAGAACTGGTTGCTCCGCGAGAGACAACCGGTTCTAAAAGAGCTTCTAAATTTAACCGGCCAAAAGTGGTACCTTAGGCGCCGACTCCATGGGTGCTCCAGCCCTGGAGCACCCAAGGGGAAAATTTGGTGGGTGCAGAGCACCCACCGGCAGCTTCCTGCCGCACCCCCGGCCCCAGCTCACCTCTGCTCCGCCTCCTCCCCTGAACGCGCCGCCCTGCTCTGCTTCTCCACCCCCCAAGGCTTCCCGCGAATCAGCTGTTCGCGCGGGAAGCTGGGGCAGGCTGAGAAGCAGGCCGCGGCTTCCCGCTCAGGCCCAGGGAGGTGGAATTGAGCTGGGGCGGGGGGGGGGGGGAGGGGGTGTGCGAGGAGGGTCGCCCGCGCCGCAGCAGGTAAGCTGGGGGGGGGGGGGCGCATAGGGGAACCGCTCCCTGCCCCAGCTCACCTCCGCCACCCTTGGCCTGGGTGTGAAGCTGCCGCCTGCTTCTCAGCCCTCCCCGGCTTCCCGCTGAACAGCTGATTCACAGGAAGCCGGGGGGCGGAGAAGCAGAGTGGGGCAGTGCGTTCAGGGGAGGAGGCGGAGCTGAGGTGAGCTGGGGCTGGGCGGGGAGCTGCCGGTGAGTGCTCTGCACCCACAAAATTTTTCCCGTGGATGCTCCAGCCCCGGAGCACCCAGGGAATCGGCGCCTAAGGTGCCACTTTTGATGTGATCAGTGGGGGGAGCGGCCGCTCCCCCTGCTCCCCCCCAGCTACGCTCCCCCGCCCCTAGGAGCCAGAGGGATCTGCCGGATGCTTCCTGGGAGCTGCCCCAGATAAGCACCTCCGGGACTCCCCACCTCGCCCCCCGGCAGGTGTCTCTGGCTCTTAGGGGTGGGGTGGGCACCGACTACGGTGGCCCATGAGACCCTCCTGCCTGGTTCTGGGGGCAGTCAGGGGACAGGGGAGCAGGGTGGATGGAGGAGGGGTCCGGGGGGGGTGTGTCAAGGAATGCGTGGGGGGTTGGATGGGGCAGGAGTCCCGGGGGTTGCGGGTGGGTAACGACCCCCTCGTGGAGTGAGGAGGGAACCCATTGTTAAGATTTTGGCAGCTCATCACTGGTTATAGTTCAATGTGGGAAAGAAGAGAAGGAAGAGAACGGAAATTGTGGGAAAGAAGGAGGGAAAGGGAGAGAGGCAACTGGCAGTCTGAATCTGCTTCTGTCACCCATGAGCTCAGCAGCCAGCACCTTTAATTCTATCTGTTCAGTAGGAAGTGTGAATTGAAAGTGCCCACAAATTTCAGCAGAGAAGGCAGCTGGCCAGGCTCCTGGTGGGAGGGGCCAGGGAGAAATCTGGGAACCTTAGGGAAAAAACATCTATGGGTGGTGCACAATATATACACATACACACTAATAATGGCTTAGAAAGGGTATTTATAACTCTCCCCTATTTTCTCTTACACTGCAAATTATTTTTTCACAGCAGAATACATTGCATTAAATCCTATGAAAACCAAATTTGTTAAAGGTTATAACAACAGGAGAGAGGCTGGGGAGGTGGAGCTGAGTATGCCCAACCCCTTCCTTTAGGCAGGAGGGTACTAGGCAGAGACAGAATTTTGAAAATTCTTTGCACATTTATAAAACAACCTCAAAAGTCCCTCTAAACAACAAGTATCTCTACAAGGTGCTTACTACAGCTAGAAACTAAAAACTAAAGCTGAATGGAATGTGTTTAGTAGAATTACCTGTCAGAGAGCACCGAACAGCCTAGTGATCCTGCTCCTAGGCCTCAACATCAGAGGGAAAGCCAGGAGCAGAGAGCACCACAGAAACCCAAAACACACCTCCCAGTGTGCAGAAAGTACTGAAGTCCCCCTCGGGCACCACCTGAGAACACTAGCTCACGAGTGCTCCGCTGCCTTGTGGCTGTCCCAGCACCCAGCTACATACAGGATGCCCTCAGGATGAACCTTTTGTTTCTGCTTGATAACTGACCTAGTCTAACAAAGGTATGTGTCAAGCACACATAGGCAGTGACACTTACAAGAGTCTGACCGTGGACACTGATCAAGCTCCAATTCTGATTCACTCATGTTGTTAAAGAATTCTTCTGTTTAAATTATCAAGTCATGATCCAAATTGTGAGGATAAAGGCCTGCCCTCCTGCACAGGATCCACAGCATTTGGAGTCGAGGCCTCCAGCTTATTCCGTGGAGATGCACGGTGTGAGAGGGAACCCTGCCTCTCTCAACCTCCCCTCCAATTGAATTATCTGGGAGGAGCCCTCATGGTGTTTTCCTCCATCATAGCTACCTCTGCATCTGACCCCAACGAAGGACTTTGGGATTTGGCCCAATACCATCAAGAGTTTGCACTTCCCTCAGTGACCTCATCCACCTCATGGAAAGCTCATTTCAAAGCTCTTAGGAGACTTTGTAAAAATTAAATGCAATGAAGGGTGAAACATTAGGTCTGAGAATTCAGACCCCTAAGAGTCATGAAAGGGAGATGTTAAGCTGAGAGCAACCTAAACCATGGCTTTCTCTGCCACACAATCACATACAAGTTATCAGTGGTCCCGCTAAGTTTTGTTTGGTGGGTTTTGTTAGTTTGTTCAGGCCCTTATTCAGTCCTGACTCAGGTAAAATTTCCTCTCGAGTCAATGGGACTACTCATGTAAGTAAATAATACTTATGTGAGTAGGAATTTACAGCACTGGGCCATTAAATAAATATACACTACATGAAATATGAGCAAATTAACATTGTTGTGAGTACCTG
The DNA here is from genome assembly GCF_965152235.1 of Eretmochelys imbricata. NCBI lineage: Eukaryota > Metazoa > Chordata > Testudines > Cheloniidae > Eretmochelys > Eretmochelys imbricata. Next base: position 209,629,288 of record NC_135572.1, read on the forward strand.
AACTTTTGTATGTCCACAATATTCTATTTTAAATCCACATCCTTAATACAATTTTGTATGCATTTAAATTTATTGGGGTCAGAGTTATACTGAACAGATGCTACTTTTGAAGATCTCCCCCTCCCCCGCCATTTTTGTACCTCACTAGTTTTTCATTACTTTAAAAAAAAATTTTCACTGGTATGGAAAGCTAATTAAGAACTTTCCTAAAACCCTGTATTGCATATCAGCTAGACATACTGACTTATATGAATTCAATTTTTGTAACTATTTTATTCTTGGCTGCATAACAAAAGTGGTTTTTTTTAAAACAAGATCTTCATTACTTCCTAGCTGTTCAAACATCTTTTCTTTATTTTTCTTGTTAAAGACTGAAGGAATTCACTATGCCAGTCATGTTAAAGTCAATAATTCCTTCCACTTCACTTCTCATTATTAAACAAATCTAAATATTTCACTAGTGTTTCTTTTTCCTTTGATAAAACTACAAAAGCCTTTTTTATTCCCCTTAGTCCCTTTGGCAATATTAACTCGTTCTGCATTTTGCTGGCTTTGCCTTTTCCACTAACAGACTGAATAGTCTTGCATGGACATTTCCCTCCTTTATTTCTAACTATGATTAATTTAACACTCAGATCTTTGATTTCTGAAGTCATGTCGGGAATTTCTTGTTTATTTAATTTTGTCTGTTTTGCTGTGCTTAGGAGACGAAGTTTAGCATGCAGCCTTTGGTGTATGCATTATAACAGCATTTAATTTGAAAAATAATGTGATTGTGCATTTAAAAAATACTTATATTCCATAGCGAAAGCTATGGTAAAGACAGCGTCAAAATTCCAAAGTGAAAAGCAACAGTCAGGAAATGCCAAAGTGACGGATGCGCTCTGCTCCTTGTACATTATAATATAGTCTTTGATTACATGATTATATACATTATCTTTACAGTGTCCTACTTTATTCAAGGCCTGATCCAAAGCTGATTGAAGTCAATGGAAAGATTACCACTGAATACAGCTGATTTTGTATCAAGCCCTCAGGCTGCAGTTTAAACAAAGAATTCTAAACTCATTTCGCAAAGCACTTAAGCACATGCTTCTGTCTCAGGATGGATAGACTGTAACACTGGGGCCTCAGTACACAGGCAGGATGGTGCATAATGAATGAGGCTGTGTCTTAAAGATCCCTGTCTCAACTGTGTAAATTTGAAGTCAATGAGTTTGAGTACTTTGAGTTTACACTAGTATAAGTGAGAGCAAAATATAACCCTCAGTGCACAGCCTAGACACTACACAGACCAAACCAAAAACAAGTAGGTGTTTGATTAAAGAGCATGTATATGTTTCATCCCTGTATAACTCAAACAGCTGAGTTGACTCCCTCTTCCCAACTGGGAAAAAAAACAAACCCAAAAAACTAAAATATTCAGTTTGGTTGAACCTACCACCTAATTCAAGAGAGGATTACTGTCAGCTTCCAGAGTAAAGAACTCATAGTTTCAGGGGGAGCTTGGACAGCTGTTTCAAGAGATGCTATTTCAAGCTAATAAGCAATAAGTCCTGGTTGGGGAGCACTAAACCTGAAGCTCCATCAGCAGGGATCACTCTAGCTGCAAGCAAACTAGGCAGCGGCCTAAGGCAGAAGATTGCTGGACAAAGCCATTTTGGGGCCTGTTTGCACAGTGCTCCAGATTGGTCTACTGGGGTGTGAATGGCAAAGCGCTCTAACCTTAGGGATACCATATATTAACATTAAAAAAAGAGGACACTCCAGGGGGTAGCCCCGCCCCATCCACTCCCTCCCACTTCCTGCCCCCTGACTCCCCCTCCCCGAACCCCCAACCCATCCAACCCTCCCTGCTCCTTGTCCCCGATCTCCCTCTCCTGGGACCCATGCCCCTAACCACTCCCCGGGACTCTACCCCTATCTAAGCCTCCCTTCTCCTTGTCCCCGACTGCCCCCTCCTCAGATCCCCCACCCTAACTGCCCCCCTAGCACCCCACCCCCTACCTGTCCCCCGACTGCCCCCCGAACCTCCGCCCCATCCAACCCCCCCTCCTCTCCCTGCCCCCTGACTGCTCCGAACCCTCTCCACACCCCCGCCCCCTGACAGCCCCCCCAACCATCCAACGCCCCCCCCGCTCCCTGTCTCTTGACTGCCCCCCCCCAGGACCCCATGCCCCTTCTCCAACCCCCCAGCCCCCTTACCGTGCCGCTCAGACCAGCGCGTCTGCCTCCACGCGGAGCCAGACACGCTGCTGCGCTGCCCCGCGGAGCGCGCAGTCCGGCCGTGCGGAGGCTGCAGGGGAGGAGACGGGGGGAGCGGGGGCGGGGCTCTGGCTGCTGGAGGCCCCGATGCGAGCGGCTCAAGCCGGCCGGGCCGCCCTGTCAGCCGCGCCACGCTCTGCGTTGGGAGGGAAATCCCGGACCTTTTGAGAGTTTTACAAATTCCTCCCCGAGGGCTATTGAATACCCCCAAAGCCGGACATGTCCGTGAAAATAGGGACCTATGGTAACCCTGTCTAACGTGTAACACTCTCACGGCCCCATGTGGACCTTGCTGGCACGAGCTAAAACGTACCTAGTTCACATTGCTGGACTCCTGTTTCAAGCAGCATTACAGTAACGCACTAGCAGCGCTTTGAAGTGCAAGCGTGCTGGCGCGCGGGACTCCACCTCCGGGAGGGGATTAGCTCCGAGCAGCACCGGGAGCCTGTCTACACTAGCACTTTAAAGTGCTCAGACTTGCTGCGCTCAGGGGGGTGATTTTTCACCCCCCTGAGCCAGCAAATTACAGCGCTATAAAATGTAAGTGTAGACAAGCCAGCAGGGTCTACACAGGGCAGGCAGAGTGCTCTGCAATTCACCACCACCCCCGCAGAGTGGTCTGCAACGCCAGGTAGTCAAGTGGGTAGGCTATTTTGAGTACAGCAGCAGATTGTCTTGAGCGGCCTCTGGCCATCAGGCAACCCAGTTATCTACTGCTTTACTAACATGTTCCTCTTTTCAAGGTACCCAGCTACTGCTGGATGCCTGTGTCCGCAGTAATGTCCAGCACTTCATCTACACCAGTACCATAGAAGTCATAGGCCCAAACTGCAGAGGGGACCCCATCTGCAATGGGGATGAAGATACAGCCTACCAGAGCACATCAGGATTTCCTTATGCCCAGAGTAAGAGACTGGCAGAGACGTCTGTTCTGAAGGCAAATGGTCAGGCACTGAAGGATGGTGGCATCTTCCTGACGTGTGCCTTGAGGTCCATGTACATCTTTGGAGAAGGATGCCGGTTTCTCCAGACTCACCTGGATAAAAGCCTCTTGAATAAAAATGTCTACCTGCGGATTTCTAGGAAAGACGCTCTGGTGAATCCTGTATATGTGGGAAACATTGCATGGGCTCACATCCAGGTGGCAAAAGCCTTGAGGAACCCGGAAAGAGCCAAGCATGTCAAAGGGCACTTCTACTACATCTCTGATGACACTCCTCACATGAGCTATGCCGACCTAAATTATGAGCTGACCAAGGAGCTGGGGTTTGGGATTGAGCCCCACCCACCCATGCCGCTGATGATGCTGTACTACTTTGCGCTTCTGCTAGAAGTTGTGAGCTTCCTACTTAGGCCCTTTGTCAAATACATCCCCTCCACCAACCGTCACCTTGTGATCTTGCTGAACACGCAGTTCACGTTCTCCTACAGGAAGGCATGGCGGGATTTTGGCTACATGCCCCGCTACAAATGGAAAGAGGCCAAGCAGCGCACCAGCCAGTGGATTGCCTCACTGATTCCACAAAGGAGGGCGTACCTGAAACACAAGGCTGTCTAAGCCTGAGAGAAACAGAAGCATGGCAAGACAAGCCGGCCCATGAGCCCACAGGTGAGCTGGAGGAATTGCAGTAATGGACAACAACAAAGCATTGAAATGTGAAATCTATGTGATGAAAAGTTGGAATGAATAAAGAATATGAAACTCTTCATTTGTTTGTGGTGGATGGGCTGATTGGTTATCACAGTTACTTTATAATCTACAGCCACCTCTCCCTCTCTGCAACACAGATATTTTTATTTGAGTAGAGTCCCTTCTGAAGTACACTCAGCCCTTCCCTTTCTCTTAACTTTATCTGAGACTTTTGGGAAAAGAGTAAAGGCTCCATTATTATCTTTCCCAGCAGTGGATGGATACCCACACACACACGCCACACTCCACCTACCATCATCAAATTATATCCATATAAAACTGGTGGGAGCAACCTGACTGTAAATGCTCTTATAACAAGGAGGGACAGTAGTCCACCTTTTCAAAGTGGTGTCTAATATTTTTGTTTCCTTGTTTAGGATCCAACTTTAGATACCTTTCTTAGGTTCCTAAATATGGGCTTCAGCTTCTAACTTTATGCCCCCATTTTTGAAAATATATATGAAAAATTTCCTGATATGATATGCATTAGTCAATTGGGTAAAACAAGTTCTATTGTTCCTGACTCTGTCGCTGATTTGCTGGGTTATTTGATCAGGTCACGAACCTTTTTGTGCCTCAGTTTCCCTTAGCTGCATTACAAGGAGAACACCACCTACTCCCAGGACAGTTGTGAAGATTAGTTAGCTAATGTCTACCTATCAATTTGAATGTGCAAAGCACTATATAAGTGCAAAGTAATATTCTATTAGTGTTTTGTGGCAGGTGATGCCCTTGGCTATCTTAAGGCTGTCAGCCTATAGCCCCCTAACTTGCCAATTACGTAACTATGGTGAATTTGATGGAAGCCCAGTAAGACCGAAGGACAAAGGCTATACCAAAATTAAGAGAACAGATGCTACAGGAAAGCTGTGGTACCTACAGGAGGTTTCCCTGCAAAGTTCATAGATTCCAAGGCCAGAAGGGACAGCTATGATCATTTAGGCTGACCTCTATATAACATAGGTCATAGAACTTCCCCAAAATAATTCCTTTTGAACTAAAGCTTATCTTTTTCAAAGAAAACCAATCCTGATTTAAAAATTTCCAGTGCTGGAGAATCCACCACCATTCTGGGTAATGGTTCCAACAGTTAATGACCCTCACTGTTAAAAAATTACACCTTATTTCCAGTCCGAATTGTCTAGCTTGTAGAATAACAAATAATATTGCAAGAGAATTCCTTGGGACTTCCAGATATCGGACTAGGTGCTAGAGGTTAGAGTCAGCTGGTATGTGCTTACACGCAGTCTCCACACCTCTATAGTGGCCATAATAGTTTCTGCAGAATTTAAGCTTTTATATAAACAAAGCTTCTAAGCTTGTTTGAACAGATAATCTTCTGAATGTAATCCAGTGCTGCACTGTCTTCCTGAATCTGCAGCCAGCCTGAAACAACCCTAAGAGGTGGGAATTTCTCTGTTCATCTCAGCATGGTGTTAACGCTGAAACTTATTGATACACATTAAACTATTAATAGACTTCATTTTCAGAGGTGTTGAGCAGGCAAAGCCTTCACTGGGACTAATTCTCTGCTGCCTTTCACCTTACTGTCATTTACAACAGTGGAAACTTGGTGCAAATGTTACCATTTTGCTTTAGGATAATGGTATACCTACTTTTTTTCATGGATTCCAAAGATAGTAGGGACCCCCTGTGACTATCTAGTCTGACCTCCTGTTTGACACAGGCCACAGAACTTCCCCAAAATAACTCCTAGACCAGATCCCTTAGAAAAACATCCATCCTTAATTTAAAAATTGTCAGTGATGGAGACTCCACCACGACCTTTAGTAAATTGTTCCAACAGGTAATTAAGCTCACTGTTAAACAGGTACCCCTTATTTCCAGTCGGAATTTGTCAAACTTCAACCTGCAGCCATTGGATCAGTCTCTGCTAGAGTGAAGAGCCCATTACTAAATGTTTGTTTGCCATAGTTTCCCATATAGGTCCTTATAGACTGTGATCAAATCATCCCTTAACCTTCTCTTTCTTAAACTAAATAGACTGGGTTCCTTGAGTCTATCACTATAAGGCATGCTTTCTAATTCTTTAATCATTCTTTGCCTCTTTGCAAGATACACTGAAGTGAAAAAACAATCACCCATTGACTTTAGCGTTGCCACTTAATCCCTCCCCACATCTGTAACTGGTGAACAGTTGCAGATGCCTCCAGCTAACTAGGTATTCATTCAAGCACTGTTTTCAGTCTCAGGTAGCTGGAGGCATCTGTCAGGTGCTCAGCAGTTAAAAGAATGGGAAGCTGATTTTCACAGGGACCAAGTATCCACAACTCTAAAGTCAATGGGTGTGAGATTTATATATATAAAATTCTTCCCCATTCCCTTTGCACATTGGACCAGCAGGAATAAAAGTGCTAGAGACCCACTCAAACTGTTTCTGTAAAAAATGACTATTAGCCCATAGCTTTCTCATCCTGAAGAAAACAGAGAATGTTTCCCATAGGCTGTACTGTACGTTAATAATCACTATATAAAACCAATGTTGGGTTAAAGCCATCACATCTCCCATCTCAGGAAAAGAGAATTACAAATGCATTAAGGAACAGATGTGCAACTAAAATCTGGAATTGTCAGGTCCCACCTAGGGTTCACCTTGACCAGCTAATAGATGCCAAAATGCAACATATCCTGTCTACTCTAGTGTTTTACAAAAGGTATTTTAAAATGTTTTCACTAACATGTTTTAAAAATACACATTTTATCCTTCTCTAGGCAGGGCTCAAATAGCCCAATCCTGATAGGTGCTCAATATCTATAATATGCCTTCAATGAGAAACATATGCTCAACTGATCAGGTTCCAAATTAAAGGCACTTTAAGTAATTAGTGTCTCCAAAGAGACAAATGTTTCTGGTTTTGTTTTTGGTTGTATCAGTTCTGTGAAATAAACTGCTAACAACAGGCAAAGGAATTGGAGGTTTGGCAAAATGAAAGTGTCAGACGCAGAGGTCTTGTCTACAACACAAACTGATTGGGAAATGGCCTTTAAATGGTTTTTGTTGTGGTGTGGGTTTAATTTTGTGAAATCATTCTAGAAACCAAGCGATGCCCTGTCCACACAGTGCCAGCAAGAGAGAGACAGCTAAACAGGTTTTTAAAACATGCTGCTGCTTAGCCCCAGAACAATGTGCAGTTATTTTGGTTGACACAGGAAGCAATGAGGGCCTGATTCTCCACTATTCTACTCCTTGTGTTACTTACACTTGCTCAAAGTGAGTTCAAAGACTAAATGCTACCAAATCAGAATTCTCCACTCACTCACACCAGTGACAGTGGGTCACACTCATTTTGCATAGGTGCAAATAATTATACAAGGGCAAGGCTGGGGGGGAAGAAGGCTGGGTGCTTCTCCCTTGTGGTTGCTGTGGGAACTTTGAGTATCCATGAACAGCTTCCTATCAAGAATTTGTGCCCAAATAAAGGGTGTTTTTCATGCCATTTGATTTTGCATACCTCCCTAAAATTCTTTTTAGGGACCTTATAAACCTGCCCTTAGTTTTTAACAAACCTTTTGCAGTTTACCTGACCTGTGGAGGCACTATTATGGTTGATAATATTGCAGCTGAATGCCCTATAAACCGATAGGCAGTGTATTGACTTGAAATGTGGCTGCATACAAATGGCACAAGCACCGTCTGCAGGCAGGGGACAAGGCTCTCCTCCTAACATTAGAGTAAGCAAACATAATCTTTGGACAACATGGTATGGAGCCGTGATCAGGGTAAGCCAGAGGCAAACTGAAGTGTGAGGCTCCTGACAGTAAAATTCCAGAGCAGCTACAAGATACATTCAGCCCTGGTTCACTCAACTAACTTCAGGGATGGACACAGTTCTCATTGTGTACTAGACAAATCATTTTTGATCAGTGGTCATGAAAGCCCAGTCTAGACTTGGAAGATGAGGTGTGCTTAGCAAGGGTGTTTGCTAACACCAGTTAATTCTTCTAGTCTAGACAGGCCCTAACAAGACTGCTTTGTTTCTCTTCAGTAAAGCTGACTGTAAGCTATACAGGGCCATTCTACCCTAGAAACAGGACAATGGGAGAGAAGATGGGAGAACATAGGGTATTTTTTTAAAAAAAGTTTTATTTCAGAGGGGGAGACACAACGCAACAGAAAACTAGATATTATAACATGTACAGAAAACTGGGACGTTTTTGCCCAGATTTAACTGAGCTCCTAAAATAGCAGCTACAAATAAATATTATCTAAAATGAGGAAACAATTGCTGGAGACATTGCCAGAGAGAACAGAGGGCACTTTGTCTTCCTCAGTTCAGTAAGTGAGGCATTTCCCAGGATTTTGGCTCTGACATCTTATGAGCCAGGTATCTGTCTCAGAGCCTAATTTATCATTTTTGACTTCTTAGTAAGACAATGAGATATATATTTCCCCTCTTGACCCTCTATTTTGCTGTACTCCAAACAATGTTCCTTAGCACCAAATTCCCTCAGTGCCCTAATTCCTCCCACTTCCCAGCCCTCTGAACCCCAAATGATCAACTCCCCCAGCTGCCTCTCTCTCCTTGTTCCCCCCGATCCCCAAATGATTGATTCCTATCAACATCAAACTCATTCCCAATACTCAGAGCCCCCCATCCATCCTAAAACAATCTACCTGCACTAAGAATGTGCCCACTCTCTTTGTAGTTCCTTCTTGATGTCATCACACCATATAATAATTTATGCATGAGTTTCTGTGTGCAGGACAGGGGCTCTCATGGCTGTGCTTTCTACTCCATGTGGAGTTTATGGTGCTGTGCAAGGTGACTCTTGTAACGAAAGCTTTTCCCACACTCAGCACATTTATAGGGTTTCTCTCCTGTGTGGATTCTCCGGTGCCTAACGAGGTGTGAGCTCTGGATGAAGCTTTTCCCGCATTCAACACATACGTAGGGTTTCTCACCCGTGTGGGTTCTCTGGTGCTGGGTAAGTGTTGAGAAATCACTGAAGCTCTTCCCACACTGGGCACATTCAAAGGGCTTTTCTCCGGTGTGGATTCTTTGGTGGTTAATAAGGTGAGAGTTCCGGCTGAAGCTTTTCCCACACTCGTTACAATGGAAAGGTCTCTCTCCTGTGTGGGTTCTCTTGTGAGTGAAAAGGTGAGAGCTCACACTAAAGTTTTCCCCACATTCACTACATATGTAGGGTTTCTCGCCTGTGTGGGTTCTCTGGTGTTTAATTAGGTCTGAGCGCCAACTGAAACTTTTGTTACATTCAGTACATTTATGTGGTTTCTCTCCTGTCTGTGTTATTTCATGCTGTGTAAGGTTCGAGCTCTGACTGAAGCCCTCCCCACATTCAGTATATACATAGGGTCTCTCCTCTATAGGAATTCTCTGGTGGATGATGATACCTTGAAGAGCTTCCAAATCTCTTTCTGGATGAACAGAGTTACCCAGTATCTTACCAGGAAGGTCTCCCTGATGTGTTTCTGACATGTACTGGCCCTCATAGGCCCCCTCCTCATCAGGGCTCTGGAAAACATTCTCTTCACACCCCTCTGATATTGTACCATACTGTTCCAGATTCTCAGGACCATCTTCCTGGGGGTTCTTCTCCTCATGCTCATTCAATCCTTGAATAAATAGAAGCCAGACATGAGTGTTTGGTCGAAAAGAAATCTAAGAAAGGAGAATTGCACAAAGTATGAGTCAACTAAATAAAATGTAAGACTGGATGTGAGACGGAAAATCCCAACCCTCATCCCACAAAAAAAAAAAAAAAAAAGAAAGAAAGAAAGAAAAACAACCATTTCCCAATATGGAGATGGCAATTTTGCTTCAAAAACTCAAATGAACATTCAGAGAAAAGTTGGGTTGGGGGGAGAGAGAAACAGAACTCTGGCCAGAAGTCAGTCAGGACTGATGGAAAACCATAAGTGAGGCTTGCCAGAAATAACTGCTGGCTGTAATCCCAAAGCAGAGAAGAAGAAACAGTACGGGAACGGTTTTAAATGAAACAAAAAGTTGAATTTCCAGCAATTTCTGAATTGGCTTAACTTATTCCTCACCTGTGGAGGCCCCAAAGAGGATCTCCCTTTCCTCTGACTCCTGGAGAATTGGAGCACACAGCTCTTCCTCTCGTTCCATCCAGAGATGATGGCAGGCTTAGGGACCCTGCTCATGGCCATTAAAAGAGTCAGTATCACACCTGGTTACATCGCCATCAAGTATTTCCTATTAACAACCCCCAAGGGGGCACAACAAGAACAAAAACAAAAACTCATGAAACTAACTTAAAAATCATTACATGTCCCCCATCAAGCATTCCCGATTATGACTGAACCCTCAGGGCACTGTGACGAAGTAGGGATGTCATATTTAATTTTCAGGCTGTCTTCTGATTTTATATTTCAGAACAGGAAGATGTGGAAGGGTGTGTGTGTGTGTGTGTGTGTGTGTGTGTGTGTGTGTGTGTGTGTGTAAAATACCCTCCTCTTCCTCCTGACAGACAGGACGGACACTCTCCCCAGCATCCTCCTGTGCTCACCTTAAGAATCCCCTGGGGCGCTCTCCCTAATTACTTGCTGTATACACCTTGATCTGGGTGCTGGACTCTTCTCCCCTGTCCCGTTCCTCCTAAGGCCCCTGTCCCTCAGTTCTGCAGCGGAGGGTAGGTGAGGTCAGCACAGAGCACCTCTCGTGCCGGTGGAGGGAGGTAAAGGTCACTCTCCTTTATCCCTATATATCCCCAATGCTTTCACTTTTCCATCCCACCCTCCCTGGCATTACATTAAACTGCAAGGAAGCTGCTGCTTCTGCCTGGCCAGCTGGCACCTCCCTCACTGCTCACAAAGCAAGGAGCAGGGCAGAAGCTCTTCAGGGAGCCAGGGTGCTTCATGGAGGAACCTGCGCTCCAAAGCCACCTGCTTGGTTCCCAGCAGTGGCCTCTGGTGGCCATAGTCAGAAATACTGAGCTGAAAGACAGCTGCTAGCAAGTTTGCAAGTGGCTGCTAAGACGAAGTAAAGTTATAAAAGTCATAGAAATTTCACATGAACTGGCCACCCTGAGTGTTGGCTGCAAAGCACTTCCCCTCGATATTAAAATCACCCAATCCTTCTACTGGGAGGAGAGCTGCACTAGTAGAGAATATAGCACCGCTAGACTATAAGCTCTCTGAGGCAGAGACTGCCTCTTATTAGTATACAGCGCCTAGAACAACGGGACCCCAACTTCATTTGGGTTCTTTATCAATGGATTCTAAACAGAGACTTCAATCACAATCCCATTCATTACTCACAATACATTTGCACAAGTTGGCAGGACCTGAACAGTTACTGGGCAGTGGAGTTGCTTTCTCCCTGTCCCCATTAATATTTACTTCTACAAAGTGGAACAGCTCCAGTAAAATAGATTGAGAGAGATCCACCTCAGAATACCTCATAGCCTGGTGGTTAGGGCACTCACCTAGGACATAAGAGGCCTGGGTTTAAGTCCCATAATAGGTGGGAGTGTCAGTGTGTGTGTCTCACTCTCTGGGTATTAGAGAAAGGAATGACCTGGCTTAGGAGCCTAACTGTGGGGGAGGGTTCCTGGCTGAGAATCCTAAGCAGAGGGAGGTGCCTCTCTCCAGCCCATCAGCCATATGACGAAGACCCAAATCAACAGGACTTTGACACCTTTGAGAATCTAGGCATTTCACTCCTGTTCAGTTTGCTGGCATCTGAGAATCCTCTTCTTTGGTGCCTAACTCTCCACTTGCATCGTATAGGGAGCCTGCAGCCTAAGTCGGGGCCGAGAAGTCCATCAGGCAGCAGAGCACCTGAGTTAGGCATTGCAACACCTAAGAACCTCTGTGAACCTAGCCCCAAAATCCTAGGATCGGTATAGGGTTGCTAGATGGATATGGTCAAACTGTCAAGGAGGCAGAAAAGATTGGAGTGTTCAATAAATATTTTTTCTGTTTTGTATTTGGAAAGAACCAGGTTGACAGACTTACAGCTTACACTGATAATGAAACACTTTCTATTCCAACAATGACCAACGAGGACATTAAACACCATCTCCTAACATTAAATATTTAAAAATCTACAAGACCAGATAATTTGCATTGCAGAGTTTTAAAAACATTGGCCAAGGAGCTTCTTGACTTACTACATTTTGGAATACTGAATATGTACATTGCCAAACAAACCAGATATTGTTTTTTGCAGGGATTACAAGTTTAGATGACAAAGATAACTGTGTTGACATAACATACTTAGATCTCTGGCAGGCGTTTGACTTATTACTGCACAATAGTCTGATTAAAAAGTCAGCATTTTACACAATCAATGTAACATTAAACAGATTAAAACTGGTTGACAAATCTCAAAAAGCACTTGCTAACTCTCTCACACTTGACGCCTTTAAATCAAAACTATCCATTTCTAAAAGACATGCTATAGCTCAGCCACAAGTTACAGGCTTGATGCAGGAATCATTAGATGAAATTGTATGATCTGTGTAATGCAGGGAACCCAGATGAGACAATGGTCCTTTGGGCCCTAAAAATCTATTAATCTATCTAGTAAATATTTACAACAGATCCATCATCAAGGTATCTGGGTACTAATAATAATTTCAGTCAGTGGAGTACTTTTGAAAGGGAGAGGTTAATTATAGCAAATCCGTATAACTAAATAAAACATAGGACTCCATTTTTAATACCAACCACTGTATATAAATATTTGAGAGCCAGTCTAAGGAAGGGGAAATAAATGGAAACCAAAAATAGAGAAGACAAAAATTTACTGTCTCCCTCCTGTCCCCACAGCATAACTGCCATGTAATCTACCAGACTGGGCCAGCCAGGCATTACAACGGGCACTAAACTGAGGCAGCCAGAAGGTCCCCGTGGTTTGGTCTGGCAAATCATAGAATCATAGAATATCAGGGTTGGAAGGGACCTCAGGAGATCATCTAGTCCAAACCCCTGCTCAAAGCAGGACCAATCCCCAACTAAATCATCCCAGCCAGGGCTTTGTCAAGCCTGACCTTTAAAATATCTAAGGAAGGAGATTCCACCAGCTCCCTAGGTAACGCATTCCAGTGTTTCACCACCCTCCAAGTGAAAAAGTTTTTCCTAATATCCAAGCTAAACCTCCTCCACTGCAACTTGAGACCATTACTCCTTGTTCTGTCATCAGCTACCACTGAGAACAGTCTAGATCCATCCTCTTTGGAACCCCTTTCAGGTAGTTGAAAGGTAGTTGAAAGCACCTATCAAATCCCCCCTCATTCTTCTCTTCCCTCAGCCTCTCCTCATAAGTCATGTGTTCCAGTCCTCTAATAATTTTTGTTGCCCTCTGCTGGACGTTTTCCAACTTTTTCACATCCTTCTTGTAGTGTTGGGCCCAAAAATGGACACAGTACTCCAGATGAGGCCTCACCAATGTTGAATAGAGGGGAACGATCACGTCCCTCGATCTGCTGGCAATGTCCCTACGTATACATCCCAAAATGCCACTGGCCTTCTTGGCAGCAAGGGCACACTGTTGACTCATATCCAGCTTCTTGTCCACTGTAACCCCTAGGTCCTTTTCTGGAGAACTGCTGCCGAGCCATTCGGTCCCTAGTCTGTAGCGGTGCATGGGGTTCTTCTGTCCTAAGTGCAGGACTCTGCACTTGTCATTGTTGAACCTCATCAGATTTCTTTTGGCCCAATCCTCTAATTTGTCTAGGGCCCTCTGTATCCTATCTGTACCCTCCAGCGTATCTACCTCTCCTCCCAGTTTAGTGTCATTTGCAAACTTGCTGAGGGTGCAATCCACACCAAGTCCAGATCATTTATGAAGATATTGAACAAAACCGGCCCCAGGACCGACCCTTGGGGCACTCCACTTGATACCGGCTGCCAACTAGACATGGAGCCATTGATCACTACCCGTTGAGCCCGACAATCTAGCCAGCTTTCTATCCACCTTATCGTCCATTCATCCAGCCCATATTTCTTTAACTTGCTGGCAAGAATACTGTGGGAGACCGTGTCAAAAGCTTTGCTAAAGTCAAGGAACAACATGTCCACCGCTTTCCCCTCATCCACAGAGCCAGTTATCTCGTCATAGAAGGCAATTAGATTAGTCAGGCATGACTTGCCCTTGGTGAATCCATGCTGACTGTTCCTGATCACTTTCCTCTCCTCTAAGTGCTTCAGAATTGATTCCTTGAGGACCTGCTCCATGATTTTTCCAGGGACTGAGGTGAGGCTGACTGGCCTGTAGTTCCCCAGATCCTCCTTCTTCCCTTTTTTAAAGATGGGCACCATATTAGCCTTTTTCCAGTCATCCGGGACTTCCCCAGATCACCATGAGTTTTCAAAGATAATGGACAAGGGCTCTGTAAGCACATCTGCCAACTCCTTGAGCACTCTCAGATGCAGCGCATCCAGCCCATGGACTTGTGCTCGTCCAGCTTTTCTAAATAGTCCCGAACCACTTCTTTCTTCACAGAGGGCTGGTCACCTCCTCCCCATGCTGTGCTGCCCAGTGCAGTAGTCTGGGAGTTGACCTTGTTTGTGAAGACAGAGGCAAAAAAAGCATTGAGTACATTAGCTTTTTCCACATCCTCTCTCACTAGATTGCCTCCATCATTCAGTAAGGGGCCCACACTTTCCTTGACTTTCTTCTTGTTGCTAACATGGGGAGAACAAGCTGTAATCCATTTAAACGGGAGCGACGGATCTGCTATATATCGCCAGGGGGGTAGGGGGGATTTTAAAGGTGAAAATAGAAGGAAAGATTCAGGCTACCAAACCCTAGCACAAGGAAGGAGAGTGTGGTTCTCCTCTCATCAATATGTTCGAAAGGGTGACTGACAGAGACATGGGGAAGAGAAAGAGCTTGGGCCTTAAATTAGAGGGACTAGACTCTCCTCTGCCCTGTCTCTGCATCAGTGCAAAGCACGGGGGAGTAAAATGATACCATTCTGATTTGGTAGCATTTTACAGCGACTTTTGCACAAGTGTACATAACTACACAAGGTTTGAGGAAGTAGAGAATCAGACCTAGGTTGTTGTACTTTTCTGGGTCTCAGAGAAGGGTGGTAGGAACTGTTTTCTACAGAGAGTGAATCGGACCTGATTTGGTGCCCCATGTCACAAGTGGGTCTGCCTGCTCCCCTCTGCAGGTTGCAGTTACCAAATTATCAGTGATGGAGGAAAAAAGGGTCTGTGGGGAGTTAGGGTTGATAGTTGAGAGTTGTACGGTGCTTGCACTTACTCTATATCGCACCTTCCAACAAAGCACTTAACATGCATTACAGAGGACCAGTAAGGGAAAGAAGATTAGCTCTTTTTCCTTCTTTATGATGGATAAAGACAGCCTCAAAGGTTTTTTAAAAAAAACAAAACACACACACCATCCATGAGGGGGTTCTTTTTGTTTTTTAACATTAGAAATTCAGGTTTACTGTGGAAGACTTTATTGATGACTGGAAAACTGGTAGGCATCACAGGAGACTGAAATCTGAACATGGGGAAGGGTTTATTATTTTTAAGAGTCAAAATGCTTAAAAGGGGCCCAAAGGACCATTGTCTCATCTGGGTTTGTTTTTGTTAACACCAATTTAATTCCAGTAACTAATATGGTCTCTGCAGTCACCCACCATCAGTAAGCACCCACTGTGTGGCCTGGAATGCCCACCAATCTTGCCAGGTCCAAGGAAAAGTCCTGAGAAAGATGACCATGGGAGGCTGGGTCGCTCACTGGCTCTATGTACAAGTCCAGCAGCATAAAAGCAAGCCAGAGAGCACTACTGGTCAGGGCAAGTGCCCCTGGGATTTCCCTTTCAGTGCTACTTGAACCCACGAGTTTTCTGTCCCAAACACAGATAGTTCATCTCATGCTCAGAATTTACGAATCCATCCCCTCTTAAAATATTACCCTCAATCTGTGGCCCCTATTGCATTTATTAGAAGTGGGGTCCGTACAAAGCAGCATGCAACACTCGGTCCCAATCTGGGGCCAAGATGCATTGCTCACCAAGAGACGGAGCTTCGATAGGCATCCGGTTGACATGGGAGAGCTCTGCTTTCCATGCCTTTCTCAGTCACTCTCCTGCTGTATGACCTGGTACCAGGGCTGTCCCTAGGGGCTGTGCAGGGCCCAGGACATAAAAGTGCCAAGTTTCTATCTGCCAGTGGGGTGCTCCCCCTGGCTCTGCCCAGGCCCTGCCCCCACTCCACTCCTTCCCACAAGGCGCCACCCCTGCCCCGCCTCTCCCCCCCCTCCCCTGCAACACCTCCAATGCAGTGAAACAGCTGATCGGTGGTAGGCACTGGGAGGGAGGGGAAGCTGCTGATCCATGGGGCCCGCTGGCAGACAAAAGGCATTGGGGGCAGGAGGAGGTTGGTAGGGGGTCTCCTCTGCACACACACACCCCGCCTGCTTCCTCACGAAGTGTGGGGCTCCCCAAAGTGCAGGGCCCAGGGTGGTCGCCCTGATTTGTCATACCCTCAGGATGGCTCTGCCTGTCATTTTGGCTTCTTTGCCTATGTCTTGTCTTTTTAGATCAGAAGGACTGGGGTAGTGACTGTCTCTTAGGGACACTTGATGGCGGGAGCTCTAAGTTACTCCAGAGAATTCTTTCCCTGGTATCTGCCTGGCAGGTCTTGCCCACATGCTCGGGGTCTAACTGATCGCCCTATGTCAGGTGAGGAAGGAATTTTCCTGCGGGTCAGATTGGCAGAGACCCTGGGGGGGTTTCGCCTTTCTCTGCCGCACGGGGCTTGGGTCACTTGCGGGCTTAAACTAATGTAAACGATGAATTCTCTGGAACTTGGAAGTTTTTTAATCGTGGTTTGAGGACTTCAGTAACTCAGCCAGAGCTGGGGTCTATCGCAGGGTTGCGGGTGACGAGATCCCGTGGCCTCCCTGCGCAGGAGTCAGACTCCAGACCCGGGGATGCCAGTCCCTTACGCCCCTCTGGCCTTGCAGTCTGTAAGTGTCTTACTACGTGTGTGAACAACGGCACATGCACGGCGGCCCCGGGCCTAACGGGAGGAAGGGGAGGCTATAGGACGGGCTGCAAGGGAAACACGGGGCTTGCTTGCCCAGGCCGCCCCACCTTGCCCAACCATCCGCACCCCCCGGCTGTGCCACACCTCCCCTGACTCCGGCCCGCCGGCGGCCGCTCCCTGCCCCCGGGCCACGCCCCCTCGGCCGGCTGCGCCCAGTCCGCGGCTCGCCCAGCGCCTGCACCGGGCCGGGCCGATTCCTGCCTTCCCCGCGCCCCGGCCGCCCGCGCCGCTCACCCCCCGGGCCGGGCGGCTCCATCGCGGCGCGGCGCGGCGCGGCTGGGCGCAGACGCCGCGGACACGTCACGCTCCCGCCGCCTTCGCTCGGGGGCCGCGGCTGCGGCTGCTTCCTGCAGGCCTGGGGCGGGGGAGGGGGCACTGCCAGGCGCGCCCCCTGCGGGCAGCCCCCGCGCCTCCGCCCCTTGCGGGCGGGGGCGAGCCCGACCGTGCCCCCCCACCCCCCCGCCCCGCGCGTGCGGCCGCCCCGCCCCTACCTGCCGGGCTCGCGCGCCGCGCCGCCTCCCCGCGCGCGCGGCCGGACAGCGGCGCCCCCTCCCCCCCTCTCCTCAGCCACGTCGGCTGCGGCCGTCAGTCCCCGCGCACCGCAGGGCTGGGGGGCTTCCCGGCTGAGCCGTGCGGGGCTGCCCCGCGCCCGCTTCAGAGCCCCCCCAGCCCGCTCCTCCCCCCCACCAGCGCCGGCCCCTCACAAACCTGCCCCAGGCAGCGCCCGGAACCGGGGAGGCCTGGCAGGGCTGCTGGCGGCTCGCAGAGTCTCCCCTCAGTGATGTGCTTTGCAACAAACAGGGGCTGCCAACGTTGTGGGGTTTCCTTCAGGCCGGGGTTAGAAACACGAGAGGCCCCAGTGCTTCAGCTGCCTCTCCGCGGAGCTGAGGTTGGAAATCCATAAAAACATCTGGCGCCTATAAGGGTTAAGCCTGTGGGGCAGCGTTGGAAGAATCAGGGCCGAGGAAAGAAAGTTGCCGCTAGTCAAAAAGCCCAAACCCCAAATGTTAGAAAAGCGCAATCCGGCAGTGGTCACAAACCTTTAAAAAACCAGCGTTAAGAAAATCAGCAAGGGTTAAGAGCAGCCAAGAAAATTAGGCGAGGGACAAAATAATAATAACAGTTGGCAAAGACTATGAACAACAACCAACAAATAGAGCGAGTTCGAGCTCTGTGTAATTTGCCTCTCTGCAGATGTCCCCTGCGAGGGTTATGCCTTTCGCCCAGGATGGAAAATCAAATAAAGGGGAAAGTAGGCATGGGTCCCTTAATGTTTTAAAAACATTGTGCCTTCCCCCTCCTTCTTCTCTGTAAATCTTTTGGAGGGGCCTTGATCCTGCAAACACTGATATGAGTAACTATCTTTACATAGGTATGGAGCTGTATTGAACTTAATAGGCTGGTTCTCCTTACCACTTAGGCTCCATGTACAGGCTGCAGTGGGGGCTGGCAGGACAAACAGGCAGGGGTGGGGAGTTTGTGCAATACCGGCATGCAGCACAGCTTATCTCCACTGTGGTCTGTGAGGGTCCAGCACAGAAGGTCAGTTTGGATGTGTGGTCATAGATCCATGCATATACAGATCCAGTGGCCTCAGTACCCTGAGCAATCAGTATAAAAATAATTCAAGAGTCATTGGAGCAGGGGGAATGGACCCAGAGTCTCCCAGGTGGGTGCTGTAACAACCAGTCTAGAGTCATTCCTATTGTCTGGGCCTTGTACTCTCTCTCTGGCCCAGTGAGTCTTTCAGTATATATAAAGTCTCTGAAAAGTCAGGCCCTAGACATCTTAAAAGTAGGCACCCAAAATTAGTGGACAGTTGACAGTTTTAAGCCCTAATTTCTCTGTGCCTCCATTAATCATCTGTAAAATGGAGTTAGTAATACCATATTATCTCACAGGGGTCTTGTAAAGATAAATTCATTAATATTTGTGAGGTACTGAGATATTACAGTGATGAGTATCATAGAAAATCCCATAAGGAAATTGATAATTCTGTATTCAGTGCAGGGTTTAAATGATATGCAATAAAAAGATATGGGGCAACACTGAATTGTGAAGATAAGATACTTCTAATTAGCTCCCCATTCAGTGAGCATAATCCATCCTGTTCACTGAATGAGGCAAGGGTCCTGGGGAAAAATAGTGTGTGCCAACCCCAAGTGAAGAGGGAGATCATCATACCCAAACCATCAGACTGTACACCTAGGCAGAAAAAAAAATGAGGCAAGACAAAAGTCCCCCTCATAGCAGTACTGACCAAGCCCAAAGGCTTGGAAGCCTAAGGCGTTTGAAAGCCAGTACAGCTGGAAGAGATGCAGCAGGGCAAGAACTGAACTGCAGTGCCAATCACCTAACACTTTCTCCACAGGGGATTAAGAGCCAGCTGCAAGGCATTAGAACAGCCATCGTGAGTCAGACCACTGGTCCAGCTAGCCCCGTATCCTGTCTTCTGACAGTGGCCTACGCCAGATGCTTCAGACAGAATGAACAGAACAGAGCAATTTAGAGTGATCCTGTCCTTGTTGTCCAGCCCCAGCTTCTGCCATTTGGAGGTTTAGGGACACCCAGAGCAGGGGATTGTGTCCCTGACCATCTTTGCTAATAGCCATTGATGGACCTATCCTTCAGGAACTTACCTAATTCTTCTCTGAACCCAGTTATACTTTTGGCCTTCACAACATCCCCCGACAACGAGTTCTACAGGTTGACTGTGTGCTGTGTGATGAAGTACTTCTTTTATCTGTTCTCAACGAGCTGCTTATTAATTTCATCAGGTGCCTTCTAGTTCTTGTGTTATTTGATGGGGTAAATAACACTTCCCTATTCACTTTCTTGATACCATTCATGATTTTACAGACCTCTATCGTTCCATCTCAGTCATCTCTTTTCCAGGCTTAACAGTCTCAGTCTTTTTAATCTCTCCCCATATGGAAGCTGTTCCATGCCCCCTAATCATTTTTGTTACTCTGCACCTTTTCTAGTTCCAGTATATCATTTTTGAGATGGGGGCGGGGGCGGGGGGAACCAAAACTGCACACATTATTCAAAGTGTGGTCATACCATGGATTTATATAGCGGCATTATGATATTTTCTATCCTACTATCTCCCTTTCCTTTTTTGTCTACTGTTTCACATAGAGCAGATGTTTTCAGGGGAACTATCCATGATGACTCCAAGATCTCTTTACTGAGTGTTAAGAGTTCATTTGGACCCCATCATTTTGAGCGTATAGGAGTATAGGCGTATATTTTTACAATCTTTATTATGTAGAACTTGACATTTGATTTTATCAGCCATTTTGTCACTGAATCACCCAGTTTGTAACTCTTCACAGAGTTTGGATTTAACAATCTTGAGTAATTTTGTAGTGCCTGCAATTTTTGCACCTCACTAGTCTCCCATTTTTCCAGATCATTTATGAATATGTTGAACAGCACAGGTCCCAGTACAGATCCTTGGTAGACTCTTCTATTTACTTCTCTCCATTGTGAAAATTGACAATTTATGCTTACCCTTTATTTCCGATCTTTTAACGAATTCATGAGATGACCTTCCCTTTTATTCCATTGCTGCTTACTTTGCTTAAGAGCCTCTGGTGAGGGACCTTGTCAAAGGCTTTCTGGAAAGTCCAAGTACACTATATCCACTGGATTGCTCTTGTTCACATATTTGATGACTCCCTCAAAGAGTTCTAATAGATTGCGGAGGCATGATTTCTGTTTATAAAAGCTGTGTTGACTCCTCCCCAGTGTATCCTGTTTATATATCTAATAATTCTGTTAATTCTGTCATTTACTATAGTTTCAACCAATTTGCCTGGTACTACTGAAGTTAGGCCTGTGATTGTCAGGATCATCTCTGGAGTCTTTTAAAAAATCTGCTACTGGTAAAACATAATCCAGTATAACCTACTGCAAGTTGGATGCTTTTTGACTAAATCAGGTGTTACGTTAATCAGCCTCTTTAACAAATGGCTGTAAGGTAGTTAAAGTGGTAGGTTACATACTAAAGTGAGTAGTTCTGCAATTTCATATTTGAGTTCTGAAGGAAACATCTGATCTGGGTATCTTACTGCAGTTAAATTTGTTCCAAAACCTCCTTTATTGACACCTTGGTCTGGGGCAGTTCCTCAGATTTTTCACCTAAAAAAAAAATAATGGTTTAGTTGTGGGTGTCTCCAGCATATCCTCTGCATTGAAGATTCGTGCAAAGAATTCATTAAGCTTCTCCAAAACAGCCTTGTCTTCCTTGAGTGCCACCTTCATTACTTTCATTGTCCAGTGAGACCACTGACTGTTCGTCAGGCCTTCAGCTTTTGATGTTCTTAAAAAAAAATGCTATTAGCTTTTGTGTCTTTTGCTTAGTTGCTCTTCAGATTCTTTTTTGGCTTGCCTAATTATACTTTTACACTTGATTTGTCAGGGTTTATGCTCCTTTCTATTTTCCTCGCTACTATTTAACTTCCAAATTTTAAAGGATGCCTTTTTGCCTCTAACCACCTCTTTTACTGAGCTGTTTAGCCATCATGGCATTTTTTTTATCCTTTAGATTTTTTTTAACTTGGCGTATACATTTAGTTTGAGACTCTATTATGGCAGCAGTGCCAGGTGGAATTTCTCCTTTGTGGATATTATTTTTCATTCCACTGGGTATCTGGCATACACCCCACCAATCAATAGTGGCATTCCCGGTTTAGTGGCTGAGAACCCAACTCGCAGCAGGGCGCACTGGATTATGTGTTACCAGTAGCAGGCCAAACATGCCCAACTTGACAATAAGTGATTGCTACAGATCTAGAACAATCTGTGATGGCCAGTTTCCAGAGGGCGATAGCAGCACATTTATGGACTGATACCATCTCCCTTTTCTTTTACCTTCTTTGAATCCGGATCTCCCACATCCCAGGTGAGTGAGTGCCCTAATCACTGGTCTACTGGGTGTTCTGTACACACATGCACACTCACCCTCTGCTGTCTTATGTATGAGGCCTGATCGGATAAGTATGTTCTGAGCATACCTACCAGATCAAACCCCACAGGGGAGCCAGGAGGGGGATCATCTCAACTGAGGCTTAGGCATGAATTAGGGCTCAGAATAGCTTGCTAGCTGTGGGGCAGCATCAGGACTTAGGTGACTTTGTGTATGTCTACCAACGGAAACGTAGGCACCTACAGGGTTAAGCAGTACTGAGTAGTGGCTTGGAGGATATCAGGGGGATCCAAATAGAGACTTACAGTCCTAAGGAGGCAGTTATCCGGCTAAGTACCCTTGTGAATCTGGCCTGCAGTGCCTCTGGTCAGCCACAATACAGAATTAAAGCAGTAAAAACTATTTTATTCAGGCCTGCATATAAAGAGCAGCCAGAGGAAACCATCTGCAGTGTCCAAGTGTCAGTTCCACACAATCCAGAAACTGGACTGCATATCACTAGTGCCATTGTATCTATTATTAACTATTTGCATACATACAGATATAAAAAATGTATTAAAGGTATTGTTTAAAATCAAATTAACACAAGTTAAGAGGGAAGGTACTGTACATCTGGGGTCGGGCTTGGGTTATGGGGGATTGCAAGTATCAGTTACAAGGTTCATGAGTTTCAGAGTAGCCGCCATGTTATTCTGTATCCTCAAAAAGAAAAGGAGTACTTGTGGCACCTTAGAGACTAACAAATTTATTTGAGCATAAGCTTTCGTGAGCTACAGCTCCGATGCATCCGATGAAGTGAGCTGTAGCTCACGAAAGCTTATGCTCAAATAGATTTGTTAGTCTCTAAGGTGCCACAAGTACTCCTTTTCTTTTTAAGGTTCACGAGGTACATACGTATCACATAACCAGCATAGATCCAGATTGGGGTGTGGGAGTTTTTAAAGCATCAGTGGATAAATGGGCTCGGGTACACCACCCATGGAATGTATTAAGAGTCCAAGTCAGTATTGGCGTAGAGAATAAGTACATGGGTGCGGTGTGTCCCTCAGTTTGTCAGGGAAGGAAGTGGGTTATTTCCCTAGTCAGTGTTCTTGGTTACTCGACGTGGTACTGGCGGTGTCCTGTGATGTGTTCCGTGTAGATGTCTCTGGACCACCTGATGGTGTTGGACACCATTAGCTGTCTTATGAGCTGGGCCTAGTGTCAATCGACTCTGCAGGCTCTGAGTCTCACTTCTTATCATATCCTTGTTTAATGGGCAACTTGTTGCCTATGAATAATCCTTCACTTAAAAGCAAAGTGAAAGTGAGTGCAAGTTTGCTGCCTCTTCTCTTCACACCTGGGGGATAAGTGGGTGTTAATGAGGCCATTTAGAGCAATTGTCAAATGAGAGTCAATCACCACACCTAATTTCAGCCCTGCAACCACTTGGGCCAGGATGCAGTAGTTTGAAAATTCCTTAAGGGGTACATTTTTCTGGCTAGGCTCTCCCCTGACACAACTCACTCGCACCCCAGTTACATACTCCTTTGACAATGCTTTAAAAGAGCCAGTTCCACGTGTGCCTGTTTTTTAGTGGTACAAAAGCCCAAATTTTTGTTGTAAACTCTTTGAAGCTTTCACACTGTTTCTCAATGGCCCTCATGTGTTGCTCCCCACAAGCACACCCTGTCTCTTGGTGTTTTGTTAGCTGTCTTGACCTGACCTACCCTATGTTAAGGAACATGAGAAATCCACTTTTGAAAAGTTTCATCCCCACAACAGTAGCCTGAGCTTTACAAACCTGCCAAATGTCCCATTTTGCAGAGGTCACCGGAGTTAGCAAGAACCTCAGAAGGCAAGAAACAGCCACTCACGTACTATCTACCTTTCTCTGTCCAGAGAGCACCTGTCCCTTACTGTGTGAGACATAGGGGAGAAATGAGAAACAAGACCATAGTGGGGGGAAGTCAGGGCAAATGGGGGGCCCAGTGAGATATAAGAGACAAGAAGGCTTAGAGGGACCCTGGAGGACAGAAAAACGTGAGAGAAAAAAGGACCCAGAGGCACGATAGAGGGAGACAAATGGCTGGTGTGGGAGAGGACACAGGGAAATGTGAGAAAACAAAGAGGGACTATGGCAGGGCCAGGACCAGCTTTTGCAATATGCACTTAGATGTAGTGCCCAGGTCTCCTGATTTGTCAGTGTAGCTGGGCTTGCACCTAGAGCGTTTGAAAATAGTATGGCACAAGTATATGCAGTTATGTCCTACACTGTGCTCCTGTGAATTGGCACCTAGGCTGTTTGAGATAAAGGTACTGTGGGCAAGGCTTGTGGGGATAGCGAGAGGCTGATATTTAAAGCAGGTTGAGATTTGACGAAGGATTGGATCCCCAAATGAAAATATCAGCCTATTTGTCCATCCATTCTGGAAGGGATTTAGAGAAGTGACCATTGGGTGGTGTCAGTGCATAACCTTTGCCTCATTTCAGCATTTTCCCTCAGCAGTTACTAGCCCAGGGGAAAAAATTCAGCAGCAGAATATAGGTCAGATCCTGCAAGGCATCCTTCAATAGCAGTCTTTGCTTGAGGAGGAAGCAGTTGGTGGTTAGGGATTTGGCAGGATTGGTACTTGAGGAACCTTCTTGCATTAATTAGAGCTAGGCCTGCTGGCTCATCAGTCTGAAGGTCTGTTTACTACAGGGTGGCACTTCCATCACTGGATTCCCCTCACCTGCTTTTTAGAGAGTTTTATCTTTAAAGCCTGTTCTACCGTTCTTATCGTTATGTTTCTGTGTTGGGAGTATTTGCAGTTTGATTATGAGTAACACATTTTTGGCTGCACCTGCAGGCAGTCTTGTGAAGTGAAAGGCTGTGAGCAATAGGCAAGCAAAATCAGAAATGCAGAGGAACATCACCTTACAACCTGGGAGGGGGGGGGGGAGGGGAGGGGAGGGAGGTGCGAGGGCAAGGTGGCAGAGAGGTTTGCAATAAACTGCAAATCTGGAGCTCTCCTACTGACTCCTGTCAATATTTCTCTGCCCTTCACAACCCTTATTACAAGGCAAAGTCTCATACTGTAACTGCTGTGGAATAGCTATCATTTATCCATTTCACAGATAAAAGAGTTTACACAAGGTCACTTTAGGCAGAACTGGTAATAGACCCAAGGCCCTCCCTTAGAGAAGGATTTATTAAAGAGGATATTCTATATCCTAGTCAAGAGGAGAGGATAGACATTAATACATTACAGGTAGAAACTGAAGAAAAACCATCAAACAAAAAACTGTTCAATTCAAATACATCACATGAAGGCAGATGACTAAATACTGACAAATTTTAGAATCATAGAATCATAGAAGATTAGGGTTGGAAGAGACTTCAGGAGATCATCTTGTCCAACCCCCTGCTCAAAGCGGAACCAACCCCAACTAAATCATCCCAGCCAGGGCTTTGTCAAGCCTGACCTTAAAAACCTCTAAGGATGGAGATTCCACCACCTCCCTAGGTAACCCATTCCAGCGCTTCACC
The DNA here is from genome assembly GCF_965152235.1 of Eretmochelys imbricata. Taxonomy (NCBI): domain Eukaryota; kingdom Metazoa; phylum Chordata; order Testudines; family Cheloniidae; genus Eretmochelys; species Eretmochelys imbricata. The sequence goes on from NC_135572.1 coordinate 209,654,705, forward strand.
ACCCTCCTACTGAAATAGTTTTTCTTAATATCCAACCTAGACCTCCCCCACTGCAACTTGAGACCATTGCTTCTTGTTCTGTCATCTGCCACCACTGAGAATGGCCTAGCTCCATCCTCTTTGGAACCCCCCTTTAGGTAGTTGAAGGCGGCTATCAAATCCCTCCCTCACTCTTCTTTTCTTCAGACTAAATAAGCCCAGTTCTCTCAGCCTGTCCTCATAAGTCATGTGCCCCAGCCCCCTGATCATTTTTGTTGCTCTCCACTGGACTCTCCAATTTGTCCACATCCTTTCGGTGAGGTGGGAGGGGGTGCCCAAAACTGGTGTGCCAAAACAGTACTCCAGATATGGCCTCACCAGTGCTAAATAGAGGGGAATAATCACTTCCCTCGATCTCCTCGCAATGCAGCCCAATATGCCATTAGCCTTCTTGACAACAAGGGCTCACTGTTGTTGACTTATATCCAGCTTCTCGTCCACTGTAATCCCCAGGTCCTTTTCTGCAGAACTGCCACTTAGCCAGTCGGTCCCCAGCCTGTAGCAGTGCATGGGATTCTTCCATCCTAAGTGCAGGACTCTGCACTTGTCCTTGCTGAACCTTATCAGATTTCTTTTGGCCCAATCCTCCAATTTGTCTAGGTCACTCTGGACTCTATCCCTACCCTTATCCTCCAGCATATCTACCTCTACCCCCAGTTTAGTGTCATCTGCAAACTTGCTGAGGGTGCAATCCATCCCATCATCCAGAGCATTAATGATTATAATTCTTGTATACAAACACTAGAAGCCTAAATACTAAGATGGATGAACTTGAGTGCCTGGTATTAAATAAGGATATTGACATAATAGGCATCACAAAAATTTGGTGGAATGAGGATAATCTATGGCACATGGTAATTCCAGGTACAATGTATGAAGGAATGACAGTGCACTGGGGGCGGGTGGGGCGAGAGAAGGGGTGAGGGGGTAGCACTATATTTGAAAGAAAGCATAGAATTAAATATAGTAAAAGTCTTAAATGAAACAAACAGTACCATAGAATCTCTATGAATAGAAATTCCATTCTTGAATAATAAGAATATAGCAGTAGGAATATACAACCAGTCACCTGACCAGAATGGTGACGGTGATTGTGAAATGCTCAGGGAGATTAGAGAGGTTACAAAACCAGAAAACCCAATAATAATGGGGGATTTCAACTATCCCCATATTGACTGAAAACATGTTACCTCAAGAGAGGATGCAGAGATAAAATTTCTAGATACCATTAAGACAGCTTCTTGGAACAGCTAGTCCCGGAACTCACAAGGGGAGAGGCAATTCTTGATGTAGTCCTAAGTGATGCACAGGATGGTTCAAGAGGTGAATATAGCTGAACTGCTTAGTAATAGCGATCATATATTATTAAATGTAACATCCTTATAGGGGGAAAATGCCAAAGAAACCAACCACAGCAGCATTTAACTTCAAAAAGGGGAACTACAGAAAAATGAGGAATCTCATTAAATGAAATTAAAAGGAATAATTACAAGAGTGAAATGCCTGCAAACTGCACGGAAATTTTATAAAAACCACCATACTAGAGGCTCCGACTATATGTATATCTCAAATGAAAAAACAAAAAACAAACCACCAACAACAGTAAGAGGACCCCCCAAAAAAGCCACCCTAGCTAAACAACAGAGTAAAAGAGGTGGTCAGAGATAAAAAGACATCCTTTAAGAATTGGAAGTTAAATCCTACTGAGGAAAATAGAAAGGAACATAAACTCTGGCAAGTCAAGTGTGAAACTATAATTAGGCAGGTCAAAAAAGAATTTGAAGAACACCTAACAAATGACTCAAAAATGATGAGCAAATATTTTTTAAGTACATCGAAAGCAGAAAGCCTGCCAAACAATCAGTGGGGCCACTGGGCAATTGAGGTGCTAAAGGAGCACTCAAGGAAGACAAGGCCATTGTGGAGAAGCTAAATTAATTCTTTGCATCCATCTTCATTGCAGAGGATGTGAGGGAGATTCTCACACCTGAGCCATTCTTTTTAGGTGACATATCCAAGAAAGTGTACCAGATTGAGCTGTCAATAGAGGAGGTTTTGGAACAAATAATAATAAGTCATCAGGACCAGATGGTATTCACCCGAGAGTCCCAAAAGAACTACTGACTGTGGTATTTGACCTAGGACTTAAATCAGCCTCCGTACCAGACGACTGGAGGATAGCTAATGTAATGCCAATTTTTTAAAATGCTCAAGAGATGATCCTGGCAATTGCATGCTGAAAAGCTTAACTTTAGCACCAGGCAAAAGTGGTTGAAACTATAATGAAGAACAGAATTATCAGACACATAGATGAACATAATATGTTGGGGGAAGAGTCAACACGGCTTTTATAAAGGGAAATCATGCCTCCTCAGTCTATTAGAATTTTTTGAGGGTGTCAACAAACGTGGACAAAGGTGATTCAGTGGATGCAATGTATTTGGACTCTCAGAAAGCCTTTGACAAAGTTCCTCACCAAAGGCTCTTAAGCAAAGTAGGATGTTATGGGATAAGAGGGAAACTCCTCTTATGGATCAGTGACTGATTAAAATATAGGAAACAACGTATAGGAATAAATGGTCAGTTTTCACAGTGGAGAGAGGTAAATTCCAGGGTCCCCCAAAGATTTGTACTGGGACCAGTGTTGTTCAACATATTCATAAATTATCTGGAAAAAGGGGTGAACAGCAAGGTGGCAAAGTTTGCAGATGATACAAAATCACGCAAGATAGTTAGGTTCAAAGCCAACTGCAAAGAGTTATAAAGGGATCTTACAAGACCGGGTGGCTGGGCAAGAAAATGGTGCAATGAAACAAAACAAAAGTAAATTGATAAATGCAAAGAATAGCACATTGGAAAAATAATCCCACCTATACATACAAAATTATGGTGTCTAAATTAGCTGTTACCACACAAAAGAGTTTTTGAAGTCATTGTGCATAGTTCCCTGAAAACATCTGCTCAATGCGCAGTGGCAGCCAAAAAAGCGAACAGAATGTTAGGAACCATGAGGGAAGGGATAGATAATAAGACAGAAAATACCATAATGCCACTGTATGAATCCATGTTACTCCCGCACCTTGAATGCTGTGTGTGGTTCTGGTTGCCCCATCTCAAAAAAGATATAATAGAACTGGAAAAGGTGCAGAGGAGGGCAATGAAAATGATGAGGGGCATGGAACAGTTTCCATATGAGGAAAGAGATTAAAAAGACTTGGGACTCTTTAGCTTAGAAGAGAGATGGGGGGGGGGGGAGGGGGGAATATGATAGAGGTCTATAGAATCATGAATGGTATGGAGAAAGTGAATAGGGAAGTGTTATTTACTCCTTCACATAATCAGGTGTCATCCAATGAAATTAATAAGCAGCAGGTTTAAAACTAAGATAAGGAAGTACTTCTTCACACCACACACAGTCAACCTGTGGAACTCACTGCTAGGGGATGTTGTGAAGGCCAAAAGCATAACTGGGTTAAAAAAAGAATGAGATAAATTCCTGGAGGATAGGTCCATCAATGGCTACTAGCCAAGATGGTCAGAGATGCAACCCCATGCTCTGGATGTCCTAAACCTCTGACTACCAGAAGCTGGGATTGGACAACAGGGGATGGGTCAATCAATACATTGTCCTGTTCTGTTAATTCGCTCTGATGCATCGGGCTAAAGCCATTGTTGGAAAACAGGATACAGGGCTAGATGGACCATTGGTCGGACCCAGTATAGCCATTTGCATGTTCTTACATAATATAATAAGCAGCTGAGCGTATTCCTTCTGTCCAATAGACTTTTGGAAGGTGTATGTCAAATTAGGTTTCTTTATCTGCTGAAATACATATAGACTCTAGTGTTGCTTCCACATTTTCTTTATCTTAGGTTATAAAGGCTCATACTTTTACATGCGGAGGGCCCCAGTTCACTCCCTGCAGACATCCCCAAAAGGGGTGGTATCACATTTGGCTTCGCTGTCCGTAGCCACTAAACCACAACCAACTTCCTGATCCTGGAAGAGATGCTGAAGCCCAGCACTCCACTGGTGCTCTGCAATGTGTGTGTTGTGTCTCCCTATATGGGCTGCTACATGTAGAGGTTAGTAAGCTGCTTCCTCTCTCCCCAGTTACTCCTATAGCAGAAGTGGAAGAGGTCTATACTGTGGATCTGAAAGGGGGAGGGTCAAACCGAGTTAGAGGTGAAAAAAATATCCATACATCTATAAGAGTTAGTGTAAGGACCCTGGAGTAATTGTGGGAATGATTTTATATTGTAAAACATTGTATTTGGATGTTGTGTTAATATTTGTTTTTCTGTTGCATATTTAGTGTTTGTATTTGATTAAAAGGCGCTGCGCCTTTAAGAACAGAATGTGGGAAACAGCATGTGTTGGACACTGAGTGGTGTGATATGACCTGTGTGTCCACGGTCTGGAAGACCCTGCCTGCCTAAGATCTGAAAAGGTCAGAACTTGAATTAATAAACTTATTTTCCCAGTAAAGAACCCTCATTCTCTTTAGCACTTGAGATGCCGCTCAGGGCGTTGTTAATGCAGTGTTGCCAGGTCTCATGATTTTATTGTGAGACTTGTGGTATTTGATGTTTTTCTTAAAGTCCCTGCTGCTGGAACCAGAAAATTGCAGGAGAATCTCAGCTTTCCTTCCCCTTCATCCCCACCCCCATACATTTATAATCCTCCTGGTTGCAAAGAAAACCTTGAAAACATGAAGCTAGAACACCCTAAAGATTTAAAAACCAGGAGACGAAAAAAGAAAGCAACATTTATTAATTAAAACAAAATATCATGATTCTTGGGCCCTGACTCATGGATTTTTTCACATTTGGGGTTGGCAGTACTGCTAATGAAGTACAGAGTCTTTCACCAATAGGTCACAATCTGAATCCTACCCAGCTCAGCAGGGATTACCAGCTGTTCACATCTAATGGATGTTTGGTGGCCCCTATTTGAGATGAGGCTCACTTCTAGGTGCCACATAATCTCTTCAGACTGCCTCTCACCATGTGATTGTACTGGGCCTAGCCCAATGGCCCCCTGATCCCACTTGGATCCTCTAGTTAGAACTCCTGCAGCAGGGGCCAGAATTGCCCTTTTCACAATAAATTTGTGGGACGTGGCATCACTGCAATTGTTATACACACACTGGAATGAGCAGGAGGAGTTCAAAAATAAGAAGACAGACCAAAACCCATCATTTGATGTTGGGGCTGATCTCATGCTATTTTGGAGTCTGACTTATGATGTTTGAACTTTTGGGGTTGGCTATACTATGCTTTTTCAACAGACTTTTAGTATGTATCCAACAAGTTCTTGGAATGTATTGGAGACAATTTTTTATTTCAGAAGGTGGAGAAAGCTATTAGGGGAGAGGCTATTCTAGATTTGTTTTTGACAAATAGGGAGGAACTGGTTGAGAATTTGAAAGTGGAAGGCAGCTTGGGTGAAAGTGATCATGAAATGATAGAGTTCATGATTCTAAAGAATGGTAGGCGGGAAAACAGCACAATAAAGATAATGGATTTCAAGAAGGCAGACTTTACCAAACTCAGGGAGTTGGTAGGTAAGATCCCATGGGAAGAAAATCTAAGGGGGCAAACAGTTAAAGAGATTTGACAGTTTTTCAAAGAGACATTATTAAGGACACAAGAGCAAACTATCCCATGGTGTAGGAAAGATAGGAAGTATGGCAAGAGACTACCCTAGCTTAACCAAAGGGATCTTCAATAATCTGAAACTCAAAAAAGAGTCCTGCAAAAAAGTGAAAACAAGGTTAAATTACAAAGGATGAACATAAACAAATAATACAAGTAAGTAAGGACAAAATTAGAAAGGCCAAGGCACAAAACAAGATTAAACTATCTAGCGGCACAAAGAGTAACAAGAAAACATTCTGCAACTACATTAGAAGCAAAAGGAAGACCAAGGACAGGTTAGGCCTGTTACTCAATGAGGGGAGGAAAAACAATAACAGAAAATGTGGAAATGGCAAAAGTGCTAAATTACTTTTTTGTTTCAGTTTTGACCAAAAAGGTTGGTAGAGATTGGACATCTAACATAGTGAATGCCAGTGAAAATGAGGTAGGATCAGAGGCTAAAATAGAGAAAGAAAAAATTACTCAGACAAGTTAGATGTCTTCATGTCACCAGGGCCCGATGAAATACATCCTAGAATATTCAAGGAGCTGACTGAGGAGATATCTGAGCCATTAGCTATTATCTTTGAAAAGTCATGGAAGACAGGGGAGATTCCAGAGGACTTGAACAGGGCAAGTATAGTGCCAATCTATAAAAAGGGAAATAAGGACAACCTGGGGAATTACAGGCCAGTCAGCTTAACTTCAGTACCCGGAAAGATAATGGAGCAAATAATTCAGTAGTTTGTAAACACCTAGAAGATAATAAGGTGATGAGTAACACCATGGATTTGTCAAGAACAAATCGTGTCAAACCAGCCTAATCTCTTTCTTTGACAGGGTAACAAGCCTTGTGGATGAGGGGAAGCAGTAGATGTGTGATATCTTGACTTTAGTAAGGCTTTTTGATACTGTCTTGCATGACCCTCTCATAAACAAACTAGGGAAATATAACCTAGATGGAGATACTATAAGGTGGGTGCATAACTGGTTGGAAAACCATTCCCAGAGAGTAGTTATAAGTGGTTCACAGTCAAGCTGGAAGGGCATAACAAGTAGGGGTCCGCAGGGATCAGTTTGGATCCTGTTCTCTTCAATATCTTTATAAATGATTTACATAAAGGCATAGAGAGAGCACAAATAAAGTTTGCGGACAATACCATGCTGGGAGGAGTTGTAAGAGCTTTGGAAGATAGGATGAAAGTTCAAAATGATCTGGAGAAATGTCTGAAGTAAACAGGATGAAATTCAGTAAGGACAAATGCAAAGTACTCTACTTAGGAAGGAACAATCAATTGCAAACGTACAAAATGGGAAATGACTGCCATGAGCCTGTTCCTGAGTACATTTTAAATTCAATAGTCTTTCCATGAATATTCACTTTCATTCTCCAGGCAAGCTCTGTGTCATCAGACGTGATAGATCCCAGAAACAGTAGCTCTTCATTATCTGTACTATTAGTCAGCTCCCCCATTGCTTTGGTGTGGCAAACAGCTGCAAAATGTCCATATTTTATGCCTTTATTATGCCTTGTGCCTGTGGCAAAACATACATCTGTTGGGCTATGAATTTTTCCACACTTGTGCATGTAGGCTGAAAGGCTTTAGTGTTTGACTCATATTTGTCCCTCTTAGCCTAAGAATAATGACAGGTTTCAGAGTAACAGCCGTTTAGTCTGTATTCGCAAAAAGAAAAGGAGTACTTGTGGCACCTTAGAGACTAACCAATTTATTTGAGCATGAGCTTTCGTGAGCTACAGCTCACTTCATCGGATGCATACCGTGGAAACTGCAGCAGACTTTATATACACACAGAGAACATGAAACGATACCTCCTCCCACCCCACTGTCCTGCTGGTAATAGCTTATCTAAAGTGATCATCAAGTTGGGCCATTTCCAGCACAAATCCAGGTTTTCTCACCCTCCACCCCCCCCCACACAAACTCACTCTCAGCAGCTGGAGAGTGAGTTTGTGTGTGGGGGGGTGGAGGGTGAGAAAACCTGGATTTGTGCTGGAAATGGCCCAACTTGATGATCACTTTAGATAAGCTATTACCAGCAGGACAGTGGGGTGGGAGGAGGTATCGTTTCATGTTCTCTGTGTGTATATAAAGTCTGCTGCAGTTTCCACGGTATGCATCCGATGAAGTGAGCTGTAGCTCACGAAAGCTCATGCTCAAATAAATTGGTTAGTCTCTAAGGTGCCACAAGTACTCCTTTTCTTTTAGCCTAAGAGTTCTCTCTCATTGCCTCAGGAGTTTTATGATAATGACTTTCAGCCTTCATGCTGTCTGCAATTTCTAAGCTAGTTTCAGGTTTTTCAAGTTGCTGTTTGACTAGTGCAGGGGAGTGGACTAGATCAGTGCTTCTCAAGCTATCTGATGTGGAGGACAGGCAGTTTTTTTTCCAAAGTACGTGCAGACTGGCAACCAATGGCTCGCAGACCGGCACCAATCCGCGGACCACCACTTTGAGTAGCACTGGACTAGATGACCTCTCAAGGTCCTTTCCAGTCCTATGATTCTCTATTATTCTACCTTAAAAGATGATGTAAAAAGTTGCCAGCGAAAGCCATTTACACTGCAAAAAAACAACCAAAAAAAGTACTAAAGTCTGCAGTAGACAGCAGTCATAGAGTTGGAGGCTGGAAGAGACCATATTATCATGAAGTGCACTTTTGCTCATTTCAGTATTCGAGACCAACTAGTGATGACAATAAACCACAATTCACTGCAGCAGAATTTAAGTCATTCTGCAGGAAATATAATTTTGATCATGTTACTAGCAGCCTATATTACCCACAAGCGGATGGAGAGGCTGAGCTAGCTCTGCAAAGAGCCAAGAAAATCCTACAACCAGAAAATCCATTCCTTGCTCTTCTAAGCTACCAATCAATACCAATGGAAGCTACTGGATACAGTCCAACACAATTCCTAATGGAAAGAAAACAGAAAAAACAGTTAGTTATCTTGCCGTAACTGTTGTTCTTTGAGATGTGTTGCTCATGTAGGTGTGTGCTCGCCTCAGACACCACTGCTGGAAAGTTTTCCGTCAGTTATGGAAAGTCAGTAATGTTTTTTTCTTCTTTGAGAGCTTCCTCATGCCCATTCCAATGTAGGTGACTCCCAAGCAGTTGCACAGGTGGAGGGTTCAAAGTTATTGGTATGCTGATTGTACTGCTGCTCAGCCAAACCCAACATTATCTCTAGCCTGTTGGGTGATGGCATGTGAGATGTGAAAGTGTGAGCTAATGACCACGTTGCTGCTCTACAAATGTCCTGGGTAGGAACTTGTGCCAGAAATGCTGCCAAAGATGCTTGGGCCCTCGTGGACTGTGCCGTTAGGGCAGGGGGAGCAGAGACCTTTGCAAGGTTGTAGCATGAGCAGATACAGGAAGTGATGCAGGAAGGGTCTCCCATCTGGGCTGAGATGGGAGACCCTTCATCCTGTCTGAAATGGCTATGAAAAGTTGAGCGGATTTCTGAAATGATTTACTCCTTTCTAAGTGAAGACTAGTGCACATCTAATGTCCAGATAGTGGAGCCTTTGTTCCTCTCTGTTGGCATGTTATTTTGGATAGAAGACCAGAAGGAAGATATTCTGGTTCCTATGGAATTGGGAGACCACCTTTGGAAGGAAGGCTGGATGCCAGCGCAATTGGACCTTGTCCTTGAAGAATACCATATAAGGTGGTTCTAACATGAGGGCCCAGATCTCCGAGATCCTTCTGGCAGAAGTAATGTCCACCAGGAAGGACATCTTCTATGACAGGTGGAGCAGTGAGCATGTTGCCAATGGTTCAAATGGAGGTCCTGTCAGTCTTGCCAATACCGAGGTGAGGTCCCAGGAAGGGATTGGTTGCCATACCATGGGGTACAGTCTCTCAAGACCCTTAAGAAATCGATTACAGATGTAGTTTGAGAAAACAGAACAGCCATTCACCCAGGGATGGAAGGCTGAGATTACCGCCAGATGGGCCCTAATAGATGAAACAGTTAGCCCTTGCTTTTCAGGTGGAGTAAGTAGTCTAAAATGAATGGCAGTATTGACTGTGTGGGTGAGCCACCTTTCTGTGTAGACCAGATCAAGAGCCTTTTCCACTTTGTCAGGTAGGTGGCTCTAGAGGACAGTTTTCTGCTCCTTAAAAGCACTTTGTGAACTGGCTCCAAACTAGCTACCTGGGGCAGAGGTCTTCTCTGAAAGCCCCTGCTCCTCCTTATATTATAGTCTTGGCGGGCGGGTGGCAGGAAGAAATGATAGCCGGTTGAGGCTTATAATGTTTCCTAGAGGGAGTTGGTGTACACAACCCTAGGGACTTCAGGGTGGCCCTCAAGTCCTTTAGGCTGTGCAGCTTAGAGTCTTGGAAAAGCATGATGTACCCTTGAAAGGAAGTAATGTCTACAAATTCTTGTAATGTCTAATGAACCTAAGGAGGTAGCCTGAGGATTGAAGCCAAGAGCTTCTGTGCATTGCTGCTGCTGAGGCCATGGATCGGGCTGCAGAGTCTGCTCAGTCCAATGCTGCCTGCAGGGCCGCCCTTACCACAGATTTGCCTTCCTCCACTAGAGCTGCAAATTCACACCCAGACTCATGTGGTAGTAGCTCGTTAAATTTCAACACAGAGTCCCAGAAATTAAAATCATACCGGCTCAGGAGCACCTGCTGACTTGTGATCCTATTAAAGTCCAGGGCTATGAGTACGGGGTCATTACAGAGGGCTGTCCGAAGGTCTGTGAACGCCCCCTCTGCTGCGTCAGTCCACTTCACCATGTCAGGACCTCGGGCCTTCACCAGGTCTGTTAGGGGACTTGCCCTAGTGGCGAAGTGGGGAATAAAATGTCGGTAGTAGCCTACCATATCTAGGAATGCGCGGACCTGCTTCTTTCGGGTCGGCTGGAGCCAGTTTTGAATCACCTCTATTTTATTTGTTTGGGGCTTCACTATGCCCCTGCCTAAAATATATCCCAGGTACCTAGCCTCTGCTAGCCCTATGGCGCATTTAGCGGGATTAGTACTGCCTCCACTTTCTCCAAGTGGGTCCCCCAGTCTGGCGTATGGATGATGACATCATCTAGGTATGCGGCTGCATAACTAGTATGGGGGCGCAGCAGCTTATCCATGAGGCGCTGGAATGTGGCCAGGGCCCCATGTAGCCCAAAAGGGAGGACGGTGTACTGGAATAGCCCATCCGGGGTGGAGAATGATGTCTTTTCTTCAGCTTCTTTGGTCAGAGGAATCCGCCAGTACCCTTTTGTCAGATCCAGCGTAGTCAAGAATCGGACACTACCCAGTTGGTCAACCAGTTTGTCGATGCATGGTATGGGCTATGCATCAAACTGGGATATTTCAGTCAGTCAGCGAAAGTCATTACAGATTCTTGTGGTATCGTCAGGTTTAGGCACTAGAGCAATTGGACTGGACCAATGACTGTAAGATTCTTCAATAACCCCTAATTCTAACATTTTCTTTACTTCGGCCTTGATTTCTTCTCTTTTGGCTACTGGGGTTCAGTAGGGTCTCAACTTTTCTTTGGCTCCGGGAATCGTGCGGATGTGGTGATAGGTCTCAGTTATCTGGCCCGATTTTGTAGAGAACACATCTCGGTGGCGATTAATCATGTCGGCTGCCTCGATCTTGTGGATCGGTGTCAAGTCGGGTGATATCCTCACTTGCTCGTGTAAATTATCCTCCTGGGGAAGGGTCTCCTGGGTGAGTAAGCATGCCTCTTTTTCATGCCAAGGTTTTAGAAGATTGATGTGGTAAATTTGCTCCGGTTTCTGGCTGGCTGCCGCACCTTATAGTTCACCTCTCCCATGGCTTCGATTACTTCGTAGGATCCCTGCCACTGGGCCAACTGTTTACTTTCTGCTTTGGGCACCAGTACCATCACCTGATCCCCTGGTTGGAACCGTCAAAGCTTTGCTTGGTGGTTATAATGGGTTTGTTGGGTCTCCTGTGCTGTCTCCAAGTGTTCCCGTACAATGGGCGTAACTCGGGCTATGCGATCTCTCATCTACAGTACATGCTCGACTATGTTCCTTCCGGGATTTGGCTCCTCTTCCCAGGCTTCTCTGGCTACATCCAATATGCCCCAAGGGTGGCGCCCATATAATAGTTCGAATGGAGAGAAACCCGTGGAGGCTTGCGGAACCTCCCGGATGGCGAACATGAGGTAAGGCAATAGGGTATCCCAATCTTTCCCATCCCGGCTCACCACTTTCCTGATCATGGCCTTGAGGGTCCTACTGAATCTTTCCAGAAGGCCATCTGTTTGCGAGTGGTATACAGAGGTCCATAGGGCTTGTACGTGGAGCAATGAACAAAGAACTTTCATCAACTTGGACACGAAAGGTGTCCCTTGATCAGTCAATATCTCCTTGGGTAGCCCAACCTGGGCAAAGATCTGTACTAGCTCCTTAGCTATTGTCTTGGAAACTGTGTTGCGGAGGGGAACAGCTTCCGGGTACCGGGTTGCATAGTCCAGTACAACAAGCATATGTTGGTGGCCCCGAGCTGTCTTCTCTAGGGGACCTACCAGATCCATGGCTATGCATTCAAAAGGAACCTCGATTATTGGAAGAGGTATCAAAGAAGCCCGCAAGTGCGGGCGAGGGCTATATAACTAACACTCTGGACAAGAGCTACAGTATAGTCAGACATCTTTGTGTACTCCTGGCCAGAAGAACCTCCGCAGGATCCGTGCCTGGGTTTTCTCTATCCCTGGGTGTCCTCCAAATAGGTGACAGTGGGTGGGACTCAATATGGCTTTTTGATGTTTTTGTGGCACCAGAAGTTGTTGTATCTCTTGCTCCTGCATTTGCACCACGCGGTACAGGAGATATTTCTTCACTATAAAGTAAGGTCCAGGATCCCAGACCTTCCCATCCACGGGTATCCCATTGATCTCGGCCACCTCTTTCCTGGCGTTATCATATCTGGGGTCCTCCGCCTGATCCCGCCAAAAAGTCTCTCTCCCGGGACTAACCTGCCCAAACTCCCAGGAGCCAGCTTCTGCTTCTTCCAACGGCTCGCTGCCATCACAGCTGGGGGCGGCCTCCGGCTCACCTACTGGGGTGGAAGTTTCTCTGTTGGCTGCTGGTGTCCATCTGCCTACTAGGGCAATCTTCTGGCCCTGGGTCAGGATCCGGGTTCCCAAGGCCTTCACGGCCTTCCTCTCTTTTTTGTCTTCCAGGTCTTTTGTGGGGCTGAGAACAGATCCTGAGAAATCTCAGCGAACATTGGGGGTTGACATTCCCCCGGTGATGAGTTGCTGTCCTCAGGTCCCCACCTCCCTCCAGCCTCTCCGGGGGGAGTAAATTATCAAACCCTGGATAGTCCCTCCCAATGACTACAGGATATGGAAGTTTAGGAACTACGCCCACGGTCACCTCAATGGGGTTTCCCTGAACCTCTATCTCCACTGGGATGGTGGGGTAATGGCTCACGGCCCCATGCACGCACGTCACTGCTACGCATTTGGCTTGCAGCAGCTGACTACTTTTTACCAGCTTACCCGATATGAGGGTGATACCACTCCCAGAGTCCACAAGTGCTGTAGTCTCTGCTCCATTTATCCTCACTGGCCTGGTGTAATTATGCAGGGCTAATGCGACCCCCGTGAGGTGGATAAGGCAGCATGAGACCTCCCAATCCCCCAAGTTACATTGCATAGGCTCCTCAGTGCTGGGACACTGTGCTGCTATGTGTCCCCACTCCCCACATGCATAACATCTATAATTGCTTCTAATCACTCCCCTATCCCAGGGGCTAGGGGGTTTAGTCCCAGAGTTCCCCCCACTCAGGCCAATCCCTTCCTTCTGGGGTCCCCACTGGTTTTCAGCCCCCTCCCCCTTTTCCACCTAGGACTCCCCAGTGGTTGGGGTGCCCAACCTTCCAGGCTTGGGGTCGGATGTTTGCTTCAAAAACGGCCTTCCTTGTGAAGTCAAGTCAATTCCCTGCTAGCGGGGGGGATAGCTCAGTGGTTTGAGCATTGGCTTGCTAAACCCAGGGTTGTGAGTTCAATCCTTGAGGGGGCCATTTAGGGATCTGGGGCAAAAATTGGGGATTGGTCTTGCTTTGAGCAGGGGGTTGGACTAGTTGATCTCCCGAGGTCCCTTCCAACCCTGATATTATATGATTCTATGACCCTAATAGTGGCAGCTATGGTAGCTGACTTTTTGGAAATAGGACACGTACAATTCCCTGGGCCACTTCCCCACAGCAGCCCCTACTCAATATCTCCTTCACCATTACCTCAGGGCCTCCTTCCTTGGGCCTGATATGGTTTGTACTGCTTAGTTCCTCCGACCGTGCAGCTTCCTCCTATAGCTCCTGACATGCACACCCAACTGACTAACTGGGAGGCTTTTAACTAGTTTCAGCCAGCCCCTGATTGGCTTCAAGTGTCCCAATCAACCTAGCCTTCTCCCTGCCTTCTGGAAAGTTCTTAATTGGCCCCAGGTGTCTTAATTGACCTGGAGCAGGTGCCATTTACTTATCCTGGTACCAGGGATTTGTTTAGCCTGGGGCTAATATATCTGTCTCTGACTACTTTTCTATAGACATCTGGCCTTGCCCCGTCACATAATACAGTGGGTAGAATAAAAGTCCACTGAAGGAGTACTTGCAAATGCAAGGACAAGGTAGTTCCAGCGACCGTCCTGGGCGTTAAGAAGGAACTGAGAGGGCTGCAGGTTGACAGGACACTTTATACCAGCATTATGAAAGCATGACTCCAGGAGGCACCAGAGCTGACCTGACGGATATTTCTGAGGGAAAACTTTCTGGCAATGGTACTGGGGGTGAACACATACCTACATTGGAATGGACATGGGCAAGCACTCCAAGAACTACTGTTCCAACTTTGGAAAATAACTTATCTCCAAAGTGGCCAGACATGAAGAGAGGAGCCAAACTAGATAAAAGGCTAAGAGAGCTTAAAAAACACTTTTACAACAGATGTCATTCAGAGAACCATCAGGTCATAGAACCAGGTGACTGTGTTCATGTCAAACTGGATGGAGAAAAAAGCTGGATAAATCCAGCTGTCATAAAGAAAAAGACTTCAGTGCCCAGATCACGTGAATGAGACTGGCAGTGGAGAGTTCAACAGAAACTGCTGACTTCTACAGTTTGTTAGTCAGAACAATCCACAGTGCAAACTCTACAGATGGCAGATGACGAAGACAACTCGAGGATTCCAAACCCACCACACCGATTCATTGCAACTAATGGACAGGCAGATGTCCAAGTTGTTACATTTTCGGGTCATGTAGTAAGAACACCAGTATGATTCGGAGACACTTATCAGAATGATATGTGCCGAACTTCAAAGGCAACATGATAATGTAAATATTGTAAATGGTAGGAAGGTAGAACTTTAAGAGGGAGATGTAATACAGCGGTTTTCAAACTGTGGGTTGTGACCCCAAAGTGGGTCATGACCCCATTTTAATGGGGTCACCAGGGCTGTCTTAGACTTGCTGCGACCTGGGGGCCGGGGCCAAAGCCCCTGAAGCTGAAGCCTGAAGGCCTCAGCCCTGAGCAACAGGGCTCAGATTACAGGCCCACTGCCTGTGGTTGAAGCCCTTGGGCTTCGGCTTTGGCCCCCCTATCAGGGGCAGCAGGGCTCAGGTGGGCTCAGGCTTCAGTCCCCCCTCCTGGGGTCGTGTAGTAATTTTTGTTGTCAGAAGGGGTTCGCCGTGCGATGAAGTATGAGAACCCCTGGTGTAATGGCATGCAAAACTGTATTATACTGTTCAGCCACGAGGTGGCACTGTGTGTAACATGCCTTATTTAAGCTGACCTCAGCTATACCTGGCTGTGCGTTAAAGGATCTCATAGTGAATATATCTAGTGTGTATGTCTCTCAGAAGGAGGCTTTATAGCCAGTCTATATCTGGTACAGTCTATATCTGGTACCTGCTAGTAACAACCCTGCAGCCTACTGTGTATAAGTTGTAAATGACAGGTTTCAGAGTAACAGCCGTGTTAGTATGTATTCGCAAAAAGAAAAGGAGTACTTGTGTCACCTTAGACTCTAACCAATTATTTGAGCATAAGCTTTCGTGAGCTACAGCTCACTTCATCGGATGCATACTGTGGAAAATACAGAAGATATTAACAAACTCCGATGAAGTGAGCTGTAGCTCATGAAAGCTTATGCTTAAATAAATTGGTTAGTCTCTGAGGTGCCACAAGTACTCCTTTTCTTTTAGTAAATGACAGGCACCATCCAATTTGTCAGTTTTACCAACTGGTGTCCACACTCAGCCTTAACTCTGTCGGCTGGGTGCAGAGGTTATTAAGGGGGAGTAGGGAGGCCTGAACACAAGGTCAGATGGGGCAAGATGAGAGGAAAAGACTAAGAAGCCACATGCCTAGCATCCCTTCTGCTTGCAACTCCTTCCCATCTCCACTGTTTGTCTTGCTAATTTGGAGTTTAAGCTTTGTGGAGCAGGGGTCATGTCTCTTCCCTGTTCTGTGGGCTACCTGGCAATTGGATGAATAATAGTGATAGGAAGAGTTGCCCTCTGATAAGTCCTGGGAGCCTGGTGTTGCTGGGGAAATACTGCAGAACTCTCAAAATCTGTTTGTGCTGTCTGCAATGTGGAGCTTGATGGAATAGAGTGATAGACACAGAGAAGGAAAGAAAAGGAAATCAAGGAGGAACAGAAAGGAAAAGGAGAGAAGAGGCTGAAGCATTTCCTCTTACCAGATTTCAGTGGTAGCCGTGTTAGTCTGTATCAGCAAAAAAACGAGGAGTCCTTGTGGCACCGTAGAGACTAACAAATTTATTTGGGCATAAGCTTTCGTGGGCTAGAACCCACTTCATCAGATGTATGAAGTAAAAGATACAGGAGCAGGTATAAATACATGAAAGGATGGGGGTTGCTTTAGCAAGTGTTAGGTCAGTCTAATGAGAGAAATCAATTAACAGCAGGATACCAAGGGACGAAAAAAAACTTCTGAAGTGGTAAGAGAGTGGCCCATTACAGACAAAAAGAAAAGGAGTACTTGTGGCACCTTAGAGACTAACCAGTTTATTTGAGCATGAGCTTTCGTGAGCTCACGAAAGCTCATGCTCAAATAAACTGGTTAGTCTCTAAGGTGCCACAAGTACTCCTTTTCTTTTTGCGAATACAGACTAACACGGCTGTTACTCTGAAACCCATTACAGACAGTTGACAAGAAGGTGTGAGTAACACCTTACCAGGGACTACGCTGCTATCCAGCCCAGTTGGGAAGTGCTGTCTCAAGTCAAGAGGAGCTGACCCAGACATCCCAGGACTTAAGGGAAGGAAACTAGATGACAAAGGGGAGGGGGCAAGCAAACAATTGGTTATGGAGCCTGATTCTCCACTCTCACACTGGTTTTACACCAGTGTAACACCACTTATTTCAGCAATGTTACACTTATGTAACAGAGTGGAGAATTAGTTTAACAATATTTGGAGGTGGAATGGCTCCAAAGGGAAAAACTTGGACCACCTTCCCTGCATCGAGCTGGTTTCTGAAAAAATCTCCCCCAGATTCATTCGGCATTTTCCCTCCCTCTTTCACCAGTTCACTGAAATGCCACAGACAGGTTACAGCAACTGTGGAAATGGATATTGGACTGGGAATGTCTCTGATGAGTTCTGTATCTGTCTACTAGGGCTCTAATCCTGATAGATATTCATTTAATAAAAGAAAAGGAGTCCTTGTGGCACCTTAGAGACTAACCAATTTATTTGAGCATGAGCTTTCGTGAGCTACAGCTCACTTCATCAGATGCATACCGTGGAAACATTTCCACGGTATGCATCTGATGAAGTGAGCTGTAGCTCACGAAAGCTCATGCTCAAATAAATTGGTTAGTCTCTAAGGTGCCACAAGGACTCCTTTTCTTTTTGCGAATACAGACTAACACGGCTGTTACTCTGAAACCTGTCATTTAATAAAAGGACCAGCTGGTTTTTTCTCCTCAAAATAAACCCTAAACTCAAAATCCTGGATTCTATCTAGAGTACCTCAGACTCTGTATGCACAGGGGATATGGGAGTGGTTAACAGGCCAGCCAGGAGAATGGGCCTTCTTCTCTGTGTGAGCCGAGCCACAAATAAACCCTTTTATACTGCATCGTCTGGAACACGTGGGCAGGTGTTGTGTGGCTGAATCTACCTGCAGATTAAATATTCTTCACTGAAATGGTTTTCTGGGTTTTCCATTGCTTTGCCTTCCTGGTGGTTTGCTGAAAGGCCTAGCTGGGGCGCATGTGATGCCGGCTTGTGCAAGAACTGGATATGGGGGCACACTCATTGTGAATGCTATAGCCTGTTTATAAATATAGGAGCAAATATGCCCCATACAGGGTTGTCCCAATGCTAAAAAAACAGGGTTTAATCTTCCCTCAGATAGTCAACTGTACAGCCTTGCTAATGGACACATATATACCACCCCACCCCTTGCCTACTGCTGCCTTGCACAGTGGAAGCCCTTGGATGGAAGATGACCGAACTGCTGGTTAATCTTAGTAGTACACAGGGACAGGCACTGCTTTTTCCCCCACAGGTTTTCACGTGGTAGTAATTTGGCCTTAGGTGTTTTATGTTGCCTGTTCCCCTCTAGCCCGTTGAAGCTGGAACACAATTGACATACCACTGACAATTCACTTAAACAAAACATACCTCCCCCATGACAGGAGTGACTTGGCATGAATGGAAGCCCTCCCCTCGCAGTACTCTTAAAATGGCTCCAGCCTCCCTATTGCACGAGAGATGGCAACCGCAGAACTGCACACGACAGGGGAAACCTGTAGGGGAGTACAAGGGGCTGGGCACTGAGAGTGTGAGATGCAGGCATTGGCGTTCCATGGGTAGGTGCAGAAGGTTGGGTATTGTAGGGATGTGGTGCACTGGGGTAGGCTGCAGGGCTCGGAGGTTCAAGGGGGTGATGTGCCATGGAGATGGTGTGCCGATGGTAGGAAGTAGCATGGTTGGGGCACAAGGAGTGGGGGTGGAAGGGAGGGTGCCCTGGAAGTGGTGGGGGGCTGTGGGAGTGGGGGCAGGGGATGAGTTGCCATAGCGATGGGGTGCTGTGATGTGGAGTGCTGTGGCAAGTGGGACTATGGTATTGGGGGAGTGGATGTGGCATGCAAGGGGGGGGGCAGTGCTATGGGGCTGTGGTGCACAGTCATGGGGTAGTCGTAGGGGTATGGTGTGGAAGTGGCATGCCATGGGGGTGGTGTGCTGGGGGTTGGGATATCATGGGTATGTGGTGCTGATGTGGAGGGGTGCAGGCTGTTAAGGGAACAAAGGTCTGGGGATTTGGTTACCAAGCAGAGCCATGCAAGTGGGGTGTACAGGAGTGGAGTATCAGGGCAGTGACATACTGAGGTGAGGGGATGGCAAATGGTGGGCTGACATAGAGATGGGCTGTCATGTCCGTGGGTGGAGTGTATTGGGGGATGGTGCTGGGGAGGTGACGTGCATGGCGCCAGGGTGTCCTGGGACTGGTGCCCAGATACAGGTTGCTACAGGGGAGGGATGACACAGGGCGCTGTGGAGGTTGGGTGCTGTAGGGCTAGAGCAAATGGCTGTTGGGTGGATGGGCAGAGCTTTGCTCTGGGGGGTGGGGTTGGATGCAGGGTGGTGGTATGCTGTGAGGGCGAGGGGGAGGAGGGAAGGAGGCTGGCGTGAAATGCCTGGAGCTTGGATATGTGGTGGTGAAGTTCTGCGGGTGTACAGTGCTATCAGTGTAGGGTGCTGGGGGTAGGGGGTGCTGGGTCCTAAGTGGGTTGGATTAACTAGGGGGTGCTGTGGGCATGGGGTCAAATGCCATGTGGCTGTGATGCGCATAGGTGGGGGTGCTTTAGAGTTGGGATGCAGACGGATGGGTCCATGTGGATAAGGTATCTTGAGGCATGGGGGGGGGTACTGAGTTGGGTGTTGGGATGTGTGTGTGTGTGCCACGAGCTTGAGGCTCAGCAGGGTGAGGTGCTGTAGGAATGTGGTGTGGGGATGGAGTGTTGCTGGAGTGGTGTGCATGGCAGTGTGATGCAGAGTGGTGGGTTGCTGTCCATGTGGGGTAGTATGGGGGAGGGATGCCAGGGGGTTAAGGTGGAGCGTGATGAGGTATGGGATGCTAGGTTACATTGTTTAATGCTTAAAAATCACCATTTTAAGTGCTAAATGTTACCTGCTTTTATTTTGAAGTGGAATGAAGTAGAATCCAAAATGTGTTCACTGTACTGCAGTGCACAGACTGTGGTTGTGGTTCAAGTGAAATTGTTCTGTATTTCTGCAGAGGGTGTATAGGGAAATTATTCCAATCTGTATCTGTTCCCCACATGCATAACATTTAAACAATAACTAAGAACTGACTTTTCTCCACATGGAGGACACATCATGGCCAGTTCATCTGCTGTTCCAGCACAGTGTCAGGTCCTAGATAATTTCTTTTCTTTTCAAACATAAACATCAAAATTTAAGACATAACTGTGTAAAATGACAAGCCCAGGCCGCTGTATGCTTGATTGCATCCTGTACAGACTCCAAACTTGGAAATCATTTGTTAACGGTAGCCAAGAGAGGTGGGAACCTTAGTTTTGAAATAGTGGACTTTGAAGAATGTTTTTCGCTGGAGAGGAGGTGCCGGGCTACACTGGTTGAGTGGGATGCTACGGCGCCAGGAGGACTGCAAAATGAAAACCAGTCCACCGCTCAGTGCCTCGGCCTCTTGCTAGGAACGGAGGATAAGAACACAGCACATGTCTTTTTTCACTTCAAGACATTCTTTATTTGATATTTTTTATATACAATATTCCTTTTCATCTGTAAAAAGTACATATGCAGGGCACCAGGTTGGAGGCTGCCAGAAGGTTCCCAGATCTGAAGGTTGTCTCTTGCCCCTCTGTTATTTCAGAGGAAAAATAATCTGTGAATTTTATGCAAAGTGAGTGCGGCAGAACAACAGTGCAACTTCCACCAAGAGTGACAAGGATTGAAGACAACAGATACTGACTAAACGTGCAGTATTCCCTCTAGCTTGTAGTGGTTCCCAACCTTCTGGGCAACTGTAAAGCAGCTGTAGAAGCCAGTGCTTGTCCTCCCTTATAGAACGGTGCACTCATTAACCAGTAGTAGAGCTCAGGTTGCTCTCAGTATGACAGCCCAATCTGCACTTTGGGTCAGAGTACTGTTTCCCAAACCATGGCATGCGAAGGACTGGTGGAAGGTGGGAGTGCAGTCAGACCATTTGTCCTCCAGAGCATCCGTTTTCATTTCCTTAAAATAAGAAGTCAATCTCTAGGTGTTATGGCTGTGGCGAAAACCTTAGAAACATGGAGTAAGGCCTGGTCTACACTCGGAAATTAGGTCAGTATAACTACATTGCTCGGGTTGTGAAAAATCCACACCCCGAGCGATGCAGTTAATCTGACCTAATCCCTGATGTAGACAGGGCTAGGTTGACAGGAGAATACTGCCGTCGACCCAGCTATCGCCTCTTGGGAAGGTGGAGTAATTACGCTGATGGGAGATAGTGTCTTCACTGATGCGCCAGAGTGGTGCAGCTGTAGTGGCTTATATGTAGACATACCCTAAGTGTAAGTAATGCAGAGATGTCTGCCTGAGTTGGTAGAGAGCACAAAAGAATAGCTCTGAAGTGTGAACTGCCCCATGCATTTCAATGAATGCTAATTCAGATCCCAGTGATGATGCTTTAAATGTCCACATTGTTAACCATTTCACTGCTCACCACAATAGGTGGGGAAGGAGAGGAAATATCCTATGATGAAGCTCTACACCAGCATTTCCAAAAGAGACAAGGCGGAGAAGCATGAAGAACTAGGTAGGAGCCCAGATGGCGTATAAATTAAGATCTGTAGGCTTTAACAACACATGGTGGGGCTCCCGGAAGAGTGTGATTTGTTTCATTTTCCAGCATTCAAAAGTTTGGACAACACTGGTTCAGAGTGTGCACCAAGGAATGAGAAGTAACAGGGGCAGTGCATGGAGGCTTATCATCTTTTAAGGTTTGGAGCAGAGGAACCTAAACACCCTGAGCTGACTTGGGAACCACAGAACTCTCTCTGACTTTCCACTGACTTCAGGTTTGTTCTCTGGATCTCCAGAATAGCTACAACTGTATATACAAAAGTCTTCCGTGAGAGTTTTAAGGAGCATTTTGTGCAGTAAGTGAGCAGCTGGAATGTCCTTTTAGCTTTATTGAGTAAATGGAGCAAAGCCAAGAAGGGAACTGTCAGCTGTACTGGGCACCCACCACTCCAGCTACGTCACTGGGAATTGCAGATGTTCAGCCCTTCTGAAAATCAGGCCCAAAATGTTAAAAATAATGCCTTTGCTCTTGGTGGATCCCGGCCTACAGAGGCCTGATTGGGATGTGGATTGCACATTCGTACCTTGAGTGCAGGCAAACAGAAAACAGACAGTTTTGGGATCTCCAGGCTGTTTCGCAAAGCCAGTTTGCCACAAGTGTACACTTTGTTTTCCGCTCTTGTTTCTTCCTGTAAGAACACAGAGTGCTGTAGAAATTGCAAACCAAGACAGCAGCCACTTGAATGAAAGCCAGAACTATGTGTTTGTTCGGTTAGAAGATATAGCACAAGACTTGGAGTCAACTAACACTAAAATATCACTCTGTTAAAAAAATAAGTATCTATACCTTCAGAAAAGTCTGTAAAACAGCAGCAACAGAATGAAAGTGACAATGTCCTAGTATGCCATATGTACTCAAGAGAAAACAGAGCTTGAGCTCTTGGTTGCAGCTAACTCCATGCTACAGGTCAGTATCCCAGCTCTGAAAAGGGCTGAGAAAAAGCCTACCACCTGAAGTCAGGAAAACAAGATGGATGCTTGAGCATCCATGTCTGGCTATTACGGACATCCTGCTCAGAACTCACGACAGCCAAACTCATTCTGCTCTGGGGACAGCCCAGAATGCTGCAATGCATGAAGGGTACAGCAATTAGTTCACAAAATGTATTACTCTAGAAGGAGGCCGCACATTAAAAGGAGGCAGCACACTGAGGGAGATGGGCGATTGCATTCTAAACTGGGATATGGTAGCAACCAGCAGACGCTGGGATAACTAGATGACAGGAAGCAAATGTTCTTTATTTAGAACCTGTTGCATGTTTACACACAGGAGAAATGGCACTACTGTACATCTGACTGGGATGTACCTCTTGCCATGAAGTGGCTCAGGACCTAAATTCAAATACTTCTTGTGGCAGTGAATTAACCCCAGTGAGACTTACACAGGCAATTAATTTGAGTGGTGGTTCTGTATTTCAAACCAGTGGGATGGGAAAAGAGTAAACATCAGTGAGATATTTGGTGTTTCTATTTTTGGGACTCTAGAATTCTGTCCTTGACCTTTCTCTGAAGAGACTGGCAGCCATTCCGTGCTTCTACTGGCCAGTAGAAGTATGGGTTGGCTGGGGTAGAGCCTGTTACTAAAGACTCCTGGTTTTTCCTCAGTCCCGCTTTGACACAGAGAGACTTATAAAACTAAGGCAATGAAGTGCAGGTTCAAACTGGAACTGGAAAAACGCAGTTTAAACCACAAAATATTAAAATGGAAAAGTATTAGCTCTTCAATTAGTCATTAATTTCTAATTAGAAAATTACATTTTGTGGCAGTAGTAAAAAGAATCAGTTTATTTTAATTTGAAGTAAACAATTACTTGAATCAGAATTATTTACTATATTCATTACTATGACTTTTTTCAGATTAATTTTTTTACGAGTGCTGCAAATTACAGTAATTGAGTAATTAGTACTAAGATAAAAACTCTTGGCAATTGAGTGTTTTTCAAACTCTCTCTCTTCCTCCTCTTAAACTGAAGTTGCAATCTGGCGACAATCATTTGGATAACATTTGTTACTAGAGTACACCATCAGAATTGCCGTGACAAAGGAATGATTTTTGAATCTTTAAATTAATATCAAAGAGGAGTAAAGGAAATTTAGGATTCTCATCCCGTGAGTCAGTGGTTCTACCATTTTCTCTCTCCATGCACGGTTCTTGGTCTGTGCAGTAAGGCCACAGGCTTATGTGCTTTGTTGAACTGGGGACTAAAAATGGAAAAACTAAACACTACTTTAGATATACAAAATGAAACAGATTGCAGCCAGGCCACTCAGGCCAAGATGGGACATTGCATACTGGGGGACACAGTGTTCTGCAGGACACTGATGTGCACCAAAGATGAAGGTGGCCGCTGAGTTCATTCTAGTGCACAGTAGGCTGCACTTTCCTGTCTCCATCCCATCCTGTAGTTCCTGTTCTGGCAATGTTCTCGTTATAGAAAGCTCATTTTCAGGGGCTTAAAACTCAGTTAAAGCATTAAAAAAAAAAACAAAAAAACCTACCCTAAGCCTCTCTTTAAGCTGACATGAGGGGAATGAAGTACTGAGAGCCCAGGCTCAAATAATTAAAAATGTCACAGAAATCAAAGACAAAGGTGTTTCGTGGCTGGCTGCCTGGTAATAATACTTCCCTCTGCAGTGAACTGACATAGTTACAACAGGACTACTGTAAAGGCAGCATGTTCATCCTGCTGGTGTGAAGAGGGCAGAAGTACCTCAAGATGATCTACATCCAGCCCTTTCTCAGCTCGAGGGACAGTCACCCTGGGGAAAGGATCTTGGGAGCTGTGAAGAAGAAGATTAAAAAAGGAGGTGAGCAGAATCCTTTTTAGCTCTCAAGGTGCTGGGGCAGGGGTGAGAGATGATTTGCTTTTGAAGATTGAGTTTCTTTAAATAAATATAGCCCACAATGGGGTACTTTGCCCTTTTGTTGTATTTTCAGAAAACAAAATGGAGACGTCTCCAGATTTCAAAGATGTTGGAAATTTGGCGCTGAGGTATGTGGAAATAAATGACTTACATGTAATACCCTGTTCTACCCACCAAGGCATGGTAGGCAGATCCAAAGGCCAATAGCATGAATCTTGTATATGCTTTTAATAGAATAAGCCATCTTCTATAAGGTTGTTTTATTGCCAGCTGACTGGAAAGGAAAGGCTTAAAATACGTAACCAACAATCTGATTGCAGCCTATGCATACAATATTGATTTAAGACACTTCTCTAGTAAGCTGTCAGCGAGAAAGGATGCATGGTACAGAGCTGCCCACTTAAGCAGAAAAATTGTAAGAAAGGAAATGTTTAGAAATTAAAGCAGCAAGTGAAACTCACTTTAAACAAACCCTACTGATGTTAACAGGAGTTATTTCTGAATGAACAGAATTCTAATCTACAGATGAGAAGAGAGTCTCAGTAATGGTAGACAAGAGTCAGAACACCTATGCTGTAAGTGAAGACTGAAGTGCACTACCCCCTTAACTCATGCTGTTGGGCCTAAACTCAGAATAGTGGGGTTGCTTCAGCCAGCAATGTCTAGAGGAAATCATAGAAGTGTAGCACTGGAAGGGACCTTGAGAGGTCATCTAGTCCAGTCCCCTGCACTCAGGGCAGGACTATGTAATAACTAGACCAAATGTATACAGGTAACACAGCCTTACTCACTAGAGCTTTGTGGTATGTAAAATCTTGTATACACCAATGTCTCGTCTTCCATTGGTGTGTAATAGATTTTACCATGTTTCCAAAGAGAATCTCAAGTTGGCTTTGCATTGGGGTAATTTATGGCCCAGATAAAACTTAATAAACCAAATCTGAGGCAGTTTTGGTCTCTTGCCATACACCTCAAAAAAACAAGGCAAGGCTTCAGATTTACAAAGCAGGATTTGTAAACATTGTCCAAATAATAAAAGTGAGAGTGAAGGAAAACCACTGGTTGCATGGACAAATGTAATGCAACGATACAAACTACTGTGTCTCACCTAAAGGGAACTGTGTCCCAGTGAATGTGATGCAGTCTGCCACATAAACCGGGATGGGCAATTTCTGTTGTTGTTATCTTTGTGGAAGTGGTAGAAAAGGCCTGATATAAGGGATTGTGGCCTTTCCATATGACAGGATTGGTGATCAAGGGAAACAGGACACTTAGCAGTGACTTCCGTGCTCTGTGTCCATATCTTGTGTGGGGAACTAACAGCACAGTGCTGCCAATACATTACAAAAACAAATGCTTGGTAACTGTTCTCTGGGTGTGATTGTGCTTCACAGGTCTTTGGACTTTGTTATGAAGGGGGTAAATGAACAGGAGGCAAAGGTCTGAGAGGCACTGGGAATGGCTGCCAGTCTCAGCAAACTGATGCAGATTAGAAAATTCAGACAGGTACAGAAAAAATTTCAAATCCTGGTGCTGCTGGTGCAGTTACGTTGCTTTTTTGTTGTTGCTTTGCTCATGCCATCATCAAAAAAGAAAGAAAGAAAAAAAATGTCTTAGTCTCTGGAATACACCCCATCTGAGTAGGAGACAAGTGTGCAGTTTCTTGCAAAGGCCAGCAGCAGCAAACTCCAGCCCCTGGCAAGGAAGTCTATTGTTCCTTTGGCTGCTGGACTCTATATCTAATAACAGGCTCCACTCTGTTGTTTGGGTTCAAAGCACACAAGGTCTCTGCCCTGCAAATGCCCCAGTAGTGTGTTTTGGTCATGTATAAAAAGGAATTATTTCAGTGTTTACTTATCTACAGGTTGAAAAGCTTTGGGGGCAGAGGTTGTTTCTCATCCTGCGTCTTGACTCAGATTAACCAAATGTCTGTCCCCTCTTCAGCCTAAAGTCTCAAGTGGTCCATGTAAACAAAACACAGCTGAGTGCAGTCTCTCCTCCTCTTCCTGGAGCTATTTTTATCGATAAGCAGGATTTCCTGAAAGTGTGGTGTTGGCTAAATGTAAAACAGGCAAGGGATGAGCTTCTGTATTAAAAACCCAGTTGTCTAAAGGCAGGAGGTCATCATTGGAGAAAAGCAGATACAAATACCTGGACATCAAAAGAGAAAAACAGGGGTTTAAGGATGGCAAAAGCACAAGGTGTGGAGCCTGATACTGGCCCTAGGCTGGCCTGTGCCTGCACCCTCAACAGCCAGCTGCCCCAGACTCCTCCCCGCACCAGCTACTCAAACACCTACCTATCCCTCAGCACCCCCCTGCCCCCAGGAATCCCCATGCCTCAAGAACTCCATGTATCCGCAGCTCATGAATTCTATCCCCCTGGAGCCCCAGCAGCCCTCTATCCATCTACCCAGTTAAAGTCTTCCACCCAGCTATGTCCCCAGACATCCTTGAGCATCTACCCAGCCAGAGATAAAAATGTTTTGTGCATCTTCATGTCTTACTGTCATCAGTGCTCAGGGCAGGCTGTGTTCACTGTAAGCTTACATTTATCAGTATATGCAAACTATATGCACATATGCAATATATGCCATTACAGAATTTGTATGAACTGTCACATGAAGTGGCACAAAACTTGGCAGCTATGAAAACTCATCACTGCCCAGTTTTTATATTCACAGACTAATTACAAACCGCAGCCATTGAGGAGACCCTATCACACAGTTTGGGAGTTTATGCCTCACCTTTAGGTACAGTAGAATGAAACAGAGCTCTCACAAGTTATACTTTCAGGTTTTAGCAGCAAGAGACATATCTGAGAAGTAACTAAAATTAATATTTAATATATTGAAAGCTGGAGCTATTGAGGGGAAAATCTGCATACCCTACCAGAGATCACTTAGGAGCTGGTGAGGCAAGGTGCTCAGCCCAGGAGGATGTGCATATTTCTTTGAGGAGGATAGATCTACGGGTGCCACACAGCAAGGAAAGATTCTGACCATTCTCTCCTTTTGCTAACTCGGTTTTGCTGCCCCTCTCTCTAAATGGCCATGTTGTCCCGTTTCCCCAGATCATCTCCAGAGCAGAGAGAGAGAATCAGCCTGTTGTGTGTGTTTTCTTCCTCATCGTTAATTTTATTTTACTGATTCATATACACTCATTTTCTTGATTCTAAGGGCATTTCTATACAGCAAATGAAGGTGTCATTTAACATAGGTAGGCATATCTGCACTACCTTTAATCTAGCTAACAAGGGTAACAATAGCAGTAAAGATATAGCTGCACAGGCTCTGAATGGGCTAGCCTCCCCAATACAAGCCTACAGGGGACCTCCGTACGTCCTCGGCTTGCCTACCTGCACTGCAAATCACACCTTCATTTGCTGTACACACATACCCTAAGAGCACAAGTCCCCTGAGGAGAGGCAGCAGCTTCAATTAGATCCAACTGGAGGAGTAGTGGCTCCTAGGAAACTGATTTCATGTGACCCATTTTCCTATGAAGCCAGAGCAGAGGACTAGAGCTGAGCCTTTGGGAGCTGTGTAGAGACAGGTCTGGGCAGAGTGTGGTACAACCTCTGAGGTCAGCTCCAAATGGAAACATCCTCCAGTCTCTGGGGAACTAGAAATACTTTGAGGCAGTAACATTCTCTTTTTCTTTATTAATAAATGGTTAGTCATTTTAGCTTATTCACTTCCAAAAAAAGTTTGCTAAATGTGGAGTTATTATTTAACATTTATATTGTAGTAGCAACCAGGTGAGCCCCCCATTTTTCTAGCAGCTGTACAAACATATAGAAAACTACAGTGTCCCACCCCTAAGAGTTTACAGCCCAACAGACAACACACAACAGTGTATGAGACAAGTAGGTCAGGGTGAGATGGGGGAGATAGGATAACACAAATAACAGAATGTGTGGAATTCTTAGGCAATCAGGAGCAGCAATCATAATGCCACCTGCCCATTACCATTGGGGAACTTTATCCAGGGAAGCAGTGACTCTGAAAAAGACCTGGGGGGTCATGGTAGATAATCTGTTGAAAATGAGCTCCCAGTGAGATGCGGTGGCCAAAAGAGAAAGTTAAGGGGGTGACGTGTACCTACATGGTGATCAGAAATTTGACAATAGATGGCTTTTCAATCTAGCTGACAAAGATATAACAAGATCCAATGGCTGGAAGTTGAAGCTAGACAAACTTAGGCTAGAAATAAGAAGCACATTTTTACCAATGAGGGTAATTAACCACTGGAACAACTTACTAAGAATTCGCCATCGGAAATCTTTAAATCAAGACTGGATGTTTTTCTAACAGCTCTGCTCTAGTTCAATCTGGAATTAATTAAGGGAAGTTCTATGGCCTGTGTTATACAGGAGGTCAAACCAGATGATCACAATGGTTCCTTCTGGCCTTGGAATCTATTAATCAGATTGTATTTTACTGTGTCCATTATGGAAGAGATGATTTCTGAGGAGGGACTTGGAGGAGGGTCAGATGGCGGCTTCATGGATTTTGACTGGGAACTTTTCCACATGTTAGGTGTAACATGGGAGAAAACATGGAATTGTTTGTCTGAGATATGGGGAACTGGGCTATCAAGGGTAGCATCAATGATAAAGGCAAGAGTCAACCTTACTGTAAGATAAAAGGTTGGCTAGGCAGGGCAGACCTAGGTTGAGAAGGGCTTTGTTAGAATGCAACAAGAAGTTTGGAGTCTGATTGTAGTGGAAGAGGGTCAGCCAGAGGAAGGGGTGACAATCAGAGTGATGAGCCAGAAAGATTATTTTAGCAACAGCATTTGAGGGGATTTGAGGGGAGTGAAGCTACAGACATTAAGGGTAAGGGAGGAGGAGATTGCAGTAGTTGAGATGTGAGATGATCTGACCTTGGACAAGAGTTTGGGCAGCATGGACACAGAAGAGAGGTTGGCTTTTAAAGATGTTGTGCAGGAGGAAGTGGCTAGATTTAGACATAGTTTGGGCATATGGACCAAAGGAAAGGGTTGAGTTAAAAGGTGATACCAAGGCTGAATGACAGGGAGAATGGCGGTACTGTCCAATTCACAGAGAAAGGTTGGGGAGAGCTGTGGAGTGAGGAGAAGAGCAAGGGGAGGAGATGGAAAGAAGAGGGCACAAAAGGAAAAAGAAAATGTATAGAAGAGGGTAGGCTGGAGCCATAGGAGAGAAGTGAGTGGTCATGATAAGTAATCAGTTACGTACAACAAGCAGTTACATTGTGAGTAAATGAAACAAGAAATGAGACCGATGATGATTCAGTTCTGGAATCCAGAATCTGGATAAATCCAGCAGAGAAAAGCAATGGAGGAAGGATTCAATATGTAAATAATCAGTCAGTGACATGGACAGTCAAATAGGGAGCAGTCAGTAGAACCCAGCATAGAGAGTGCTTGAGCCGCCCAGTGAGTACCGCTGAGGGAAAATGTTTCTGACAGCCATGCGCTGGGCGCACAGACTTCAAGAGTGGAATGGACATGTGAAATCACTCGAAGAACAATTAGTTTTTAAAACCAAATATTTAGGATTAATAGTCATTTTGCCATTATTTTTCATAACAGAAAGTTTGTGATTTTTTTCTTCAGCCTTTCCTGACAAAGAAGATGTTTCCATCTCCCATTTTTCTTGACAGGAATGGTTGAAAAAGCACTAATAAATTTTTCAGGACATTTTCAAGATTTTTTAAACCTCAAAGGTTTAAAAAATGTCAACATTTCATTAAAATGTTTTGGTAATCAAAAAATTCCAACCAGCTCTAAAGCTGTTTGAAAACCCAAAATGTTTTACCAAACATTTTGTGTTAATTTTTCATTGAAAATTGAAACTTTGACAAAAATTCAATATTTAGGAAAATTCTACCAGCTCTAGTTCTTAATAAAAGTGAGACCAAAGGGCTGCACACACTTAAGGTGTCCTTTTCCAAAATGCCTACTGCCTCCAATTGTTACCAACAGGCGTGAAGCCAACCTGTCTGGACGGAAGATTATGGTCCCTTATTGGGAGGTTGAGAGGAGCATTGTGAGGAGCAGATACACTGAGAAAGTGGACATTCTTTTTAAGGGCAGTGTGTGGCCTCGATCTCACTGAGAACAACAGGTGTGGCAGCCATTTTTAGAGCTCTCTGTGGAATTCTATGGAGTAGAACATTATTCTTCAACCTCTGCTGAAGGAGAAATTTCAGTCATGAAGAATAATGGCAAATAATGTCCGTTAATCCTAAACATTTTTCAGTGGAGCCTATGCACAAGATTTCAGTGAGTTTTAACGACATAGGAAGTTTGAAGACTCTATACTGTTCATTTAAGACCAAACCAATCAAACCAATTAATAGATTTAATTTTAAATTCTCTGAATATTCATTCTGTACTTAACAAGATGACACTGTATTTTTCATATATATATAAAAGATGCTTTAAGTGCAAAACTCAGCTCAGTCTTAACTATGGAGTGTTAGCAAAGCCTCCATAATACGTTGTTATCTCTATATAGATTCCTATCATGGCATCCATCATGGCAGTATCTCAGTACCATTGGTGTGTTCTAGTACAGTAGTTGCTAGGTTCTTACTTGGGGAAAAAAGGTGGAAGAAGATCCATTACTTGGGACACTTAAAACCAGACTGGATGAAATACTGGAGAACAGACTGCATTACCCTCTGGAAGATGGACTAGATGTGCCCTAGTAGAACCACTTCTAGTTAACAAATTTGACTAAACAAAAATATTTAAAGATCTCTAAAATTTGAAAACATGCTGAGTCTGGCTTCCAATTAAAAGTCATCCCCACTAAACAAACATTCCGCAGACAAAATACAGAAAAAATACCCAATAACTTTGTGGTGGATTTTTGTACCATGCCGTATTTTCCCATTCACAGTCCCCCCAGCTTGGGCATTGCAACATGTAGGCAGAGTAGATTCTGCAAAATCAGTGCCTTGGGACTTGGTCATGTAAAACATATTGATTCACTGCAGCTAAAATTAAATGATCGCCCAATGAATGGAATTTATTTAGAGGTGATAACCTCTCCTTTTCCCTGGCAGTTTGTGTTCTGACTAGAGATACAAGAAATCAAACTGAGGTCTTAAGAATAATAAAGTCACACTTCTGTTATTGGGGGATTTTTGCTATGGTTTCTCTGGACTGGAATGGGGAAACCAGGGGACTCCAAAATAAAAACAAAAAAGAGGAAAACACTCTGTGACAATCTGGAAATTGAAGTGTTAATACAATCTATTCTTTTAGGCACTGGGTAATCATATAGTACCTGGCAGTGCCCCAGGCTATTTTATGGGAATATGCATAAAGAGAAATGTGCTTACTTCAGAGTTTCAGCAAGAAAAAAGCTCTGTTGTACATCGTCATATGCAGGAGATGAGGAATAGACATCCTTGACCCCCGAAAATCCACCACTGACTCGGCAGTACTTGTCAATAGCCTGTAGAGAGGAAGTAAGAACAGAAGAGGCATACTTTACTTGCACTTTAATATTTGAAAAGATACAACAAAGCAAGGATTGACCAATACTGACCAGAGAATACAGTAACATACTCTGCTAATGGTATTGAGAATTACAGCTGAAATAATGGGGGAAGGACAGTCATATCACTGGACTTTGTAGATAGGAGAGCTGGAAGAGTTTTAGAAACTTTGAGGTAGTTTGTCATGGGCTCCTGCAGAAGGTTATTAAGAGGGGGCAGAAGGGATTGTACGTATCACTGGGGGCTGTCTGCTGACCCATACAGCCTCCTCCATCTCTCTTTGGACTCCCGTGTGATCTCTTCCTTTTCTACTTAAACTGAATTTTGAACTCAGCTGCACTGATCTCAGCTGTCCCAGCAGGGCTCCTGGCCTTTGAAATGGTGCAATCCAAGACCCTGAGCACACAAATACAAAGAGGAATCATAGAATCACAGAAAATTAGGGTTGGAAGAGACCTCAGGAGGTCATCTAGTCCAACCCCCTTCTCAAAGCAGGAGCAACCCCAACTAAATCATCCTAGCCAGGATTTTGTGGGAGTGGGGTTGGTAGATCCCAAGTCCTCAAACCCTTGCATGTCATCCAAACTTGTCCACAGGTCAGCACCTAGCTCTCTCTACTTACTGCTGCAAAAAGCACAAAGGAAGAAAGGAGTGAAAAGAACACATTAGCTGTTCAAAGCACCCCTTGTATGAGCCTTGTTATTCTACTCACATCCTCATACTTCCGGCACATGAGAATGTCAGCCATTAAAATCAGCCCCACAGAAATTACTCTGCAATGATTCACAGATTAGTTGAGCTTCCCTGCTGACTTGGTGGTGCCTCCCAGCAGACATGAGCTCTTTGAATAGGCTCACGCAGGGAAGGAGATGGCACAAAGATCAGAGAAAGTGTTTGGCTTCAGTTGCCTGTCATTATCAAACTACAGAACACAGCTACCTGGAGTTCAGTTATCTGAGATTTGGCCCATTAATCTGTATGAGTCTTTTCTCTACAGGTGATTGTAGGCCTGGTTTTCTGCTAATTCTAATTTCTGTTTGTTGTGCTCAACAGAAGCTGAGAGGAGTCGAAGCAGGGGAACAAATGCAGTGTAGAAACAGATGTCTCTATACACAAAGAAAATGAATTCAGACTAAATGAGCTACTCACAATCTATGCCTGAACCTTGGAGGGCTGGAAACAAAAGAGATTCTCCACTGGAAATGTGTGTTTGTGACTATCTGCAGATGCAATCAGGAAAACTAGAAGGGGAAGTTATATGGTTTCCCCTAAAACTGTAGGACTGTAGGTTAAAATTGTCCATATCTATGACTACAAAATCCAGCAGTATCAGTCAAATAGAGGAATAAGTGTCATATAAAAGTCTAGGACTATTATAAAGAAACTTTAATTCATTCTGACTCTTAAAAATGAGGGTAGATGAGAGGGTGAGGAAGGGGAACACCAGGTCTCAGCATCACTGGCCTGTCTTTAAAATAGTCGCCTGGCCACAAAGCATGCTAGTGTCTGTACGTTCTTCAGGAAGCAGCTCTATTCAAGATGACAGCAGCCACTGAAAACTTTTGGAGGCTGGACTGGGTCATGCTGGCTCTTTCTGACAGATTTTAATTTCCAACAGTTATTAAAAATGCTGATAGCAACATAAATACTACAGGTTAAAAACAATACTTCGCTTTTACGAAGTATGTTACAAACATTAGCTACTTAATTCACACAGGACCACAATGAGCTGGCATTAAGTGGCAAAAAAATTCATTAATGCAGAGATAAGATTGCCCCGTGATAGTTTGTGACTTTCCAGACAGTCAAGTTCAGCAAAATTCAGACTTCTGAAAATGAGGTAATACATAGTTAAGGTAAATGCCTACACAAACTTAACTCTGCCTCCTGCAAGTGGACAATAGCCACTGAGAATTATCTGCATGCACTCAGCTGCATTCCTTGTTAGGTGTAGCTGTACTGAATGGCTGGGGCAACTTGAAAGAGCAGTTATTGTGATATGAGATCTGGGAATTAATTAGAGGAGCATTACAGAGCTGTGACGGTGACAGAAAGAGATCTGGGCCTGAGTCTCCTCATGTGTTATTAAAGGAAGGATGTACATGTGTACCTTGAGGTTCCAGTCGGCATCACTTCAATACACAATTGTGTAGGTTGTATCAGACTGCGCAACAAAATGGCAGATGAAATTCAATGTTGATAAATGCAAAGTAATGCACATTGGGAAACAATCCCAATTATACATACAAAATGAGGGGGTATAAATTAGTTGTTAACACTCAAGAAAGAGATCTTGGAGTTACTGTGGATAGTTTCCCTGAAAACATCTGCTCAGTGTGCAGCGAAAGTCAAAAAAGCAAACAGAATGTTAGGAACCATTAGGAAAGGGATAGATAATAAGACAGAAAATATCATGTTGCCTCTATATAAATCCATGGTACGTTCACATCTTGAATACTGCGTGTGCAGTTCTGGTTATCCCATCTCAAAAAAATACACTAGAATTGGAAAAAGTAGAGAAAAGGGCAACAAAAATGATGAGGGGTATGTAACAGCTTCGGTATGAGGAGAGATTAATAAAACTGGGACTTTTCAGCTTGGAAAAGAGGTGAATAAGGGGGGGATATGATAGAGGTCTACAAAATCATGAATCATGGGGAGAATGTGAATAGGGAAGTGTTATTTACCCCTTTACATAACACACGAACCAGAGGTGACCCAATAAAATTAATAGGCAGCAGGTTTAAAACTAAGACAAGGAAGTACTGCTTCACACAACACACAGTTAACCCATGGTACTTATTGCCAGAGGATGTTGTGAAGGTCAAAAGTAGAACCAGGTTAAAAAAAGAATCAGGTAAGTTCCTGGGTGCCCCTAAACCTCTGAATGTTAGAAGCTGGGCCTGGACGACAGGGGATGGATCACCTGATGATTGCCCTGTGCTGTTTACTACCTCTGAAGCATCTGGCACCAGCCACTGTCAGAAGACAGGATTCGGGGCTAGATAAACCATTGGTCTGTCCTACTATGGCCGGACTTATGTTCAGTAGCAGGGCACTGTAGTGGTCTTGTCATGGGTACTGTAAGCAGTGAGGTGAGATGTAAAAGGATATGATGACATTAAATTTTAAAAAGTGAGGTATTCTGTTGGGGGAGTAGGCTCAGTGTTTGAACGCAGGGCAAATGCAGGCAGTGCCTGTCCATTACAGTGAAAAGGCAGAGCGTGAGTGTTATGGCGGTTGCTCAAAAAGGGCAGTTTTAAGGTTGTGTGGGTATTTAACTTAACTTTAACTTAACTCGTTTCCTGTTTTTCAGAAGTTTGACCTTTGCTGAACTCACCATTCTGCAAGGGCACAAGATATCACCAGGCAACCTTAACTCTGCATTAACAAAGATTACCATTTAATTTCTTAGGTTTTTTAAAATTGAAAAAGAAATGTTAGTTGGTAGGAGTTAGTGGTCATTTAGACAGGTGTAGTTCTCACCTAGGTTTGCAGTTGATCTGCTACTGCAGCTAGGTACTAATCAAAAGACCTCGTTTTTATATAGTGCTTTTCATCAGTAGATCTCAAAGAACTTCACAACATTATCCCCACTTTTCATATGGGAAGCCGAGGCACAGAGCGATGAAGTGACCTGCCAAGGTCACCCAGCAGGCCAATGGCAGAGCTAGGAATAGTCTCAGTTCACTAGTCTTTCCATTAGGCCACACAGTTACTACGTGATTCCATTTTGCTATAGTGTAATACGGATAATGGCCATACTTTGAAATGTTTGCAATGTGTAGTTGCTAAAAGGACCAATGAGAGAAATCTCGATGGTCTGTGTTCTAAAACCTTGACAATTTTATTATATAGAAAAGGTGAGGGAGGTAATATCTTTTATGGGACCAACTTCTGTTGGTGAGAGAGACAAGACTTTGAGTTTACAGGTTTGGTTGGTATGCGGGTTTTTGAACCCAGATTTTCTGGGTCCAATGCCGTTCTCACAGGTTGTTCTAAGAGGTGGAGCTTGAGCTTCACATCCCACAATTTTCTGGTTTTAGTGGAGAAGAAAAGCACCTGCTTGGAAAGTGTGGTTCATCCAGGCAGAAAAGGCACCTGCTGTGCCCATCTTTAAGCAGGATTAGTTTGCATGATGGGTAGGGATTGAAGCCCACTGATTTTGAGTCTGCCATCTTATGATCCTGTATGTGGGGGGTGGGGTCTGTTTAGAGGGTGGAAGTTGTTCAGGGAGGTCTGACTGAAGGATTTCAATATGGACAAAGATTATTGAGTCCAAAAGGTTGAAGGTAAAGGGATGAAGATTGGTCTGAAGAATTTCAGAAGTTTAGATTAAGATAGACCATGATAGAGTTGCTAGCAGATAGGACACTGCTAGGTTCCATCTCACTGCCATGGGTGGTAAGAGGGAACTGAGGGAGAGTTGTGGCCGCCCACCCTTTATGCTCTTTTATGGGAGCCAGTGCAGCCCCAAAGGACAGTGCTAGCAAAAATAATCCAGTCACATGCATAAAATGCATGTACACCGACAGTGGGATCCACACTGACATATCTGAAGAGCATGTGAAGAAGCTGCCCTGAAAACTGGGGGAAGAGCTCAAGGAAGAGCTTGGTATCCTCTCACACAGAGAGGCACAGGAAAACACTGTGGGCTAAAACCTCCAAAGCTTGTCTCAGAGAAACCCTTACTGGGCCTCGGATTCTACTGATTAGAATAGGGCCTGGGTGTCATGGCTACTGGGCTCTACTGCCAACTCTGCCTCTCACTTGTTGTGTAACCTTGAGCAGATCACCTATCTATGCATCCATTTCTCCATTTGTTATACAGGAAAAATAATAGTAATCGCCACCACCAACACCACCAATCTATTTTACAGGGGCTGGTGATGACTAATAAATTATTGTTTGGAAATTGTTTGGGGTGAAAAGAGCAGAAGAACAAAGCAGAATAATTATATTGACTGAGCCAATCAGCAATTACCTGTGCTGCTTCCCAGCCCCACTGCCTGTACTT
This sequence comes from Eretmochelys imbricata, assembly GCF_965152235.1. Taxonomy (NCBI): domain Eukaryota; kingdom Metazoa; phylum Chordata; order Testudines; family Cheloniidae; genus Eretmochelys; species Eretmochelys imbricata. Next base: position 209,691,639 of record NC_135572.1, read on the forward strand.
GGGATCATGTGTAAATCTCCACATATACCAATAGGTCTCGATCACCTCTGGTCTTAGAATGTAATATTTTTCATTCTGCCGCACTGCCACTGCCTCTAGGCCACCATCAAATTTGAACGCTTCAGGACCCAGCTTTAATGCTGCAGAGAGAAAAGAGAACAGGAATACTTTATTCCTTTCCAGTCTTTGGGGGAGGGAGTTATACAAAGCAAGCAAATAAATCAGAAACAAAATCTAGCTTTTCTTTGAACAGTCTCATAAATATTTCCTATTGTCAAGGCTTCTGATATTTCTAATGAATAATGTGTTCGATCCCTGTGTTAAATCTACCTATCTTGACAGGAGAATAGTAGTCCCCTTAGAAACTAATAAAACACTAAGAATATAAGCATTTTAACACATTCAGTTATAAGGTAAAATTAAAGTGAGACAGATTGGTTCTTGCTATACATGAGAAAAATGGTCAGGAACATTTTTAACATTCTATTGATTTAATATGGCAGGATGGGAAAAGGCCTTAGAAGGTGAATTAGGAATCATCATCGCAGATAGTCTGTATTTCCATCTAGGCCAGTGGTGGGCAACCTGCAGCCCATGGGTCGCACGCAGCCCAGCAGGGTAAGCTGATTGCGGGCCATGAGACATTTTGCTGACATTGACCGTCCATAGGCACAGCCCCCCACAACTCCCAGTGGCCGCGGTTTGCCGTCAGACCATCCCTAGACCATCATTCTCCACCACTGATCTAGGATCTCTGGCAGTGCATTTAGGCCATTGAAGCTGAGGTGCTTTACAGATCAACTTATTTCCAAGGGTTTATAACAAGGCAGTAAATATTCTGTTATATTTCAAAATCTGTGAACCTCAGGGGTGCACAATCTTTGCCATAAAGGAGGCCATAATGGCATCTTGCCAGGATTTGGAGGCCTGTGTTTCTTCAAAATAGAGTTGCCTGCTGAAGTGCTACCTTTCACACCAAGATGCAGCTACTGGAGACAACAGACCTCAGGATGCCACACTGCACCTTGATCCAAATGGCAGAGCAGCAGGCTACATGACAGAATGCCCTGCTGTGCATGTGACCTGTGGGCTACACTCTGTCTGCATCTGATGTGTAGGTAGGTTTTGCCAGAAAAGAATACAATATTTTTACATGTGCAGCAGACAAAATACAATTCAAACTTACTTCTTCCCCCATGCATAAGCATTATCATACATACAGTTTTAAATGACATGCCTACATAGTATTCATAGTATGATGTTCATTAAATCCTAAAGTACCCCGGTCATGTCATCCTCTTTTATTGGACACCCCAAGAATTTTCACCACAACTCTGACTATTCTGTTGGCAGCTGGTTGCCCAATGGGGGAAGGGTACAACAACACAAAGAGGTAATGCTTCTACAGAAAGGCTACCCCTTGATGTTCTGCTGCTGCAGAAGAAACACCATCGCATCTGCTCTATTCTCTGCTTCTGAGAGGACTCACAAGATGAGACTTTTGCTGCATGGAGCAGGTTGGCCCCTGTCTCGGATCAAGGGCACAGTGTCTGCAAATAGCTACTTCCATAACTTCTTTCTCTAGGCATCACAGGAGGAGAGGACATGTCTCCAAGGAACTGTTTCCTCTTATGGATCTAGATGTATAATACCTGCTCCGTCTATGACTCACGTATAGAAACCGAATTACCTGAGCAGGAAGGATATGGAGCGTGGTGCTGCAGTGGCCACTGAAGCTGAGACCAGGGATCTGAAGGGAGTGCTTTCACTTTCTGGAAGAAGAATAGAGCAGGGAGTGCTTCTCCCGGCACTTGTATCTGGAATCAAGGCAACACATGGAATGCAGCACACTCTTATAATAAATGAGATGGCCTCAGTATCAATCTGGCTGGACTTTTAATGCCTCTTTCATGAACTCTTCCAGGAGTTTGAACCACTGCTTCTACTCAAGGCACGGCAGAGGAGGAAAGACAATTTAAACCGAGTATCCTGTTGGACAGCATCCTTCTTCCATGCAAAGAAACATCTGGTATTGGGGTCCATCATCGATATTTTACTATGGTCTAACACACTGTTCAAATCCAGATGTTTTATCTAGGTGTCCAGGAGATTGAGGGGCCTCAATCTAGGCAGTGGGGGCAAACAGAGAATGATTTTGGAAACACACAAGAGTGTAGAATTAAAGTATAACAGGACTGGCTCCTAAAGAGACTTTAGCCAAGTGAAGGTGATTTCCATGGGAGCTGTGGGTGTTCAACACTGTTAAAATTAGGGCACTTATTCATGTGCTTAAGTATGGATTTAGGAACCTAACTCTTGAGACTTTAGTCCTAATTTTGCCTAGAAACTAACTATCTAGTGAAAAGGAAAGAAAGAGTCGGAAAACCAATGTTTTCTTGTCGTCAATGTTGCTTTCTGACCTATAATATAAAAACTGAGGAAGAGACCCTCAGTAGTTTGTAGCTGCAGAACCAGTCCATCAGTATATAGTGTCATTTTACATTTCCTAGGAGAACAACTATCACATCTGTCCCACATTTCCTTTGTCTGTTTATCTGATTATAGCCAGTCTTGGAACAGGGCCAGTACCTGCTCTTACTTTGGCCCTACCTTGTCTGAAGTCATATTCATGAATCAATTACTTATGCAGTTTGTGTTATTGGGAATGGCAGGATTTACCACTATGGATAAAACCAACTAATCCAGTATCCAAGTCACTGACAGTTACCATAATCAGAATCTTTGGAGGAAGATGCAAGAAACGTCCTCATGGACAACTGTAGAATAAACAGCCCACAGACAGTTTCTAAACTCTGTCAGTTAATGGCTGGGGTATGTTCTTAAGTATAAAGGTCTATGTCCTTTATTAAATAAAACCCCTATATAACACAAACCTGGGTGTTCTCAGTATCCATATGTGTCTACCCGTTTTTGGAATCTTGCTAAGCTCTTAATTTCTATAGTATCCTTGAGACAGTGCATTCTGCCAGTTGATTTATCAGGTTTCAGTTTGTTGCCTTTCCAATTTCATTGACTGTCCTCTTGTGTTATTTGAATAGATAAAAAGGAGTGGTCAGAATACCCTCTCTTCACAATACCACTCTTTTTTTATATACCTCTATCATGTCCCTTATTAGTCTCACTATACTAAATAGAACAATATTATGCCCCAAGTCACACTGGCATAAATCTGGAGTAACATCACTAAAGTCAACTGAGTTACTTTGGATTAACAGTAGTGTAACAATAGAACTTGGCCTCCAAAGTTTTCACTCATCACATAGAAACTTCTCCAGGCCCCATATCGTTTTTGTTGGCCGAATTGATTGCCTTTATTTACTTATATCTTTGATGAGATGGAGTGACAGGAAATGAACACAGTATTGCAGATGATGGTGTCCTGTGATTTATATGATGACATTATTATAGGGGAAGTTGGTAGTGACCCATCCACCCTTTTACAATTCCTAACACTTTCTATTATAAAGGATTCTTGCCATAATTTCTTTGAGGAAATTCTCATCCCTCCATTGTTTGTAACAGCCTTTGATATTTGGCAGGGAAATGTCCTCAGGATACAGAAAGAAAACTTCTTATGAAAATTCCATTCAACTTTTGCTGAGAAATGTCAAAAGAATAGAATGTGATTTCTCTTCTCTCAAATGCATTCCTCAAAGCAGTCGCAGCTGCCCTGAGAATACCTGGAAGCTGCCAGTGCAGCTGTAGCACGGGTGTGATGAAGAACAGAGTTGGGCTGGGCTCCCCTGCCCCAGACCCAGCACATGGCTTTAATATGCCCCCTCTGAGAGTACTTCATAGTGCAAGAGCTCCCCCAACTCCCACGGTGGGAGAGAGCTAGAGATAAGGGCTGGGCCAGGCCAGGCGCTCTCGCACTGACCGCAGCACCTGGACCTAGAGGTTCATTCCCCACTCTGGGATAGCAGCCTCCTCCTGCCGTCAGCTAACTCAAATGGTAACAGTTTGTGCTGCAATCCAGAAGACTCAGGATTGAAACCCTAATACTTATTGGGGAGATTGTTACCTTGCACATAGGAGAATTTATTTTAACCTTTTTCCTTTAAAACACCCAGGAAATTAAATAAAAAAAATGTTAAATGAACATTATTTAGGTTGCCATGTCAAGCACTTGAAAGTTAGGAAATGCTAAATTTATGGTTGCTCAAAGAACTTTGTTCTACCCCCTTTTGCCCATGCATTATGATACAGTATTTAAATACGTAATCACAAGCTATTTTTTCCATAGGATGGATCATTCAGTTCACAGGATGGATGGATGAGGTGCACAAGCAACCATAAATCTGGCATTTCACAAGTTCTGAGTACTTGAATTTAAAAAAGAAATATTCTTTTACTGTAGCTTTTTTTTATGTAATAGTTTTTAAAATATTATCTATCCCCTTTCTTATATAGCCTGACATTTTATTTGCTTTCTTAACTGCTGCTGCACATTGAGCAGATTCATTGAGTTGTCCAGGTCTTTCTGTCTTGAGTTGCTACTCTTAATTTAGAACCCACTAAGGTCAATGAGTATTTGAAATTACTTCTTCCAGCATGCATTACTTGCATTTGTCAGCAGTGAATTTCATCTGCCACTATGTTGCCTATTCCCACTGCAGATTCTCACAATCTTTTCTAGCCTTAACAATCTTGAATTATTTTGTATCACCTATAAATTTGGCACCCATTATACACCCTTTTTCCAAGGGAGTTTAAATATATTAAACAATGCTAATCCTGATCCCTGGGGTCAGCATCCACTTTTGCCATGATGAAAATTTGACCATCTATCTGTATTCTTTGTTTTCTGTCTCTTAGCTAGTTTCTAATCCATGACAATAATTTAAGTAGTCATGTGGAGAGATACAGCTTTCTCAATAGCTCATTTGTGAGGAACTTTGAGAAAGGCTTTTTGAAAGTCCATTTCTCCTTTATTCACAATTTTACTGACACACTCAAAGAGCTCAATGATAAGAGAAGCATAACTTTCTTTTACAGAAGCTGTTTTGGTTTGTCTGTGTCTTATCAAGGAGACCTAGGTATTTTCGGTCTGCCCAGTGGTCGCTTGTGGTCTCTGGGGATCCAGTCACTGATGCGGGTTATCCACCTATTGTCTTGCTTGTGGACTACATGATACGCCCATTTTTGCTTTGTGTCATACATTGCCTGCACTACATCGGTCACCTCTGTACGCCTTCTGATCTCCTCATTCGGCATATGATCATGGAGCGATGTCTTTCTTACACATTCACTTTTCCATTGCTCTCTGGGTGACAGCGAATTTTTCTTCCTCCAGTTTTGTCGTTGACCAGCTCTCTGCTCCATATATCATTGCTGGCAGAACAGTGGAGTTAAACAGTTCTTTCCTTTTCTTCATGGGCAGTTCATCATCCGTTAGAGACGTCTTTATTTTGTTGACACTTGCCCACCCCGCCTTTTGCCTCCTACTGCATTCCCCTTTGAATAATTTGTCTCTGCTCAGCTCCTGACCCAGGTAAATATATTTGTCAACCTCCTCGATTTCTTTGCCATTTACAGTGATGATTCCTTCTGCACAATGTTCATTCTGCATCCACTTCGACTACATCACCCCATGCAAAAATGGACAAACACAAAAAAGTGGGGTGGGACATCAGAAGTGAAAACGTCTGAGTCTTATAACCACATTGAAGGGGATGTCAAAAGTAAAAAGTTGAGGGGACACAAATTCAAATGAGAAGATAAAAACTGAACTGGTGTGAGTGCAACCTCTTTGTGGCTGGAGTAGGAAAGCTTTTTTTTTTCTTGTGTCTCTTGCTGGCAATATAGCTTATATATTGTAGCTGATGGCATGTGGGGATAAACTCAAGACATCTTCATTCTAGAGAAAACTTTCACTAAAATGAACCACAAACACAAAGAAATCAAGAATAAAAGCAGCAGACTGATCCTCAGCTCCCCAGGCTGTGCGAAGGCTTGCCCTTTAAAGTCAAACATTTAATAGAATTTTATCACTGATTTTTTTAATGAAGTTAAATATAATGATGCTCAAGAATGCTTATGCAATATTACTTCAGCATATTTTTCCCTTCCTTTGATTTGTATAAATTTTGTGTAAATGAAACTTAACCAGGAATGGAGCTCTAGATTCACCCAAAGACGGAAACAGCGGCGAGCACATTGCAAGCTGTAGTACAGTGATTTGCAAATACCCTCAGCCTTGACCTTGAAGTACCATCTATACTCTACTGTCAATAAGAACAGACCCAGTTTCCAGGTTGCTGGTACTATTTGAAAATTCCCTTGACTGAATCAGTTGATTGTGCTTTGTTAAGTGTGTGAGTTCTCTAATGCAAACTATCGTTCAGGATAGCCAAAACTATACAAAAAGAAAAGGAGTACTTGTGGCACCTTAGAGACTAACCAATTTATTTGAGCATAAGCTTTCGTGAGCTACAGCTCACTTCATCGGATGCATACTGTGAAAGGTGTAGAAGATCTTTTTATACACACAAATCATGAAAAAATACCTCCCCCCACCCCACTCTCCTGCTGGTAATAGCTTATCTAAAGTGATCACTCTCCTTACAATGTGTATGATAATCAAGTTGGGCCATTTCCAGCACAAATCCAGGTTTTCTCACCCCCCCCCCCACACATACAAACCCACTCTCCTGCTGGTAATAGCTTATCTAAAGCGACCACTCTCCTTACAATGTGTATGATAATTAAGGTGGGCCATTTCCAGCACAAATCCAGGGTTTAACAAGAACGTCTGGGGGTGGGTAGGCAAAAACAAGGGGAAATAGGTTACCTTGCATAATGACTTAGCCACTCCCATTTGCAAATTGGATACAATTAACTTAGGCTTGAATAGAGACTGGGAGTGGCTAAGTCATTATGCAAGGTAACCTATTTCCCCTTGTTTTTTCCAACCACCCCCCCTCCTCAGACGTCCTTGTTAAACCCTGGATTTGTGCTGGAAATGGCCCACCTTGATTATCATACACATTGTAAGGAGAGTGGTCACTTTAGATAAGCTATTACCAGGAGGAGAGTGGGTTTGTGTGTGTGTGTGTGTGGGGGGGGGTGGTGAGAAAACCTGGATTTGTGCTGGAAATGGCCCAACTTGATTATCATACACATTGTAAGGAGAGTGATCACTTTAGATAAGCTATTACCAGCAGGAGAGTGGGGTGGGGGGAGGTATTTTTTCATGCTTTGTGTGTATAAAAAGATCTTCTACACTTTCCACAGTATGCATCCGATGAAGTGGGCTGTAGCTCACGAAAGCTTACGCTCAAATAAATTGGTTAGTCTCTAAGGTGCCACAAGTACTCCTTTTCTTTTTGCAAATACAGACTAACACGGCTGTTACTCTGAAACCTGTCAAAACTATACAGACCACCATAATCTTAACAAATCAATTATAACTGCAAATGAAACGCAAACCAGAGGCTCAGTTACATAATAGTTGTATGAAGTGCTGGTTGTGGGGCCCATGCACACATTTCTGCACCATCTCTAAGGCTTGGTCTTTTAATAGTGAGGGGACAGAGTTCAGGGAATACACAACAGGGATTATGTAACTTCTGGTTGCCAGGGGTGTTTGCTATAAATAGAGACAGCATACCCTTATCAATGAGAGACCTGAGGTAATGGAAAGGGCTAGCTTTATTTGGACTATCCTCATTGATAAATGTGTCCATCGGTGTTCAATGATATATTTGAGAGCTACTGAGTTTCAATGTCCCAAAATCTTCAAGTTTAATTTAATAGCCTTTAACATTTCACTGTCTTCATTTTCAAACTGATTCACAATTTCACCAAACTGTTGGAACTACTGTACAATCTGCACCTGTTTGTGAACTTGTACAGCCAGCAAAAATGTACCAGTGTTCATTTTAGCCAGAGGCAGGAGAGCACTGGCATGACAAATGGGATTTTTGAACCATGGAAAACAGCAATTCACCAGTGTGACTTCAAATTGTAACGATTTCACACACTAATTTATGTTTCAAGAGGGTGAGGCTGACTTCAAATTGTAACGATTTCACACACTAATTGTGTGTTTCAAGAGGGTGAGGCTGATCATCTGAATGATCTGCACACAAAACTATATTTGGAAAACAAGTCAGGGATAGACATAGAAGACCAAACATAAAAGTCTTAAGGTCTGATTCTACATTCACTTACACTGGCGCATAAATCAGGAGTAACTCCAGTTAAGTCAAGAAAGTTACGCTGGCATAAAAATGATGTGAGTTAGGGCCTGGCTACACTTGCAGATGTAGAGCGCTGTGAGTTAAACCCACCCTTCGTACAGCGCAGTAGGGAAAGCCCTGCAGTCTGTCCACACTGACAGCTGCAAGCGCACTGGCATGGCCCCATTTGCGACACTTGCAGGGCATTGAGAGTGGTGCATTGTGGGCAGCTATCCTACAGAGCACCTCTTCCCATTCTGGTGCTGTGGCTTGTGGGAAGGAGGCGGGGGTGCGGGGCATTCTGGGTCCTGTCCCAACGCCCCGTGATACATCGGTTCGCATCCCAGCAATCCCTGTGCTTCGGTCCACATTTGGTGCCATCTTTCAACGTTTTTTGTACTGTGTGCTCTGTCTTCTCTTTTGGTCTGCGGGAATGGAGCCCAAACTGCTGAGGAGTATGCTGATGAATCTCACCAGCACATCACGTTTGGCAGTTGACTTATTCCTTATGATCCAAAGTGACAGTGAGGGCTCGACAATATTGACTCGAGTAATGCATATGACACGAGTTTGCTTGTGGCATTCACAGACATGCCCACCACTGTGGAACGCTGCTTTTGGGCTCGGGAAACAAGCACTGAGTGGTGGGATCACATCGTCATGCAAGTCTGGGATGACGAGCAGTGGCTGCAGAACTTTTGGATGAGAAAAGACACTTTCATGGGACTGTGTGAGGAGCTTGCCTCCACCCTGCGGCGCAAGGACACGAGATTGAGAGCTGCCCTGACGGTGGAGAAGCGGGTGGCTACTGCAATCTGGAAGCTGGCAACTCCAGACAGCTACAGATGGGTCGCTAACCAGTTTGGAGTGGGAAAGTCGACCGTTGGAATCGTGTTGATGCAAGTGTGCAGGGCCATTAATCGCATCCTGCTCTGAAGAACTGTGACTCCGGGTAACGTACATGACATTGTGGATGGATTTGCACAAATGGGTTTCCCTAACTGCAGGGGGCGATAGATGGCATGCATATTCCAATTCTGGCACCAGCCCACCTAGCCTTCGAGTACGTTAATCGGAAGGAGTATTTCTCTATGGTTCTCCAGGCGCTTGTGGATCACCATGGGCGTTCCATTGACATTAACGCAGGCTGGCCCGGAAAGGTGCATGATGCACACATCTTTCAGAACACTCGCCTGTTCAGGAAGCTGCAAGCCGGGACTTTTTTCCCAGACCAGAAGATCACCGTAGGAGAAGATGAAATGCCCACTGGGATCCTTGGAGACCCCGCTTACCTTTTAACGCCGTGGCTCATGAAATCCTACACAGGGAGCCTTGACAGCAGCAAGGAGCGGTTCAACAACAGGCTGAGCCAGTGCAGAATGACTGTGGAGTGTGCTTTTGGCCGTTTAAAGGGCTGCTGGCGCTCTCTGTATGGGAAGCTGGACCTGGCCGATGACAGCATCCCGATGGTTATATCCGCATGCTGTACCCTCCATAACATTTGTGAAGGGAAGGGTGAATGATTCACTCAGACATGGAACTTGGAGGTTCAACACCTGTAGGCTGAATTTGAACAGCCAGAGAGCACAGCTATTAGAGGGGCCCAGCGCGGGGCTGCAAGGATTAGGGATGCCTTGAGGGAGCAATCTGAGGCTGAAAGCCACCAGTAATGTCTGGTGCCCTGCACGGGAGTGAAGTGCAGTGGTTCCAATGTTAGTAGGAATCTGTGTTTGCTACGCTGACTTGCAGTGCCTGTTTCTTTCTTGGGCTAAGGTATCTTTTACTTTATGCAATAATAAAGAATGTTTTCAAAGCCAAAAAATCCATTTACTGAAAAGAAAATCCATTTATTGAAAAGAAACACAACTGCTTGGGAAACAGAAAGGGCAAGGGGGTGGGGTGGGGAATGGTACAATCATAGATTTGTGTATGTCCTGTTCTCATACTCAGTATTCCTGTCTGGAGTGCTGTGCAATGAGCACTGCACTTCAGGATGGCTATACTGCATGGTGATGGGGGTTGAGTGCAGTGGGTAAGGGTTGTCGTTTTCAGGTCTGGGTGTTGAAGCTACAGGTGTTGGAGATAAGAACCCGGATGTTGGAGAAAGTGGGTTGGAGGTGACCTGGGGGCACAAGGGAAAGAGGTTGGGGACAAGGGCTGCAGGAGGGGGGGGTCAGGCATGGTAGTGTTCCGCCTGCATGGCTATGATCGCTTGGATAGAGTCCACTTGGCGCTCCATTATGCTTATTAGCCGATCCATGCTTTGCTGCCGGAGGTCCTCATTCTGCTGGTGGATCCTCCTTTCACTGTCCTGCACTTTTTGATTTTCCTTACTTGAATGCTGCATTACTTCATGCAACATGTCTTCCCTGCTTCTACGTCGCCTCTTTCTGATTCTTCGGAGTCTTTCAGCCGGTGATAACACGGACGGCTGAGATCTCAAGGTTGCATCTGTAATGGCAAAATGCAACACTTAACAGAGCCAGCATTGTTCACACCAGAAAGAGCAATGATTCCCCCATACTTAAGGGCAAGCACAGTCTACACAATAGCATAATTTGCCCATCCCAAAGTGAGCACACATAACCCACGGGAGCCCCCAAATGGTGAGTAAGCACAGGGTCAAGCGTAACTGATTGTTTCATGGCTGTACTGTCCTCTGGTTTTCTGTGTCTTGGGGAGAGCCAACAGTGGCACGGGGTCCCTATACTGAACACTGTCCCCACATTTTCCACAGGATCATCCTGGAAGGTATCTCGCTGCTGAGGGTGACCTGGGAAGCAAGGGAGGGTTTTCTATTGCAATGCGGATTCTGCCCTGGCCCATATGCAGCTTGCCTGTGTGCAGCAATGGTTCCCCCACCCCTCACGGCACAGTGGCGCAGACAAATTAGCCTGAGACAAGGACGACAGTGGCTCTCCCGAGAAACCTGCGCAAGCGCATTGACCAAGTTCTGGATGAGACCTTTGAAGAGATCACTGAGGCCGATTACTGCAATGTGACAGAGCACATCAACGCCCTATTCCGCATCTAGGCATGCATGCAGTCCTAACCCTCCTCGCCCCAAGAGCCCGCACCGAATAACTTCCTTCCCAAAATAAAAGCCGCTTACCGGGAACCAGCTCTGGTGTTTGTCCTTCCCCAAGCACCGGCCGCCATGACTGGCTACCTTCCTCCTGGCTTGAGAACAGCTCCTGGCTGCATGCATCTAGGGATTCTGGGGTGTCTTCCTCCACCTCAGCACCCTTGCTCCCACTTTGCTCCTCCTCCTCCTTCTCCTGCCTTGTCGAACTGGGCTCTGAAGTGTTCATGGTGGTACTTGGAATGGAGATGGGGTCGCCCCCAGGTATCACGTCCAGCTCTTTGTAGAAACGAAAGGTTGCAGGGGCAGCACTGGAGTGGCTGTTTGCCTCGCGGGCTTTGTGGTAGGCATTCCACAGCTCCTTCACTTTAACCCTGCACTGCAGTGCGTCCTGGTCATGGCACCTGTCCATCATGTCCCTTGATATCTGCCCAAAGGTATCATACTTCCTATGTCTGGAGCGCAGCTGGGACTGGACAGCTTCCTCCCCCCAAACACTGATGAGGTCCAGCACCTCGCCATTGCTCCATACTGGGGCTCGCTTGGCGCGTGGAGGCATGGTCACCTGGAAAGATTCACTGACAGCACTCCACGCCTGGCTGAGCAAACAGGAAGGGGATTTTCAGAATTTCCAGAGAATTTAAAGGGCAGGTCTGACGGTTGGTCACCTGAGGGAAGGGCAGTAGAGTTCAAAGTGATGACCAGAGTGGCTAGAACAGGCATTGTGGGACACTTCTGGAGGCTGATCAGAGCACACGAACAGATCAGGGCATTCACACTGGCGCCGCGGCGCTCCAGCAGGGGCTGACAAAACGTTAGTCCACTCGCCGAGGTGGAGTACCAGGAGTGCTCTAGCTGCGGAGTCAGAGCGCTCTACATGCCTTACCAGTGTGGACGGGGAGTGAGCTAGGGCTCCTGGAACTCCTTTAATGCGCTGTAACTCGCAAGTGTAGCCAAGCCCATAAAGGAGGATCAGGTTCATGTGTTCAAGACAAATCTCTTGAATAATCTGACCACCTCTCTTTCCTGTGTATTTCTACGGTGCAGGGTTCTGTTAAACTAAAATAATTAAATTGATAATATCTCTTACTTGTTCTGTCGTATGACTCATGACATGTATGTGCAATCTCAGCTCCAAGTTGCAAATAATGTCCAGCCTTATCATCTCTGGAACCGTCTGCTCCAAGTGCAAACATTCCCCCAGCAAAACAGGTGAGGTGGCCCATCTTTCTTTCAAGGTGCCCATTCTTCCATTCCCCAATGTATGTCAGACCTCCGTTAGACTTTCTGATAAGATGTCTTTCTATGGCCTGCAAGGAGATTGGGATAATCTTTAAATATTGGAAACAGTCAAGATTCTATTTATTTTTACTCTGCTTTAAACACTATATATTTCTGACCACAGAAATTAACGTCACTTTCAAAACAACAATATTTTTTTCCCTTCTTACCACATTTATCTATGAACACTCTAAAAACACATTCAACATGGCAAACACAAAAATTAACCATAATATAATTCTATGGTTAAGAAATCAAGCATGTAAAGGTAATGGAATTCCAAAAAATCAAGATTTCAACAACAATATTAACTCAGCCACATCTGAAGTACAATTTACATCTGATACATTTTATAACAGACATCTGGAGGTATTGAACCCAGGACCTCTTCATTTAAAACCATATGTCTCTACTTTTGAAAATAAAGACTTATGACCCATTAACTAGCAGCAGTAGCAGCCTCAGAAACGTCTTTATGGGCACCAGCCACTAGAGCAGGACAAAGACCTACACTGTGTTAATGTGGGTTACGTGGTATTTTTAGTGTTTGTATTTAATTTCCCTGGTTATTTAAGATACTTGAGCTTTTATTATAGTTGATTTATTAAACCCCATATAAACCCCATATTATTAAACCCCAGAACCCCATATTTTCTGTAATTTTGTGACTGCAGAATCCCCCCTTTTCCACTGAATTGTTCTCCAAATTCTCTACTTTAATTAAATAAAATTGTTCCAGCCCTTCTGGTTGCAGAAAAACCTCAAACCGGCAAACTGTGTGTAACTGATGTAATAGTATCTTCCTGAGTCCAAAGCCAGGCAGAAACAATAGCTTCTGAAAGATGTGAACAGCCCATTCGTCTCAACTTGGGCCTCACATACTTCAGGATTTTGCAACCACAAAATCTGTCTTTTTCCCAAGATGCTACAGAAGTCAGCACTTTGGCAGTGGAATTTTCTATTTTGCTGCAACCTGCCACCAAACATTTAGCTTTCTGTATTCCTGCTCTGCCAGAATCTACTTGTAGCTGCCTTTTGCTCTCCAACTTTTGCCACAAGTGGGAGTAGACTCAATTATAAAGCACATTCCCTATGCTGTTCCATGGAGCCAGGCGGCAGAGGTCAAGGAACCAGAGCTGGAGTCCAACTTGTACCAGAAACCCAGATATGTAGGCTGGTGGATTAGGTTGCCTGGAGAACAGTTCAACAGCCTCGAGAGCTGAGAAGGTGAGCCAAGAAAGTCAATTACAAGCTCTCCCCTTCCCTAACAAAAATGTGTCTGTCTGTCTGGAAAGCATTACAAGAGCTGAGTTTGGCAACCTGGAGAGCAAAGCAAAAGAACCCAACCTCAATAATAACAGTCAAAAATATCAACAAATTTTACACAAGTGACTATTTCAATTTTGAGCCATATTGATGTTTGTATGGGGGTGGGGAGATGGGAATCAAGGGTATTTCATGGTAGTTGAATAAATCAGCATTTTGGTAGAATTTAGCACTTCTTGCTGTTACCTCTGTTCCCCTAAAAAACCAACCCAGGGTCACACTTGTATTAGATTTACTACAATGCCGCTGTTAGGTCAGACAGAAAAGGGAAGGAGCTTATTTATCCACTGCATTCATATTCACATTTACCGCATTCATACCCCCATGTATCCACACACTTACACAGGCGGAGAGTTACTGGAGACAGCATGGGAAGCCAAGAAGCCGAAGCGTGGTAGATCTGGTGTGTCCGTCTGTGGTCACGGATCTGGGCTGATGAGCAGGTCAAGGAGCAGCGGCTTGTGTGCAATGGCTGCTTCCTTTTATTTTGGAACTGGGCGCTCCTGTCACGTACACTGAGTTTTTCTTCTGTGTCAGTCACTGAGAAGCAGTCCCAGTCCCTGTTCCTTTCATGCATCTTTACAGCCACTCCGTGATTGCCTTCTCAGGGCAGATTATATCAGACACACCTGTCTCCTGTCTCCGGGCTCTTTTCTCCTTGCACTTCCTCTCCGCCCAGTCCCCCATACACTTTCTCGTTCACACCCTCTTATCTTCCACACACACAATCCCTTGTTCACCTTCTCTGATTGCGTGATGGGATATTACAAAGCTTGGCAGTTCATACAAGTGGTAACTTGAAAAGGTTACAGAGCTTGCAAAGATTACAAAACTTAAAAGGCTGTGCTAACAGTAACTGAAGTTACCAGTATAAGAGGGTTAGCCGTGTTAATCTGGATCTGTAAAAGTGGCAAAGAGTCCTGTGGCACTTTATAGACTAGCAGACGTATTGGAGCATAAGCAACCAGCACAACTGGTTGCTGAGCTCTGTAGCTTTATCCTCATGCACAATTATTTCAAATTTGGTGACAATATACACCTCCAGACCAGTGGCACCGCTATGGGCACCCGCATGGCTCCACAATATGCCAACATTTTTATGGCTGACCTGGAACAACTCTTCCTCAGCTCTCATCCACTCACACCCCTTCTCTACCTACGTTACATTGATGACATCTTCATCATCTGGACCCATGGGAAAGAAACCCTGGAAGAATTCAACCACTATTTCAACAGCTTCAAACCCACCATCAACCTCAGCACGGGAGGTCCACTTCGTAGACACCACAGTGCAAGTAAGTGACGATCACGTTAACACCACCCTATACTGAAAACCCACCGACCGCTGTGCCTACCTTCATGCTTCCAGCTTCCATCCTGGAAACACCACATGATCCACTGTCTACAGCCAAGTGCTGAGGTACAACCGCATTTGCTCCAACCCCTCAGACAGAGACCGACACCTACAAGATCTTCGCCAAGCATTCTCAAAACTACAATACCCGCATGAGGAAATAAGGAAACAGATCAACAGAGCCAGATGTGTACCCAGAAGCCTCATGCTGCGAGACAAGCCCAAGAAAGAAACCAACAGAACTCCACTGGCCATCACATACAGTCCTCAGCTAAAACCTCTCCAACGCATCATCAGTAATCTACAACCCATCCTGGACAACGATCCCTCACTTTCACAGGCCTTGGGAGGCAGGCCAGTCCTCGTCCACAGACAACCCGCCAACCTGAAGCATTTTCTCACCAGC
Source organism: Eretmochelys imbricata (assembly GCF_965152235.1). Classification (NCBI taxonomy): domain Eukaryota; kingdom Metazoa; phylum Chordata; order Testudines; family Cheloniidae; genus Eretmochelys; species Eretmochelys imbricata. The sequence goes on from NC_135572.1 coordinate 209,707,289, forward strand.
AACGACACACCGCACCATAGTAACTCTGACTCAGGAACCAATCCATGCAACAAACCTCGATGCCAACTCTGCCCACATATCTACACCAGCGACCATCACAAGACCTAACCAGATCAGCCACACCATCACCGGTTCATTCACCTGCACGTCCACCAACGTAATATATGCCATCATGTGCCAGCAATGCCCCTCTGCTATGTACATCGGACAGTCCCTGCATAAAAGGATGAATGGACACAAATCAGATATTAGAAATGGCAATATACAAAAACCTGTAGGAGGAGAACACTTCAATCTCCCTGGACACACAATAGCAGATTTAAAAGTAGCCAGCCTGCAGCAAAAAAACTTCAGGACCAGACTTCAAAGAGAAACTGCTGAGTTTCAATTCATTTGCAAATTTGACACCATCAGCTCAGGATTAAACAAAGACTGTGACTGCCCGGCCAACTACAAAAGCAGTTTCTCCTCCCTTGGTGTTAACATCTCAACTGCTAGAAGAGGGCCTCATCCTCCCTGATCGAACTAACCTCGTTATCCCTAGCCTATTCTTGCTTGCATATTTATACCTGCCTCTGGAAATTTCCATTACATGCATCTGAAGAAGTGGATATTCAACCACGCAAGCTTATGCTCCAATACGTCTGTTAGTCTATAAGATGCCACAGGACTCTTTGCCACTGAAGTTACAAAGTCTGCAACAAGGCTGCAGAACTTAATGATACAAGTTACAGATCTTACAATCGCATTTGAGTGGAGGCTTTACTTAACAGTTGCCATGGAATTTGTTCCCATTCTCTTGTGAAGTACATGATATGCTGATGAAGGTATTTAAATACTGGGGGTTGACATCTGCAGAATAGATTCTGTTCTCTTTTCTTTCTTCATAATCTCTGCAAGGAGAAGGGTATCGCAGCCAGACACAAGTGGAAATGTAAAGGTGGCAATGGTGCTCTCTTCTCCACCCAGTGAGAGTTAGGGGAGTGAAGTATGGGTGAACTCAAAGTTAAGCTCAGTTAAAGACTAAAGTCTACTCAAAGATTAAGGCCTAAACTAAACCTCTTAAAGAGTTTAAAGTAGTTTAAGGACCAGATTGTCAGAAGTCCTTATGGTCATGCCTCATCTGCTGTCTGTGTGACTGGGCAAGTGCCCTTTGATTTGGGAAGTAGTCCCTGAACCCTCTGTGATTTGGGAAGTAGAGGGACTGCTTGCCCCTGTTCTCCTGATTGGAAGCAGGATGACAAGAAAGAGGTAGAGAGAGAGTAGAGTCATGGTCCTCCCCAGTCTACACTATCCCTCAGAGCTGGGCCAAAATAAAGGGGTCAACAATCTGCTCTGTTTTAATGATGGAGCAGATTTTGCATGTCCGATGCACAGATATTGTTCATCACAGGCAGACCCCCTCCTCAGGGATGTGTTTCAGTATCCACAATTTACTCCTAAATGATTAAGGCACCTAAGCTCTTAGCTTAGTCACAGTTTCTGAGCCATCTTTAACACTGAAATCAGCTCAGTGCTAAATATGGCCTTAAGGGCTTATTTGTCTTTAGTTCTTAAGCAGCAAATAAGAGCAGTGCCAGTTCTAATAACCCTTAGCTTCACTTTTCTCTGAGAACTCAGCTGGAGAGTTCCAGGGCACACAAGCCAACATTCTAACTTTGAAAACACAGAACTCATTTTTCTTCACCCACTCCGCCACAGGGGTGTTGTGGGGATTGGTTAATGTCCGTACACAGCTTTGAAAACATAAAGTACTACAAAAATGCTAAATATAAATTACCTTCATCAGTTGGATTGTTTTTCCTTTCTCAGTGAGAACTATAAAACAAACTAAGTTTCACATTCCTTCCTCCATTCATTTTTAAGTTCTGTGAACACACACAAAAATAACTGGACTATGGAAAGAAAGTGCATTTGTACTCTACCCCTTCCACTTCAAAAATGATATGAAGAGATTTTGCTCCAATTTTCCAAAACCAAAGTTAGAAACAACACCCTTAAAGGAAGAGTTGAGAAAGTTATAAGGAACTACAAAAGAGTAGGTAGATTGGAAGCTGGAACTTGGTCTTAAAGGGTATGTCTACACTGCAGTGTAAGCCCAGGGTAAATGGGACTCAAGTCAGCGGTCCCTGGGTTTGAGAACCTAGGGCTTGTCTACAATAACTGCCAACCCTAAGTTAAGAATTTTTTAACCCAGGTCTGAAACCAGGGCTCTGGTGTCCACAATACAGTATGCAGACCTGAGTTCAACCAACTGTATTCCACACTTCCTAGCGCCCTCCTGAAATATATCGCTTTGTTAGTGGTACAGTGTGGGAGAACTTGACCTCCCACACAACATGTTATAGGAAGTTTGAATGGCCTGCCATAACATCCGGCTAAGTCATCAATTTTGGTCTGTGTGCTTCCAACAATGGAAACCAGCAAAATGGAGGAGTCACCATTTCAATAACTTCTTTTGCTTGGGCTTTCGCTCCTTTTTCAGGATGCAGGCAGAGCTTCCATGAGACACTGGTGAGCAGTTTGGCAGTGTTTTCTCACCCATGAAAGGCACCTGACAGAGCTAATAACAGAGCAGGAGGAGGAGGAGGAAGACACAGACATGGCACACGCTGATGCTGCTCCTGACACTCGGTATAGCTGCTGATTCCCCCTACATAGACCAGCTCTTTGGAGCAGGGCCACAAGCACAGGCTGGTGGGATCACATCATCATGTAGACCTGGGATGACTAGCAGTGGGTCCAGAGCTTTTGTATGAAGAAAGCTACATTTCTAGAGCTTTGGGAGCAGCTTGCCTTGTCCCTTCAGGGTAAAGATGCTCGCATGTGGGCAGCCATGCCAGCCCGGAAGCAGCTTGCTATAACTGCCTGGAAGCTGGCTACTGCAGGCTGTCACAGGTTCATTGCCAACCGGTCTGATGTTGGAAAGTTGACTGTGGAAGTTTCGGAAGCAATCAGGCATGTGGGGAACCCCGAGGAGGCAGGCATAAAAGATATTCCTGAAGTAAATTGCTGGCTTCAAGAGAATGGGGTTTCCCAACTGCACAGGGGCCACTGGTGGGACTCATGTGCCCACAGTTTGCCCTCCTCAAGGTGCACAAGCACATAAACCACAAAGAGTACTACTCTATCATTATGCGGGCCCCCATGGACCACAATGGCAGATGTATGAATGTCAGCGTTGGCTGCACTAGAAAAGTTCATGATGCCAAGTTTTCACCAGTTGGGAGTCTATGTTCACAGAGAGCCTGGGACACTATTCCCACCACATGACATTGTCATAAACAGAGTTACTGGCCAACTGTTTTTCTGGGGGACCCCATGTACCGCCTTTGCCTTCTCTTATGAAACATACGCTGATCTCAGAGGCCCTGGCAAAAGAAGGTTTAATTACACTCTGAGCAGGTGTAGCAGAGTGGTTGAATGTGCTTTTGGCAGATTGAATTCCAGCTGGAGATGTCTGCAGACCTATTTGCATTCCAAGTGTCATCAATGCTGTCCACGTTACTGTGGTTTGCTGTGCTCTTCACAAATCTTTTTGAAACCAGAGGTGGGCCATTTCCCTATGACAGCTTTAGGCTGCTGAATTGGTCATAAAGTGCACCTATCACAACTGAAGCTGGATGCACCCAGGCAACCGAAATCATAAGTGCTTTGTGTTCCCACATTATGGACTTGCATGGGCCAACAGAACATGGAGAATAGTACCTTTATGACTGTGCTTGTTTGGTGGGGGAGGGCATTGATTGCTTGTGTGAGAAGGGGGGTTGATTGCCATGCATTGTGCTTTTGAATGACATGACTGCTTATGAAATGGGGGGAGGGGAACGGTATGTCTTGATGTAAATAACTGATGTATGGATTGACATTTATAGCTGTATTGAGACATGGGTTTTGCATACAACCTCCCAGTGGTCCCTGCCCATGTGTTTACCTTTACTATTTGAAATACACATTTTATGATGTGTTGCATGATGGCAATAAAATTTATTTATAAAATAAAAACCTTTATTTTTACACGTGTATTGGAAAAGTACAACATTAAACCACTGTCTGGCAGGCCAGTTGCCATTAGCACTCCAAAACACTATCAACACCAAAAGCTTTAAAAGTAAACAAGAACAAAGTGCATAAACAAGTGCAAACAGTTAAACTATGTACAAGACACGCTCCCCTCACTATTGTGCGTCCTCTATCCCTTCTCCTTCCTTCCACATTTGCCATGCGCTTGGTGCCAGGGCAAGAAGGTAGAGGCGTCCATGGGCAGGGGTTCAGCATGAGGACTGCATGAGGTACATATGCCCTGTCCAGCTGCTAACAGGGCCCAATTTCATGGGCCACCCAGCCATGGAGTTGTCCAAGCTGTTCCTGGAATGCAGGGCAGGGTACTGCAGAGAGGATTTGGGCCATGGTGCAGGTGCAGCAGGAGCCAGGACTCTTGTAGACAGTAGAGACAGCAGCTGCTCAGACAGTTCTCTCTGTTGTGCTCTATGTTCCTCCCGTAATCACCCCTCCTATTCCAGGAACCGCAGAGTGAGGGCCTGCTCCTGCGCCGCTACCCTGTCCTCAAGCTGCGAAGACGGCCTGAGCCTTTTCCACTTGCCTCCTGCATGTCTTTCCTCTTGCCACCAGTCCCTTTGCCTTTGGTACTCGACCTGGTTGTTGAACCCTGTCCAGAACTTCAATCACAAGTTCATCCCAGAAATCCTTCCTCTTGGAATGGTCTGTGAAGGTACGATGAGCCCTCTGCCGTGAGGGCGAGCTGTGGAGGTTCTGACGCCTGTAGAGGTCGAGGGGCCTGCAATAGGAGAAGACACCGAGGGTTACTGTCTCAAATGTGTCAGTGCACGAGCACAGAAACAATTGTTTTGGACTTTCCAGGACAGAAAATGTTAAAATTTGAAACTGAACTTCAGTATATTGGCAGAGGGCTGCCTGGACATAGCTGGGTTAATCCCAGTGAAAGAAGTGCTGAGAGAATGGTATATTAAAAATTAAAACTTTTTTTTTAAAGGGTTTCAGTGAAATGGAGTTTGGGGGGAGGTTGGTGGCTGTGCTACATAAACCTTCCCTATCACTTCAGGCTTTGCACATTCTGGAGGCCATAACAGTTCTTGTGGTGCCCAATTGGCAAAGAGAGGTGTTATTCCAAGCTGCTGGTGGGAAACCAGGTGTGGTTGTCACTGAAATATTCAAATGTATGCAGTGGTGCTGGAACTAAGGGGACTCTGTGCTGCCGCACCCTCTGGCTTGAAGTAGTAATAGACATGGTTTCCATTATCAGCACCCCCACTCAAAAATTGTTCCAGCATCCCTGAATGTATGATAACTGAACAGCATATCTACGAGTGGAGTGGGCTGGTGAGCTACCGAGGTGGCCCTGGAAAATGTGACTACCTATCTGGAGTTCCTACCACAGGAAAAGTCTGCAGCTATCATCACCTGGGATTGGGTCAGAATTCCTGAGGAATCAACAGGATACGGCATTATCTTCCAAATGGCTTAGTGCCTCCCCATGGCTTCTGATACAGTCTGTCAGGACTGCATGCAAACACACAGAACTCCATTATCATCCCTCTTTCCTCCCCCACAGCAAATTTCTGGACTGAATTCAAAGCCCAGTCATATTTGAGACTAATGATTTCATCACCCATAGAAAGCCTGGACTGCATTTAACAGAAATGGACTACATGTGAACCTTTTCCCCCTCCCTCCTGCCCCGTACAGTTCAGTCTTTTCAGGCAGCTCGTTACACTGTTGGGTTGGTATCAAGCAGCGTACATATGGGGAATGTAATATAAGATTCTCATTCTAACAAACCGGAATGTACTAGCAAAACTGCATGCCTTAAATATTCTCTTTTACATGCTCGTTTTGCTGTTTGTGTTTCCCAGACTCCATTTTGAATTCCATGTGGTGGGTGGAGAGTGAGGGGATGCCAAGGTGCTGGCATGCAATCCACCATTAGCAGATACATGCTGCTACCCAGGGCTTATATCTTTTGCACTGGTTCTTAGAGCAGAAACCCCTCCTGTTCCTATATTAGTAAACAGAAAAATGGAGCCAGAAACTTACCAGCCTCTAGGTAGCTTTTCCCTCTTCCATTTCTGATACCAGTCCCGCAGTTGGCTGTTCCTTTGGTGGGGGCATCAAAAAGTTCTTTCGAGCACAGCCCCGGGATGTGCTGCAGCTGCTCCGGCACCAAAGCCTCCTCTAGGATCCATTTCGTTTGCAAAGTCTTTTTATTTGCCACATTTGGTGCCTGCTTGTACCCATCGATTCCCATCCTGGCTTCTCAGGCCAGCAGGACGCCATCCCAGCTGATCAGGTCATTGTACACTGCTGGTGGCTCCATGCTTGGCGCAGTGCCCAGCACCCAGTCAAATTCATCATAAAACTGGCACGATGTTGGTGAGTTGCCAGAGATACAGTTGTGGTCCCTGGTTTTCAAGTACTCAGTCTTGAGCCACTGAATCTGTTCTCTGCGTTAGTCATGGTCCGTTAAATTTCCAATGCTGATGGCATTTTGCTATTTGCTGGTATGAATGGTCAAACCTGGTACTCTTACTAAAATCCACTGTATAACCAAAATCTGGCTGTGCTCCCATGACCATGAAGCAAAACACTGTGTACTGGATTTCTTCTAGTTGGCATTCATTGCAAATGCTGAAGGTTCTCCTAAGGTGGGTTTGCAACTCAATGGTCAGAATAAATAGAAAGGTTAAACGCTAAGCTGCTGCACTGGAACAAGGGGGCTGCTTCCATTTCCCTGGAGTTAACTGGTGATTTTTGGAAGAGAAAGGACAAAGGAAGCCATCCCATTGCATTGTGGGATACTGTTGGAGGACTCCAAGGACCTAAGTCTGTGGGGTGGGGGAAGGCTACATCTACAATGTAAAATGATAGGGCTTGAACCTTGGGTCCAACCTTAACTTGGGCTTTGACCCTCTACCATCATGGGGTCCTAGGACACTGGGTCTGAGCCCGAGTCCAAGAGATTTGTGTGTAGACAGAATGGGGGCTAGGGCTTGAGCCTGAGTCTGAGACCAGGCTTACATTGCAATGTAGATATGCCCAGAGACACAGACCACTTACAAACATATGCTGGCGTCCATGCACTAGAGATCAACTCTGATTAACTATTCTATGGATTTAATAAAACATCCAAAATGTAGTTAGAGAAAACAATCAGCTATTCTTACTGAACATTTGTTTGCACACATATTCCTGCTATATCTAGCAGAATTTCTGACTACAAAAATAGGCCCTGATCCTGAAAGCTGTTCCATATGGGTGGACCCCGATGCACATTTGGACCCACCTTAACTTCCCTGTGACTCCATGCAAGCACAGGGGTCTGCCCATATGGAATCACTGGCAAGACTGGGACCATAAGGAGTAACAATGACAGATATAGTTTTAAGTGTTTGTGGCTGACCACCATGAATAAGAAAAAGAAATGGGGTTTAAATATTCACAGCCCACAGTGATAATGAAATACTTTTGATTCCAACAGTAACCTGGGAGGATGCTAAACAGCAACTGTTAAACATTTTTAAACATGCAGGACCAGTAACTTATACCCAAAAATATCAAAAGAGGCTAAGATGCTGAGATGCTCTCTGAACTACAGATGTTGCTATTTAATAAGTCTTGGAATACTGGGGAAGTTCTAACGGACCAGAAAAAACCTAACATTGTGCCAAAAATTAAAAAGGGTAATGGGATGAACTGGGTAACTACAGACCAGATTAATCTGACATCAGTTTCAAGCAAAATCATGGAAAGGCTCAGATAGGACGCAATCAGTAAAGAGCTAGAAACAGCAGCAAACTAATGCAAATCAACATAGCTTTATAGAAAATAGGTCTTCTCAAAAACGTTTGAAACATTTTAAAAATTAAATCACAAGTTTGACAAAAGTAACTGTGTTGACATAATAGACTTCAGTAATGCATTTGACTTACACATGTATGATCTTCTGATTAAAAATATATATAAAATCTATGTAGCACATAGTAAATGGATTAAAAACTGGCTAACTGACCCATCACAAAACACAATTACAAATGGAGGATCATTATCCAATGCGCGTGTTACAGTGGGGCCTCTTAGGCAGAGGCCTGTACTCTTAAGTTGTCCAAAGCAACAAAATTAAAAGTCAGAGTGTTATATAAAACTGTATGGAAAAAGGTACAAAAGGGAGACAGAAAACCTGAATTAGTCAAAACAAGAGTCTACTGATACCACCCAAGGTGGTATCAAGGTGGTACCAAGGTGTTAAGAGCAGGACTGGTAAACAAGAGGAGAATGGAATTAGAAGCTAATGAAGCAAAACTGAAGTGTCAGAAATTAGGTCCCATTGGTGGGCCAAATAATGAGGGGATGAACTATTTCACCCATCATTTCCTTTTGGAGTCCTTAAAAATAAGACTTCATGAGGGATCAAAATTTTTGGAGGCTGGGTGGACCGAAAGGCTCGTGAAGGGAGTGTGTGGTGGTGTAGCAGTGTTTTGGTGCTTGTTGGGGGTTTGTTTTGCTGTGGGTGGTGGTGTTTTGGTCTGGTTTGTGTTTCCCGGACTAATAGGACTTAGGTGAGAAGGCTATGACAGATACAGAGGCAGCAGTGGTACTGACCCAAGTAGTGGAAGACACAATGAAGATGACTGGATGTAGAAGCTGTGGCATGTACATGATCCTGGAGGGGGTACCTGAAAAGAGTTTTGTCTGCATGAAGTACCGCCTGATAGAGGTGATGAAGAAAAGATCCAAGGATTGGAGATACAGGTGGAAACCCTGGTTGAGTTTAGAAGGGGTTCGAGTGGATGATGGAGCAAAGACATAAGGAGGCTGAAGGGAAAAGCTCAGACTTGCAGATGGAAGCAGGACCAAAGAACTCTGAGGGGAGACTACTGGGTGAGGAAAGTGGACAGTGGAAGCATGTGACTAAGAAAACCAGGCAGAGGAAAAGACGGGCTAGTGAAGGAGAAACAGAGCTCAGGAACAGGTTTGCGGAGTTGGAAAATGAAGAAGGGGCACAACAGGTAGTCACTGAAGGTGAGAGGGCAAGGAAGAAGAGAAGAGCAGCTAGTCCTATAGGAAGAGGGCAAGAGTCAGTGGAGATAAAAATAGCAAATATGAGCCCCAGGAGGATACGGGATGGGTTGCAGACGATTGCAAGGGACAATAGGAATCAAGAGGACTTGCAGCCAGAGGGAACAGGGGATAGACTGGAGAATCGCACCATCACCAGGAAAAGGTAGGTCTACGTGATTGGGGACTCCTCACTGAGAAGAACAGACAGGCCTGTAACAAGAGCTGATCCAGAGAACAGAAGGGTGTGCTGTCTGCCAGGTGCTAAGATACAGGATGTGGACCTGAGGCTGAAGAGGATCCTAATGGGAGCGGGAAAGAATCCACTGATTGTCCTTCATATGGGAACAAATGATACGGCTAGATTCTTGCTGGAACGTATCAAGGGTGACTATGCTAAGCTGGGGAAAACGCTTAAGGAAATTGAGGCTCAGGTGATCTTCAGTGGGATTCTGCCTGTTCCTAGAGAAGGGCAACAAAGGTCTGACAAATTATGATGCTCAACAGATGCCTCAGGCAGTGGTGCTACAAGGAGGGCTTTGGATGTATGGCCACTGGAAGGCATTCATGGACAGAGGAGTGTTCTCTCGGGATGGACTTCACCTGAGTGAGGAGGGAAATAGACTTCTAGGATGGAGGCTGGCACAACTGGTTAAGAGAGCTTTAAACTAGGAATCTGGGGGAGATGGTTGGGAGATGTCCAGGTAATCTCCATGCTGGATTTTAACATTGAGAGGGAAGAAAACAAAGTAAGAAAGGATACAGCCATGGGTAGGAGAATGGACATAAGGAGGAAAGATAGTGTACATACCAGTCTAATAGGTCATACTGGCGGTAGAATGTCTGTGCCTAATTGTGTAAAGAATGTGAGAGAGGCCAAACAGCAAAAATTAAGATGTTTGTACACTAATGCAAGGAACATAGGTAACAAAATAGAGGAACTAGAGCTACTGGTGCAGGAAGTGAAACCAGATATTATAGGGATAACAGAAACATGGTGGAATAGTAGTCATGACTGGAGTACTGGTATTGAAGGGTATGTGCTGTTTAGGAAAGACAGAAATAAAGGCAAAGGTGGTGGAGTAGCATTGTATATCAGTGATGAGGTAGACTGCAAAGAAATAAAAAGTGATGGAATGGATAAGACAGAGTCTGTCTGGGCAAAAATCACACTGGGGAAGAAAGCTACTAGAGCTTCCCCTGGGATAGTGCTTGGGGTGTGCTATAGACCGCTGGGATCCAATTTGGATATGGATAGAGACCTCTTTAATGTTTTTAATTAAGTAAATACTAATGGAAATTGTGTGATCGTGGCAGACTTTAACTTCCCAGATATAGACTGGAGGACAAGTGCTAGTAATAATAATAGGGCTCAGATTTTCCTGGATGCGATAGCTGATGGATTCCTTCACCAAGTAGTTGCTGAACTGACAAGAGGGGATGCCATTTTAGATTTGGTTTTGGTGAGCAGTGAGGACCTCATAGAAGAAATGGTTGTTGGGGCAACCTTGGTTCGAGCGATCATGAGCTAATTCAGTTCAAACTAAATGGAAGGAAAAACAAAAATAGATCTGTGACTAGGGTTTTTGATTTCAAAAAGGCTAACTAAAAAAAATTAAGGAAATTAGTTAGGGAAGCGGATTGGACTGAAAAACTTGTGGATCTAAAGGCGGAAGAGGCCTGGAATTACTTCAAGTCAAAGTTGCAAAATTATCAGAAGCCGGCGTCCCAAGAAAGGAGAAAAAATTCATAGGCAGGAGTTGCAGACCAAGCTGGATGAGCAAGCATCTCAGAGAGGTGATTACGAAAAAGCAGAAAGCCTACAAGGAGTGGAAAATGGGAGGGATTAGCAAGGAAAGCTACCTTATTGAGGTCAGAACATGTAGGGATAAAGTGAGAAAGGTCAAAAGCCATGTAGAGTTGGACCTTGCAAAGGGAATTAAAAACAATAGTAAAAGGTTCTATAGCCATATAAATAAGAAGAAAACAAAGAAAGAAGAAGTGGGGCTGCTAAACACTGAGGATGGAGTGGAGGATAAGGATAATCTAGGCATGGCCCAATATCTAAACAAATATTTTGCCTCAGTCTTTAATGAGGCTAATGAGGGGCTTAGGGATAATGGTAGGATGACAAATGGGAATGAGGAAATGGAGGTAGATATTACCACATCCGAGGTAGAAGACAAACTTGAACAGCTTAATGGGATTAAATCGGGGGGCCTAGATAATCTTCATCCAAGAATATTAAAGGAACTGGCACATGAAATTGCAAGCCCATTAGCAAAAATTTGTAATGAATCTGTAAACTCAGGGGTTGAACTGTATGACTGGAGAATTGCTAACGTAATTCCTATTTTTAAGAAATGGGAAAAAAGTGATCCGGGTAACTACAGGCCTGTTAGCTTGACATCTGTAGTATGCAAGGTCTTGGAAAAAATTTTGAAGGAGAAAGTAGTTAAGGACATTGAGGTCAACGGTAATTGGGACAAAATACAACATGGTTTTACAAAAGGTAGATCGTGTCAAACCAACCTGATCTCCTTCTTTGAGAAATTAACAGATTTTTTAGATAAAGGAAACGCAGTGGATCTAATTTACCTCGATTTCAGTAAGGCATTTGATATGGTTCCACATCGGGAATTATTAGCTAAACTGGAAAAGATGGGGATAAATATGTAAATTGAAAAGTGGATAAGGAACTGGTTAAAGGGGAGACTACAACGGGTCACACTCAAAGGTGAACTGTCAGGCTGGAGGGAGGTTACTAGTGGAGTTCCTCAGGAATCTGTTTTGGGACCAATCTTATTTAATCTTTTTATTACTGACCTTGGCACAAAAAGCGGGAATGTACTAATAAAATTTGCGGATGACACAAAGGTGGGAGGCATTGCCAATACAGAGAAGGACCGGGATATCATACAGGAGGATCTGGATGACCTTGTAAACTGGAGTAATAGTAATAGGATGAAATTTAATAGTGAAAAGTGCAAAGTCATGCATTTAGGGATTAATAACAAGAATTTTTGTTATAAACTGGGGACACATCACTTGGAAGTAACAGAGGAGGAGAAGGACCTCGGATCACAGGATGATCACAGGATGACTATGAGCCACCAATGTGATATAGCCCTGAAAAAAGCTAACGCGGTCTTGGGATGCATCAGGCGAGGTATTTCCAATACAGATAAGGAGGTGTTAATACCGTTATACAAGGCACTGGTGAGACCTCATCTGGAATATTGTGTGGAGTTCTGGTCTCCCATGTTTAAGAAAGATGAATTCAAACTGAAACAGGTACAGAGAAGGGCTACTAGGATGATCCGAGGAATGCCTTATGAAAGGAGACTCAAAGAGCTTGGCTTGTTTAGCCTAACCAAAAGAAGGCTGAAGGGAGATATGATTGCTCTCTACAAATATATCAGTGGGATAAATAGCACGGAGGGAGAAGAATTATTTAAGCTCAGTACCAATGTGGACACAAGAACAATTTGATATAAACTGGCCATCAGGAAGTTTAGACTTGAAATTAGACGAAGGTTTCTAACCATCAGAGGAGTGAAGTTCTGGAACAGCCTTCTAAGGGAAGCAGTGGGGGCAAAAGACATATCTGGCTTCAGGACTAAGCTTGATAAGTTTATGGAAGGTATGATATGATGAGATAGCTTAATTTTGGCAATTAACTGATCTTCAACTATTAGTGGTAGATATGCCCAATGGCCTGTGATGGCATGTTAGATGCTGAGTTACTACAGAGAATTCTTTCCTGGGTGTCTGGCTGGTGAGTCTTGCCCACATGCTCAGGGGTTAGCTGACTGCCATGGGGTTAGGAAGGAATTTTCCTCCGGGGCAGATTGGCAGAGCCCCTGGGGGTTTTTCGCCTTCCTCTGCAGCGTGGGGCATGGGTCACTTGCTGGAGGATTCTCTGCACCTTGAAGTCTTTAAACCATGATTTAAGGACTTCAATAGCTCAGACATAGGTTAGGGGTTTGTTAGAGGAGTGGGTGGGTGAGATTCTGTGGCCTGCGTCACGCAGCAGGTCAGACTAGATAATCATAATGGTCCCTTCTGACCTTAAAGTCTATGAGAAAGGAGCAATCTTCACCACCATGGCTCCCACCACTATCACTTGGAACTCCAGGAGCCACTGTGACACTATTGGACTTTCACCCTTCTGATCCTGAGAGATGTCCTGTCCACACTGGGCCAGTGAGAGAAACCCACATGGTATCACCCTCTTTACTGGCCCCAGCTAAATCACCTGAAACGTGAGATTTGGGTTCCTGCTGCCATCCCTATCGCATGTGTCCTTTTCCTTCACACACCTTATTTCTTCTCTTTCCTCTCTTTTTGCTTTCTGTTAAATGAGAACTTGGCTTAGTTGGCCAAGACTGCATCTTTTGCAACATTGCTGTGAGCCAGTAATCAGAGAGGCAATGAAAGCAATATCTTAAACAGACCGATTCTGATATGAGTTTTCTAGGCTTTGGAGTGGCTGATAAGACAGTGTGCTGTGCCTGTGTTTCTTCAGCTGAAAGGTTGCAAGTGTGAAAGTCAGAGCCAGAGACAGAAGCTGCATTTTATATCTTTGCAGTTCTTTTCTCTCCTTTTGTATGTGTTCATCTTGTTGTGTTTTTCCCAAAAAGGACATCTTTACTGGCTTTAATATCCTCTAAAAGACTGTCAGACTGGGGTTTTTTTCCTTGTAAAATCTCTCTACATCTAAAGGGAAGGGGAACAAGGACCATTCTTAAAATAAAAGCCTTATTTATTACTTTACATTTCAAATCCTTTAAATGCTATTCCTTCTTTTTTGTAACTTTAATAAAAGATTATAAGATTTTTAAAGGTGTGTTTGCCATTGTAAGCAAGCTGAGGACTCTGTACTCAAAAACTGGAACCATGTTTAAATGTTTAGAGCTGTACAGTGAAAGGATAAAGTAGACCACTGTGACTCTCTGAATTTATTTAATTCCATCAAAATTAACACAACAGATCCCACAGGGATCAGATCTTGGTCCAATGCTATTCAGTATTAATAATCTGGAAGAAAATATAAAATCACTGCTGAAAGTTTTCAGGTAACACAAAAATTGGCAGAGTTGTTAACAGTCATAAAGACAGGTCAGTTCTACAGAGCAGTGTAAAACAAATAATAAGCTAGGCATACTTGAAAAGCATGTGTTTTAATATAGCTAAATGCAAGGCCATACATAGAATCATAGGACTGGAAGGGACCTCGAGAGATCATCTAGTCCAGTCCCCTGCACTCATGACAGGACGAAGTATTATCTAGACAAGTGGTTCTCAAACTTTTTTTTCGTGGACCAACTGAAAATTGCTGAGGGTCTCAGCAGACCACTTAATGAACTTTCCAAATGTTGTTTGTACCATTAGCTAACTATTGTAAAGGGCTTTGGATAAAAGCGCTATATAAAAAATACTTAATAAACTTTGTTTGTTCTACAAATAAAATCACACAACTCGTATTTTCATATCAGTAGTCTTACCTTTCTAATGTGATGGATGTGCCCTCTCCCCCTCACCGCAGCAGCCCCTGAGCTGGGGCTGGGAAGGAGGGGGGTCTCTCCCCAGCAGCCACAGCCCTGGAGCTGGGGAAAGTAGCGTCTTTCTCTGGCCGCTGCAGCCCTGCATGTCCCAAATTCCCCCCACCCCCTCTTCTCACCCTTCTGCCCCCTCCCACCTACCCCCTATTTCCCCCAAGTCCACCACCTCACCGTACATGTGCATCCTCTCCAGGGTCCAGGCAGCTAATTAGTGAAGCCACACCTACACTGCTCCACTAATTAGGTGGGTGGCCATTCATTCTCTTGTGTGTGGCCACCCAGACGTGCACCTTAGAGGGAACTATCCGCAGTTGGATGGAGCTGAATGGAGCTCACCTGAATGGAGCTCACGGACGAATGGTGATCCACAGACCACAGTTTGAGAACCTCTGGTCTCGACCATCCCTGACAGGTGTTTGTCAAACCTGCTCTTAAAAATCTCCAATGATGGAGATTCCACAATCTCCCTAGGCAACTTATTCCAGTGCTTAACCACCCTGAGAGGACGTTTTTCCTAATGTCCAACCTAAACCTCCCTTGCTGCAATTTAAGCCCACTGCTTCTAGTACTATCCTCAGAGGTTAAGAAAAATAATTTTTCTCCCTCCTCCTTGTAACAACCTTTTATGTACTTGAAAACTGTTATCATGTCCCGGCTCAGTCTTCTCTTTTCCTGACTAAACAAAGCCAATTTTTTCAATCTTCCCTCATAGGTTATGTTTTCTAGACCTTTAATCTTTTTTGTTGCTCTTCTCTGGACTTTTTCCCATTTGTCCACATCTTTCCTGAAATGTGGTGCCCAGAACTGGACACAATACTCCAGCTGAGGCCTAATCAGTGTGGAACAGAGAGGAATTACTTCTCGTGTCTTGCTTACAACACTCCTGCCAATACATCCCTGAATGATGTTTGCTTTTTCTGCAACAGTGTTACACTGTTGACTCATATTTAGCTTATGGTCCATTATGACCCCCATATCCCTTTCTGCAGTACTCCTTCCTAGACAGTCATTTCCCATTTTGTATGTGTGCATCTGATTGTTCCTCCCTAAATGGAGTACTTTGCATTTTTCCTTATTGAATTTCATCCTATTTACTTCAGACCACCTAGGAATCAAGAATATAGGTCACATTTATAGGATGGGGGATTGTATTTTGGAAAGCAGTGACTGAGAAAACGACTGTGGTTTTGGGACATAGCCAACTGATCACACTTTAAAAAGGACACTGACGAATTGGAAAAGGTTCAGAAAAGAATAATTCAAGCTCTGGAAAATCTGCCTTACTGTGAGAGAATAAAGAAGCTCAATCTATTTAGTTTATCCACAAGAAGGTTACGAGATGACTTGATCACTGCCTGTAAGTGTTTACATGGGGAGAAGATTTCTGATAATAGAGGGCTCTTTAATTTAGCCAACGCATAACAAGATCCAATAGCTGGAAGCTGAAGCGAAAAGAATTCAAAGTGGAGACAAGGTGTGTTTTGGTTCTGAAAGTGTTTTAAACATAGGACAGACAGAAATTAGAAAACAGGTGTCTGTTTTATTTGTAAAGTATTACAATACCCAAGAACAGGCATTGTTTTAAAATGCTGACAGAAAATGAACTAACACACAAACACCTTGTATTAAGGAAAACAAAAGTTTAGAAACCATAGGCTACAGGTGGAAAATGAATGCTATTGAGTTAGAAAGTTTGAGACTCAAGAGTGTCTGAATAGATAGGGCACTGGACTGGGACTCAGGAGCAATGTTCCCTCTAATTTTTTCCATCCATGTGTGGAATGAATTTTGATATGTGCACCAATATGGAGGTAATGTGCATGTGTGCCACCAGTAGAAACAAAAAACCTAGATATAATATATATTTTTAAAAAGTTACCATATGGATAATTACTCCAGCCAGGACAAGTTAGGCATTTTAGAATTCGCTACTCAAAGAATTAAATTTAAGTATAAAAGAGAAATAAAATGATGAAATGCACAGACCAGTCAAAAAACTAAAATAACACACTTTGAAAGAATAAAATTACAGAGAATATATGTGCATTGCAGGAAGTAGCAAGAAAAACAACAACAACAACACCACAAGTATGTGTTGGGAGGTGAGTGTGAAAGAGAGAGAGTGTGTGTGTGTGACTGTGTGTGTGAGAGAGAGAGTGAGACAGTGTGTGTGTTTGTGTGTGTGTGAGAGTCTGTGTGTGTGTGAGAGACACAGAGCCAGTTTGTGCGTGTGTGTGTGTGAGAGAGACACACACACACACACATACACAGAGACAGTGTGTGTATATGTGTGTGGGAGACAGAGACAGAATGTGTGTGTGAGACAGAGAGAGAGAGAGAGACACTCTGTGTGTGTGTGTGTGTGTGTGTGTGTGTAAAAGATGGAGACAGCAAGCAGGAAGGTCCCAGGAGCAGCTGGCCAGGGACTCCAAGGCTGCAGAGCAGTTGGTGGAGGGGCACCTGAACACAAGTCACTGGATGTGTGTGGCTCTACTGATCAAATGCATGGCACTTGATTGACTCTTGGGTGGCCAAGCAGCTTACAGAGTACACTGCCTACGTTCTATTCTTTGCTCTACTGCTGATCTGCTATGCAACCATAAGCAAGTTACCTTTCTGCACCCCTGCTTCCCATCTCATGCTTTGTCTGTCTTGTCTCTTTAGACTGTAAGTTCTTTGGGGGCAGGGACTGTCTCTTCTTAAAGGTTTATGCACCACATAACATAGTGGGGCCCTTATTTCAGCTGGAACCTACAGTTGCTATCGGAACACAAATATTAATAATAAATAATCAAATATTTCCTTCAAGAAAATTCTCACTGTATTAAAATTTGCGTATCAGGTGACTGATACTGAGATACTGTACACTATCCCTCTGCCTTTGTACTGTGTGGGCCAAATTAGGGTCAACATTCAACAAAGAAGATTATGTTTGAAACCACTAGAGTGTAATTACATGAACAGTGTATCAGAGCATTAGTACAGAGGTCCCCAAACTATGGGGCGCGCCCCTAGGGAGGCATAGAGGAACGTTTGGGGGGGCCACCTGGGGCTTGGGCCAGCTCCCACAGGCCAGCTCCCACCGGGCCACCCAGTTCTGCTGCTGGCCCTGGCTCCAGCTGCTGGCCCTGCACCCAGGGCCCTGGTTGCCAGCTATGCACCTGGGGCCCCAGCTGCTGGCCCCAGACCGTGAGGTAAAAAGCTTGGGAACTGCTGCATTAGTAGTATGCCTGGAATGATACTGTGTCTGCCTACAGAGATGTTTCAAAGATTATCCAACAATGTATGAAAATCTATATTCTAGTACTATATTTAATTGGTGATCATACTCATCAAGGTGGATGGCTTAAACATTTAAAATGTTTTAAAGAAAAAACCTTGTCATTAGCCTCCTGACTCTTGACAAGGAGTCCCATTCCCCCCAGTCTGATCTGGAAGGAAAAAATTAAGCCACAGATCATCCTAGGAGTGGACTATGCATGACGCATAGTTACCAGAAGCAGGAAGAGAGAGAGAAAGAGAGCAAGCCTAATTTCAGTACTATGCTGACACCACTCAACATTAAGATCCAGCAAGATCACATTACAAGGTGGCATGAAAAACACTGCAAAGAGAGTCACAGTGGGAGGACACTGGTTTGTACCGTCTACACAACTACAAAGTAAATATTTTGTATAACATCTGAATGCTTTCCAAAACAATTTAAGGAATAAAAAATTCAGGACCCCAATTCCTAGTGTCATTACATACACTTAACTGGCAAGAAGACTAACCATGATGTCCTGGGGAATTTTGCACATATAAGGTTGTAGGGTCAGTCCCAATTAAACTTCACCTCGATTTTCTGTAGCTAAGCATTTTGAAGGAGTTGATATCTTTTAGTAAGATAATCTGCACTAAATAGATTCCACTGAAATTTTTTTTCTTAAACTACATAAGAGGAAAGCTTTCTGTGGTATTCTTGGAGCCTTAAAAACAACCAAATTGCTTTCCAAGTAGACTTAATAAAACAGGTAAAGTCCTGTGCTTCCCAGTTATCAAAATGGTTTTTTCAATGGCACTATTTCGATCCATAGAAAAACTCAGTGGATTATAATCACCTCAATAGCATCGTCATACATTTTCCTTGCCTCCGTGTCCATTTTGTCTGACATCAGCCAGGCTTTCAATAAGTATTCATAAAAACTGTCTCCCAGCCCGCCCACGGATGTGTGATCTGTAACAGAGAAAAAGAGAATAAAATGTAGGGGATTTTAATACAGTGCCACCTTGGATTTATCCAGGACAAAATTCTACATTTTATTTAAAAGCCCCTACCGGTTTTAAACCATCATTATTTTAATCCAGTTCAGCAGCTATTTCCCCTCAAACCTTTTATTTCATTTTCTTGGAATCTGTCCCACAGCAGGCATCAGTTTTCCTACCGTGCATGTTCAGTATTTCTCATTCTGTGTCAACTGCACAGTAAAGCTGACCCTTCCACGTCACAGATTTAATTTAAGGAATGTTTTGGCTCCATTATACAGAACTTACCCTTTTCATTGGTTGTTGTTGTTGTCGTTTTAAATAAATAAGAATGTATACTCTCAGATTCAGTAGCAGCAATATAGTTGGAACTCGTAGCTATATAAATTGTTCAAACCCATGAGGAATCTGTTCTTTCAAGGACATTTTTATTATTCATCATGAAACAGTAACTTACAGAACCTTGGGGGGAGGGATAGCTCAGTGGTTTGAGCATTGGCTTGCTAAACCCAGGGTTGTGAGCTCAATCCTTGAGGGGGCCATTTAGGAATCTGGGGCAAAAATTGGGGATTGGTCCTGCTGTGAGCAGGGGGTTGGACTAGATGACCTCCTGAGGTCCCTTCCAACCCTGATATTCTATGATTCTATGACTCATATTCATATTCTTTCACAGTTAAATTGGTGACTACTTTCCTTTGCAGAATACAGTGCAAGCCTTGTTCTGTTACCCCAGGTATAGTTCAACTGGAGTTGGGTAACTGAACAAGGCATGCACTGTTCACTACATTGTTAGCTGTGCTTTCTTGCATATCTATTAGAATCCAACACCAATGAATGCTGGGTCTCCTTAAGTACATACACAGTGATCCTTACTGTGATGATTTCAAGGGCTGCTTATCCTCAGAAGTCACATTCATTACATTCAAATGCATGTTCACATGCACCCACAGACAGCACTTTAAGGACATCAGAGAACACCTGTGACGATTTGGAGAATCTATGTACATAATGCATGCTGTTTGATATTGGGGACTCTCCATGTGTACCTGTGTTAGACCACGAGTTTTACTTTCAATGTGGGGTTTGTTTTCCTTCTCTGCTGTTTTTTACCTTCATATTAAGCTAAAACCCACAGGAGGTGACAGAAGCTCTTGCCAAGGAAATTAAAATAAATAAAAAGAGGGTTTTTTAGGCCATGTCAACACTAACACTTTTGTTGGTAAAACTTTTGTTGGTCAGGGGTGTGGAAAAAACACACCCTTGACTGACATAAGTTACACTAACAGAAGCGTCAGTGTGGATGGCGCTATATTGGTGGGAGATGCTCTCGCCCGACATAGCTACTGCCACTCATTGGGGGTGGTTTAATTATGTTGGCATAGAGCAGCTACACTGGAGACCTTACAGGGGTGCAGCTGCAGCAGTACAGCTGTGCTGCCGTAAGGTCTGTAGTGTAGACATAGCCTTAGTTACATAAATGAAAAGGGAATAAGGAAGGATGAGGTTGAGCTGCTACACAGTGTGGATGGGAAGGAGATTAAAGATAATCTACGTATGGCCCCCAAACCAAATGAATACTTGGCCTCAGTTTTCAGTAAGGATGATAAAATAGAGCATGTGCATGAAGACAGTATGGCTGATGGAAATGAGTGTCTAGAACTGGAAATTACCACACGAGGTTGAAGAAAAACTTTAAGAGCTTAATGTGCTCAAACGGTGGAGATTGGGTAATTTTCATCCCAGAATACTGAAAGAACTGGCATATGAGATTCCTAGTCCAGGAGCAAGGATTTTTAATAAATCTATTTTGGGGGTAGTACCATATGACTAGAGAATGACTAACATTGTACTTATATTTAAGAAAAGGGGAAAAAAGTGATCCAGGCAATTACAGACCTGTTAGTCAGACCATAACAGGGTTCAAAAAAGAACTAGATAAATTCATGGAGGATAGGTTCATTAATGGCTATTAGCCGGGGTGGGCAGGAATGGTGTCCCTAGCCTCTGTTTGCCAGAAGCTGGGAATGAGCAACAGGGGATGGATCACTTGATGATTACCTGTTCTGTTCATTCCCTCTGGGGCACCTAGCCCTGGCCACTGTCAGAAGACAGGATACTGACTAGATGGACCTTTGGTCTGACCCAGTAAGGCCATTCTTATGTTCTCAGTAGCATGCAAGGTTTTAGAGAAAATTGTGAAGAAAAGAACAATTAAATTCATCGAGGTAAGTGGTAAAGAGGATGGAACGCAACATGGGTTTAGCAAAGGCAGACAATGCCAGATTAACCAGATTTCCTTCTTTGAGAAAATAACTGATTTTTTACATAAGGGAAGTCAGTAGATCTAATATATTTGGACTTCAGTAAAGTGTTTGATGTCCCCTGTGGGTCCAGGGACAGAATAGGCCCACTGCTCCTCCTGCATGTCATAAAAGGTGACTAAGAGGGGCTGCCTGGAAAGGGATGGGCTCCACTAGGTTAGAAATTTGCCCAAGACACACCATATGATGAGCAAGTCAACAATGTCCATACCGGACTGATCGCAGCCTGGGTTAATAATGACCGAGCCATCCATCTCCCACGAGGGCAGACGCGATAACTATACTACTGGTGTAACCCCATCAAAGAGGATCCGTGGAAGAGATAACATCACCATAGCCACATGGAATGTAAGTACATTGAGACAAATAGGGAGGCTGAAAGAACTCATGTACAAAATGGAACAATACACCTGGCACCTCCTAGAAATCTCTGAGGTCAGATGGAAGAACTTTGGAGAGGTACTAACGGTAGAAGGCTATGTACTCTATTACAGTGGAGAGGACAGGTTTCAGAGTAACAGCCATGTTAGTCTATATTCGCAAAAAGAAAAGGAGTACTTGTGGCACCTTAGAGACTAACCAATTTATTTGAGCATAAGCTTTCGTGAGCTACAGCTCACTTCATCGGATGCATACTGTGGAAAGTGTAGAAGATCTTTTTATACACACAAAGCATGAAAAAATACCTCCCCCCATCCCACTCTCCTGCTGGTAATAGCTTATCTAAAGTGATCACTCTCCTTACAATGTGTATGATAATCAAGGTGGGCCATTTCCAGCACAAATCCAGGGTTTAACAAGAGCGTCTGGGGGGGGTAGGTAAAAACAAGGGGAAATAGGTTACCTTGCATAATGACTTTGCCACTCCCAGTCTCTATTCAAGCCTAAGTTAATTCTATCCGATTTGCAAATGAATTCCAATTCAACAGTTTCTCGCTGGAGTCTGGATTTGAAGTTTTTTTGTTGTAATATTGCAACTTTCATGTCTTTAATCGTGTGACCAGAGAGATTGAAGTGTTCTCCGACTGGTTTATGAATGTTATAATTCTTGATATCTAGGACACTAAGCTTTCTAAACTACTACATGCCACAAGGGGCCACAGCAATAGTTCCCTCAACCCACCCAGCAATATTGTTAACCTATCCAACTATACTCTCAGCCCAGCAGAAGCAGCTGTCCTATCTCGGGGCCTCTCCTTCTGCCCCTCCACCCCCACGAACATGATACAGTTCTGTGGTGACCTAGAATCCTATTTTCGACGTCTCCAACTCAAGAAATATTTCCAACATACCTCTGAACAACATACTAATCCACAGAGACCTCCCTACCAACACTACAAAAAGAAGGATTCTAGGTGGACTCCTCCTGAAGGTCGAAACAGCAGACTGGACTTCTACATAGAGTGCTTCTGCCGACGTGCACGGGCTGAAATTGTGGAAAAGCAGCATCACTTGCCCCACAACCTCAGCCGTGCAGAACACAATACCATCCACAACCTCAGAAACAACTCTGACATCATAATCAAAAAGGCTGGCAAAGGAGGTGCTGTTGTCATCATGAATAGGTCGGAATATGAACAAGAGGCCGCTCGGCAGCTCTCCAACACCACTTTCTACAAACCATTACCCTCTGATCCCACTGAGAGTTACCAAAAGAAACTACAGCATTTGCTCAAGAAACTCCCTGAAAAAGCACAAGGTCAAATCCGCACAGACACACCCCTGGAATCCCGACCTGGGATATTCTATCTACTACCCAAGATCTATAAACCTGGAAATCCTGGGCGCCCCCTCATCTCAGGCATTGGCACCCTGACAGCAGGATTGTCTGGCTATGCAGACTCCCTCCTCAGGCCCTACGCTACCAGCACTCCCAGCTACCTTCGAGACACCACTGACTTCCTGAGGAAACTACAATCCATCAGTGATCTTCCTGATAACACCATCCTGGCCACTATGGATGTAGAAGCCCTCTATACCAACACTCCACACAAAGATGGACTACAAGCCATCAAGAACACTATCCCCGATAATGTCACGGCTAACCTGGTGGCTGAACTTTGTGACTTTGTCCTTACCCATAACTATTTTACATTTGGGGACAATGTATACCTTCAGATCAGCGGCACTGCTATGGGTACCCACATGGCCCCACAGTATGCCAACATTTTTATGGCTGATTTAGAACAATGCTTCCTCAGCTCTCGTCCCCTAACGCCTCTACTCTACTTGCGCTATATTGATGACATCTTCATCATCTGGACCCATGGAAAAGAAGCCCTTGAGGAATTCCACCATGTTTTCAACAATTTCCATCCCACCATCAACCTCAGCCTGGTCCAGTCCACACAAGAGATCCACTTCCTGGACACTACAGTGCTAATAAACGATGGTCACATAAACACCACCCTATACCGGAAACCTACTGACCGCTATTCCTACCTACATGCCTCCAGCTTTCACCCTGACCACACCACACAATCCGTCGTCTACAGCCAAGCTCTGCGATACAACGGCATTTGCTCCAACCCCTCAGACAGAGACAAACACCTACAAGATCTCTATCAAGCATTCTTACAACTACAATGCCCACCTGCGGAAGTGAAGAAACAGATTGATAGAGCCAGAAGAGTTCCCAGAAGTCACCTACTACAGGACAGGCCTAACAAAGAAAATAACAGAACGCCACTAGCCGTCACCTTCAGCCCTCAACTAAAACCCCTCCAACGCATTATTAGGGATCTACAACCTATCCTAAAGGATGACCCAACACTCTCAAAAATCTTGGGAGACAGGCCAGTCCTTGCCTACAGACAGCCCCCCAACCTGAAGCAAATACTCACCAGCAACCACATACCACACAACAGAACCACTAACCCAGGAACCTATCCTTGCAACAAAGCCCGTTGCCAACTGTGCCCACATATCTATTCAGGGGACACCATCACAGGGCCTAATAAGATCAGCCACACTATCAGAGGCTCGTTCATCTGCACATCCACCAATGTGATATATGCCATCATCTGCCAGCAATGCCCCTCTGCCATGTACATTGGTCAAACTGGACAGTCTCTACGTAAAAGGATAAATGGACACAAATCAGATATCAAGAATTATAACATTCATAAACCAGTCGGAGAACATTTCAATCTCTCTGGTCACATGATTAAAGACATGAAAGTTGCAATATTACAACAAAAAAACTTCAAATCCAGACTCCAGGGAGAAACTGTTGAATTGGAATTTATTTGCAAATCGGATAGAATTAACTTAGGCTTGAATAGAGACTGGGAGTGGCTAAGTCATTATGCAAGGTAACCTATTTCCCCTTGTTTTTTCCTAACTCCCCCCCTCACCCTTTCTCAGACACTCTTGTTAAACCCTGGATTTGTGCTGGAAATGGCCCACCTTGATTACCATGCACATTGTAAGGAGAGTGGTTACTTTAGATAAGCTATTACCAGCAGGAGAGTGGGTTTGTGTGTGTGTGTGGGGGGGGGGGGGGTTTGAGAAAACCTGGATTTGTGCTGGAAATGGCCCAACTTGATTATCATACACATTGTAAGGGGAGTGATCACTTTAGATAAGCTATTACCAGCAGGAGAGTGGGGTGGGGGGAGGTATTTTTTCATGCTTTGTGTGTATAAAAAGATCTTCTACACTTTCCACAGTATGCATCTGATGAAGTGAGCTGTAGCTCACGAAAGCTTATGCTCAAATAAATTGGTTAGTCTCTAAGGTGCCACAAGTACTCCTTTTCTTTTAGTGGAGAGGACAAACATTTCAACAGCATAGGATTTCTTGTGCATAAAGATATCAAGAATTCAGTATTAGGATGCTGCCTAATGTCCAGCAGGCTTATTTCTAGCCGTCTTTAAGGCAGTACCGTTTAATATCACAGTGGTACCAGTCTATGCCCCTACAACAGGCTATCACAATG
This sequence comes from Eretmochelys imbricata, assembly GCF_965152235.1. Taxonomy (NCBI): domain Eukaryota; kingdom Metazoa; phylum Chordata; order Testudines; family Cheloniidae; genus Eretmochelys; species Eretmochelys imbricata. The sequence continues at coordinate 209,732,452 of NC_135572.1, forward strand.
AGCAAATTGAAGATTTTTACAATCAGCTCCAACACATCATCAATAAGGTACACATGAAAGATATCCTGATTGTACAAGGAGATTGGAATGCTAAATTGGATACTGATGCACAGGCAGATTGGCAAGATTATTGTGTCCCTTTCTGTAATGCGGTAACCAATGAGAGAGGATTGAGATTTTTGGAGTTTGCCAGCTATAACAATCTGGCTCTTGCAAACACATTAGGAGCACATAAAGCATCCAGATGATCAGCAAGGCATGCACCTAATGGTCTACATCATGGTGCAAAATCAATTTCATTCTGGGATTAACAGAGCTAAAACAAGGAGCTTCCCCTGTCCTGATATTGGAAGTGATCACGACCTTATGATACTAAATTTTTATCTGCAGCTAAGGAAAATCATCAGGCCAAAGTTCACCAAAACCAAGTTTGACTTAGAAAGACTCAGAGACCGAAACATTGCAGAGTCATTCCAAGCAATGATCAGTGGAAAATTTGCCCCGCTGCTTGCTCTAGAGGAAGACATAGAAACAATGACCAGCAATGGTACATCCTTGGGAAACATCGTAAGAAGACAAAACCATGGGTCACAAATGAAATACCACAAATGTGTGACATTAGAAGAGAACTTAAGAGAGACAAGAACAGCACTGAGGGAACTGATAAATACAGAGCGATTGGCAGAAAGATCAAGAAAGGAATGAAGGTGGCCAAGGAGATATGGACTGAAAAACAATGCTCTAAAACTGAAGAGTGTATCAATAATAAAAATAGCAAACGAGACTTCCAGGTTGTAAAAGATCTGACGAAGGAAAGATGGACCAAAGCTAATGCAATTCAAGACAAAGAAGGGAACAGTCTTACAGAAGAAATGGACATCATCAATAGGTGAACAAACTACTGCTCTAATCTATACAACCACCAGACAGACGGAGATCCTAATGTCTTAGACAGCCCAGATTCAACAGAGGAGGATGACTATCCAATACTATGTGAAGAAGTGGAGACAGCTGTGAAATCACTCAAGAACAGAAAGGCTACAGGTATTGAAAACATCCCAGCCAAACTGATGAAATTTGGAGGAGAAATAGTAATAGATACATTCACCAAGATCTGCAACAAGATCTGGCAGACCGGTGAGTGGCCCTCCACATAGACATAGTCACTAATAATCACTCTGCCAAAGAAAGGCAACTTGCAATTGTGTCAAAATTACTGGACTATAAGCTTAATTAGCCATCCCAGAAAAGTGATGTTGAAAGTCATATTGAACAGATTGAAGCCACAAGCAGTACTTACAACACCAGCAGGACATCTACCATGTCTTTGTTTACTTCAAGAAGCTGTTTGACAGAGTATGGCACAAAGCTCTCTCGGCAACCATGAAGAAGTACAATGTTGGTCATAAGTTTATTCTTATAATTAAACATCTGTATGCCAAAGCCAGCAGTGCAGTTCTCATCAATGGCACAATAGGAGAGTGATTTCACACCACTGTTGGAATCCAGCAAGGCTGCCTTCTTTCGCCCACACTGTTCAACATCTACTTGGAGCGCATAATGACTGATGCCATAGAAGATCACATATGCACAGTCAGCATAGGGGGGTGAACAATCTCAAATCTTCAGTTCGCTGATTACACTGATGGCCTGGCAGGCAGTGAAGATGAACTTGTCAACCTTCTGAAACGATTGGATGAAACCTCCGCAAAATATGGAATGGAAATCAGTGCAGAGAAAACGAAGCTGATGACAAACAAACGTGATGGGATCAGTTCACATATCACTGTCAGCGGACAAGCGCTGAAGATAGTGAAACAGTTCAAGTATTTGGGGGCAATCATCACTGATGAAGGATCTAAAGCAGAAATTTGGGCAAGAACTGCGCAAACAACAGCAGCAGTGGTAAAGCTAAAGCCAGTTTGGAGGGATAAGAAAATCTCCCTGGAATCCAAACTGAAACTGCTGCACGCATTGGTCATCTCCATTTTTCTGTATGCATTCGAGACATGGACCCTTACAACAGAACTTGAACAGAAAATACACGTAGTAGAGATGAGATACTTCCGTAAAATCCTGGGCATCTCCTACTTAGACCACGTCACTAATGAAGAGGTCCACAACATCATCACCCAATGCACTGGGTCATATGAAGACCTCCTGATGACCGTGAAGAAGCACACGCTGAAGTGGTACGGCCATGTAACAAGATCATCTGGCCTATTCAAGATCATCGTCCAAGGGGCAGAACAAGAAAAGAGAAGAAGAGGTAGACAGAAGAAGAGATGGATTGACAACATAAAAGAGTGGACAGGAATGGACTTCGCGAAGACTCAAGCCCTGACACTCAATCGTCAGGGGTGGAGGCAATTAGTTGATTGCTCATCAATGATGGTGCCCCAACAACCAATGCGGTTATGGGAGTGATGGTGATGATGAAAGTGTTTGATACAATACCACATAGGAAATTATTAGTTAAATTAGAGAAGATGTGGATCAGTACAGGCATTGTAAGGTGGATAAGGAATTGGCTAAAGGGATGAAGGCAACGGGTTGTGCTGAAAGATGAACTATCAGACCGGAGGGAGGTTACTAGTGGAGTTCCTCAAGGATGGGTCTTTGGCACAAAAAATATTATTAATGACCTGGGCACAAAAAAAAAGTATTATTAATGACCTGGTCAGAAAAAGTAGCAGTGTACTAATGAAATGTGCTGATGATACCAAGTTAGGAGGCATTGCCAAATACAGAGGAGGATTGGAACATTACACAGGAAGATCTGGATGACTTTGAAGACTGGAGTGACAGAAATGGGATGAAATTCAATAGCAAAAATACAAGATAATGCACTTATGATCTAATAATAAGAATTTCTGCTACAATCTGGGAGACTCATCAATTGCAAGCGACACAGGAGGAGAGAGACCTGGGTGTGTGGGTTAATCACAGGATGACTATATGCCACCAATGTCCTGTGGCAGTGAAAAAGGCAAATGCAATCCTAGAATGATAGGCAAGGCATTTCCAGTAGAGGTAGAGATGGATTAATGCCATTTACAAGGTATTGGTAAGACCTCATCTGGAACACTGTGCACAATTCTGATCGCTCATGTTCAAGAAAAAGTAAACTGGAACATGTGCAAAGAAAAGCTACTAGGATGATCAGGGGAATGGAAGGCTTGAGAGGATACTGGAAGAGCTTGGCTTGTTCAGTCCTACCAAAAAGAAAGCTGAGGGGGATATGATTGTGCTGTATAAACATATTAGGGGTAAATACCAGGGAGGGTGAAGGACTATCTAAGCTAAAGGATGATGTTGTAACAAAAACAAATGGATATAAACTGGCCATGAACAAATTCAGTCTGGAAATTAGAAGATTTCTAACCATTAGAGGGATGAGGCTCTGGAACAGCCTCCTAATAAGAGTTGTGGGTGCAAACAACTTAGTTTTAAGAGAGAGGGGGGACACATTTATGAGTGCAATTATGTGATTGCTTGTGATGGTGGGAGGAAGGCTCAACAGCCTTACTTCTGCTTTATGTCTTATGTTACTAAAGCTCATGCTTTAGGGGTTTCAGCTGGCCACTGCAGAGGTCTGGAAGGGATCCCTCCACTCCCTACAACATATTCTGGGAGGTTTTTTATCTCCTTCCTTTGAAGCAATAGGGATGGCCACAACTGTAAATGGAATAATGGGCAGCATTGGCCAAGGCTCTAAGGTGGCACCGAGCACTCACTTTCTCAGATGCTTGGTTGGCTGGTTCTTGGTCTCATGCTCAGGATCTAAACTGATCACCATATGTGGGACTGGGAAGAAATTTCCTCCCAAGTCGGATTGGTAGTAATGTTGGGGGCTTTTCACCCTCCCCTGTAGTGTGTGGGTGCAAGTCACTTGTCAGGATTTATCTGGGTATACCTCACTTAATACCCTACCATTATGGGGGTCTCAAGCACTGGTGCACCTCAGTCCTTCCTATTCCCTGTCTGTGGCACATAATAGTCTAGTCTCCTGGGGGTCTCCTTTACTTTTGTCTCATTTCCGTTGTCGGGCTTAATGTGCAGGTAATGTTGGTGTCCTGTGATATACAGGAGATCAGATTAGATGACCTAGTGATCCCTTTTGGTCTAAAACTCTAAGACTCTGTGCCAGGGCTAACAATAGAGAGTCATTAATTCAAATGGACAACTCTCAGACAAAGAGATGGTTATTATGGTGGCAGTGTGATAGATCTGTAACAGTGTGAATTACATAAGTGCCAAGAGCAGCGAAAACAAGTACCCTAAGAAGGAAAAAGCACAGACAAAAGTCTCAATGGTCTTTTTGGGAAAGGAATAGTAAAAGACAGACTGGAGAAATGAATTATGAACAGCTGAAGAAAAATTGGCTAGTTGGGCTATGCAAAAAAAAGCAGCTCAACTGTTGCTGAGGATCAAAACAAAGCACAGCTAATATTTGCTGTATTCTCAGGACCAGAAGAGGAATAATGGTCCACTGCCACCAACATTAGGGATGGCCACAATCCCAGACTACTGCACTGGGCAGCACAACATGGGGAGGAGGTGACCAGCCCTCTGTGGAGAAAGAAGTGGTTCGGGACTATTTAGAAAAGCTGGGCGTGCACAAGTCCATGGGGCCGGATGCGTTGCATCCGAGAGTGCTAAAGGAGTTGGCAGATGTGATTGCAGAACCATTGGCCATTATCTTTGAAAACTCATGGCCATCGGGGGAAGTCCCGGACAACTGGAAAAAGGCTAATGTAGTGCCCATCTTTAAAAAAGGGAAGGAGGAGGATCCTGGGCACTACAGGCCAGTCAGCCTCAACTCAGTCCCTGGAAAAACCATGGAGCAGGTCCTCAAGGAATCAATTCTGAAGCACTTAGAGGAGAGGAAAGTGATCAGGAACAATCAGCATGGATTCACCAAGGGCAAGTCATGCCTGACTAATCTAATTGCCTTCTATGACGAGATAACTGGTTCTGTGGATGAAGGGAAAGCAGTGGACGTGTTGTTCCTTGACTTTAGCAAAGCTTTTGACATGGTCTCCCACAGTATTCTTGCCAGCAAGATAAAGAAGTATGGGCTGGATGAATGGACTATAAGGTGGATAGAAAGCTGGCTAGATTGTCGGGCTCAAAGGGTAGTGATCAATGGCTCCATGTCTAGTTGGCAGCCGGTATCAAGTGGAGTGCCCAAGGGTCGGTACTGGGGCTGGTTTTGTTCAATATCTTCATAAATGATCTGGAGGATGGTGTGGATTGCACCCTCAGCAAGTTTGCAGATGACACTAAACTGGGAGGAGAGGTAGATACGCTGGAGGGTAGGGATAGGATACAGAGGGACCTAGACAAATTGGAGGATTGGGCCAAAAGAAATCTGATGACGTTCAGCAAGGACAAGTGCAGAGTCCTGCACTTAGGACAGAAGAATCCAATGCACTGCTACAGACTAGGGACCGAATGGCTCGGCAGCAGTTCTGCAGAAAAGGACCTAGGGGTTACAGTGGACGAGAAGCTGGATATGAGTCAACAGTGTGCCCTTGTTGCCAAGAAGGCCAATGGCATTTTGGGATGTATTCGTAGGGGCATTACCAGCAGATCGAGGGACGTGATCGTTCCCCTCTATTTGACACTGGTGAGGCCTCATCTGGAGTACTGTGTCCAGTTTTGGGCCCCACACTACAAGAAGGATGTGGAAAAATTGGAAAGAGTCCAGCAGAGGGCAACAAAAATGACTAGGGGGACTGGAGCACATGAGTTATGAGGAGAGGCTGAGGGAACTGGGGATGTTTAGTCTGCAGAAGAGAAGAATGAGGGGGATTTGATAGCTGCTTTCAACTACCTGAAAGGGGGTTCCAAAGAGGATGGCTCTAGACTGTTCTCAGTGGTAGCAGATGACAGAACAAGGAGTAATGGTCTCAAGTTGCAGTGGGGGAGGTTTAGGTTGGATATTAGGAAAAACGTTTTCACTAGGAGGGTGGTGAAACACTGGAATGTGTTACCTAGGGAGGTGGTGGAATCTCCTTCCTTAGAAGCTTTTAAGGTCAGGCTTGACAAAGCCCTGGCTAGGATGATTTAATTGGGGATCGGTCCTGCTTTGAGCAGGGGGTTGGACTAGATGACCTCCTGAGGTCCCTTCCAACCCTGATATTCTATGATTCTATGAACATAAATCTTTTTCCCCTCTGGGTTGGCCTGGGTATGATATCCATAGCAACCCTGAAAAATTAATGAATAGATGGTGTGTGTACAAATAATGAGGCCTGGGGTCACACACTGAATGAGGAAGATAAAAAAATATGAAAAAATGAGGCAGGGGTCCTGTGCAAAAATATTATCTGATCATGTAATTAAAGACTGTATCATAATGCATATGCACAAGGGGGCTGACTTTTCTCTTTTTTATGTGCTTGATCTTGCTACATTAATGTTCTTTTAACTTTGTTTTCATAAGTAAGAGCCCTACTTTATTTTAAAAAAAAACACACTGAAAAAAAACCCCCATCATCACGTGGAAGCATTTTGACCCAAGATATATCATTAGCAGAGATGGAACCTTTAGATCCACAGCACAGCCCTCTACCTCTTCAACTAACAGAGGTAACTGTTAGCATTCGCAGGTTGCTATCCTCTATATTGACCAATCACTGAAGGCGGATAAGATATACATTTTGTCCGTGTGTTTTCATAACTACTTGCTAGACAGCAGAGAAACACTCGGACTCAGGAATCCTGGGTTCTAGTCAGATTCTAGAAATAAGTGTGGTTCTAAAAGTTACAGACAGTGTAACCCACACGCCTTTTGGGTGTGGTGTTCTGTCCCATCTAGTGGCCACTTAAAGAGAGAGATAAAATGACTCTGCTCTACAGCCTTAGCTAACAGCCAATTAGCTTTCAGCTCATGCTGTAAAGGCTCATGCACTAAGCTCCAGAGCTCCCCGGTTCAATCCTGCCTGCCGCCGACTGGGGTCTGTCGGCGTTACACTAGCACATAGATTTGGCATGTTCATTATGAAAGGCAGGGTGAGTGAATGGATGAAAGACTTAATCTGCTGTACTGGAAACACAGGTTCTGTTCCCGAGTTCTGAAACTAAAAGTAACCTTGTTAGTCCATCTGTAAAATAAGAGTGAATGATATCTGAATGCTTCCTAACATACTTACTCAGTAACAATAACTATGAAATGTATAGAATTATGGCGTTCAGCTCACCACATCTTCTCCTAAATCAAAGCATATCTACCAGATTTGTGCATCTATGACATTTCTCATCAGTAAGAAATCTCTCTTGCACTTTGTACAGATCCACTATTCCCGAAGGACCAATACACCTCGGGATCACCACTCCTCATAGCACTTAGATTTCTTTATAGTGAAAACAAGCAGAAGTTTATATAACGAAGAACAGATATCCAAGAACAAGCAAGCAAAGTATTGGAAACAAATGGTTACATACAAAATAAAAACATAACGCACTTTCTAGACCCTAAACTTAACTACCAAGGCATTGTCATGCCATATAGAGCAAAAGCTCACCCAATATTCTTACAGTTTATTACAGCCAAGCTTGGCTGTGATCTTCCACTCATGAGACAAGTCAAGCTGTGCTCTTGCCTCTTCAGTGGTTGTGACCAGTGGGTGACTGGGAACCAGAGGCAGTCAGGCTCAGTGAATCCAGAAACTCTTTGGGAGGGGGAGTGGAAGGGACAGGAAAGTCTGAGGCACTCTCTCCTGTTCTGATCTTGCTTCCCATTACTATTTTCTACCCCTGCTCCCTCCAGATTAGCTCCCTTCAGATTAGAGTTAGAAGCTAGGGTCAGAGCACCTAGCAGTTCTGCTCCTTTCCCTGCTTCCATGACCCCTTTTTGTGGGTCCCTGAAAGTGTGTGTGGTGGGGGGCAGGCGAAAGGACTCTCCAGGGTACTGGGGGGCACATAACTTCACTCCTTCCTCCCCCCTCAGTATTCTCTAGGCAGTACTGAGGAACTCTTATTTTAAGGACTAATGGGGGATTGGGGAGTTCATACAATAAAAAATTCTTAAAATTGAACATCTCAAAATTACAATGCATAAATGTATTCATTGTTCAATGATAGTGTACATAATTAGGGCCCTACCAAAGTTACAGTCCATTTTGGTCAATTTCATGGTCACGGTATGGTATTGCCACCCTCACTTTTGCACTGATGCTGGTGGGGCACTGCCTTTAGAGCTGGGTACCTGGTCAACAGCCGCCGTTGTCTGGCCGCCCAGCTCTGAAGGCAGCGCAGAAGTAAGGGTGGTAATACCGTGACTCCCCTAAAATAACCTTGCAAACCCCCCCACAACTCCTTTTTGGGTCAGGTCCCCCAGTTTGAGAAACGCTGGTCTCCCCCATACACAAAAGACCAAACTTCATGGTCCGTGATGAATTTTTCATAGCCATGAATTTGGTAGGGCCCTATACATCAGTGGTTTTCAAACTGCGGGTCGCGACCCAGTACTGGGTTGCAGAATGTAAGGCACTGGGTCGCGGCGGCTCTGGTCAGCACTGTCAACCAGGCCATTAAAAGTCCCGCCAGCAGTGTTGCCAGGCTAAGGAAGCGGCCAGGAAGCAGGTCCAGAAGTGGCCAGCAGCAGGTCCGGCTCTGCATTCCCATTAGCCAGTTCCTGCGGGTGAGAGCCGCATGGAGATGCTTGCACACCTCCACCTAGGAGCCGGACCTGCTGCTGGCCGCTTCCAGGGTGCAGCATGGTCTGCAGTGCCAGGAAAGGCAGGAAGCCTGCCTTAGTATGCCCACTGCACCGCTGAGTGGGAGCCACCCAAGGTAAGCCTGTGCCCCAACTCCACATCTCAAACCCCTGCCTCAGCCCTGAGAGCCCCCCCCAAACCCAAAGCCCCTTCCTGCACCCCAAGCCCCTCATCCCCAGCCCAGAGCCTGCACCCCCAGCCCAGAGCCCTGACCCCCTCCCACATCCCAACCCCCTGCCCCAGCCCAGAACCCCCTCCTACACCCTGAACCCCTCATTCCCAGCCCCACCCCACAGCCCTCACCCCCACATCCCAACCCTCTGCCCCAGTCCTGAGCCCCTCCCACAACCCGAACGCCTCATCCCCAGCTCCATTGTATCATGGGCATCAACAATTTTCTTCAACTGGGTTGCGAGAAAAAAAGTTTGAAAACCACTGCTATACATAATGAATGTATACAGTGAGCCTGATTTTGCTTTGTTTGAGAGAACTGCAACTCTTTGCTGCCAGATCTCTGAGTCTTTTCAAACCTGTACAGCCTCGTGAACGTGGCTAAGGATTTAACTCACATTAAGCAGCAGAAAGATAATTTTGCTGGCAGAAAAACATTTCATATAACTTATCGCTCATAGGATCAATGTTAATAAAACTGAGGTTCTACTGAATTGCTAAACCCAAGCATCCAAAAATCATAAGTTAGCCCTCAAAATATGAGATTCTTTTAAAAAAAAGTTTTTCATTCATTTTATTTGCCTTTTAGTTCTGGGCCCTTAGGGTACATTCTGGTCACATTTTCAAGCTTTCCTCCACAACCATGAGGGCTAGAAACTACTTTTAAAAAATGTATAATCACATAACCATGTGAATCCAGGAGCTGGGGCTCTAAGAAAAATACCAGATATCATGAACCTCATGATGAAATTACATGAGTTGGCAGCACTGTTTAGGTCTTGTCTTCGTCGGATTGAAAAACACAGCTCTCTGATCTTTGACAAATACCTGGTTTCTCAAAAATTGAGTTCTTCAGCGATCCTTTAGACAAATGAGGGATTATTGACAAAGGTACTGCTTCTCTGTCAAAGCTGTCCCACACTGTCATGAGGCTGGCCCTCTCAGGGGTCAGGCACCCAGCCTCTCTGTGACAGGCTCTGCTACAGACAATGAGCCAACTCTGATCCATGTGTGCCTCTCTGTTTGCTCTCTGCTGTATCTGGGGAGCACTCAGAGGGGCAGAGCAGTCATCTGCAGGGTTTACTGGAGGGCAGCTCTGACCCCTACTCTACCTGTAGCTGTCCCCGACAATGTATTACAGGAGAAGCAAACTTAGTGAAGCTTGGGGCTGAGCTGTTGAGATCCCTGCAGTTCTCAGCTATTCTACTCCGCTCAACATATCACCTGCTCTTAAAGGGGAAGAGTTGAGAGCTGCAGGGCTCTGGGTCTTCTACCTTTCTCGCTGCTACACCCTCCCCAGCTGGAGCAGGAGGAAAAAGATGGCAGGAGCAGCAAACCTACCAGCTCTGTTCTTGCTGCCCTTCTAAGGAGTATTACTGGAGGAAGGAGGGAGCAACATATTAGGAGGCATATCTCATGGATGTGCGGAGAGGAATTTATGGGTGAGGAGAATGGACAGTGTGGCAAATATGGTAGGGGAGATTCCAATAATCATTTTATGATCCACAGCAGTTTCAGCATTCCTGAATATAAACATAGCTGCCATGGTGCCTCTGGAAAATTGTGGTTTTGAGTCATTCATGCTCCATTCTTTCATATTGGTCCCGCTCCCCAGCCAGACTACATGTTCAATGGTGCACTGCTGTCTCTCCCTGTGGCTGAGCCACAACTCAGATGGATGCAGATTGTCAGCCCAACCCAAAACATGTTGTTTATATTTTACTTGGCAGAAAATCTTGCCAAAATCTCTCTTTTCCCAATTTTGATGAAAACTGATTTTCTGATAGGTAAGTATTTTGTTAGGAAATTTGTGACCAGCCCTTATCCGGAAATAGTCCTGTACATCATTCCATAGAACCAAAAAGAAAGTCTCAAAAATTTTGATTTCTTGGGTTTGTAATGGTTTATAAAATGGATCTTGATGCTGTACACTAATTGAAGCCAGAACTGTATTTACAATAAGATCCCTTAATGCACTCCCCTGATACTGGGGATCTATTCTCAGGCAAGGCATGTTATGCACAGTGCCAGCTAGTGGCTGAACAATATAATACAGTTTATCATTCCACTACAGAGGAATGATTTAACTGGGAATTGGTCCTGCTTCGAGCAGGGGGTTGGACTAGATGACCTTCAGGGGTCCCTTCCAACCCTGATATTCTATGATTCTATGAAAAGGTGGTGGCTTTTTTAATTTCAGAACTGCTGGCAAAGAACTCATCTCCTGCTGAGATACTATCTCTGGGAGCTCCTATGACTCTTACCTTTGGATCTAACTGAAATTTTTTTGGCTTCCATGGAACTGATGGACGATCCGATAAGATCTCACAACTTCAGTTACCATCTCTATGCCAGTGACCTGCAAATTAACTTTTCTCCCTCCAAAAGGCAAGTGGGAAGGGACAGAATGAAAGGGTGATTGTGAAAATATGCACTCCTGTATTCACACCCTACACACTATTTAATAATCTTTGTATCAAATATGCGTTGTGAGGTATCATTTAAAACCAATAACTCTCCAGGCAATAATATTACGGGCAAATGTGTGTAGCAACATTATATGTAAAGTTAAGAACATAAGCTGAAATTATGACTGAAACATGTTTACCAGACAAGTCTGGTACCAGACAACCTGTTTCTCAAAGACAAGGAACAAGGCGGAGGGAAAGCAGTGAATGTGAAATATCTTGACTTTAGCTAAGCTTTTGATACAGTCTCCCACAGTATTCTTGCCAGCAAGTTAAATAAGCACAGATTGGATGAAAGCTGGCTAGACTGTCAGGCTCAACGGGTAGTGATCAATGGCTCGATGTCTAGTTGGCAGCCGGTATCAAGTGGAGTGCCCCAGGGGTCGGTCCTGGGGACGGTTTTGTTCAACATCTTTATTAATGATCTGGATGATGGGACTAATTGCACCCTCAGCAAAGAGTGACTGGACTATAAAAGTGAGGGGGCAAAACCATCCCAAGGTATTCCATCTCTCTTTCTCTCCCTAACTTTCTCTCTCTTTCACCTAAGACAACAAAGGAATCAGTCCTTTGACTTTGTGAGAGATCCTGACCTGAAAATTCAGACAGCAATGTTGCTGGGAACTTGTGGTAAGGATTTTACCTTGAACCAAATCTAGCTTGTTAAGTTTTAGGCCCAAGAAAGTGTTTTATTTTTATTTCTCTTGTAACCATTCCGACTTTAATGCCTAATACTTACTCTCACTTAAAATTTCTCTTTGTAGTTAAATAAACTTTTTTTTATTTCTTAATCAAAACTAATCCAGTGTTGTATTTAAATGGAGCTATTTGGTAACTCAATTTAAAGCAGCAGGCTGTTGCATATTGACCCTTACAGGGGCAATGACCCTTTAATATCTGAACTGCCAGGAGAGGGCTGGACAGTGAAAAATACACATTTTGGGAAAAATGCAGGACGAGGAGCATGTCGGGGTCACCTGGCAAGTAGTAACAAAGGCTGCTGGAAGTCAGTGTGTTGTTGACAGGCTGCTGGGGTCAGAGTTGCTGGACCAGGCTTGTAGCTATACACAGACACACAGAATGTGACCTGCATGCTGTCTAGATGTCTGTGAGTGGCCCAGCTTAAGAGCTACAATAGTAATGTGCAAAAGGTTGCAGGGCAGGTGGTGACATAACCTCTCACTGTTCTGGATTGCACCCTGGAATGTGACAGTGATCTCTCTTCTTGGAAGTCCCTCTGTCAACTCAAATGGTTTAATTAGTGAAAGAGTCACCCCAAAGAGAAGTGATTGTGTATACTATGTACATTCAACTTTACAAGATAATTTAGTGTATTTATTTTATGGTATTTTCATTTAAAATCAGTTAATGAGGAATACACCAAGCGTGGTCTAATTAGTCTCCTCCAGAAGCTAATTATCTATGTCAGTAAACAATCCCAATGATTTCTCATTTACATGAGACACTGACTCTGGTGCCAGAGTTGCAATCAGGAATGAGAAATGACAGTACTTTGAAAAGACTTCAGACCTGGCATCCAGTCAAAGTATATTAGGCTCAGAGCTTCCATGCAATCAAGATGACATATGATTCATAAAAGACTGCCCTTTTAAAAAGAGCTGCAGTGGAAACTCAGCTTTGCAATCAATCATTACCGCTTCAACTTTCTGAATGTGTGGTCAAGACTGGTTCTCTTGACACCTCCTAACAACACAGGTGGAAACACTGTGACTGTAGTATGATGAGAACGTTAATAATGGAAATGGATGAAAGCAAAATACTGGTCAGTTGTCATTTACAGAAAAAGCCAAACAGTTCAGTTTCCAGATATGAGGCAGTTGAGCAAAGACAGAACAAAATGGTAATACACTAGTTAGTTCAGTTAAGATAGTCCTGTGGTGGGAATAAGACTGAAAGGATGGTGCAGTGTAAGTAACTCCAGAATTCCTTACAAAATATATGGTGGAATCAAAAAATTTAAGGGTCTTATTTTCCCAGCGCCTGGAGGCAACAGGAATTTAAATGAGAGTGATTAGCTTAAGGCTGAATTGAACAAGATGGAAGAGATGCTCTTAGGACGGGAAGCTTTGCAAAGGGCAGAGGGATGGTTTGGTGCCTCCTCATTAATGAGGCTGTAAAACTATCATTTCCCAAGGACAAGAAAGTTTGCGATCTGGGATCCCACAGTTCCTGGAGTCCTAGATGGCACCAGTGGCTAGAAACCTCTTTCTCATGAGCTTGATTGCAGAGACAATTGTGCCCATATCTGACGACTGAGGACATTGTCACAAGTGGTCTTTGACACCTCCTGATGAGGTGATATGTCCTTGGGATGGAATGTACCAGACGTTTGCTACACTCTGCTGGAGGCCCCGCTGCCTTGGTACGCCCCACCGGAAGAAGGTGTCTTTTAGGAGGAAAGGTTTAGTCCTCCAGGAGTGACCTAGAAAAGCCATCCCAAATCAGCTGTGCATGGAGTACTGATCATCCAGCAGCTAGAACTGCTAGGAACAGGCAGAAGCCACTCAGGGCCCAGCAGGCAAGATAAAAAAAGGGTGGCTGCTTTTTTCAAGAGCTAGTTCTGGGTGAAGCTGGGACAGGGTAGGAAAGCTCTAGACACAAGAATGGCTATACTGGGTCAAACAAATCATACATCTAGCCCACTATCCTGTCTTCCAACAGTGGCCAGTGCCAGATGCTTCAGAGGGAATGAACAGAACAGGGCAATTATCGAGTGATCCAGCCCCTGTTGTCCAGTCCCATCTTCTGGCAGTCAGAGGTTTAGGGACACATGTAGCAGGGGGTTGCGTCCCTCACCATGAACCTAACCTCTGTGAACTTATCTAATTCATTTTTTAATCCAGTTGTAAGCCTTGCTGGAGTCCTAGGCACAATTAGCTGTGTGATCCAAAGGCTGTGAACCAGAGTAGGCCTTGGCAGAATACCACCATACTAGGTGTCAGCTAACCAAGTAAGCACATTCCTGACCGGAGAGGATGGTACAAGAACACCCAGAGTTCTCAAGTAACTACCTCAACAAATTCCCAAGAGATTGTACAGGAAAACGCCAACCCCTCATAAGATAAGGAAGGGATGACAGGATAATGGATAAGAATGTTTTGTTTGAACTAGCAGGTACAAGTTATAAGGTGGGTAACTAACAACATCTGGAGTGTTATATGTAACTTGTTTGTTTCAATGTATAAAAGGAGAAGTCAAAGGAAGGGCATCTTTGTATCAGCCAAGGGGACAGCATCCTGTTATCTTGACAGAGTGTTTACCTTGTCACAGGCAACAATGTGTTTGTGTCCCTGTGACCCGTTTGACAGGGTGCTAGTAATGCGCTTTCCTGTCAATAACCCTGGCTGAGCGCCTTCACCACCAAACCGAGCCTGTATTCTTTCTTTATGAACGACATCAAGGTCTGATGAATCCACGCTGCACTCTCTGCTAGTGCAACTAACACTGCAGCTCTATGAATAGCAGCAGTAGGAGCATTAACAACTCTGCACCATGAGCAACGCTGCATAGCACTAACAACACTGGTGAACCCGACGTAATATTTTTGGCTTTCACAACATCCCCTGGAATTGAGTTCCACAGGTTAACTGTGCATTGTGTGAAGAAGCAATGCCTTATGTTTGTTTTAAAGCTACTATTACTTTTATTGGGTGACCCCTGGCTCTTGTGTTGTGTGAAGGGGTAAATAACATTTCCCTATTCACTTTCTCCACATGATCCATGGTTTTATAGACCTCTATCATAGCCCCCCTTAGTCTTCTCTTTTCGAAGATGAACTGTCCCGGTCCTTTTTTAATATCTCCTCATATGAAAGCTGTTCCATACCCCTAGACATTTTTGTTGCCCTTCTCTATACCTTTTCCAATTCTAATATATATATATATATTTTTGAGATAGGGTGACCAGAACTGCCAAGTGTGGGTTTATCATGGATTTATATAGAGGTATTATGGTATTTTCTATCTTTTTTATCTATTCCTTTCCTACCAGTTCCTAACATTGTTAGCTTTTTTCAGTGCCACTGCACACTGAGCAGATATTTTCAGAGAACAATCCACAA
Organism: Eretmochelys imbricata; assembly: GCF_965152235.1. NCBI lineage: Eukaryota > Metazoa > Chordata > Testudines > Cheloniidae > Eretmochelys > Eretmochelys imbricata. The sequence continues at coordinate 209,747,898 of NC_135572.1, forward strand.
TGACTCCAAGATCTCTTTCCTGAATGGAAAAAGATAATTTAGAACCCATCATTTCTCCCCTCTCTCTTAATTCAAGAAGCCTGGTCTGCTCTGGACCGGACCTAACTATGACTGCATATTTTTGTTTGAGCTGAAAGTCTGTTTTTTACTTTGCAGAATGTAAGGTGCAGGTGGACCATCCTGAGCTGAATATTGATTTGACTTCCATAAGATTAGGAAAGCTCACTTCTTGAGACACTCCACTGGCTCAGGTGAAGGGATAATAATTATGTGTACTTCAGAGTCCTCATTATTGGATGAGACCTCATACCTTTACCTTAGGAGGAAAGCAAATATCACTGACTCCCCATTTTACAGATAGAGTAATGAGAAGTTGCATAAATGTACTTCCAGCAGGAGAGTGGGTTTGTGTGGTGGGGGGGGTGGGGGGGGGAGAAAACCTGGATTTGTGCTGGAAATGGCCCAACTTGATTATCATACACATTGTAAGGAAAGTGATCACTTTAGATAAGCTATTACCAGCAGGAGAGTGGGGTGGGGGGAGGTATTTTTTCATGCTTTGTGTGTATAAAAAGATCTTCTACACTTTCCACAGTATGCATCCGATGAAGTGAGCTGTAGCTCACGAAAGCTTATGCTCAAATAAATTGGTTAGTCTCTAAGGTGCCACAAGTACTCCTTTTCTTTTTTCATAAGACAGGTTTTCCATTCCTCGGATCATCCTAGTAGCCGTTCTCTGTACCTGTGCCAGTTTGAATTAATCCTTCTTAAACATGGGAAACCAGAACTGCACACAGTATTCCAGATGAGGTCTCACCAGTGCCTTGTAGAACGGTACTATCTAGCAAACAGCTATCTAGCAAACAGTTGTAGACACCACAGGCAAAGTGTTTTTCTCACCCCCTTTAGTGGCTAGTCTGCAGAGAGACAATGTGGACTAGTGGACAGGGCACTGGACTAGGACTCGGGAAACCTCGGTTCTTTTCTTAGCTTGACCATTGACTTGCTATGTGACCTTTGGCTGTGTGCCTCTGTGTCCCACTGCCACTCATTGTCTGCCTGATCTTAATAGGTTGTGAACTCTTCATAGAAGGGACTTTTTCTTCCTGTGTATTTGTACCCTGCTGACATTATAAAGTTCTGATCTTGGTTGGTGCCTCCAGGCACTATCGTAATATAAATAATAATAGAAGATAACAACCTATAATGGCTATTAGTTACCACTTTAGCTCAAGAGGTAAAAGACTATGCTATGAACCTAAACATTCCAACCCAGTTACTGACCTATGCAGGGAATCAACGTGGTTGGTTTCACATGATGGAACTTCTGATTATTCAGTTTGGTTTCGGAAAAAGCTAGGAAATTACCGATACAAATTTTATATTAAAGTCAAGAAGTTAAAAGTTAGGAAATACCAGAATTAAAGTTGCTCATGCCACCTTAATTTGGAATCTTGTGCTTATAAATTATGATAGTCTCTAATTCCATTCCCAGACAAAAGATACATTAAGAGTGAAAATGTATAGTTAGGGCAACCAAAGAAGCTTAACTCTTCCATGTAACCAGGCAATTATATTTAATGCATAATAGCCTGTGTGGTCCCAGATTAGATTAAACTGAGTTTAAAGACACATGAAGTCTTTCCCCCTCATGGTGTCACTACGGAGCAGACTTAAGGTGGTTTGAGTGCCTGTGAATTTGCATACCTTAACATGTTTGGATTTAGCTGTTAGCATAACTGTGGCCTCAGTTCCATGGAGAACAATTTGAGATGGCAGACATTCTAAAAGAGGGCAATTCTTTCAAGAAATCCTTGAACAACACTGTTTTATGTTTCAGTCTCTGACGAAGAAGAAATTTCCATTTGTGAAGAGTAAGAGAAAAAAATTGACCATTAATTCTAAAAAATATTACTCAAATGTCACATATCCTTGAGATTTCAGTGATTTTAACTATAGTGATAGAGTCTCATGCTTACGTTGACCTACAAGGATTCAGCGAACACTATAGATGAACATGTATATGCAAAGTCAGATCAATGTGAGAACTGCAAACACAGTTACATGTGTGGGACAGACAAGACTGTCCATGACCATTGCAGGCTGTTATATCCTTTTTTTATATGGTTCACGTCTTTTCACATAAGGCGTTAATACGCCTTGTTTCAAACAGTTAACGGTGACATGACAAATCTGCTGGCACCTTACTCATTTCTGGGCTCTTCCTTCCTTCCCAGTTGCTGGGGTCAATGTGACATGCTTTCAAGTTTGACTTCATTCTGTCTTTATATCTTTTTTACTGGCCACTATGAGAACAGGTGTCTCGCTTTAGCTGACCATAAAATATGGCCAGGGGTATTCTCGAGGCAGCCATATGAAAGAGATGCCCAGATCAATGCAGCTCAGCTTTTACGAGCATGCTTTGAATGCCTGACATCCAACAGCAATTAAGGATTTTTGATATTGGGAATATTTTCCCACCATTTGACTGTAAACAGACTGAGGACAGCGCATGTGGAATTAACTGAGTTTCCTAATGTGGGGGCAATAAGTTGCCCATACCTCTTAACCACACAGAAGCACTGCAAGCACGACTGCCCAATAGACGTTTAGCTTAGTGCTCTTTTTAACACCTCTATTGTTAACAAAGTTAATATTGCAACGTCAAGCACTCAAAAGTTAGAAAATGCCTGAATTACATCTACAATCTTGATTTAGTCTTTTATGCACATACATTATGATAGACTTTAATTACATGATCACACACTTTTTTTTTCCAGAGGACCCCTGTCTCAATCAGTGCATAGGATGGACAGTCTCACTTAATGAGCAACTATTCAATATTTTGTTTTATTCTCACTGTTCAAGGTGTAGCTCTTAGCTTTATTTACTGCACACTGCTCAAATCCTGCTCTAAATAGAGTACAGGTATTAACTCCCTGATGGGCTTTTCTACGATGCTTTTCACTATATCATTTGAGTGCTTCACAAACATTAATTTATGTTCACAACACCTCTGTGGGGTAGGGTGATGTCGTCCCCATTTCACAGATGGGAAACTGAGGCAGAGAAAGATTAAGGTCAAAAGCATCCATTAATTTTAGGTGCCCAGTTTGAGATGTCTAAGGCCTGATTTTTCAGAGTACTCAGCATGATATAGTAAGTTCTGTGTTCAAAGTACAGCTCCCATTGACTTCAGCTGAAGCTGTGAGTGCTCAGCACTTCTGCAAATCATAGATTCTAAAGGCCAGAAGAGACCATTGTGATCATCTAGTCTGACCTTCTGTATAACACAGGCCATAGAACTTCCCAAAATAACTCTTAATCTTTAGAAGAACATCCAATCTTGATTTAAAAATGGTCAGTGGTGGAAAATCAGACCCCAGGGTCTCAATTTGGGTGCCCAGAAAATGAGGAAAACACAATTTCTGTCCAACTGTGAAAAGTCTGATTTAAGTGACTTGTTCAGCATCACATAGTTACTCTATGGCAGAGGCAGGGATACAATCCAATTCTTCAGGGAAGCATTTAACTGCCTTAATCAGGGACCATCCTTTCTCTTCCTGCAGAGTTCCCTGTCTCATTCTTTACACACCTTCCAACCTCTGCAACAAATAATGCAGGGATTTTGCAGACCATAGCTTCATTCACTACACAATCCTGATTAATTCCCAGAGCACTGTCCATCTTGTGCACTGAATGAGGCAGGAGTCCTGCAGAAAAAATAGCATGTGATCATGTAATTAAAGACTATATCATAATGTATACATGGAAAGGGGTTAAATTAAGATTGCAGAGGCAGCCTTAATTTTGGTTTTTCCTAACTTTTGAGAAGTTCACTTTGCAACCTTAACATTCTTTTAATGTAATTTCCTAGCTTTTTGAAAAAGCAAACTGGAAAAAAAAAACAGATTTTCCATCATGTGTCATCATGTTGACACTTATATGGGTCACCAGGTGGATTGAAATCTTTAGATTGACAGAACAGCCCTCTACCATTTGAGTTAACAGAATAACTGATAGCAGCAGTAAGTTGTCACCCTCTATATGTACCAGCCACTAGGTGGGGATGAGATATACTCTGCCATTGGGTTTTGCAGCTATTTGCTGACAGCAAAGGAATGGTGAGACTCAGAAATCCTCAGTTCCATTCAAGGCTCTGGGGGGGATTATGCTCCAGTGATCAGACACTTCTGCCCCGTCACTGTCCCAGGCCTGTCTCACTTCCCCCCTACCAGCTCCTTATCCCAGTCTCCTTGCCCAACCAGTCCCTGTTTCCCTTCCATATGAGGAGAGATTAATAAGACTGGCACTTTTCAGCTTGGAAAAGAGATGACTAAGGAGGGATATGATAGAGGTCTATAATATCATGACGGTGTGGAGAAAGTAAATAAGGAAATGTTATTTACTCCTCATTACAGAAGATCTAGGGGCCACCAAATGGAATTAATAGGCATCCAGTTTAAAACAAACAAAAGGAAGTATTTCTTCACGCAACACACAGTCAGTCTCTGGACCTCTTTGCCAGAGGATGTTGTGAAGGTCAAGACTATAACAGGGTTCAAAAAAGAACTAGAAAAGTTCATGGAAGATAGATCCATCAATGGCAATTAGCCAGATTGGGCAGGGATGCAACCCCATGCTCTGAAGTGCCTCCAGCCTCTGTTTGCCAGAAGCTGAGAATGGTAGACAGGGTATGAATCACTTGATGATTCCCTGTTCTGTTCATTCCCTCTAAATCACCTGGCTTTGGCCACTGTTGGAAGACAGCGGCTAGAGAGACATTGGTCTGGCCCAAGTCAAGGTTCCTTCCCCACTCTGAACTCTAGGGTACAGATGTGGGGACCTGCATGAAAACCTCCTGAGCTTACTTTTACCAGCTTAGGTTAAAACTTCCCCAAGGTACAAACTATTTTACCTTTTGCCCTTGGACTTTTGCTGCCACCACCAAACGTCTAACCGGTATTATATTATTAGGAAAGAGTCCATTTGGAAATGTCTTTCCCCCCAAAATCCTCCCAAATGTTCCCCCCTTTCCTGGGGAAGGTTTGATAAAAATCCTCACCAATTTGCATAGGTGAACACAGACCCAAACCTTTGGATCTTAAGAACAATGAAAAAGCATTCAGTTTCTTAAAAGAAGAATTTTAATAGAAGAAAAAGTAAAAAGAATCACCTCTGTAAAATCAGGATGGTAAATACCTTACAGGGTAATTAGATTCAAAACACAGAGAATCCCTCTAGGCAAAACCTTAAGTTACAAAACTACACAAAAACAGGAATATCCATTCTATTCAGCACAGCTTATTTTCTCAGCCATTTAAAGAAATCAGAATCTAATGCATATCTAGCTAGATTACTTACTAAGTTCTAAGACTCCATTCCTGTTCTGTCCCTGGCAAAAGCATCACACTGACAGAGAGAGGCTTTGTTTCTCGCTTCCCCCAGCTTTTGAAAGTATCTTGTCTCCTCATTGGTCATTTTGGTCAGGTGCCAGCAAGGTTATCCTAGCTTCTTAACCCTTTACAGGTGAAAGGGTTTTTCCTCTGGCCAGGAGGGATTTTAAAGGTGTTTACCCTTCCCTTTATATTTATGACACCCAGAATGGCTGTTCTTATGTTCTTAAGTCAGGCTGCTCCTTTTCCCACTGTGCCTGGGTACCAGCTGGGGGAGCACTGAGAGCACAAGAGAATTTCCCTGCTCTCAGTGCCAGTGCCCAATCCCACAGCAATAGGGAAAATCCCCGTTCAGGCCCTACAACCTTGAAAATGTCAGCTCAAACAGTGAAAGTTTGGCAGATATAAGCAACTGAAAACAGGATCTTTATAATGCGAAGTGTCAAGCAATCTTAACTACAGACAGTGCCACCAGCTCCATATATAATAAGATTCAGGAAAGAGTTTCCTAGAAATCTAGTGACCTGCACCCATCATTAATGAAAAATAAAACTCCTTAGCACTGCAAGCAGTACACATATCAGCCAATTACCTTGAACAAAAACACTTGAAACAGACGGATAGCTTAAGCAATAGCAAGACTAGCTCAGTTTTTAAAAATATAATCAATTTTTTGTGTGTTTTTAATCTGCAGAGTACATCTTATGACTCGGTAGAAGCAGTTACCATTTGTGACAGGGCTTGGGTGGCCGGGCAGATAGATAGATCGCCTAGCTCTCAAGCTCCCTGCTGGCTGAGTGGCCTCAGTCTTTACGGCTGACCGGGGGGTTGGAGGAGACCCGGGCTCTCCCTCTCTATTGAGTCCCAGCCCATGTCCCTGTGTATGTCAACCCCTGAACAGCGGGGTTGGTGTCCTTCCCAGCAAAGAGTCAGAATCCGCTGCCCTAGGCTACTTCCTACCAGTCCATTAGTCTGTTTAATTTGGGGTGTGGTCCCTCTAGTCCAATCTACTGGGCGGCTTGCTTCCCACAGGACTGCTTCTTGAGTCCGGACAGCGCCTTCCTGCGGTCCCAGGCTCCTTTGGGTGGTGAGGGGGATCCCCACACTGTCTCTGAGGTTCACTCACTCAGTTACCTCCAGTGCTGGGATTTCCTCTGCAGTCTCCCTTGGCTCAGAAACCAGTGCTTACTTCCAGGTGGCTGTCCTGGCTGGCAGGCTGCTGTTCTGTCCCTTCAGGCAGGCAGGCAGCTAGCTCCTGCTTTTTCGTTAGTTAGGGTTACAACCTTCGAAATGCAAAAAATTCGGGATACCCCCCGCACAAGGCAAGCCATAACTCCAACCCCAATGCAACTCTGCAACCCCTCACTTCAACTGCCACTTATAGTATCTATAGAGATAACTCATATCGATAAGATTGATAACATCACACATCTCTCTCTCTAGCATGACTCAAACTCTCTCTCACACACACACACGCAGGTGCGCTTGCATGTTGGTGGGCAGACAGCTGCTGTATTTGCAGCAGGTTTGATCTGTTATCACTTAAACTGCAGAAGTGGCAACATTGCAGCATCGTTAGCTGGACACAGAAACTTTTAACAGTAGATATCCCAGTGTATTGTGATAATAATGCAAATCTTTAGACCCACATAAAAAAACCTACCAAATTTAATTATTTTTCTGGCAACTGGCAAATCCATAAAAATAACTGGCCAGGCTGGTCAAATACTGGCCAGGTGGTAAGCCTATCACCAGTCAGCCATGAACTGAGCTATCTCTCTTCTTTTACCCTCCCTCCAGGCCTGGCATTGGCTGCAGTTATAACAGGGTGGGGCTAGGTGAGCTCAAAGGCTCTCCTTAACCACTTTCCATGCTGATAGGTGGTTCCTCTGCTTCACCACACACTTATTTAATATCTTATTACAAACTCCTTGTTTCTGTTCATATATTGAGTGAATTCAAAGCTGCAGCAAAGTCTCTCCTTTTACATTTACACCCTTTTACATTTCTTGAGATCACAAGCACCCATGCAATGATTTCGAACTTCTGGAGACACTGAGACTTTTGTCTTGCACTTCAAAGACAAAAATCAGAGATAAAAAAGACTTCATAAGTAAGCCCAGTCCAACCTCAGCCTGTGCAGAATTGTTCCCACCAGTATACTGCCTGCAGCATTGTTCTCTGTCTTGTGTGATGAGACTTGAATAGTTTACATACATACAGGGCATGAATAGCTGGAAGTCAATAAAGTGATTCAGAGAAGATCGATGATCAGATGTACTTGCACTTTTCTGTGTACTTGTAAATTGCACCACATGTACAGACAGGAAGGGGCTGTACATATGCTCATGCAGTTTTAACCTAAACTTGTGAGGATTTGCAAAAAGAAAGGAGTACTTGTGGCACCTTAGGGACTAACAAATTTATCTGAGCATAAGCTTTCGTGAGCTGCAGCTCACTTCATCGGATGCATTCAGTGATTTTCCACTGAATGCATCTGATGAAGTGAGCTGTAGCTCACGACAGCTTATGCTCAAATAAATTTGTTCGTCTCTAAGGTGCCACAAGTACTCCTTTTCTTTTTGCGAATACAGACTAACATGGCTGCTACTCTGAAACTTGTGAGGATTTGTGTGCCTATGATGGATACCTTGAAAACTGGACATAAAGCTATTTGAAAATTTGGACCTCTGCATAGTATAGTAGGTGTTAGTATAGTATAGTGTTGTGAGCTGGTGGGATGAATATTCGAGTGTCTGTCTGCTGTGACCATTTGTTTGACCGTGTGCTTGTTTGTTCGAATAGTATGACCGTTCGACCATGTGGGTGTTTGATTGAAAAGTGTGAATTGGAAGTGCTTTGTTCCAGGTGGGCCTTGAGTGGTTGATTGGGGGGAAGGCTGTGTGCCGGGCCACCTGCTTCGAGCCAGCAGCCTTTTAAAAAGGCAGCCAGTTGCGAACTGAGGCCAGGCAAACAGAGGGAGTTTGCCTGGGAGTTTGCACAAAGTGTTTTTGCCTTTCAGGCTCCTGTGAGCAGTACATACAAAACCTGAGGAGCCTCTTGGAAAGAAGACATGGATAGTGAGTGATCAGCTGTTGTGACCTGCTCAGCATGTGCCATGTTTTTCTTTCTCCCAGAGGACAGACGCAACTTCGTCTGTACGAAGTGCAAGCTGGTCTGCATATTAGAAGAGAAGGTTAGAGGATAAGAGAACCAAGTATCAACCCTGCATTGCATCAGAGAAAATGAAGATTTTCTGGATAGAAGTCAGTGTTTGGTTCTGGAAGCAAAACGTGCTGAAGATTCAGAGAGGGCAGTGCAGAGCAGAGCCGGGAAGAATACTGGCAACACGAGACCTCCAGAGGAAGAAAGAGGAGAACCTATGTACCCCCAATGCAGAGAGAGGAAAGAAACCATTTTCAGGCTCTCTGCACAGGTACTACTGCAGAGAAGGATTTGGAAGAGCTCTCTGAGGGAAGGGATCAGAAGGAGACCCCATCGGCCGAAAGGTACGGGATGCATTATCCTAGGGATGGGGATGACCATCACTCCTAAGAGGAGTGGGGGGGTGGTCGGGGACTCCCTCCTAAAGAGGACGGCATCATCCATCTGCCGATCAGACTAGGAGACTCGAGAAGTGTGTCCTGCTTGCCTGGAGTTAGAATCCAGGATGTGACGGAGTGTTTGCCGAGACTGATCAAGATCTTGGACCGCTACCCCTTCCCACTTCTCCACGTGGGCACCGATGATACTGCCAAGAATGACCTTGAGCGGATCACTGCAGACTACATGGCTCTGGGAAGAAGGATAAAGGAGTTTGAGACGCAAGTTGTGTTTTTGTCCATCCTCCCTGTTGAAGGAAAAGGCCCAGGTAGCGACTGTTGAATTGTGGAGGTGAATGTGTGGTTACACAGGTGATGTCGGAGAGAGGGCTTTGGATTCTTTGACCATGGTATGTTGTTCCAGGATGAAGGATTGCTAGGAAGAGATGGGATCCACCTAACAAAGAGAGGGAAGAGCATCTTTGCAGGCAGGCTTGCTAACCTACTGAGGAGGGCTTTAAACTAGGTTCACTGGGGGATGGTGACCTAAACCGAGAGGTAAGTGAAGGAGTGGGATACCTGGAAGAAACACAAGGAGGGTGTTCTCAGGGGTCCGGATCTAATGCATCCAAGGGTGCTGAGGGAGTTGGCTGATGTGATTGCAGAGCCATTGGCCATAATCTTTGAAAATTCACGGCGATCGGGGGAGGTCCTGGATGACTGGAAAAAGGCAAATATATTGCCCATCTTTAAAAAAGGGAAGAAAGAGAACCCAGTGAACTACAGACCAGTCAGCCTCACTTCAGTCCCCGGCAAAATCATGGAGCAGGTCCTCAAGGACCCATTTTGAAGCACTTGGAATCCATTTTGAACCATTTTGGAGAGGAAGATGATCAGGAAGAGTCAACATGGATTCACCAAGGGCAAGTCATGCCTGACCAACCTGATTGCCTTCTATGATGAGATAACTGGCTCTGTGGATATGGGGAAAGCGGTGGATGTGATATATCTTGATTTTAGCTAAGTTTTTGATACTGTCTCCCACAGTATTCTTGCCAGCAAGTTAAAAAAGTATGGATTGGGTGAATGGACTATAAGGTGGATAGAAAGCTGGCTAGATTGTCGGGTTGAACGGGTAGTGACCAATGGCTTTGATGTCTAGTTGGCAGCCGGTATCAAGCGGAGTGCCCCAGGGGTTAGTCCTGGGCTGGTTTTGTTCAACATCTTTATTCATGATCTGGATGATGGAATTAATGGCACCCTCAGCAACTTTGAAGATGACACTAAACTGGGGGGAGAGGTGGATACACTGGAGGATAGGGATAGGGTCCAGAGTGACCTAGACAAATTGGAGGACTGGGCCAAAAGAAATCTGATGAGGTTCAACAAGGACAAGTGCAGAGTCCTGTACTTAGGAAGGAAGAATCCCATGAACCGCTACAGGCTGGGGACCAACTGGCTGAGCAGCAGTTCTGCAGAAAAGGACCTGGGGATTACAGTGGATGAGAAGCTGGATATGAGTCAGCCGTGTGCCCTCATTGCCAAGAAGGCCAACGGCATATTGGGCTGTATTAGTAGGAGCATTGCCAGCAGATCGAGGGAAGTGATTATTCCCCTCTGTTCGGTACTGGCGAGGCTACACCTGGAGTATAGCGTCCAGTGTTGGTCCCCCCACTACATAAGGGATATGGACAAATTGAAGAGAGTCCAGCGGAGGGCAACGAAAATGATTAGGAGCTGGGGCACATGATTTATGAGGAGAGGCTGAGGGAACTGGGATTGTGTAGTCTGCAGAAGAGAAGAGTGAGGGGGGATTTGATAGCAGCCTTCAACTACCTGAAGGGGGTTCCAAAGAGGATGGAGCTCAGCTGTTCTCAGGGGTGGCAGATGACAGAACAAGGAGCAGTGGTCTCAAGTTGCAGTGGGGGAGGTCTAGGTTGGATATTGGGAAACACTGTTTCACTAGGAGGGTGGTGAAGCACTGGAATGGGTTACCTCCGGAGGTGGTGGAATCTCCATCCTTAGAGGGTTTTAAGGCCGGGCTTGACAAAGCCTTGGCTGGGATGATTTAGTTGGTGTTGGTCCTGCTTTGAGCAGGGGATTGGACTAGATGACCTTCTGTGGTCTCTTCCAACCCTGCATTCTTGACCCTTGCACTGGCATGGCATATGTTCACCAGGAGTGCTTGTACTGTTGCACAGTTCAGTGCACCATGGGTGGATATCCCAGTGTGCAACTTGGCCTCATATTTTGGGAAATTTGGACAATGCATGTTGAATCATAGAAGATTAGGGTTGGAAGAGATCACAGGAGGTCATCTACTCTAACCCCCTGTTCAAAGCAGAACCAACACCAACTAAATCATCCTAGCCAGGGCTTTGTCAAGCCAGGTCTTAAAAACTTCTAACGATGGAGTTTCCACCAGCTCCCTTGGTAACCCATTCCAGTGCTTCACCACCCTCCTAGTGAAATAGTTTTTCCTAATATCTAACCTAGACCTCCCCCACTGCAACTTGAGACCATTATTTCTTGTTCTGTCATCTGCCACCACTGAGTACAGCCGAGCTCCATCCTCTTTGGAACCCCCTTCAGGTAGTTGAAGGCTGCTATCAAATCCCCCCTCACTTGTCTCTTCTGCAGATTAAATAAGCCCAGTTCCCTCAGCCTTCCTCATAAGCCATGTGCCCCAGCCCCCTAATAATTTTCGTTGCCCTTCGCTTCAATTTGTCCACATCCTTTCTTTAGTGGGAGCCCAACACTGGACGCAATACTCCAGATGTGGTCTCACATGGTCTTTCAGTGTCCGCATAGCATTGTCCGTTTCAGTAGAGAATGGTTTAGACTCCTTATAGGGTAAACCTTCTATTGTGTTCTGCAGCTCCTTTGGAATGCCAGAAGCCTGCAGCCAGGAAGAACACCTCACAGAAATTGCAAAGCGTATAGAACTTGAGACCATATCAGTAGTATGTACTGCTACTTGAAGGGATATCTAAGCCGTAAGGCATCTCTCAGAAACCAAAGCCAAAACCTGATTCTCATATTCCTCTAGCAACTTGTCAGCAAATTTAGAAATTGCAAAAAAAAATAAAATTACATTTTGACAAGAGAGCCTAATAATTAGCAGCTCTCATTTGAAGAGAGGTGGTAGAATAAATATTTTGCCTGTATAAATCTAGCCTCTTAAATTTCATATCCTTGGGAGTGGCTTTAGGACAGGACTGATGATAACCACCTACGAATAAGAAACAGGTTGGTTAAAGAAATAGTCAAAATCTTGTTGAGGGACTTGATATCAACTGTCCATTTGCTTGGCCATACGAGGTATAGAGGCTGGGGTCTGCCAGAGGGTTTTTGCTGACTCCAGAAAGGCTTCACTGATAAAAAGGGCAATTCCTTCTGGGACAGGAGTCTGTAAAATATCAAGGAGGGTGTGCAAGTTATGTTGCACACGCTCCTCTTGTACTCCTCGAGAAGTGGCCTCCTGAAAAACTGAAGTCCTCTGTGGGGTGGGGGAGACGTCAACCCTGGAGTGATGGCTTCATCTGGTGAAAAAGAATAGAGGGTGAGAGGGGAACATCTAAGGGTTCCCCTACTAATTCTCCCTCCTCCTGAGGATTGCTGTCACCTTGATAGCCATGTTCAGATGCTCCCCAAAGAGCTATAGGATGACAAAGCTACTGTGAGTCAGATAGGTTCTGGAGATGGGGTGAGCATCTCAGGACTTTAATCATAAATTAACTTCTAGAAACAGGATGTTCATCTGACTCAAGATGCAATACAAAACCTTAGCTTCAAACTCATATTTCCCCTAAGGAGATTTCATAACTCCTCCAATAAACTGAAATCTAGGTATTCCATGTATCCATTCTAAGGTAGCTGAGGTTTGGAGTTACAGTTTTGCATTGCTGTGCAAGTCAGATGAATGTGGGGAGTACACTGCGTGTGACTTGGAAGTGGAAAGTACATCTCCAGGATGGGCTGAAGTGTCTCACTGAGAGAGGAATGATTTGACATGTAGTGGGAATGTGTGAAGAAGACCCTCCTTAACGTGGCATTTTCTTGCTTTTAAAATTGGTTCTTTGTGAGCATGTAGAGAGGGTGAGAAGAGAAGTAGCATGCCCTGTAGCAACCATAAGTAGCTTAAATAATAGCTTGAAGGCAGTGAGTTGGCTTCATGCTGTTTCACATCTGATACTCCTTGATGAAACATAGGAGCCAGAGGTGCCAGTACGGGGGGATGACGAGGGTCACGCGCTGCCCCTGCATCGGCACGACCACCCTCCGCGGGTCCCTCCCCTTTTTTTCTGGTGGCCCTGTGGACCCCCCGACTTTTCTGGTGGTGCCCCTGCACCCCTTTTTTCTACTGGCACCTCTGATAGGAGCCTTGTCGTATAACAGGCTTAATCAAAACTGATACAAGCTACAAAAGTGAGATCTTGGAAGAGTGTTGTCGTTTTCATAATGTACTAAAATACTGTAATGATAAATAATAATTAATAAATAGTGTGTAATAAGCATGTCATAAAAACACATTTTATATTTCCAAGATCACTGCTTTTATAATTTATGCTGAGGTAAGAGAGAAAATCTCTGGAAATATTAATTTTTAGGACGGGGTTCACAAGACTTGACATTTTAGTGAAAGGGGTTTGCGGGTTGTTGAAATTTGGGAACCACTGTCTTAGATTAATACTGTAGATTCCATGGTTCAGAAAGGACCATGGGTGATTATCTAGTCTGACTTCCAAAATGTACTGGAGACATTTACAGTGGAATTCAATCTTAATTATCACTTCAGACAAATCCCTTCATATTCCGTCTCAGTGACAACTGCATTTGAGTTCTTCTCATGTTGGACACAAAAATAGAAGCAAATTCCCCATTTACAAGTTCTGTGGAAATTCTGCTAGGCATTTAGTGCTAAACTCTGGCCCCACTGAAATCTGCCACTGACTTCAAATGGGACCAGAATTCATTCTTTAATGACAAGATAGGTTCATCAGATTTTTTGTTGTTTTTTTTTAAATGAAAGATACTGGATTGACAAGTCTTGGAGCAAAAGAACTCTCTTTGTCCACAGAACAAATACAATACCATAGCAATGGCTTCAACTCTGTCTTGGAAGAATCAATTCAAGGAATCATGTATGTCTCTACAACTTAGTCAATGCTTGCGCTATCTGCTTGCATTGCCATCAAAGGGTCCAATTTTAGTGTCTTTTGTGAGGATGTTTTTTATGATGCATACCTCTGTCAATTAGAAATTAGACTGATACCAATTCACTTCACGTAGGCTACTGAACAGAAACCCGATGGCTAAAAATTTTACTCACGACCAACCTGCAAGCTAATGGTTAAAGGTCCTATAGTCCACCACCAATCCCATACAGTCAGAACCGTCCCAAGGGTACAGCAAATCGGGGTAACCGCTCCTGGCCCCATGCTTTGGGGGGCCCCACAGGCTGGCGTGATTGGTCCCGGAAGTGATGGGTCGGTCCTGGAAGTGATGGATTCGTCACATCCACCCCAGGCCCTTCACCCCCTAGGGACGGCCCTGCATACAGTTGAGTTATAATTACCTCTAATTAGTACTCCCACAAACTGTGACATCTATTTGCCAGGTGGCTCACAGAAATGTGAAACCGTTCTTCCCACTTTTGAGGAGGTCCAAGAAAATCGAAGAAACAATTTCCAACCTTATAACTATCATTGAAGACTTTGCTGATCAACATAAGTGAGGGAGAGACACGAAGTAATATGGGAAGTGCCTTTGGGAAAAAGCACAGTAAGACTTGATCAAGACAGCCAAATGATCACTATGAGAGGTAATAAATAAAAGATAATTTCATTAAATATCTTCAAGTCCTGGAAACCCTTTTGCACGCCAAATACAAATGATCCTGTGTATTCTCTAGCCTCCTCAATTTTAGAGTCGTTCTCTCTTACATTCATAGTAATTTTTCCTATTCATTATTCTGAGTGTATAAGATACATTTTAATTACTAAAAAAAATTAATAAAAATACTCACGCTGACCCCAGCGCCCAGTCCTTGGGTTCAAATAATTTGGATAAAGCCCATTAGGACGTTCCATTTTTTGAAGTAACTTCCGAATGTGCATGACCTAAATTAAAGCAAAAGTCAGGATCACCAAAAATAATTTTCATCTACCTTCAAAGTTTGTTTAAATCTGGACTTTCTTCTTCAACTGCAATTTTTCATAATTTAATTAAACAGGCTTCTTGTGGGCTTTTTCTAGATGGGTACTTTCTTTTAATGGCTACTCATGTAGACATATGTCATGAGCATCATTTCTAAATATCTGTACAAAAAATAAAAAAAGATCTTGTCTTCATAATTTTCTGCTTTGGAGAGCTATGCATTTTGGTAATATAAATGCAAAGAATGAAATAATTGGTCTGTTACCAAAAAACATGATTGTAATCGATCAGGCCCTCTCATTCCTAATCAGATTCACAGTACACAACTCTGAGTCTTCTTATAACATTAGACTCTGAGCACAAAACTAACCTTGTTGTAGTAGACAGGGTCCCCAGTCAGGTAGCTAAGGTGGACAAATTCCATGTGCAGAGTACCAAATTCAGCCAGGATGCTGCTGCCTGCAGAAGCCCAGCCCCAGTTTCGACCCACACCACTGAGTTGCAACAAATGTAAAGTGAAGCATGAGAGGGGGAAGGAAAGAACAAACAGTTGGTCAGTGAAAGGATACCGTCAATATTCAGAGAGTGTGGGTAGTAATCACATCACATTAAATTGCCTCTTAGAAGAGCTACATACAACAAGTTGATATTAGCCTATATCTAGGATAACAACAATTTTCTTTTAAAAATAGGCTTCACAACTTGATAATTCAAAAAACCTTCAGAGTTAAGCAGCAAAAGGCCATGCCATAACCTTAGGGTATATTCTCTACACAGCTCTCTATATGCCCAAGCAGTCCTTCCCATGTCTATGCTGCTATTTTTAGGAGTGTAGTGTCCTGGGTGCTGTGAAAGGCTCCAGTAGTGGCAAAAAGCTCTGGAAGTAGGGAAGTAGTGATGGGGAAAGGTTCCAGCAGTGGATAAGGCTCTGGCAGGGGGAAGGCAGCAGGTAAAGGCTCCAGCAGTAGGGAGGCAGTGGGGAAAGTCAGCAACTCCTTATTGCTTCCCTACTACCAGAGACTTTCACTGCTGAGTGCAGCTACACACCACAGTATGTATGCAGCCTGCTTTTCACTGCAGCATGTAGCTACATGTAGCCTACATGCTGTTGCAAGTGTAGACAAGACCAAAGTGCATCTGAAAAGCTTCCCACAAAATCAAATCAAGCACATATGGTATTCGCTCTCTTTGGATCTCACCAAAGATAAGATCCCTCAACTATCACTGATTTAATACAATTTGAGAGCACTCATCATTTTGGAGGATTGGGCCTTTTAATCTGTAAAGTTAAACAGTAATCCTTCCTGCAAATTATTTCTCGTTCAAAAACCACCATTGAAATTGGATTTGAGCTGGATGTCACTAGTGAGCCTAAAGCCAATTAGGAATTTGCTGTTGTCACATTTAATTTTTAAAAGAAACAGCATATTCAAAAAGTAGAAGAAATATGAGAGAAAAATCAGCAGGAATCAAGGAGCAGGATTTGTATCCCATAACTACAGACAAGGAAGCAATTATTTTATCTCAATAAACACTGTCTACATAGACATCATGGCCTGTGCCTCAATGTTTTGGTACAGCTAACCACAATAAGGAAAAATGAAGTGTTTCATGCCCTATTTGCTTCTTAATTTTTTTCAAATCAACAAAATTGGAGTCAAATTCAACACAATACAAAGGCTGCCAATTTTCACTAACCTATCTAACCCCATAAATTACAGTTAATAACCTATCTAACCCCATAAATGAAATAGAAACATTTCTAGATGCTGTTTAATATTGTTTAAATAGACACATATAACTTGGATGCATAATTTCTATATCTATTCTCTCAGATGGTTTTAAAGCAATACACAAAAGTAGTAATCCTTTTATTTGTTTTGATTACAGCTATATTACTGATATCAGTTTTCCTGAGCTCCAAAAACTCCAGATTAGTTCTGCACATGTAGACTGGTTAAAAGGATGAGGAACCAGAGTTTGAAATGCAAGTGAATGATAATGTCATGGCCTCACTATGAGGCAACAGAACAAGTCATCTCGAGGAATTTAAAACTGGCTTTTAAGCCAGTGAGCAGATTCACCAGCCAGGGTAGTCAAAATAAAGCCCAAACTCTCAAGATTAGTTCCAAGTCCCTTTCCTCAGGGCTGGTTTTATTAATAAACAGAATCTACAAAAGTCTCAAAACAACACAAAACATTGAGTACCAGAACCCCGTTCTGCTTTCCACAAGCTAGGAAAAGAGTGGATATGCCCCTCCCTTTAGGTAGCTATTCCTGGCTATCCCCTAGACCAGTGGTTCTCAACCAGGGGTACATGTATCCCTGGGGGTATGCTGAGGTCTTCCAGGGGGTACATCAACTCATCTAGATATTTGCCTAGTTTCACAACAGGCTACATAAAGAGCACCAGGGAAGTCAGTACAAACAAAAACTTTATACAGATAGTGACTTGTTTGTACTGTTCTATATACTGAAATGTAAGTACAATATTAATATTCCAATTGATTTATTTTATGATTCTATGGTAAAAATGAGAAAGTCAGCAATTTTTCAGTACTAGGGTGCTGTGTCACTTTGTATTTTGATGTCTGATTTTGTAAGCAGTTTTTAAGTGAGTTGAAACTTGGGGGTATGCAAGACAAATCAGACTTCTGAAAGGGGTACAGTAGTGTGGAAAGGTTAAGAGCCACTGCCCTAGGCCTCCTCTTTGGTCCCTACAGAGGGACTTCCTTCAGGGTTTTTTGTTCAACAGTGGACCCTTTACTATCATGTGCTTTGTCTGGAAACTACAAAACCTGGCAATTCCCATTCTTAAAGGGCCCAAGGGCGATAGCAGGCACACTCTCATGCATGTATGTACCTCATGGCCCAGTGCCACCCTGAAGATACTGTTCTATTAGGGTTATCATCTGGCTGGTATTTCACTGGCCTGGCCAGATTTTTTATGAATTTGCCAGTTGCCAAAAAATAATGTAATCTGCTGGGCTTTTCTTATGTGGGTCTAAAGATTTGCATTATTATCACAACACACTGGGATATCTAATGTTAAAAGCTTCTGTGTCCTGCTAAAGGTGCTGAAGTGCCCCCAATTCCACAGTTTAAGTGATAACAGATCAAAACTACTGAAAATACAGCAGCTGTCTGCCCAACAACATGCAAGCGCACCCTGATGTGTGTGAGAGAGGGTCTGAGACACATGAGAGTGAGGAGACTGGCAATGTTTTCAATCTTAACATCTTATGTATATGTGTTATCTCTCTAGATACTATAAGGGCTTGTCTACACAGCGGAGGTGTACACACTGCAAAGCCACTTTTTGTGATGAAACTCCTCAGTTGCAGTGCATAAAACCACCTTGACAAGAGTCATAAGGCTTTTTATGCAAAAGTTTTAGCTCCATAGTGCCAGTGTAGACACCGTGCTTGATTTTTGTGCTGTTAGTGGCCTCTGGAAGGTGTCCCACAATGCCCATCCTGACCACTCTGGGTCAGCAGTTTCAACTCTGCTGCCCTGACACCAGATAAACAACCTTCCAGGGCCCCTACCCCTTTAAAGCCCCAGGAATTTTGAAATTCCCTTTTCTGTTTGCTTGGTGTGCAGAGCTCACATTTCATCCTCCCCAGCAGCCATGGCGACACCATGCAGCAAATGATCTCCCCCTTGGAGCAGTGTAGAGCTGCTGGACCTGATGAGTGTTTGGGGAGAGGAAGCTGTCCAGTCCCAGCTGAGCTCCAGCCATCGGAATTCCAACACCTATGGGCCAGCTTGCGCAAAAAAGGCTATGACCGGGACATGCTGCAGTGCAGAGCGAAGGTGAAGGAGCTGAGGCACACGTACCAGAAGGCAAGGGAGGCAAACCGTCGCTCTCTTGCTGCGCTCCAGACCTGCCGCTTTTATAGGAAGTTGGATGCTATCCTCGGCGGCTATCCCACCTTCACCACCAAGAGCCCCATGGATACTTGGGCAGGTCAGGAGCCAGTGGAAAGTGGTCCTAGCCCAGAGGAGGAAGTCCTGGATGAGGAGGTGGAGGCAGAAGAAGATGTGGAGCCCATGCCGGGGTTGCCCGGTGCTGCGTCCAGTCAGGAGCTGTTCTCCACTCTGGATGTGCCTAGCCAGTCTCAGCAGTCGCTCTCTGATGAGCCAGAAGCAAGAGCGGAGACCCCTGGTAAGTGGTTTTGCTTTGTGAAGTTCTGAAGCAGGTTGAGGGCAGAGAAATGTACAAGGCTGACTGTGTTTCTGTGTGCTGGGCATTTCCCCGTGCAGCTAGGCAGTACGGTGAAACAGGGAGTTTATGCACTCCGAGATTTCACGGGAATCCTCCAGAGAGATTTCTAGGAAATTTTCCTGGAGGTTCTCGGCAATCTTCTGCCAGAGGTTCTTTGGCAGAGCAGCTTTGTTCCTTCCCCAAATTGAGAGACACTTTCCCACGCCACTCTGCTATTACTTGGGCAGGGACCAAAGATGCACACAGGCGAGCAGCATAGGGACTGGGGTGGAAGCCCCAAGCGTGTAGCAGACGCACTCTTGCTTCCTTGCTCCCCCTCAGGCGTGAGATATCTTCCATAATGAGCGCTGCTTGTGGAAAATGGTGAGAAAGTTTAGACTGTTGCCCCCCATAAGTGTCTTGTGACCCTTTCAGATTTTATTTCTGCAATGAACAATGACCCTGCCCCTAGGTGCACTCACCATGCTTGGGGTGTTCACCAGCATGTGTGCTTGAATAGGGTCACCTAGAAAGTGATAGGTATGTTACCAGTGGTGTATTTTAATGCAATGTTTCAATGCTCTGCATGTTGTTAACAATAGTGCTACTGTTTATTGTTACTTGTGCCTCTCCAGATAAGACCTTGAAAGGCTCCCCTCTTCACACAAGCAGCAGAGCATCTGCGCAGGATAAGAAAATGTCTGAGACGGAGCAAGGAAGATATGTTCTGGGAGGTGCTACAGCAATCAGAGGCAGAAAAGACTGAACTCAAGCAGTGGAGGGAAAGCGACAAGCAGGAAAGAAAAGAAAATGATGCATACAATAGGGACACCACGGAGAGGCTGATAAAAGTTTTGCAGCTGCAAACTGACATGCTGCAGTCCCTCGTAATGTTCCAGACTGAGAAGCTGCATGCCCGCCCTCCCCTTCAGCACAGTCAGAGCTCTTTCCCAGGCCCTCCCCAAACTCCACCCATGCATTCCTTTCCAATTTCTGCGATGGCACCTGCAAATCAACAGGCACTTTTATCAGTTCCTTACATTGAATCTGAAGCCTTAATAATCACAACTGCTTCCGAGCCTACCAAATGTAATTAACCATTGCAGTCCCAAGCATAGCAACAAACATTACTGGTTTTCATCTTCAAAATGTTGCCTCAAGGCATCCCTGATTCTTATTGCACCCCCTCAAATAGCCCTGGTATCTGGCTGTTCAAAATCAGCAGCCAGGAGCTGTGCCTTGGCAGTCCACCCCTGAGTAAACTTTTCACCCTTCCCTTATTATGCAGCATGCAACACACAGTTATGACCATGGGAATATTTTCCTCATTAAGGTCTAAACTTCCATAGAGGCATCGCCAGTGCGCCTTTAATTGGCCAAACTCACATTCCATGGTCATCCTGCACCTACTCAGTCATGGCATTAAGCGGTATGCTGGGTCTCCCAGGATCACTATGGGCATTTCAACATCCCCTAGGGTGATCTTCTGGTCTTGAAAGAAAGTCCCTGCTTGCAGCTTCCTGTACAGGCCAGTGTTCCTAAAGATACGTGTTTCATGCACTTTTCCAGACCATCCCATGTTTATGTCAGTGAAAGGTCCGTGGTGATCCACAAGAGCCTGCAAAACCATGGAGAAGTACCCTTCCAATTGATGTACTCCGTCTTAAGGTGGACCAGTGCTAAAATTGGAATATGTGTGTCATCTATTGCCCCTCCGCAGTTAGGGATACCCATGTCTGCAAAGCCATCCACAATGTCACGCACGTTGCCAAGAGTTCTGGTCTTTCACAGCAGAATGCTGTGACGGGTTTGGTCACAGAAACTCCCTTAAGACTGTCACTAGATGTGCTGGGATACCACTGAGAGCAAACCCCCTGCCAGAGAAGGTTTCCCTCCACTCCCGTCTTGCTGAGTTAAACACTCCAGTCAGCTACAGCACAGACCAAGAGGTTGGGTCACGCCCCCCTGCAGTGCACAGAAACTAAGATTCACTTAGCCCAGGGGCTTCTCAGTTAACAGGGACTTTCCCAGCACCCAGTATTCAGTCTTTCTGGGAGCCTAAACCCCAAATAAATCCATTTTACTCTGTATAAAGCTTATACAGGGTAAACTCATAAATTGTCCGCCCTCTAAAACACTGATAGAGAGATATGCACAGCTGTTTGCTCCCCCAGGTATTAATTACTTACTCTGGGTTAATTATAAGCACAAGTGATTTTATTAAGTATAAAAAGTAGGATTTACGTGGTTCCAAGTAATAACAGAGAGAACAAAGTAAGTGACCAAGCAAAATAAAACAAAACATGCAAGTCTCAGCCTAATACCGTAGGAAACTGAATACAGGTAAATCTCACCCTCAGAGATGTTCCAATAAGCTTCTTTCACAAAGTGGACTCCTTCCTAGTCTGGGCCCAATCCTTTTCACACCAACATTGTAGTTTATGGCCTGGGGCCAGCAATCACTCACACCCCCATAGTTACTGTCCTTTGTTCCAGTTTCTTTCAGGCATCTCTTTGGGGTGGGGAGGCCATCTCTTGAGCCAGCTGAAAACAAAAAGGAGAGGCTTCCAGGGCCTTTTATATTCTCTTTCTTGTTGGCGGGAACCCCAGAGCAACAAGGTGGAATTTGTAGCTGGGCAAGTCACATGTCCATGAATGATTCAGCTTTTTGCAGGCCGATGCCATTGTTTATATGTTAGTTTGAATGTTCCCAGGAGAGCCCAGATGTGGACTGGCATCTCCCAAAGTCCATTGTCAGTTAAGTGTTTCTTGATTGGGCACTTACTCAGAA
Source organism: Eretmochelys imbricata (assembly GCF_965152235.1). NCBI lineage: Eukaryota > Metazoa > Chordata > Testudines > Cheloniidae > Eretmochelys > Eretmochelys imbricata. Next base: position 209,769,993 of record NC_135572.1, read on the forward strand.
TAGTCCTTTCTCAAGAAGCTGACCAAATGCTTCACTGGTGCTACTTAGAATCAAACACATTGAGATACAAGTACATAGCCAATATTCATAACTTCAAATACAAAAATGATACACACATATAGACAGCATAATCATAACCAGCAAATTACAACCTTTCCATAGACACCTTACTTGACCTCCTTTGTACAAGATTTGGTGCAACTGTAGGACCTTGGTTGCAACAATGATCTATATTGTCACAGTTCATGTCAATAATGTCACAGATGTGATTAATGACCTTGCACACTTGCGTTAACAAAGCCCAAAAACAAAGCCCCCACTCCAAACTGATTCGCGACCGACTGGTAGCAGTCTGGAGTCGCCACACTGCGATTGCCATGCACTTCTCCACCAAGAGGACAGGTCTTATTTGGGTGTCCTTGCGTCGCAGCGCTGGGGTGAGCTTAGCATTCAGTTCCAGGAAGGTGGCTTTCCGCATCCAAAAGTTCTGCAGCCATTGCTCATCATCCCAGACCTGCATAACGATGCGATCCCACCACTCTGTCCTAGTTTCCCGAGTCCAAAAGCGACGTTCCACCGTGTTCAGCTCCTCCGTGAATGCCGAAAGCAATCTAATGTTACTGCTTTCTGTGTCAGACACCACGTTAGGCAACTGTGACTGCCGTTGCCTTCGTAACTTCAAGAATAACTCCACTGCCATTCGCAATGTTCTAGTAATAGCTAGCAGAGCAGTGGAGATCACTGTGGGATCCATTCCTGCAGAGAGATGTGGCGGAGCGAGCAGAAAACAACGGACGTTGAAAAATGCCACAAACTGAAGATGGAATGCTGGGACAGAAAGCAGTGTATCACAGGGCATTGAGTCCAGACCCATAATGTGCTGCAATCCGCTTCGCTTTGCCACAAGACCTAGCGGCAGAATGGGGAGAGCTGCACTGTGAGATAGCTACCCACACTGCACTGCTCTCATTGTCAATGAAAATGCCCCAAGAGTAAACGCACTATGCCACCAGTGGGTTCTGCAGGGATTGGTCCTAGGCCTGCTGTATTGGATGTAGGCTGGTTGAGTACTAATGAAAGAGACTGCTCCCTATTGATTCTCCACTGAGAACTACTTTTTAAGATCTGTCAGTTAGCCAGTGCTTAATCAATAGAGAGTGCTTTAGTGATACTGTATAGTGCTAATTTTTAATCATAATGTCATGCAATATTAAGTCAAACAGTTACAAAAGTCTAAGTGTATTACATTTATGGAAATAATTATATTCCTATCCTTTTATTCTTTATTAATTGAACCCCTAACAGCTTTTCCATTATTCTGCCTGGGATTGATGTAGGCCAACTGTCCTATAGTTATCTGGATCATCCAGCTTGCCCTTTTTGATTATTGGCACAATATTAGCAGTTCCAGTCTTCCACAATTTCCCTGGTGTTCCAAGACTTATTAAAAATTAGCATCAATGGAGCAGAGATCTACTCAGTCAGCTTTTTTAGGGCTCTTGGATGCAAGTTATCCAGGCCTGCAGATTTAAGAATGTTTATCCCTAGTAGAGATTAACATCCTCTCCAATTATTAATGGACTGGAAAATATTTCATCATCCTCAAGGCATACAAACACATTATCCTGCTTCTTTCCAAATACAAAAAAGACATATTTATTGAACACTCCTGCCATTTCTACATCAGTATTAACAATTTTACCATCTCCATTTAGTAATGGGGCTACACAATTGCTAGGATTTGCTTTCCTAAAATACTTTAAAAACTTCTTATTGCTCTTAGCCTTGCCAGGCATGGATTTTCTGCTGACCTCTTTTGCTTCCCTTATCAATTTACTATACTTCATAACTTCTAGTTTATATTGATAGCTATTCACATCTCCTTTTTTCCATTTGTTATATATTGCTTTTTCATATCTTATTTCTGCCTTCACTACACCCCTGAACCACGATGGGCTTTTTGATCCAAAACAGAGTTACCCCATGTCGGGTGCAATACCTTATGTGTTAGAAAATTATCATCTATAATTCTCTGCAAGGTGAATCTTGAGAAAGTTAAATACTAGGACTGTCAAGCAATTAAAAAAATTAATCTCAATTAATCACACTGTTAAACAATAACAGCATACCATTTATTTAAATATTTGTTGATTTTTTTTACATTTTCAAATATATTGATTTAAATTACAACACAGAGTGTACAGTGCTCACTTTATATTTATTTTTTATTACAAATATTTGCACTGTAAAAAACAAAAGAAATAGTATTTTTCAATTCACCTAATACAAGTACTGTAGTTATCATGAAAGTTGAACTTACAAATGTGGAATTATGTACAATAAATAACTGCATTCAAAAATAAAACAATGTAAAACTTTAGCGCCTACAAGTCCACTTAGTCCTATTTCTTGTTCAACTAATTGCTCAGACAAACAAGTTTGTTTACATTTGAAGGAGATAATGCTGCCTGCTTCTTGATCACAATGTCACCTGAAAGTGAGAACAGGCATTCATATGGCACTGTTGCAGCTGGTGTCACAACATATTTACGTGCCAGATGTGTTGAAGATTCATATGTCTCTTCATGCTTCTTCCACTATTCCAGAGGACATGCGTCCAGGCTGATGACAAGTTCTGCTTGATAACAATCCAAACCAGTGCGGACCGATGCATGTTCCTTTTCATAATCTGAGTCAGATGCCCCCAGCACAAGGTTGATTTTCTTTTCGGTGGTTCAGGTTCTATAGTTTCCGCAACGGAGTGTTGCTCTTTTAAGACTCTGAAAGCATGCTCTACACCTTGTCCCTCTCAGATTTTGGAAGGCACTTAAGATTCTTAAACCTTCGGTCAAGTGCTGTAGCTATCTTTAGAAATCTCACATTGGTACCGTCTTTGTGTTTAGTAATATCTGCAGTGAAAGTGTTCTTAAAATGAACAACATGTGCTGGGTCATCACCCGAGACTGCTATAACATAAAATATAGGGCAGAATGAGGGTAAAACAGAACAGGAGACATACAATTCTCCCCCAAGGAGTTCAGTCACAAATTTAATTAACACATTGTTTTTTTAACGCGCATCATCAGCATGGAAGCATGTCCTCTGGAATGGTGGCTGAAGCATGAAGGGGCATACAAATGTTTAGCATATCTGGCATGTAAATACCTTGCAATGCTGACTACAAAAGTGCCATGCAAATGCCTGCTATCTCAGTATAAAACAAGAGACAACACATGGATACAGACTGACAGGAGAGTACAAGAAAATAATGAGAAAATATTAGTCAGCACAATAGGCAGTGGTCTACTGCCTCCTTATTTGTGTATACAGTGCACTGTGGAGGTGTTGTCCATTAAGATTTGCATTGTGGAATTCTGCAGAACAGGAAAGAACATTATGCAGGCTGGTCTGATGGCTCTCAGCTCCAGGACGTTCATGTGTAGTTTTAAGTTGACTGAGAACATGTCCCTTGTATCTACACATGCTTCAGGTGGGCACCCCAACTTGTCCCTGAAGCATCCATAATGAAAGTGTCATAATTTTTCCCCCTACTGTTACTCACACCTTCTTGTCAACTGTTTGAAATGGGCCATCCTGATTATCACTACAAAAGTTTTTTTTCTCCTGCTGATAATAGCCCACCTTAATTGATTTGTCTCGATAGAGTTGGTATGGCAACCCCCATCTTTTCATGTTCTCTGTATATATATATATACACACATATATATATATATATATCTTCCTACTGTATTTTCCACTCCATGCCTCTGATGAAGTGGGTTTTAGCCCATGAAAGCTTATGCCCAAATAAATTTGTTAGTCTCTAAGGCGCCACAAGTACTCCTCGTTCTTTTTGTTGAATATGCAGAGTCCATCTTGAAGAATTCCAGTTACATGTAAGTAACCTTAATTTCTTCTTTGTGTGTCCTCTGCATATTTCCAATCTTGGTATAGTTTGGCAAGCAGTATTCCAAGAATGGATGGAGAGAGACAGAGTCCTAAATAAGCAAGGAATAAAGTATCACTCTGCCAAATTGTACATCAGATCTGGCTGCCAAACCTAACACTGTGTTTAGTGAAAGTGTGAACTGAACCCCAAGTGGCAACTTTACATATTTCAATAACAGGAACATGCCTAGAGCAAGCTACAGATGCAGCACCTGCCCTTGTAGAGTGAGCACTAAGACCTGCAGGAGGAGAGAGGGAAGAAATCTTATAACTCTCCTCTATACACTGTCTAGCCACCTAAATAAGGACTGGGCAGAAATTGCTCGACTCTTACTATATCCGGCAAAAGAAATAAAGAATTTGGGAGAGATCCTAAAGTCCTCAGTCCTGTCCAGATAATACGATAAAATTATTTTACATATAAAGATTACAGTTTGGATTCACCCTTACATGCATGGGGTAAAGAAAAGAATACTGGTAAATTAATATTGATTAACATGAAAATCTGAAGTTATTTCAGGAAAAAAATCTGGGATAAGGTCTAAGAACCACCTTGTTCTTATGAAAAATGGTATAAGGAGGGTCAGCGATCAAAGCATGTAGTTCATTAACTCTTCTAGCAGTTGTGATTGCTATTATAAAAGTAATCTTTATGGATAGTGGAAATAAAGAACACCTTGAGAGGTTCAGTGGAGGAGACATAAGTTAATACACCTCTACCCCGATATAACGCAACCCGATATAACATGGGTTCGTGTACAATGCGGTAAAGCAGGCCTCCCCCACCCCCCGGGTCTGGGAGGCAGGAGTTATGAGGGGACACTTTTGGGGGCCCTGCAGGCCCAGAGTGGCCCGGGTAATTAGTGGGGGGTCGGGAGCAGCCTGCTCCGCTTCCCTTGCCCCGGCCCCAGCTGTGTCACTCAGAGGAGGAGGCTTGGGGGAAGGGATCCCCTCCACACTCACTGGCAGCGGTGGAAGTGGAGCAGCCTGGCCCCAGCCTGCTCCACTCTGCCAGCTCCCAGCCGCAGTGCTCCGCTTCCCGCCACCGGTGAGTGCGGGGGGCATCCTTTCCCCAACCTCCCCACACTCACCGGTGGCAGGAAGCAGAGTGCCACAGCTGGGAGCTTGTGCAGTGGAGCAGGCTGGGGCTGCGTTGCTCCGCTTCCTGCTGCAGCTGAGTGTGGGGGGTGTCCTTTCCGCAACCTCCCCGCACTCACGGCAGCGGGAAGTGGAGAGTCGCGGCTGGGAGCTGGTGGAATGGAGCGGGCTGGGGCCACGTTGCTTCGCTTCCCGCCGCTGCCGGTGAGCGCCTGTCAGGGGGCGGGGGTGTGGATAGGGGTCGGGACAGTCAGGGGACAGGGAGCAGGGGGACTAGGTAGGGAGTGGGGTCCTGGGGGTGATTAGGGATGGGGGGTCTCTGGAGCGGGCGGTCAAGGGACAAGGAGCAGGGGGGAGGCAAAGAAAGTTCTATATAACGTGGTTTCACATATAATGCAGTAAGATTTTTTGGCTCCTGCAGACTGTGTTATATCAGGGTAGAGGTGTACTAAGTTTAAGTCCCATGAAGGAAATGGATTATGTGTTGGCAGATACAAGTTTAATAAACCCTTTTACCTGAGTTGTGTGAAAAACATATTTACTATCAATTAGTATATGAAACACTGCTATTGCTACTAAATAGACTTTAAGTGAGGAGTTACACAAAACCATAGTTTTCAAATGAAACAAATACTGTAAAATACACTGAACAGGAACCAAAACAGGGTCAAAATTCCTATCAGACACCCATGTAACAAATCTTTTCCATTTCAAAACATGGCATTTTCTAGTGGACTGTTTCCTACAGTCAATTAAAAGATGTTGCACCTCAAAAGAACAAGACTTTTATAAATCTGTTAAAAGTCCTATCACCCGTGCTGTTAGATGCAATGATTGGAGATCTGAATGAAAGACTCCCACTCTCTGCTGGGACAGTAAGTACATTGTCACCAGTAGCATCTTGTATTTCCCTTTGGAGACGAGAAGTAAATTGGTGTACCATTTCTGTCTTGGCCACACTGGAGCAACTATAATCATCTTGGCCAAGTCCTGTCTTATTCTCTATACTATCCTTCAACATGGGGGCGGGGGGGAGGGAACCACATACATTCCACCCATTCATCAGTCACAGAGGAACACAGCTCTCACCAACGGACTAACTGAGCCTGCTCTTAAACAAAACTGGATGCTTGGTATTCAATCTGATGGCAAAAAGATCTATGTTCAGGACCCCCCAAATGCTTAAAATGTACTGAATCATTGAATCCTTTCGTGAACACTCATACAGCCCCATGGAATCACTGCTCAGCCAATCTGCAATCTAGTTGTGATTTCCCACTGCATGAAAGGGAATCAGATACATGTTGTGTAGGATATACCAGTCCCACAGTTTTATTGCCTCATGACAAAGCTGAGATGAATAAGGTCTTTCCTGTATACTTAATACATTGCTGACATATTGCCCTTGGCAACTTGAGTTCTGCACGTGTGGGAGGAACAACATGAGGGTTATAGACGAATCTCCTAGTTCTAACACATTTATGTGTAAATGGCATTCTTGGACATTCCTAAGACCTTGAATGAAAAAAATGCTGAGATGGTACCCATCTGGAAACTTCAGATGTAACTATCATAGTATGAGGAGGAGAGTTGAATAAAACTTCTTTGAGAAGCTGGGGGCTCATCAGTTGGAAGCGACAGAGATGGAGAGAGACCCTGGGTGTGTGGGTCGATCACTGGATGACTAGAATCCACCAACATGATATGACTGTGAAAAAAGCAAATGCAATCCTCGGACGAATAAGGCAAGGCATTTTTAGTAGATGTATTATTGGCATTGGTAAGACCTCAATTGGAATACTGTGTAGAATTCTGGTCACTCATGTTCAAGAAAGATTCATTTAAACTGGAAAAGGTGCAGAGAAGAGCTATTAGGTTGATAAGAGGAATGGTAGCCCTACCTTACGAGAGGAGACTGGAAGAGCTTGGCTTGTTTAGTCTAGCAAAAAGAAGGCTGAGAGGGGATATGATTGTTCTCTAGAAATACATTAGGGAGATAAATACTAGGGAAGATGAAGAGCAATTTAAGCTCAAGGAGAATGTTGGCACAAGAACAAATGGATATGAACTGGCCCTAAACAAATTCAGGTTGGAAATTAGAAGAAGGTTTCTAACCACGAGGGGGATGACACTCTGGAACAGCCCCCCAGCCGGAGTTATGGGGGCAAATAATTTAATTAGTAGATTGGTAATTAGCAGAACAAAATCCAGATCGGTATACTTCGTGTTTTAATAGGACCAATTTCACAAAGCTGAAAACAATTATGAGTATAATCACCTGGGAAGAAGAATTTAATCAGAAAAATATGAATGATAATTAGGGATCATTTAAGAACACCTTACTAGATGCCCAAAAAGCCATAATCCCACAACTGAGAAAGAGGGCTGTGCTGGTTAAAAAAATCAACTTGGTTTAGCGGGGAAGTGAAGGCAGCTGTAAAAAATACAGTTATAAGACAAATGGAAGAAATGGGAAGTTGACAGTAATGAATAAAAATCAGAAGATAAAAATGCTAAAAAACTGATTAGGAAAGCAAAGGGACACAAGGAGAAATCTATGGCCAGCAGAGTTAAGGACTATTAACAAGGAATTTTTAAAATATGTTAGGAACAAAAAGAATCCTGACAATGGTATTGGTCCATTACTAGATGGAAAAGGTAACATTATCAATAATAATGCAGAAAAGACAGAAGTGTTCAATAAATATTTCTGTTCTGATTTGGGGAAAAAACAGATGATATATTCTCATCATTCCATTCCAGTAGTATCTCTGGAGAATGTTAAACAGGAGCTACCAAAGTTAGACATTTTTAAATCACCGGGTCGAAATAATTTGCATCCAAAAGTTTTAAAAGAGCTGGATGAGGAGATCTTTTAGACTTCTATAAGGTGTTTGACTTGGTACCCCTGACATTTTGATTAAAACAATATAAATTAACATGGCACACATTAAATGGATTACGAATTGGCTAATTGATAGGTCTCAAAATGTAATTGTAAACGGGGAATCATCCTTGAGTGGGTGTGTATCCAGTGGGGTCCCACAGGGATTGGTTCTTGTCCCTACACTATTTAAAATTTTTATCAATGACCTGGAAGAAAACATAAAATCATCACTAATAAAGTTTGCAGATGACCCAAAAATTGGGGGAGTGGTAAACAACTAAGTGGAAACGTTGCTGATTCTGGATCACCTGGTAAAATCGGCCAAAGCAAACAATATGCTTTTTAATACAGTTAAATGTAAATGTATACATCTAGAAACAAAGAATGTAGGCCATACTTACAGGATGGGGGACTCTGTCCTGGGACGCAGTGACCATTAACATTGATTTTAAATAAGACCTGGAGCACTGGGGAAGTTCCAGAAGACTGGAAGAAAGCTAATGCTGAGCCAATTTTTAAGACAGGTAAACGGGATGACCCATGTAATTATAGGTCTGTCAGCCTAATATCAATTCTGAGCAAGATAATGGAGTGGCTGATACATTAATCAATTAATAAAGAACAAAAGGAGGGTAGTGTCATTACTGCAAATCAATACAGGTTCATGGAAAATAGATAATTTCAAACTGACTTGATATCTTTTTTTGATGAAATTACAAGTTTGATTGATAAAGGTATCAGTGTTGACTTAATATGCTTAGTCTTCTGTAAAGTGTTTGACTCGGTTCCCCCATGACATTTTGATTAAAACATGAGAACAATATAAAATTAACATGGCACACATTAAATTGATTAAAAACTGAATAATAGGTCTCAAAATGTTAGCAGTGTTCTTGTAACCATGATGGCCCCAGGATATGAGCCCCCCAGGTGGGTGAGGTAATATCTTTTATTAGATCAACTTCTGCTGGTGAAAGAGAAATGCTTTCGAGCTCCACCAAGATCTTTTTCAGTTCTTAAAATGCAACTGTACATGGGGAATCATCATCGAACGGGTTTGTTTCAAGCATTTAGGGCTTTTCTACATAGGCAAGTTTTTTCAGCATATGTTTTTCCACTATAATTATCCAGGTTTAACTATGCCAAAGAAGTGCATCCACACCCCTTTGTTCATGCCATCTTAAGATAGTTCTCTTCTGTGATTCATTGCATCCACACTGCTCTTCACTTTTTCAAAAAACTGTACATCATTTGGGGCAGATGTTGGGGCATGGTGTAATGTTCTGCCACTAGGCTCAATACATCCTGGGATGATTTTTTTTGTGTGGCACATTGTGGGATGCCCACTGGAATTCTGGAATCAAACTAACACACTCCCATAATTCATCTGGTTTGACCAAAGCAGGATCATTTTCAAACGTGTCAGGCACCAGGGAGGGAAGACTGCTGAGCACCGCAGTCCTGACCGTCATTAATACGAATAGGCTGCTCCACATGTATCATGCAGATGGATGGCTATGAGTGACTTGGAAGATAGCCACAGTGATGCCGTTGGGAAGAGATCAAGCAGTTACTTCTGCATGAAGTTTTCCTGGAGTAGCTTTATTCAGTGGAGCATGGCACTTAGCCGACCAGCACCAGCTGATGTTCAGGCTGAGGAAGGCGACTTTCCCAGAGGCCTGTGCAGAGCTCACCTGGAGCTGCTGCAGCAGCAGAACACAAGCCTGAAACCTCCTCTCAGCCTGGAGAATATAGCCATCGCCATCTGGAAACTTATCACCCTTGACTGCTGCCAGTTAGTAGCTAATGTGACAGGGTCAGGCAAGATGGCTACAAGAGAGTGCTAGAAGGTAGATATATTAGCCCCAGGTTAAGTAGGTCCCTTTTCCCTGGTAAGGTAACAGAGAAGGTTCCGGAACAATCAGGAACTTTCTGGAAACAATTAACGCAGACAGGCTGATTAGAACACCTGCAGCCAATCAAGAAGCTGCCAGAATCAATTAAGACAGGCAGGCTAATCAGGGCACCTGGGTTTTTAAAAAAGGAGCTCACTTCAGTTTGTGGTGTGCGTGTGAGGAGCTGGGAGCAAGAGGCGCAAGAAGCTGATATCCTCACTTGCTTATGTAAGTTATCCTCCTGGGGGAGGGTTTCCTGCGTGACTAAGCATGCCTCTCGATCGTACCAAGGTTTTAGAAGACTGATGTGGTAAATTTGCTCCGATTTAAGGCAGCCTGGCTGCCACACCTTATAGTTCACTTCTCCCACGGCTTCGATTACATCGTAGGGTCTCTGCCACTGGGCCAACTGTTTACTTTCTGCTGTGGGCACCAGTACCATCACCCGATGCCTTGGTTGGAACCATCGAAGCTTCGTTTGGTAGTTATAATGGGTTGGTTGGGTCTCCTGTGCTCTCTCCAACTGTTCCCGTACAATGGGCATAACTCGGGCTATCCGATCTCTCATCTGCAGTACATGCTCGACTCTGTTCCTTCCGGGATTTGGCTCCTCTTCCCAGGCTTCTCTGGCTATATCCAATATGCCCCGGGGATGGCGCCCGTATAGTAGTTCGAATGGAGAGAAACCCATGAAGGCTTGCAGACCTCCCGGATGGCGAACATGAGGTAAGGCAATAGGGTATCCCAATCTTTCCCATCCTGGCTCACCACTTTCCTGATCATGGTCTAGAGGGTCCCACTGAGCCTTTCCAGAAGGCCATCTGTTTGCGAGTGGTATACAGAGGTCCGTAGGGCTTGGACATGGAGCAACGAACAGAGATCTTTCATCAACTTGGAAACGAAAGGTGTCCCTTGATCAGTCAATATCTCCTTGGGTAGCCCAACCCGGGCAAAGATCTGTACTAGCTCCTTAGCTATTATCTTGGAAACTGTGTTGCGGAGGGGAACAGCTTCCGGGTACCAGGTTGCATAGTCCAGTACAACAAGCACATGTTGGTGGCCCCGATCTGTCCTCTCTAGAGCCCCTACCAGATCCATGGCTATCCATTCGAAAGGAACCTCGATTATTGGAAGAGGTATCAAAGGAGCCCGCAAGTGCGGGCGAGGGCTATATAACTGACACTCTGGACAAGCGGTGCAGTATAATCAGACATCTTCATGTACTCCTGGGCAGAAGAACCTCCGCAGGATCCGTGCATGGGTTTTCTCTATCCCTAGGTGTCTTCCAAACAGATGATTGTGGGCAAGACTCAATATGGCTTTTTGATGTTTTCATGGCACCAGAAGTTGTTGCATCTCTTGCTCCCGCATTTGCACCATGGCGGTACAGGAGATCTTTCTTCACTATAAGTAAGGTACAGGACCCGGACCTTCCCATCCACAGGTATCCTATCAATCTCGGCCACCTCTTTCCTGGAGTTATCATATCTGGGGTCCTCCACCTGGTCCCACCCAAAAGTCTCTCTCCGGGACTAATCTGCCCAAGCTCCTAGGGGCTGGCTTCTGCTTCTTCCAACGGCTCACCGCCCTCATGGCTGGGGGCAGCCTCTGGCTCACCTTCCGTGGTGGAAGTTTCTCTGTTGGCTGCTCGCACCCATCTGCCTACTTGGGAGGTCGTCTGGCCCTGGGTCAGGGTCTGGGTTTCCAAGGCTCTCGCGGCCTTCCTCTCTTTTTTTGTCTTCCGGGTCTTTTGCGGGGCTGAGAACAGATCCTGAGAAATCTCAGCCAACATCGGGGGTTGACATTCCCCCGGTGACGAGTCGCTGTCCTCCGTATCCCCACCTCCCTCCAGCCTCTCCGGGGGGAGCAAATTATCAAACCCTGGATAGTCCCTCCCAATGTCTACAGGATATGGGAGTTTAGGAACTACTCCCACAGTCACCTCAATGGGATTCCCCTGAACCTCTATCTCCACCAGGATTGTGGGGTAATGGCTCACGGCCCCATGTACGCACGTCACTGCTACACGTTTGGCTTGTAGCAGCTGACTACTTTTTACCAGCTTACCTGACATGCGGGTGATACCACTCTGAGAGTCCACAAGCGCTGTAGTCTCTGCTCCATTTATCCTCACTGGCCTGGTGTAATTATGCGGGGCTAATGAGACCCCCACAAGGTGGATAAGGGAGCATGGGACCTCCCAATCCCCCAGTTACATTGCATAGGCTCCTCAGTGCTGGGACACTGTGCTGCTATGTGTCCCCACTCCCCACATGCATAACATCTATAATTGCTTCTAATCACTCCCCTATCCTGGGGTTAGGGGGTTTAGTCCCGGAGTTCCCCCCACTCAGGCCAATGCCTTCCTTCTGGTGTCCCCACTGGTTTTCAGCCCCCAACTTCTTCCACCTAGGACTCCCTGGGGTTTGGCTGCCCAACCTTCCAGAGTTGGGGTTGGGTGCTTGCTTCGAAAGGGGCTTTCCTTGGGTAGTTGGGTCAGTTCTCTGGCTGTCATCCATCTTTCTACCAGCGTGATCATCTCGTCGTACGTGGACGGATCGTTCTGGCCTACCCATTTGTGGAGATCTGGTGGCAGTCCCTGCATGTAATGGTCCATGACCAGGGTCTCCAAAATCTCCTCTGGGCTGCACACCTCGGGCTGTAACCACTTCCGTGCGAGATGTATGAGGTCGAATAGCTGGGACCTCAGGGGTTTGTTCTCCTGGTATTTCCACTCATGGAACCTCTGGGCCCTTACCGCTGCTGTCACCCCTGATCGTGCTAGGATCTGTGACTTCAGACGGGTATAGTCAGTGGCATCTGTGGCAGGCAAATCAAAGTAGGCCTTCTGGGCCTCTCCCCACAAAAAAGGGGTGAGAATGCTGGCCCACTGCTCCTGGGACCGCACCTCATGCTGAGGAGTCCTTTTCAATGAGAGGAGATATGCCTCTCTGTCATCTCTTGACGTCATCTTTCGAAGACAACCAGTGGCCCTCAGGGTTCCCGTCCCACTGGATCCCTGGGCCTGGGTGGTGAGGATCTTCAGCTGGTCCACCACCTCTCTCAAGAGGGCACGATCTTGGGTTCCCTGGCTCATCAATAATTGATTGGTTTCCTGCTGTAGCCACATAGACTCCTGTTGCGCCATTGCCTGAACCCAGGTGGCCTCCTGCTGGGCTGCCGTGGCTTGTACCAGAGCTCTTACCACTTCCTCCATTGTGATACAAAGCAAACAAACAAACCAAAACAAAAAAAATCCAAAACCCCAGTGCACTTTTTTTTTAAACCTCTTTCTTCCGCCACGCTGTGAACGAAATCCCACTTTTCACACCAGTTGTGACAAAGCTCTGTCCTTGTCTCCGTGGGTCCCGCGTTTCCTGGAGGATTTCGCTAGCCTCAGAGGCTCACAGTGACCCTCCACGTAACTCTTCTCTCTCTAGAGACAAGGGTCACAGTCTACTGAGCCATTTTCATCATAAGCCAGTGAGGGAGGTGAGGAGAAACTAGAAGCTATCCTCCCTTGCACATTCTCTGTTGTCTCCCAGTCTCAGTGATTAATTGGGGAGGAGGAGGGGGGAAACAGGGGAGCCCGGGCCCGCCCTCTACTCCGGACTCCAACCCAGGGACCCTAATAGTATCAGCTATGGTAGCTGACCTTTTAGAAACATGACATGTTCAATTCCCTGGGCTACTTTGCCACAGCAGCCCCCACTTCCTCAGGCTCCACTTCACCCTTACCTCAGAGCCTCCTTCCTGGTGCCTGATATGGTGTGTACTACTCAGCCTCTCCAACAGCACAACTTCCTCCCACACCTCCTGACATCCGCACCCACCTGACTAACTAGGAGGCTTTTAACTAGTTTCAGCCAGTCCCTGATTGGCTTCAGGTGTCCCAATCAACCTAGCGTTCTCCCTGCCTTCTGGTAAGTTCTTAATTGGCCCCAGGTGTCTTAATTGACCTGGAGCAGCTGCCATTTAACTTATCCTGGTACCAGGGATTTGTTTAGTCTGGAGCTAATATATTTATCTCCCACTACTTTTCTATAGCCATCTGGCCTTTCCCCATCACGCTGGTTTATGAAAATTTTTACTGCATACTTGAATAGGGGAAAGGAGCTGTTTAACTATAACCTGAGTAGCTGCAGAATGACATATGAAGTCTGCATATGGTAGACTGAAGAAAAAGTGGCAGTGTCTCATGTCAAGGCTGGAGGCTTCTGAGCAATATCTGCCTTGTGTGATAGACACTTGCAGCATTTTGCACAACATCAGTGAGAGCAAAGGAGAGAGTCTCACCAAGGGCTGGGAGGCAAAGGTGGAGAGACTTTCCGAATGTGTGAACAGCCAAGAGAGCGTGCCTCTGCAACATGGCCCAACTAGTTAGGCAACTAGGCTCAACGATGCATTGTGCTCCTACTTTGAGGCCAGCATGTAGTACAGGAAAATTAATGTACTGTAACCAAGGAAAGGAATGCAATGGATATGCTTTGTGTAACAATTATGATATTAGGGATTGATGTTATTAGTGAGGAGCTGAATAGCAATGACATTTTTCAGTCTCAGAGTTTGGCATGCTGAAGTGATCTTGGTGGTCCGGAGGAATCACCTCTTGGTTGGTTTCCATGATGCCTTGGGCACCTTCTGATACTCTTGTCAACTTGTCCAGAATCCCATGTCAGAGTTTGGTGGTGGCATCCTTGGCAAAAATACAGTCCATTTTCTCATAGTAGGTGCAGGTAGTGGGAACATTATCAGAGGTCTTACTTTTGTCTCTAGCATTTTTATAATTCTATTGGAGTTCCTTTGCTTTGGCATGGCTCTGAGACTTCTCCTGCATTTGCTGTTAATATGGGCCTGAACATGCTCTTTTCCCCAGTGGCCAATGAAGACAGAACCATATGAAGACACTGCACATGGCTGCTATAATGGATATGAGAGTCCAAAAGTGTGAACTTCTCACAAGCTGAAATTTCAAAGGGGCACCACTAGATTTGTGCCAGCATTTAAACATGGAGGTGAAATCCAGCCAAGATGAACCTGGAGTAGTAGAGGGCATACAAGTAAACAGATAGGCTAGTGCAGGTGTGAAGCAACGCAGTGTGGGATAGCAGAGGGAGGACTGCCTGAAACAGCAGAGTTAATCCAAAATAGGGATGCTTCCACACAAACCTTGTAACATTCTGAAATAAGGCCACATTTACACTACAAATTTATTTTGAGCAAATTATGTCGGCCTAAAGCCTCCGCAGTTAGTACATCGCCTATATGTGTGCATACCTGGCTCCTTGTGTCGGTGGTGCATGTACTCACCAGGAGTGCTTGTACCAATGCACAGTGCAGTGCACCATGGGCACGAATCCCACTGTGAATCCAAAAAGAAAAGGAGGACTTGTGGCACCTTAGAGACTAACCAATTTATTTGAGCATAAGCTTTCGTGAGCTACAGCTCACTTCATCGGATGAATACTGTGGAGACTGCAGAAGACATTATATACACAGAGACCATGAAACAATACCTCCTCCCACCCCACTCTCCTGCTGGTAATAGCTTATCTAAAGTGATCACTCTCCTTACAATGTGTATCATATGTATCAATGTGCATCATTGTAAGGAGAGTGATCACTTTAGATAAGCTATTACCAGCAGGAGAGTGGGGTGGGAGGAGGTATTGTTTCATGGTCTCTGTGTATATAATGTCTTCTGCAGTCTCCACAGTATGCATCCGATGAAGTGAGCTGTAGCTCACGAAAGCTTATGCTCAAATAAATTGGTTAGTCTCTAAGGTGCCACAAGTACTCCTTTTCTTTTTGCGAATACAGACTAACACGGCTGTTACTCTGAAAACTGTGAATCCAGTCATTTGGGAAGTTTTGGTAACTCATGATGGTGCCAAAATGAGTTGTGCCAGGATGACTGGGAGCCTGGGGTCAACTTCCCAACATGCAAAGTCTCCATCCCACAATGGGATCTGTATCCCATAATTTTCACACCTTTTTTCAAAATCCCACAAACCTGCATAGCCCTCATCACTATCTGCCATCTCTCACAGAAGCATGGAGCCTTCCCAGCTCTGCATTATTGTCATGAGCATTGCAAGCACAGGGTGCACAATCCTGCAGTATTTGCAGAGCCACAGAAGAACCGAATCAGTGGGGAACATGATGATTTCATGGAGGACACGTTGCTATGGGACATAGCGAGAACCAATTCAAAATTGTTGTTGGTGTTCACAGAGCAGCTGTAGATGGTGGAGAGCCACTTCTAGGCCTGAGAAACTAACACGGATCAGAGGCATCGCATTTATAACAATGGCTTAGGATGATGAGTACTGGATGCAGAACTTTCAGATGCACAAGGCAACATTCCTGGATCTGTGTTCCAAGCTCGCCCCAACCTCCAGTGCAGGGACACCAGAATGAGAGTAGCACTAACAGCAGAGAAGCAAGTGGCGATCGCACTGGGGAAATTTGCAATGCCAGAATGCTACAGGTCAGTCAGAAATCTATTTGGAGTTGGGAAATCCACTGAGGGGCCATTGTCATGCAAATATGCAGAGCCATTAATCACCTCCTGCTACATAGGACTGTGACTCTCGGCAATTTGCAAGACATAGTGGATGGATTTGCAGCAGTGGGGTTCCTCAACTGTAGCGGAGTGACAGACAGCATGGATATCCCTATTTAGGCACTAGACCGCCTTGCCACAGAGTACATTGGTGGATCACTGAGGATGCTTCACCCACATAAGAGTGGACTGGTCATGGAAGGGAACACAGGACTTTTCAGAAAGCTGCAAGGAGGGACTTTCTTTCCCAACTGGCGGATTACTATTGGGAATGTTGAAATGCCAAAAATGATCCATGACCCAGCCTACCCAGTGTTCCCCTAGTTTATGAAGCTGCACACCAGCCATCCTGACAACACCAAGGAACGATTCAAATTCTGGCTTAGCAGGTGCAGAATGACAGTTAAATGTGCGTTTGGTGGACTGAAGGGACTCTGGCATTGTTTACTCACAAGATTGGACCTCAGTGAGAAAAATATCCCAATGATCATAGCTACCTGCTGTGTCCTGAATAATATCTGTGAAGCAAAGGGGGAAACCTTTCTGCCTGGGTAGAGCGTAGCTGTGGAATGGCTGTCTGCTGAGTTTGAACAGGCAGACACAAGAGCTATTAGAAGAGCTCAAAGCTCAGGGCGGGTTTTGAAAGGCCATTTTTACAGTAAGCCATGTAATGCATTTTGTTGTACTGTACTCTATCCGGCCCTGCTCTTTTGTGGCCTAATAGGAATCATGCAGTAATTGCTGTACATACAGAAACATAACACTGTCAATACATCTATTAATTTTGTTTATGGCTTATTCTATGAGTTGTGTCACATTGTCAGTAACAAGTAACTGGTTGCTTTCATACCTGTTAAGCACTTGGTAGTAGACGTTGCAAACAAATAAAAAAGAGTTATGTTTTAAATAACAGACATTTATTTTGTACAAGAATTCAGTGAAAAAAAATAAACTGAAATTTTAAAATAAATATATTTAAAATAAACTTACTGAAACTTAAATGAACAGAACAGAACTTATGAAGGGGAAAGAACATTCATGCCTATTTCAGCTACATCTACACCAACCATCACTTTCACAGGTAAGTGTATGTGAAGCTGTGATTGTCTTCAGTGTCCCGCGGAGTGGAGTGGTAGAGATAGTGAGGCAGCCCTGGATGCCATGTGGGATGTTGAAGGGGACAGGGGATATAGGAAGGTCCCGATATTGAGTTCTCAATGGGCTGCAGAGGGAGGCGAGCATGGATTCTCAAAATGCGGGTCCACCAGAGTCTGCAGTATCTGTGTTTGCTGCCTGAGAAGCCTGATTATGTCCTGGTGCATCTCCCTCTCCTTTTCCTGCACCTTCCTCCTCTCCACTCTTTCCTTCTCCAGGCTGTCCCCAATGTTCATCCTGCAGTCCCTGTGCTCAAAATCCAGTGCAGCACTGGCTTGAAGAAGCTCAGTGAACATGTCACCCCAAGTCTTCTTCTTTCTCCTCCTTATCTGGGTCAGGCATTCTGCAGGTGTGGAGAGGAAGACCCTCAAGGCTGCAGCAGCTGCAGATAAACACATAAAGTTACCGCTGTCAGTATAGTCCCTATGGAAACTGAAATTTAAGATGCAGAACTTGCTCCCCTTGCTCCCCTAAAGCTTCAAGAACTACAAGTTCATTTTCACTTCTGGTTGGGATTGCTTGTGTATGGCACCAGTCACAGCACCAGTCACGGTAAGTATGGCCCACTAGAGATTAGGGAAATGAGGAGAGAATTTCTCGGTTGCATAAAACTACTAACACAGGGCATTGGCACTGAATACTGGCACCTTTTCCCACAGGTGGTGGTCATTTTAGCTGATATCTCACTCCTGATGGTAACAAAGGCACAGAGAACACAGCTGCTGCTGGCATCCTGAAGCCACTTGTGTCCGTATACTGCTAGGCTGTGTATTGCAATGGTGCCTGCCAATGTTATCACTGAGTGCTGTGGGAAATCATCTTACCACAGAGGAAGAAATAAGGCTGCCATCCCTAGAACCCTTTGGCAAAGTATAACAGAGCATCTCTGTGAAAATTTCATAGAGATCGCTCAGAAGGATTCAAGGGACACCCCTGTGTACATAAACAAACTGGTCTGCATGCTCTGTCTCCCTGCACCTAACTCTAGAGGGAACGGAAAAGCAGATAGCAACTCTACTTCTCTTGGTTCTTCTAGTATGAGTAAATTAATGAAAAGCCAAAAGCTGTGTCCTGCTATTTTGAGGGGGCCATCCCTGGAATGGAAAATTTATGTACATGCTTACCTGAGGTTCCTTCCCCTGCACTGGACTTGCCCATGCTCTCTATTGGCAGGACTGGCTGGTCTGCAGTGGCGTAAAAAACAGGTCCTAGCTTGCTGTCCAGCTGGATCCAGTTGCCTGTCCCCCATCCTCCTCCTCTTCCTTGTCCACCCCCATCCTCCTTTCTGTTCACAGCAGAGACCTGTGACTTGGGCTCCTTGGAGATATTGACAGTGTTGTGATGGGTGGGTGGGTGAAGCTCTCCACCGAGTATGGCATGCAGGTCGTTGCAAAATGGCAGGTCTGTGGCTTGACACCTAATTGTTTTTTGGCTTCCCTGGTCTTCTGGTATGCCTGCTCAAGCTCCTTGGCTTTCACGCAGCACTGCTGCTGGTCCATCATACCACTTCTCCTGCATACCCTGAGCACAGCCTCTTCTCCCCACAGGCCCAGGAATTCCAATATATCGTGTCTCCTCCAGGCTGGAGCACATCTGTAGTGTGTAGCTGGCATGGTCAGCTAGGCAGTTGCACACAACAGCGGAGAGCTGCTAGGTATGCTCTCCAAGCTAGGCAATCAGGAATAAGAATTTCAAAAATCCACAGGGCTTTAAAAGTGAGGTTGGCTTCCAGTTTACGTGACCCCTGGGCAGTGGAGTTCACAATGGTGACCAGAGCAGTTAGTGTGGGACAACTGCTGGAGGACCGTTAGGGTTGACAAAGGTAATGCAGTGTCTACATGCGTGCTGTGCCAACCTCTGTACATAAACCTTGGCTCAACACCACGTCGGAATAACAGGCCACTTACTCAGTCGGAGACAAATCTAAGTGTAGACACATGCACAACTGGGTTGAAGCAAGACTCCTTATATCAACATAACTTGTCGTGTAGACCAGGCCTAAGAGTTAGGTTGCTTCCCAATTAAAGTGGGATATGATGCCAGCTAATCAAAAAAAGAACTTTTGTGTGTCAATGTAAGGGAGTTTATGATGAAAACCTGAAGTTTATCTATATGGAAAAAACTTTCCTGTGTAGACAAGCCCTTAGCATTTATAAGTTTTATCATTTATAACTTTCAAACTTTTTGAGCTGAGTCCCCCCTTTGAGTTATATGTTTTGGTTGCATCCCTCCACAACCCAGACAGGGTGGGTGGCCTGCTGAGTTGAGTCAGGGAGTGGAGGTGGTGCTTCCTCCCTGGACCCTGCTGTGCGGAGCTGGCTTGAGCCCTGCCAGCCCTTGCCACCCCAAAATAGAAGTCAACCTACACCTATGCATGCCTAAGGGTCCCACTCCTGGCCCGGAGTCCCGAATCTCCCTCTTCCAACCCCGCTGGGCCCTGGAGTTTTTATAGCATGTTGAGGAGCCCTCAGAAAGAAAAAGGTTGAGAACCCCTGCTATAGGGCATCCAAACAACCTTAACTTCATCCTGAAGAAATAAAGGAGGAAAACAAAAGAGAAAGAACAAAATCTAATGTGTCTTTAAAAATCAGTTTGATTTAATCTGAAATCAGAAATATTAAAATGCCTTAATCATATGCTCACTGTGTGGTGTCATGGGGTAGAGTTACAGTTATTTGGGTACCCTAAATTGTTCATATCCATACCTTAACATGTTTGGATATCCATACCTGAACATATCTGAATTTCCTGGATTTATAGTGCTTTGTTTTGGGATAATTACAAACATCTCTGTAATATACTTTACCCTAAATTACTTTTATGTACTCTCAAACTTAGCTCTCTCTTAATGTAGTCATCTTAGAATTTAGAATGTTTAGAGGCTACATTAAACTGGAATAATGACTGTGAAACCCAGGGTGCTACACAAGAAATAACTAAAGTACATACAAATGTTAACTGAAAATGTAATTTAAAAATATAAATGTGAGATGACTTAGTCAGAGAAGGACATTATACGTAACCATCAGTCAAGACTCTTCTTCCAGTTATACCAATGTAAATCAGGAGTAACTCCACTAAATCAGTAGATTTATATCAGTGTGAAACTGATATGATTGACTGGATAATAAGTCCCTTCATCTTTACAAGTATTTTGAACTTCTGCTGAGAAAGGTGTGGCCAACACACAGCCCACACAACACATGAAGCTCATGGAGTTTAACTATGTTGCCTGGACCAGGTGTGGCTTACAGATACTGCAGGTCCCATTATATAATGTTCATGTGCCCCTTTTGACTACAGGTTCTGGACCAATACATAGCATTACATAATGGACATGGAGCTACAGTGGACTGAATCTTCATATGCAAAATGAGAGCAGTCACAATCTGCTACAGTTAATGTTAATGCACATGAGGCAGAGTCCTCAGGCTCCTAGTATATTTACTCTCAAGTGTAGTGAATATCACTTCGCCCTGTACCTTACACACTTCTTCTACTTAGAAAGGACAGAGATGTGCCATAACAATTTTTGGTTTAAAACTATGACAAAAGAAAATCCGTTACCTTTTCAGATTCACCATTGCCCAGGGAATGCCTGTGGGTGTGTTAAATGCTGGAAGAAGCTTTCCTGCCAGCTGCACTGCTTTGAGCTTGAACACCTGTGACAGTAGACAGAAGGATGAATTTCTAACAAACCTGGGGTTTTTTAGCTTACTATAAATTAAAGAGAGATTGTCACTTTAAAACATATATATCCCCCTGATCCCATTAGGAAAACTTTAGATGATCAAAACCAAAGTTTTTTCTGTTCTCTTTTCACATTTATGATTTAATTTTTACTTGTTCACTTTCCACATTTCACTAAGATTTGAACATGAAGTTTCAATTTTGTGCTTTCATGCTCAGCAATGCTGCTCCTTGGATACACACTGAAGAATATGAAAAAAATCCAATTACTATTATTTGCAGTGCTGTTGTAACCATGTTGGTCCCAGGATAATTAGAGGCACAAGGTGGGTGAGGTAATAGCTTTTATTGAACCAACTTCTGTTGGTGAAAGGCACAGGATTTCAAGCTTACACAGAGCTCGCCTTCAGTTCTGGGAAAGATACTCAGAGTGTCACAGAGACCATTAACTCCCCACTTCACCTTAAATAGTCTCTTGCGACCTGTTAACTCTTCATGCTTAACAATCTGTTCTACCTTGTATTTGGCTGTAACACTCTGAGTACCTTTCCCAGACCTGAAGAAGAGCTCTGTGTAAGGTCAAAAGCTTGTCTCTCTTACCAGCAGAAGTTAGTCCAATATAATGTATCACCTCACCCACCTTATCTCCCAATTAATATTAGGTATTTGAAAACACCTTCAAAAACAATCTTTAAAAAAACCTCAGCCTAAGATTTCTCCCTAAATCTGACTTCCCTGAAGGATTAATTCTGCTCAGTCTCTAGTCTAGGTCCCTCTGCCACATAAGAATGATTCCAAACCATTTTCTATACGGCTGGAACTAACAAAGCCCACCTAACAACAGTAATTAATCTGCATCTTTATGCAGCATTCTAGAACCTGAATTTATGGTGGTTCACTATGCAGGGTTCTGGAACCTGTCACATTGTCACAGTACCTGTGGAAACCACACCAGAATCTATGCTTGTTCCATTTTGTATTATTAAATGGCAAAAAAACTTAGTTAACCTAGAGTTAAGGTCTAAAATTGATCCCTGTGAAACTCCGCTAGAAACACCCCCATTTGATGATGATTCCCCATTGACTACTACTTTTTGAGAGAAGTCAGCCAGTTCTGAACTAATTTAATATGTGCTTTATTGATACTGTAGAGTACTAATTATTAATATTTTAAACAGAATGTTTTTGGCACTGAGTCAAATGCTTCACAAAAGTCTAAGTGTATTCAATGGCAAAAAGCTAAATTAACACAGAGTTAAGGTTGGTTGGTGGCATGTTGTCCCCTTACAGAATGCTGAGTGGAGCAAAATTCAAACTTTTGAAAAGCAGGAAACACTCAGTTAACATTGCATGGGCAACCTTAACTTTGCCCTCTTTCAGAAGTGTCCCAATATGCCCCATTAACACACACTCTGCCAGCCCCACAGCTGATGAAGTGTACCAGCTCTTCACCTCTTTTTACAATCCATTCCCTCTCACCCACAAGATTCCATCTAACACTATTAAAGGCGGGGTGGGGGTGCGGGGGGAAGGCTGCTCATGCTACTTTCTCTCTACACTCTTTGAACAATGCCTCAATATGCACATACTCACCCTGGCCCATGGCATTATAAGAATCAGGAGGTTCCAGATTCCAGTGTAACTCACACACTTAGCCAACTCCCCAGAAAGAATATCACATGTGTACAATTTAAAAACCACTTCACAGCCTTTTACAACTTCCTTACACTTATTCACAAGATATTATCTCAGCCTACATTTTTCTTAACCATAATTAAAGCATTAGAATCCTCTCACATTCCCGCTCACTGCTGACAACATCCTTTGTAATAAAAGCCTTATGCCCTGATACTGACAAAACCTACATAGTTCTGCATAGAAATAATGCATATTTGCATACTTGTGATGAAGTGGGAATGTGATGTGACTTTTGGCAGTAAAAATGTGCTGTTTTGGCAACAAAATACACCCACCCCGACAAGAGACATAAGTCTTTTTCCTTTAAATTTTTGTCAACAAAGTGCCAGTGTAGACACCACGCTTGATTTTATCACTTTAATTGGCCTCCAGCAGGTGTCCCACAATGCCCATTGTGACAGCTCTGGTCAGTAGTTTGAACTGCACTGCCCTGCAGCCAGGTAAACAACCATCCGCCCCTCCCACTTAGAAGCCCCCTTAGAATTTTTGAAATTCCATTTCCAGTTTGCTTGGCGTGGAGAGCTCTCATCACATCTTCCCAAGTGACCATGGCTGGTTATCACAGCAAACGCTCTCCCGCTTGAACTATGCGGAGCTGCTGGATATGCTCAGTATATGGAGAGAGAAGGCTGTGCAGTCCCAGCTGCGCTTGAGCCATAGGAATTGGGATACCTACAGGCACATTTATTGAGGCTTGTGTGAAAAGGGCTATGATTGAGACATGCTGCAGTGCAGAGCGAAGATAAAGGAGCTGAGGCAGGTGTACCATAAGACGAGGAGGCAAACCATTGCTCCATTACTGCACCTAAGACTTGCTGGTTCTATAAGGAGCTGGACACTATCCTCAGTGGCGATTCCATCTCCACCGCCAAGAGTCCCGTGGATACTTCAGCGGGCCTGGAGGGGGTGGAAAGAGGACCTAACCTGAAGGACAAATTCATTGATGAAGAGGTGGAGTTAGATGACAATGTGGAGCTCCTGGAGGGGTCGCCTGGTGGAGCAGGCAGCCAGGAACTGTTCACCACTCTAGAGGTGTCTAGCCAGTCTCACTAGTTGCTCTCCTACAAGCAAGAAGTAGGAGAGGAGATGTCTGGTAAGTGGCTGTGGTTTCTGTAGTGTGGAGGTGGATGCAGGGTATAGAAATGTAGAAGGCTGGCTGTGCTTCGGTGAGCTGGACATTTCCCTGTGTAGCTAATCAGTATGGTGGAACAGGGTGTTGACGCACGCTGAAATCTCACGGAAATCCTCCAGAGAGATCTCCAGGAAAGTTTCCTGGAGATTCTCGGCAATCCTCTGCCGAAGGTTCCGTGGCAGAGCAGCTCTGTTCCTTCCCCCATTGTAGGGAACTTTCCAGCGCCATTCGGCAATCACTTGTGCAGGAACCAAAGCGGCACATAGGCAAGCAGCATAGGGAGCAGGGCAGAAGCCATAAGCACATAGTAGATGTACCCTCATTTTCCTGCTTACCCTTAGCAGTGATACATCTGCTACAATGACCTCTGCCTGTGGAAAAGTGTGGAAGAATCTTCGATTTTTCCCCCTAGTTGGCTGCACCACAACCCTTGCAGAGTGAGTGCTCTTTTCCCCATGGGGAGCGTTCCCCCTCAGTACTCACCTTGCTTTGGGAGTTTGCAGAGATGTGTGCTTGCCAAGGGTCAGTGAGAAAGTGATTGTTATGTTACAAAAGGTGTATTTTACTGAAATGTTTCAATGCTGTGCGTGAATTTAACAATCATGCTTCTGTGCATTGTTCCTTGTGCTTGGCAGATGTGACCTTCAGGAACACCCAATACACACCAGCCGAGTGTCTCTGCCAGATAAGAAAGTGCCCAAGACAGAGCAAAGAAGACATGTTCTGGGAGGTACTGCACTCTTCCAGTGCAGAGAAAAGGGAACGAAAGGAGTGGAGGGAAACCGAAAGGCAGAACAGAAAAGAAAATCATGAATTTGTTAAGGATGCTACTGAGCGGATGATTAAAGTCATGAAGGCACAAACACAGATGCTGAAGTCCTTAATAATGCTGAAGACTGAGCAGCTCCATGCCCGCCTTCTCCAGCAGCACATTCAGAACTCTTTTCAAAGCTCCTCCCCCGCCCCCAACTCCATCCGCACAGTCCTTTCCGGGACTTCTCAGTTTCCCCTTCGCTCCACCCCCGCAGACAACTTTCATAATGATAGCTGAACCTACACACAGCGTTGAAAGTCTGCCCTTCCCTGGTACCTGCTTTCCCATCAAGCATCTTTGTGTGTTTGTGTGTGTTGTTTTTTGTGCAATAAAAGCAAAGTTTTTTAATGGTAACTCATCTTTATTTGCGAAAAAAAAAAGGAGTACCTGTGGCACCTTAGAGACTAACAAATTTATTTGAGCATAAGCTTTCATGAGCTACAGCTCACTTCATCGGATCCATAAACTGCTGTAGTTCACAAAAGCTTATGCTCAAATAAATGTGTTAGTCTCTAAGATGCCACAAGTACTCCTTTTCTTTTTGCGGATACAGACTAACACGGCTGCTACTCTGAAACCTGTCAACTTTATCTGTTTTCTATAAATTGAGATAGCAGGCACTACCAATACATACACAGGCAGTTTATTCATGTGCTTGCTGGAATGTAAGGCCCCAAATGTCACCATTGCTTCCTAGGAAAACTACATGTAATGTAACATTGTACCACCAATCATAGAGATATACACTACTGGTTCTCATTTTCAAAGTGTTGCCTCAAAGCCTCCCTGATTCAAATTGCTCCCTCTGGGCTCCTCTGACAGCCATGGTATCTGGCTGCTCAAAATCAGCTGCCAAGCTGTCTGCCTCAACACTCCACCCCGAGCAAACCTTTTACTCTTAGCTTCACAAAGATTATGCAACGTACAACACACGGCCATGACAATGGGCATATTATCCTCATTAAGGTCTAACCTGTCATAAAGGCATCGCCAGAGCACCTTTAACTGCCAAAGGCACATTCCACTGTCATCCAGCACCTACTCAGCCTATTGTTGAACTGCTCCTTACTGCTGTCCAGGTTTCCTGTGTAAGGTTTCATGAGCCATGGGCTGTAAGGGGTACACTGGGTTTCCCAGGATCACTATGGGCATTTCAACATCTCCCTCTGTAATCTTCTGGTTTGGAAAGAAAGTCCCCACTTGTAGCTTTCTATACATCCCAGTGTTCTGAAAATGCATGCGTTTTGCACCTTCCCGGATCACGCCATGCTGATGCCAGTGAAATGCCCACGGTGATCCACAAGCGCCTGCAACACCATGGAGAAGTACCCCTTCCTATCGATATACTCCATTGCAAGGTGGTCTGGTGCCAAAATTGGAATGTGTGTGCTATCTATCGCCCCTCCAGAGTTAGGGAAACCCATTTCTGTAAAGCCATCCACTATTTCATGCACATTTCCCAGAGTCATGGTCCTTTATAGCAGGATGTGATTAACTGTCCTGCACACTTACATTAATGTAGTCCCAATGGTCAACTTCCCAACTCCAAATTGACTCGCAACCGACCAGTAGCAGTCTGGAGTAGCCAGTTTCCAGACAGCGATTGCCACACGCTTCTCTACCGATAGGGCAGCTCTCATTCTGGTGTCCTTGTGGCACAGTGCTGGGGTGAGCTCCACACACAGGTCCAGGAAGGTGGCTTTCTGCATCTGAAAGTTCTGTAGCCACTGCTCGGCATCCCACATCTGCATGACGACATGATCCGACCATTCAGTGCTTGTTTCCCAAGCCCAAAAAGGACATTCCACCATGTTAGGCTGTTCTGTGAATGCCAAAAGCAATCTAAAGTTGCTCCTATTCATATCACGCAGCATGTCAGGCAACTGGGAGTCTTCAATTAGGAAGTTCGCAATTAACTGCACTGCCATCCGCGATGTCTTAATGACAGTTAACAGAACATAGGAGAGCAATGCGGGATGCACCCCTTCTCATAAAGATGACGGTGTGCTCAGCAAAGAAGGGCCATTGAAAAATGTCACGACAGAAAGCCGGAAGCCCATCGAGTGCTGGAACAGAAAGCATCATATCACGGGACACTGAGCCAGGTCCCAAGATGTGCTGTGATCCGCTCCATCTTCCAACAACACCTAGCGACAGAAGGTGTCAAGCTGTACTGTGGTACACATTGTCGATGATAGTGCCCCAACTGTGGACACGCTCTGCCGACTTTTATTTTGCCCATTTCTGAGTGTTCACATCACTTTTGTCGACAAAACTTGATAGTGTAGACAAGGCCTAAGAAACATAGGTGTGTGTGTCACCTCTCTGCCTGGGTAGAATGAATAGAGTCAGTAAGGAACTGACAGTAATCAACCCAAATCAACAAGGGGTCCAAGAGAAACAATTTGAGAAACAGGGACTGATACTCTCAGTAGGGAAGCTGAGCAGAGACCCCCACTCAAGAACAAAAGGGCTGAGAGGTGTGAGATGGGGGAATAAGTGAGGGCTCTGGAAAAAGACTGTGGGCTCTCTCACTAGGGAACTAACTAAGGAAGGAAGTCAGAAAGAGAGACACAGAGCCTGAAAATGGAGTTCACTACAACTTCACTGATGAATTATGGCTCGATCAGAATGGACTATGCTTTAACCTCCATTTCTCTATGCTAACCTAAGGACTTCCAGTGCTGTGTTCCAGTTGACTAATAAATCCCAATCTGTTTTGAACATGCTGTTTGGGGTGTCACTGCAAATACTGGGTCAGGTGCATTAGTCCCTGAAGAGTATACAAGTCTCTAACGCTGATGACACTCATTAAAAAAATTACATGTTAATTAAATTTGTGACTGCTCTCCTTGGGAAAGAATTGTATCTCTCCTGCACTGAGGTTTTATTCTCATTCTGCCATATATTTCATGTTATGGCAGTCTCAGATGATGATACAGCATATGTTGTTCAATTTAAGAACACTTTCACTACAGATTTGACAAATGACAAAGAAGGTACCAATTTGAGATTTCTAAAGATAGCTACAGCACTCGACCCAAGGTTTAAGAATCTGAAGTGCCTTCCAAAATCTTAGAGGGACGAGGTGTGGAACATGCTGCAAGAAAGTTTTAAAAGAGATATACCCTGATGAGGAAACTACAAAACCTGAACCACCAAAAAAGAAAATCAATCTTCTGTTCGTGGTATGTGACTCAGATGATGAAAATGAATGTGCTTCGGTCCGCACTGCTTTGGATTGTTATCGAACAGAACCTATCATCAGCATGTAAACATGTCCTCTGGAATGGTATTCGAAGCATGAAGGGGAATACGAATGTTTAGCATATCTGGCAAGTAAATATCTTGCAATGCCAGCAGTGCCATGTGAATACCTGTTCTCACTTTCAGGTGACATTGTAAATAAGAAGTGGGCAGCATTATCTCCATAAATGTACACAAACTTGTTTTTCTTCGTGACTGGTTGAACAAGAAGTAGGACTGAGTGGACTTGTAGGCTCAAAAGTTTTATGTTGTTTTATTTTTGAATGCAGTTATGTAAAAAAATTTCTCCATTTGTAAGTTGCACTTTCACAATAAAAAGAGATTGCATAACAGTACTTGTATAAGGTGAAGTGAAAAATACTATTTCTTTTGTTTATCTTTACAGTGCAAATATTTGTAACCAAAAACAATAATCAAGTGAGCACTGTACACTTTATATTCTGTGTTGTAACTGAAATCCATATTTGAAAATTAGAAAGCAACCAAAAATATTTAAATAAATGGCATTCTATTATTAGCTGCGATTAAAGAGCAATTAATCGTGACTATTTTTTTTAATCTCATGATTAATCACGATTAATTTTTTTGATCATTTGACAGCCCTAATGTAAATGCATTCTCACTGTTTTCCAAACTACTGGAAATAACTGCAGGTGGAGAAACCACATTCGTTTGTCTAGGGTGGGGTAACTCCTGTTTGGCTGGCAAACATTTTAAGAATTACAATTTCAGTACATGTCCATAACTTCGCATCAATTGCTTGCACCTATATTACACAATGATACTAATAATCAGTCAGTTATGAGCTTTCCACTTACATATTATATGACATCTTTTAGAGACATATTATGACAACACCGAGTTGAGGTACACTGGGCTGGGCAGGTCAGCTAAAACTCACTGCTAGATATCCGGGTGTCCTTTGCCTTCTGCCCTTGGGTTTGTCACATATCCCCTCTCAACCTTTTTTTGCTGGAACGAACAAGCCAAGCTCTTCCAGTCTCCTCACATAAGATAGGCTGTCCATTCCTCTGATCATCCCAGTAGATCTTCTCTGTACTTGTTCCAGTTTGAATTCCTCTTTCTTGAACATGGGTGACCAGACTTATGGTCTTACCAGTAACTTATACAATGCATTAATGCTTCTCTATCTCTAGAGGAAATGCCTTACCTAATATGTTCTAGGATGGCGATTGCCTTTTTCACAGCTACATCACATCTGTAATTGCTCAGAATCCATATGTTGACAACGCACACTTCTTTTCCCACAGAGGTCAAGGTATCTGTGTTGTCAATTCCAAACTCTTTCTCTTTGGAAAGGTTTCAGAGTAACAGCCGTGTTAGTCTGTATTCGCAAAAAGAAAAGGAGTACTTGTGGCACCTTAGAGACTAACCAATTTATTTGAGCGTGAGCTTTCGTGAGCTACAGCTCACTTCATCGGATGCATACCGTGGAAACTGCAGCAGACATTATATACACACAGAGATCATGAAACAATACCTCCTCCCACCCCACTGTCCTGCTGGTAATAGCTTATCTAAAGTGATCATCAAGTTGGGCCATTTCCAGCACAAATCCAGGTTTTCTCACCCTCCACCCCCCCCCACACACAAACTGACTCTCCCGCTGGTAACCAATTTATTTGAGCATGCCAGCGGGAGAGTGAGTTTGTGTGTGGGGGGGTGGAGGGTGAGAAAACCTGGATTTGTGCTGGAAATGGCCCAACTTGATGATCACTTTAGATAAGCTATTACCAGCAGGACAGTGGGGTGGGAGGAGGTATTGTTTCATGATCTCTGTGTGTATATAATGTCTGCTGCAGTTTCCATGGTATGCATCCGATGAAGTGAGCTGTAGCTCACGAAAGCTCACGCTCAAATAAATTGGTTAGTCTCTAAGGTGCCACAAGTACTCCTTTTCTCTTTGGGAACCGACCACATTAATCTGCACAGAGATCAGGAAGTAGCAACTTGCTCCTCCCTCTCTACTGACTCATCCTCCTGGGGCTAGTAAAACAGATTTTTTCAAACAATGAATCCAAGGCCTGTCTACCAAACATCCTCATTTCCTGCCCCCTCTGCAGCTCCCTGCCCCGCCCCCCCTGCCGCCCCACTCCTCATATAGTCCTCTGCCTCCAGCTCCTGCCAGTCCCCACAATAAAACAAAAAATTTAGGTAGACTAGCTATTGATTATTCTGCTGTATTCACAGTAAACCTCCCCAGAAAACAAAAACGTTATACTATAACAGACACAACTCATAGCAAGCAACATAAGTTATTACATCA
Source organism: Eretmochelys imbricata (assembly GCF_965152235.1). Lineage (NCBI taxonomy): Eukaryota > Metazoa > Chordata > Testudines > Cheloniidae > Eretmochelys > Eretmochelys imbricata. The sequence goes on from NC_135572.1 coordinate 209,800,429, forward strand.
TTACTGCACAGGTGTATGAAGATTTGGACTAGAAACGTCAGCGGTGGCAGGCACCAGGGACAATGGTGCCAGCACACTGTCTTGAACTACAAATACCAAATTCATGGCCATGAAACGTGCGTCACAGACCGTGAAATCTGGTCTTTTGTGTGCTTTTACCCTCCACTATACAGATTTCATGGGGGAGACCAGGGTTTCTCAAATTGGGGATCATGACCCAAAAAGGAGTTGCAGGGGGGTTGCAAGGTTATTTTAGGGGGGTTGCGGTATTGCCATTATTACTTCTGAGCTGCCTTCAGAGCTGGGTGGCCGCAGAGAAGTGGCTGTTGACCAGGCACCCAGCTCTGAAGGCAGCACCCCGCCAGCAGCAGGGCAGAAGTAAAGCTGGCAATACCATATCATCCCACCCTTACTTCTGCGCTGCTGCCTTCAGAGCTGGGCAGCCAGAGAGTGGCGGCTGCTGAGTGAGGGCCCAGCTCTGCAGACAGGAGCCTAGAAGTAAGAGTGGCAATACCATGCCATCCTTCCTTCTGTGTTGCTGCTGGCAGTGGCTCTGCCTTCAGCGCTGTGCTCCCTGCCAGCGACCACCGCTCTCCAGCTGCACACCTCTGAAGGCAGCATCGCCACCAGCAGCAGCACAGAAGTAAGGGTAGCAGTACTGCAACCTCTTCTCCCCCACAACTCCTTTTTGGGTCAGGACCCCGACAATTACAACACCATGACATTTCAGGTTTAAATAGCTGAAATCATGAAATTTATGATTTTTAAAATCCCATGACCCTGAAATTGACCTAAATGGACCGTGAATATGGTAGGGTCCTATACGTAGGCAAGAACAAAGTGGCTGCATAGAAATCCTCTCACTTTTTTTTCTTTATTGGAATATATGCACTATAATCCTTTCAGTTTGCAAATCTATACAAGCTAAAAAGTGAATATGTTCTTAAATGTCATATGCAATTTGCGTCCCCCAAAGGTGGGTGAAATGTATATTATATATATTTTCCAGACCTGAGGAAGATCTCTCTGTAATCTCAAAAGCTTGTCTCAAAAGCTGATCCAATAATTACCTTCCTTATCTTATCTCTCTAATATCCTGGGACCAAGAGAGCTACAACAATACTGCATGAGACATTTTGTCATGCATCAAAAAGACCCCACTAGAATCTTTTTTCAAATGCCTATTACTGGACCACAGCCCAAATGACCCACTCCAACAAGGCATAGCACTCCAACAAGGCATAGCAAATTTCAAGAAAATCCACGCAAGCATGTGGACATTAGAGGACTCCGAAGCATTGTTCTTTAATAGGAAGGACAGAAGCACAATGGAGGGAAAGGACTCCTGTATACATCCATTTGCACCATAGGAGGGCCTGAATGGTGTGAAATGGCCCATTCATCGCAATGAGATGTTCTCAGCTGAATGAGAACACCCCATGGAGGTGACTACTACCTGCAAAAATAGCTCTGAGATGTGTGACCTGCTCAATTAATCTCACAGGGGTGTTCCCATCCCCCTCCGGTATGCACAAAGTATGCCTGTTCTCAGCTTCTCACCCAAAAGGGCAAGCCTCGTCCCAGAACTCAGCTCACAGGGAGGGGATCCAATGCTTGTACCTGGACACATGCCCCTCAGAACCTGGCACACACTGGGGGCAGTGAAGGGGCTCAGCCACCCCCAGAGAAGCAAGACCTCTTTTATCCTGGACCTAGCTCATATGAGGGGGGAATCATCCCCCTTGGAGGGGCAGGAGTCCCCCATATGTGGGCACAGACATGGGAAGGGAGAATGTGGGATTGACAGGTGCCCCTGCCCTAGTCTACCCCAGTCCTCCTGCCACTCAAACCCACGTCCCACTTCCCAATGTCTTACCCCCTCCACTCAGGAATACCCATGATGCAAACCAGCTGTAACAGAACTACAGCATCACCCTTGCAGCTCTTGTAGGGGGTGTGGCCAAGGAAACAGAAGACATTGCCGAAGTGCCACTGTGTTCCAGCTACCTTTAGGTGCTGAAATAGTCCTTTAGGGCCATGGACAGCCATGTTTAAGTTACAGCAGTTGCAAATATGCTCCAAATTATGCCAGGCGAACTGGTCACCAGTTTTTCTAAAAGATATGTTTTTAGTTCAAACAGGAACTATTTCAGGGAAATTCCATGGTCTGTGTTCTATAATGGTCCCCTCTGTCCTTAGAATCTATGAGGTCAGAAGGGATCACTTCTGATCACAGTGACCCTTGTTTGAACTCGAGCATATCTTTTAGAAAACATCTAATCTGAATTTTAAAATTGCCAGTGATTGAGAATCTACCATAACTCTGGGTAAGTTGCTCCCATGCTTAATTACCCTCGCTGCCTTTATTAGCACTTTGAATTTGTACTAGCTTCAATTTCCAGACACTGGATCTTGTTATACCTTTGTGTATTATACAGAAGAGCCCATTATCAAATATTTGTTCCCCTTAGAACTGTGATCAAGTCACCCCTTAACCTGCTCTTGATTAAACTTAAACTATTCAGTTCCTGGACTCTATCACTATAAGGCATGCTTTCCAATCCTGTAAATAAAGCACATGGGACCAGGTCAAGGCCCCTCTCCAGCCAGTCCCCATCACTGAGGTTCCATTTCAGAATGTAGCTGTGGGTATTCTGGGTCCTTTCCCTAAGAAGGCACCCAGAGGAAAGCTGTACATACTGACTTTCATGGATTTTGCCACCCGATGGCTGGAAGCAGTAGCTCGAAGCAACACCAGGGCTAAAAGCGTGAGCCAGGCATTGACAGACATTTTTGCCAGGGTAGGTTGGCCCTCTGAAATCCTTATGGATTCGGAAATTAACTTCCTGGCAGGGACCACGAAACATCTTTGGGAAGCTCACGGGGTAAACCACTTGGTTGCCACCCCTTACCACCGTCAAACGAATGGTCTAGTGGAGAAGTTTAATGGAACTTTGGGGGCCATGATATGTAAATTTGTGAACAAGCACTCCAATGATTGGGACCTAGTGTTGCAGCGGTTGCTCTTTGCCTACAGGGCTGTACACACATCCCAGTTTGCGGTTTTCACTCTTTCAACGTGTTTATGGCCATGAAGTTAAGGAACCATTACAGCAACAGTGGGAGGGGGTTACATCTTCTCCAGGAACTAACATTTTGGACTTTGTAACCAACCTGCAAAACACCCTCCAAGACTCTCTAGCCCTTGCTCGAGAAAACCTACAGGATGCTCAACAAAAGCAAAAGGCCTGGTATGATGAACATGCCAGAGAGCATTCCTTCAGAGTAGGTGACCAAGTCATGGTCCTGAAAACACTCCAGCCAATAAGATGGAAGCATCATGGGAGGGGCCATTTATGGTCTGAGAGCGCCTGGGAGCTGTTAATTACCTCATAGTGTTCCCAGACCCTACCCTAAAACCTAAAGTATTCCATGTTAATTCTCTAAAGTCCTTTTATTCCCGAGAAATCAAGTTTCTCCAGTTTACAGCCCAGGAGAAAGACAACGCTGAGAGGCCTGAAGGAGTCTACTATGAAGGAAAAAGCAATGGTGGCGTAGAAGAGGTGAGCCTTTCCATGACCTTTGGGGCATAAGCAGCGACAGCAAATCCAGGAGGATGGACAGAATGGGCGTACCACTCCATTGACACAGGAGATGCTTGCCCAATTACAGTCCAACCCTACCGGATGGCTCCTCAAGCCAAAACCGCAATAGAAAGGGAGATCAAGGACATGTTACAGATAGGTGTAATCCACCCCTCTGAGAGTGCATAGGCCTCTCCAGTGGTTCTGGTTCCCAAACCAGATGGGAAAATCCACTTTTGTGTGGACTACCGTAAACTGAATGCTGTAACTCACCCAGAAAACTATCCAATGCCATGCACACATGAGCTATTGGAGAAACTGGGACATGCCCAGTTCATCTCCATCTTAGACTTAACTAAGGGGTACTGGCAAGTGCCGCTAGATGACCCAGCCAAGAAAAGGTCAGCCTTCATCACCCATGTAGGGCTGTATGAATTTAATGTGCTCCCTTTCGGACTGCAAAATGTACCTGCCACTTTCCAGAAACTGGTAGATAACCTTCTGGCTGGATTTGGGGAATTTGCAGTTGCCTACCTCGACAATGTGACTGTATTCTCAGACTCATGGGTAGAACACCTGGAACACCTCCAAGCTGTCTTCCAGGGCAAAAGGGAGGCAGGATTAACTTTTAAGGCCAAAAAATGTCACATAGGCTTAAACAGGGTAATCTATCTTGGACACCATGTGGGTCAAGGAACTATCAACCCCCTACAGGCTAAAGTTAATGCTATCCAAAATTGGCCTGTCCGTAAGTCAAAGGAGCAGGTCGAATCCTTCTTGGGCTTGGTCGGGTATTACCAACGATTTGTACCACACTACAGCCAAATTGCCACCCCCTGACAGACCTGACCAGGAAAAAGTAGCCAAATGCCGTTCAGTTGACTGAAAAGTGTCAAAAAGATTTAACCAGCTTAAGGCAGCCCTTACATCTGACCCTGTACTGAGGGCCCCAGACTTCAACCAACTATTCGTCGTAACCACAGATGCATCCAAGCGTGACGTGGGAGCAGTTTTAATGCAGGAAGGATCAGATCAACAATTCCATCCTGTTGTGTTTCTCAGCAAAAAACTTTCTGAGAGGGAAAGCTACTGGTCAGTCTCAGAAAAAGAATTTTACACCATTGTATATGCTCTGGAGAAGCTACGCCCATACATTTGGGGACGGCATTTCCACCTGCAGACTGACCATGCTGTACTGAAGTGGCTTCACACAGTCAAAGAGACTAAGAAAAAACTTCTTAGGTGGAGACTTTGAAACTCCTTCGGTGGAGACTCCAAGACTTTGATTTTAAAATACAACACATTTCAGGAGCTTCTAACAAAGTGGCTGATGCTCTCTCCCGGGAAGGTTTCCCAGAATCAGCCAGGTAAAAATGTCCCCGTATTCTACGTCATTGTAGTCCTTAAAATGTAAAAAGTACTGTTTAGTTCTTCATGTAATTATTAGTAAAATTAGAGGTGCATGTATCGTATTAACTGTGTTTCCTAAGCCACCAGGAAAAAAATCCCAGCCGGTGTGGACCCGACCTGAACCAGGCTGGCCTGCTGATTTGGGGTGCCTGTAATAAATAAAGTGAGGGGATCGCTCCCTTTGATTGACACCAGCCAGCCAGTTAGCTGTAAAATCCCTCCTGGTAGCTGTTCTTTACTTGCTTTACCGGTAAAGTGTTAAAAAGTCCCACAGGTAAAGAAAAAAAGTGGGCACCTGACTAAAATAGCCAGTGGGAAGGTAGAACTTTTTAAAATTGGGAAAGAGACTTTCCCTTTGTCTGTTTTCTCTGGGCTAAAGAGTCAGAGCAGCCATGCTATAAGCAGCTAAGCCAGGTATAATTACAAGTCATCAGATCATGCCTAGAACTACTTATCTGAACTCCAATGTGTAAGTAGATCAGAATGTTAACTAGATGCGATTACGGTTAATTCTTTTATTTCTTATTGGCTTGCGGACTCCTCTGTGCTAACGCCAGATGCTTTTGTTTGCTTGTAACCTTTAAGCTGAACCCCCAAGAAAGCTATTTTGGGCGCTTGATTTTTGGAATTGCTTTTTTAAAATCGAGAAAAAACCTAAATTCCAGACGTATTTTCTTTCTTTTTGTTTTTAATAAAATTTACCTTTTTTAAGGAGAGGATTGGATTTTTGGTGTCCTAAGAGGTTTGTGCATGTTGTTTGATTACCTGGTAGCCACAGCTAATTTCCTTTGTTTCCTTTTTCAGCTCTTCCCCAGAGATGGGGTGAAAGGGCTTCAGGGCACCCCACAGGGAGGAATTCCCAAATGCTCCTTCCTGGGTTCAAAGCGGGTTTTGTTGCATTTGGATGGTGGCAGCGTTTACCAAGCCATGGTCAGAGAAAAGCTGTAACCTTGGGAGTTTAATACAAGCCTGGATTGGCAAGTATTGATTTTTAAAATCCTTGCAGGCCCCACTTCTGCACTCGGAGTGACAGAGTAGGGATTCAGCCTTGACAGTTTTTTAACAGCCCAGGTAATTAACCATTGGAACACTTTACCAAAGGTTATGGTGCATTCTCTCTCCATCACTGGCAATTTTTCAATCAAGATTGGATGTTTTTCTAAAAGATCTGCTCTAGGAATTATTTGGAGGAAATTCTATGGCCTGTGGCACACAGGAAATCCGACAAGATGATCTCAGGGGTCCCTTCTCAGGCTGGAATATATGAATTATTCTCAAGGTTCTGCTCTGAATCCTCTCCAATTTATCAACATCCTTCTTGAATTGTGGATGCCTGAACTGTACACATTTCAGAGTAGCAGCTGTGTTAGTCTGTATCCACAAAAAGAACAGGAGTACTTCTGGCACCTTAGAGACGAACAAATTTATTTGAGCATAAGCTTTCGTGAGCTACAGCGAAGTGAGCTGTAGCTCACGAAAGCTTATGCTCAAATAAATTTGTTCGTCTCTAAGGTGCCACAAGTACTCCTTTTTTTTTTTTAACTGTACACAGTATTCCTGTAGGGGCTGTACCAGTATCAAGTATAGGGTAATATAATTTCTTTACTCCTATTCGATATTCCCATTTATCAAAAATCCAGTACATATGAAATGGATAAGGATTGGCATTACAATCTGTACTGTTTTGTATGCATGTGTGTCTGGGGTCTGACATTCATGAAAAAAATGTGAAATTGCCAGTAGGGAGGTGTCACATCAGAGAGTAACAGAGCTCTCATGACCGCTTAAGAACACAGAGCTCATTTCTTGGCAATACAGTGAAATCTAATCTTTATATGATGGGATATCCACAATGTAATTCTCTCCTCTGTATTTCAACTTTTTGGTAAACTGTTAGTACAGATAAGCCCCTTCTAAGGGAAAGATAAGCCTGCTGTCTGTAAACAGTTCATGACACATGCTGTTTCACTGACTGAACCACTGTACTTTACATAGTCAAGTCAGTTGTAGAACAAAAAGGTTCATCCCATTTCACTGGCATGCATCACCATAAGTTTCTTTAAGAAACCTGAACAAAAGACACTGCATATCAATCTTCTGGAAAAGGACTGTTTTGATTATCTGTGAATAGCCTATCAGGTATTCCACAGCCCTATTCCTCTATTTTCAATGACAGCTTTCAGAGTGAATTTATCCACCTGAATTTTATTATCATCTCACCCAGACAGAGATGCCTCTTTGATGATGGTTATCAAAATGAGAAAAGACAATCATATAGAAGAACTGTTTTATATCTGAGGCCAGCAAACGTAAACACAATAAATAATCGGACTTTTGATGCTGTGTAGATTTAATATAAGTAGCCTAGTTCAGAGAAAATAAAATGATAAATCATCTCTTTTATGATGTTAATAAATAAAATATATGAAAATACTTTGTTAGGGTGGCTATAGCCTTCACCGTCCTACACTCATGCAAATACCACTAGAATAAAGTTTGCTTTGTTCTTTTTACATAATACGATTTTTTTAAACATAGCAAATATGCTGTGGTGTAAATTTCATACAATTTTAGGCTTGTAACATATGTAAAGATTGACCGTCTATCCAATACTAGGGTTCTGTTATTTAGGGCATTTTTTTAGTGTTTTACTTGTTTGCTGTTGCTGGGGTTTCTTTATTTGGTCTTATCAATCAAATATGGAGTTTTTATGATCCACAAAGTTCCACCTTGTAAGAAAAAACAAGAATTCTGGGTTGAGGGGGGTTAGTTTAAGCAGTTCTTTATCTCTCTGGACAATCCATTCTTTGTGCCAAACAAGCTAGAACTGATTTATGAGTTCAGAAATTCCACATGAAGCTTTTCATTAAGTAGCCAGTAATTCTGGAAATGTATATTCCGAGAGAATATCTATCTGTAACGGGACAATATCCTTAAAACATAGTTAAAATCAAAGGGGATTACAAAACAGTATTCAACAAAACTCTCAAAGTTCTAAAGGAAATACCTGGCAAACAATTTCCTACCAGTTCAGAGCAGTCTATGCCAAATAATCAAGGAAGGAATTTGTTTGTCAAAATGCAGAGGGAGAGGATTAAAGTTTAATGTATTCAACTTCTAGCCAAAAGCTTTTGAGGTTAAAACTCAGAATCCAGTCGGACAGAAAGAGTCCTTGTCGTGATAAAAGGAAGTGATTAATTCCCACATGGCCTGAGAGATGAAAATCACGGAAGACAGGCTTCCCAAGAGAGAGCTGATGACACCATGAAACAATGGATTTGAACAGCTTTCTATTATTTATCCTACATTATGGAGCAGCCAGTAGACTCTTCATAGTTAAGGCTTTAGCCCAGTTCCTATTATAAGCCCTCTATTTTTCACTCCCCTCTAAAAATTGCAAATAAAGACTTATGGGGTTTAAAATCAGGAAGGTGCTCCTGGAGCAAATGTAGAATTTTTCTATCACATTTCATTCAAATTGAATGAGCGCTTCCTGAACTATGGATCTCCTCCCATAACTGATTGGCATTATACCTTTATGTGCTCACTCTTAACTTAAAAAGTACATGGGGTACAGGCAAACACACATCAGTGAACTCCACTGGATCAGCATTATGCCCTTCATTGGTTTTGGGAGCGTCTAAATACAGAAAATAAGAGATTTGGTGTTCTTTTCTGGAACATTAGCTCAAATTAACCATGTTCAGATTGCTGCAATATAAGGAGGGTTATCACTGCCAGCTAATGATCCACGCAAAGTTCACCAGCCAGAGAAACTGCAGTCAAGACTAGAGCTGATACTGCATCCCTTGAGAGTGCTTTAGAGAGAGCCCCTCATCCATAGTAGACACGGGCAAAATGGAACCACCACCGTTGCTTTCAACCACCACCGTTGCTTTCAATATATCCCTTGGTCTACATGAAGGAGCACCAGACTCAGAGCAAGGAGACCACGGGGACAGATTCATTTGACATGAATGGGCCTCCACAGATTTATACTTGCTGAGGATCTAGCCCCATTAGCCCACTATTACTTATAATTCTATGCAATTTACAAGCTGCCTTCTTGGGGAAGACTTACCCCTACTTTAGGGAGAAGCAAAGAGTCTCCCATCTCGCAAATGAACAACAGAGGGCGGACCATGTCACTCGTGTGTAGCTGGAATAGAGCTGACATCTCTAACATGGCAGGTGAAAATCTCATCCATATAGCCACATTGTCTCTCAAGAATAACAGACAAAATCTATTTGCTTTGTTATGCTGTCTGCAAATATGATTATTCTTGCATAACCCACCCTCACAAAGCACTTTGAGGCCAAAACCTATAAGTAAAGTCAAAGTATAATTAAAAAATAAATATCACCTAGGAGTCCTAATTCCTCTGCCCATTAGCTACTACTCCCTTCCAAAAACTAGTAGTAGAACCCAAGAATCCTGATAGCCAGCATTGTATGGCTGCCTAACAAATAGTTGAAACTGAAGTTCAGTCTACTCCAGCAGGAAGAACTCTGAAGGAAGAGGAAGAATGGTTTTACAGGTAAGTCACTGATTGGAATCCAGGAGACATGGGTTCTATTCTTGGCTATACTATAGACTTCCTATTTGATGCTGGGCAATTCAGATAAAACAGAATTTTCAGAGGTTACCACTAACTGTGCTTTTGATTTTCTGGGTACCCAAACTTCATACACTCAGCCCTGGTCTACACTGGGGGGTATTGATCTATGTTATGCAACTTCATAGAATCATAGAATATCAGGGTTGGAAGGGACCTCAAGAGGTCATCTAGTCCAACCCCCTGCTCAAAGCAGGACCAATCCCCAATTTTTGCCCCAGATCCCAAATGGCCCCCTCAAGGATTGAACTCACAACCCTGGGTTTAGCAGGCCAATGCTCAAACCACTGAGCTATCCCTCCCACTGTGAATATTCAGCTACGTGAATATTTAGGTCGACTTACCGTGGTGTCTTCACTGCAGTGAGTCAACTGCTGCCACTCCCCTGTCGACTCCTCCTGCGCCTCTCACGACAGTGGAGTATAGGAGTTGACCGGAGAGCGCTCAGGGATCGATCTATCACATCTAGACTAGACACGATAAATCGACCCCTGCTGGATCGATCGCTGCCCACCAATCCGGTGGGTAGTGTAGACATATCCTAAGGGTTTGATTTTCAGCAACGCTAAGCACTCACAGCCGCAACTGCAAGCTATGGTTGCACACTTTGAAAAATCAGGCTCTAGGTATGTCAAGTTAGGCCTCAAACTATTGAGGCACCCTAATTAATGGACATTTTTGAATATTTTGAACATAAACCTGTCCATAACTCAGTTCTCCATGTGCAAAATGGAGATAATACCTCCTTCTCTCACAGGGATGTTGTGGAGTTAATTTCATTAATGTTTGTAAGGAGCTCAGATACCATGTTAATGATCACCACAGAAAAGCCCAAAAATAAAGGGTTTGGGTTGTGTGCAGTAAATAAGGCATGGAGCCACACACTGAATTAATAAAAAAGAAACACTAAATCAAGTAAGCATTTGAGCACTGGCACCTGAGGTACCGTGCATTGCCCACCCTATGCAGTGAATGAAACAGGGGTCCTTGTGGAATTAATACTATGTGTCAAGTATCAGAAGGGTAGCTGTGTTAGTCTGTATCCAAAAAAAACAAGGAGGAGTCCGGTGGCACCTTAAAGACTAACCGTTTTTTTGGGCATAAGCTTTTGTGGGTAAAACACCCACTTCTTCAGATGCTTTTTACCCACGAAACCTTATGCCCAAATAAATCTGTTAGTCTTTAAGGTGCCACCAGACTCCTCGTTGTTTTAATAATATGTGATCATGTAAGTAAAGGCTACCTCATAGTGTATATGCAGAAAATGACAGAATTAACACTGCATGCACTATATAATGAAATGGTGATTCCCCAAATTCAAATCCTGGAAAAACAGGAAATGCAGAGTTAAGGTTCTCCCACATAATCCTTAAAAGAAAATTAGAGTTACAATACCTCCGCTCCCCCCCCACACACACACACAAATACTAGAACAACAGGAAATGTAGAGTTAAGGTGACAGAGTAAAGGGTTAAGGTAAACTTTAACTCTGTCCTTTTATGGATACCAAGCAAAACTAAGAACATTACAGCACCTTACGTGTGTATAAAAAAAAATCTAGTACTAGTGGCACCTTAGAGACTAACCAATTTAGGTGCCACAAGTATTCCTTTTCTTTTTGCAAATACAGACTAACATGGCTGCTACTGTGAAAAAAATCTACCACTTTCTCTGTGCCCACCGCTACTCCAAATCAGGACTCCCGTTCATACATTCCAATAGGATCCGCAACATGGTCCATATAACAGTACTGACAATGAGCAAATTCTACTCATTGACAGAAATCACAGTGGTCACACTGTGCCTCAACCTCATAACTTACTATTGCACAATCACAATTAAAGAGTCTAATAATGAATTACAGCACATCCTTAAATTACTTTTCTACAGTTCACATGTGACCAAAGGAAAATATTCCCCACTCCCCAAAAAATGACGCAACAAGCTGCTGGCTTCCAAATGGGAGGCAGGGATGAGTGGCTGTGATGTGGGGAAGTATCACCTTAACTCTGCAATTACCAGTTTGGGTACATTTGTGGAGGGTGAGGGGTTGTACACATCCCTCAGAGGGAAAGCAACGGACAGGTGCTGGCCTTTAGACAAATTGCCTTCCTGAGGATATTACACAGTGTAAGGGAGTGGGATATGGGTCCCCACCTAGAGAGACGTGACAGCTGGCAATCTGAGACCTGATGTGGCACTCCTGGAGGGGGACACGAAGCAGTGTGTTACAGATGCTATTACCCCAAAACTGTGACAGATGGCCCCCTGGTCATTCTGTCAGTTAACCCAGTGGAATATACACAACCTGCTGATTTTACTTGGCAAAAAGGGTGAGATCACAAAGACAAATCAGTGAGTCTATATGAATTTTAAAGGCTAAGCTGTTGATGGGGCAGAGGTCCTTGTGCAAGGCCAAATTAATTTAGCATCTCATGAAGGGAGACACCTAGATCTCACTGAAATTATTACTTCTGGATTATGTCTAGAGTAATACATGCACACCCTGTCTGCGCAGGAAGGCTGTTTTCACTGCCACACATTTTGTGAACACTCACAACACTGATTCTATCCCAAAAGACAATATACACAATTAATAGTACAGTTCTCTTATTACAAATCTATTCAAGTTTATGCCAGTCTTGTGCAGACAGGAGGCTCCTGAGCAGCCTCTCATTTGGGTAAAATCTGCGTGTCTGACCTAGTTCTGCAGAGAAACAATTAAAAGGAACCCATGTAACACCACTTTTTGGAACTTAAGGCTCTGCTAACCACCTCTCTTCTGCTCCTTCAATTTACTGGTCACCCACCTACTTTTAAATGTCCCCCACTTTCCCATGCCTGAGTCTCTGGAAATACTCTCTTGCCCTACTTTCTTTCTCCAAATATCATGTTTCCTCCCCCTCATGCTCTCTATACCTTTGCCTCTTAGGTTCTATCATGTGCAAAACAGGAGGAGCCAGAAGCAAACATCCTGGAAACAGTGATAGATGGCAGCAATCTTTACTAAAGTTAAATGTTTACAAGGTAGTTGGCTCCTGAAATTATGAAGTATTTCAAACAAAATCACAAGAGTGGTGATAAAACCACAAAAACTACCTACTCTGTTTCTACAACCACATGAGAAGAAGGCAGGGGGCTGGGCTCCTTAGGCTGCTTGGGGAGGGGAAGGAGCTTGCTGTGTGATTGCAAAAGCCAGAACTTCTCTCCCTGGGCAGACGATAAGACTTCCAATATAATAGGCACAGCAGGACTTGTCTCCAGAGCGAGGGTACAGAGCTTGCAATGTAACAGACAAGGTGGGGTTTGTATCCATGAGGAAGGGGACAGGCTTGTCATATAACAGGATGGAGACTCCCAGACTGGGAGGAGGAGGAGTTTGCTATGTAACAGACAGAGGGCGGGGCTCATCTCCATGGGGCCAAAGTTTATTATGTAACAGATGGGGGGGGGGGAGGAGTGGATGTCTCACCACAAGGAGGAAAGCTTTCCAGTTGAAAGGGAGTGTGGTGAGAGAAGACACCTGCAACCAGCAGAACCCAGGGAAGAAGATGACACCGCTGCTGTCCTGCCTCCTCCTGCTTCTTGTTCCACGTGCGCTTGCTCAGCATCTTGGAGTCGTCAGAGTCCTTCCAGAGAAGGGAGGAGATTACTGCTTCCTCTTCCCTTCTCACTGGGTGCAATCACTGCAGGATAAGAGTGGCAAAATGAAATGGCTTCAGCCACATCAGGACCTAACTTACTCAACCTTGTGTTGTCTTCCTTCCTCCTTTGGCGAGGAGGATTGTGATGGTGGGGGACTCAGCACTAGAATTGCCTCAGTGAGGAAGGGTAACTGCAACTTCTTTGAGAACGGCAGACTCCAGAGAATAAATGGAACACAAGTGCTATTAATCCTTGGTGGAGATGCCCCAATATCCCTCACAGGAGGCAGTGGAATGGGCCACAACTGGGGTCACTGTGAGGAGAGCATTACTCCTGTAAATCTGCTCAATGACATGGACATGATCTATTTATTCTTCAAACATTTAGGCAGGCTCTTGGGATACAATACGGGGATCATGTTAATCCTTGCCGTAGGCACAGTCACAACTGGAGGCTACTGGGCAGGAAACATAGAGAAGAAAAGGCAGCAATACATGAAGTGCAGATGCAAAAATGAAGAAGATTTTGATGATGTAACAATTGACCCTGATGTCTTCTTTATCTGTGCAAGTGTAGTAATGTCCTCCTTCATGCTGCTTGCTCTCTACTGCTTCTACGATCACTTAGTGAATATAATGATAGGATTTTTCAGCCTATATGCATCCATTGGGCTTTACAGTTGTTTGTCTCCCTCTGTGAACAAACTCCCATTTGGAGAATACAAACTCCATTTACCATATTTTCACAATGGTCCACAAGTTAGGACATTGTTCCTGGCAGGGTTTTCTGTCTCCATCACTGTCACATGGATGATCTTCAGAAATGAGGATCAGTGGGCCTGGGTCCTGCAAGACTTTTTAGGAATCTCTATCTGCCTTTATGTTTTAAAAACAATCCGCATGCCTACCTTGAAGAACTGCAGTTTGTTTCTAGCTGCTCTTTTGATCTATGATGTGTTTTTCGTATTCATCACTCCTTTTCTAACCAAGTCTGGGCAGAGCATAATGGAAGTGGCAGCTCTCGGACCATCTGACTCTGTCAGTCGTGAAAAGATCCCTTTTTTGTTGAAGGTTCCAATATTATCCTCTGCATCAACCTTTGATGACAGCCCCTTTACTATCCTTGGCCTTGGTGACATTGTAATTCCCGGTTTCCTGATAGCCTACTGCCACAGATTTGATGTTCAGATGCACTCCTCCAGAGTCTATTTTGTAGCTTCTACTGTAGCTTATAGCTATGGCCTCCTGGTGACCTTTGTAGCGTCAGTATTAATGCAAATAGGTCAGCCAGCTCTTCTCTACTTGGTGCCCTTTACGCTTACCACTAGCCTGGTTGTTGCTCTTCTGCGCAAAGAACTCACTATTTTTTGGACAGGCAGTGGTTTCACAGAGGACTTATCTTGTCCTTCCTCAGGGATCAGCTATCCAGATACCCCAAGAGATTCAAATACACAAGTGTGTCAACAAGAAAGGGAAGAAAAACTGATCAATTTCACATTCAATGAAGAACAGCTAGATAACTCCATTGTAGTGACAGAAGAATTGACTGATCTCAACATATACGTTGAACAGAACTCAGACTTCATGCTATGTAAAGAAGAACCAATCAATCAACATGATGGTGAACATCAGGGAGAGATTCTCAGAGCAGAGAAGAATGAGTCAGACTCTATGATAGAGGGAAAAGCTCCACAAACATACCCAGAAAACCTCGACATGTAAATAATGCTGGTTTTGCAATCACTGAAGAGTCTGCCTCGAAAATGGATCAAAAATGCAAGAACATTCAATCTCAGTGTAGTAATAAACCTATAACATGTAAATCATCTTTGTAAAATGCAGTGCTTTAATGTGTTCTGATATGTACATGTGACAATTTTGACTAGACATCTGTACCATTTTTGTTGTTGTTATGCTAGAAAGATACAAAGATTTTTTTCAAGTCATTTTATTAATGTTATTTTAAAATGAAAAGGATAACCTCAAAGAACAGTAACCACTTTTACATAACTAATTCTAGGTAATAATGATGTCAACATAAATGAACACACTGAAATAAAGCACTCGTACAACAATATAATTGATGTATAACAATTAAAACAAGAGTCAATTAATGAAATAATAAAAACACAACTATAAAGTAAAAACAAAAGGAAACTAGGCTACCCAGGATAATACAAAAGAGCTTAGGATACAATGTGAAAGATTTTCCTCAAGGTCTAGAAGTTTTCATACTGCCACAAATGACCCAGTCCTTTGTTTTCCATGTAAGAGTTCACTATTCAGATCCCAGACTCATCTCTCCCCATCCAAATGTTACCCCAATATAAAATATCTGAAGATCCATTTTAGTAAACTGAAGTCCAAACTTTCAGAGAAGGTTCAGCTGAATATTTTATTTATATTTAGGCATTTCAATTATGACTATCACCATAGTAACTGTGCCTCACAAACATTAATGAAAATATGCTCTACCTGAGGTTATGGGCTTCATGAATAATCAATGGATGAAGTTCTGTATCCTGTATTATGTAGGTCAGACTAAACGGTCATAACGGCCCTAAAATCTATGAATAATCCATATTAATTCCATTTTATTGGTGGGGGAAAATGGAGGTCTTGAATAATTTTCCCAAGATAATACAGGGAATCTACTGCATAGCTGGGAAGAGAATCCAGCTGTCCATATTCCCAGTTTCTGTGCCTTAACCATAAAATCATCCATCCTCCCAGCACAAAGGGGATAGAGCAGAAAAGTGAATTTGGCCTGATGCACTGAAAAAACCCTCTCTCCTCAAGCTACATACTGCAGAACTCTGCATGTATCTCCCCCAAGAAAGCCTGGGAAGCATCCAGATGTGACAGATACAGCTACCCGAAAGATTATACGTCATTGTTCACCAAACAGGTACTTGATAAAAGTTTTGTGAATAAACAAAGGATTGTACAAGTCTGCACAATTTTAAGCCAAGGAACTAGCTGCCAAAACAAGACACTGTAAATCATGTGCATTATTTTCTTATTTTCCCATAGTACAACATTTGTATTGGTAACACCTAAGAGTAAATGTAGAACAACTCTGATTGGAAGAAGGGATGGTAACAGATATAATCATAGTGTAAACTCTTTTAATTTCCACAGTACTCCATGATCAGGTTCCTCCACCACAAAAAGAAGCACAGTTGATGCTCATTTTTCCTCCCGTGAGCAATTATCAGCATAGTCTCTAAAAACTGAAATACACCATGGAGACTACCATCCCACGTCTACACTCAGAAAACCAAGCTTGTATGAAAGCGTGTTAGCTAACATCTTTTAAGTAATATACTGTGTTAAACAACTTAGCACTCAGTGTAGACAGGAACAAGCTATGTTTAAAAATATGGGTTGACCCCTAAACAGGGTTAAACACAACCAGCTAACACCTCTTTAATTATGACAATTGCCCTTGTCCAAACGAAGAGAAAAATCTTGTTAGTTAAAGCATATTAGAAAACATGTTAATACGTTTTCTAACATGGCACATATTCCTACTAGGACTTAGAGATAGTTAAACTGCTGCCACCAATACTTTGTTTCATGGGTAAACAAACACCTTCTTTCTCCACAGTTGTCAGTGCAGCATCATTCACCAGCACTAAATTTATTGTTTTAAAAACAAAGAACCAGAATGAGATTCAGCATATAATCCCCCAAAAAGTCAGCAGAGAGCAATAATTTTCAGCCACTGCTAACAGAGGCAAGTTTTATACCTGTGAGTTAGAGGTAAAAAGCTGAATCAATTCTGAGAATACTGTCCCATGTATCCAACCTATATTTCAAGATACCATGCAGGCTATATAAAGGAGAGGTGATAGCCTTCCAATCCAAAACTGGATATAGTAGAAGTTTTCCCCAGCAATCCTCATGCAGGAGGGGACAGAGACAGAGAGAACTCTAAATGGAGCCCTGATATAGAACAAGCATAATTCACAATGACTTCAGTGGGAACTGTACTTGTGGGATGAATTTGGTCCAGTGTGCCTCAATCTTAGCCTATTGTTGTAGCAGGGTTATGGCTCCCCACACAAAAGATACCTGAGAAAACTGTTAAGGGTTTCTGCATTCAGGTACCTGTGTCCATTGAGGAACAAGTGGCAGCTAAGAAAAATTCTCTTTTGAGAGAGGTGGAACATCTTGAAACAAGGTATTTGTAAGCACTAGAGTCTAATGACTAGATAACTAGGGTTGAGGTGACTACTTGTGTAAGAAGTTTCAACTCTGTTGACAATGAAGTTGAAAAAGCCTTGGTAAAAAGAGCAAACTGGAGAAGGCACAGGCTGCTTCAAAGTCCTGGTAAAGGGTCTTCAGCTAGCCTGGAGATACTGTACAGCAGAGATTGGCAACCTTTGGCACGCAGCCCACCAGGGTAAGGCCCCGGCAGGCCGGGCCAGTTTGTTTAACTACCACGTCTACAGATTCAGCCAATCACAGCTCCCACTGGCCGCAGTTCGCTGCTCCAGGCCAACAGGGGCTGTGGGAAGCGGCGAAGGCCAAGGGATGTGCTGGCTGCCGCTTCTCGCAGCCCCCATTGGCCTGGAACGGCGAACCATGGCCAGTGGGAGCTGCAATCGGCTGAACGTGCGGACGCGGCAGGTAAACAAAGTGGCCCGGCCCACCAGGGGGCTTATCCTCGCAGGCCACGTGCCAAAGGTGGCCGATCCCTGCTGTCCCGTAATCAGTTTTAGATGGAGATTCCATGATCCCAGTAGAGTTGGGTAACACAGCCCATTCTACTTATTATATTAGCTAAAAAAAATACTGTGAAGCCAACAACTTCAAACCTTCCAATTGTGCAGCTTTCATTTGATGGACTACTAATGTCCACACCTTCTTATGGTTTCCTTACCTCCTGTCCTGAAAGGTAATATGCTGCTAGAAGACCACCAATGAAGCGGATATTGACCTCAAAAACAGACACCTCTGAATTCTGGGAAGAGAGGAAAAAGTAAATGTTTAAAAAGCTTCTCTATACAACAACCAAGGTATCAGAAGAAACTGTTATCATTAGGGTAGACATAGATACAAATCCAAATGTACAAAAGGACTTGTAGTTTGCCAATATTTGGATTCACAAGGACAACCCCCTGGCAAATCTTCATGACAACAGCCACCACAGCCTGTCTGCAGCTCCATCCTTCTGGCCAGAATCCCTCTCCCACATTCCTTCAGAAGTGCCAGCATCCACACCTACTGCCCACTCACACTGTCCTATGTGTCTCCTCCCACTCTTTTCCCTTGAGCCTCCATAATTCATTTTCAGTATCTATAGGATATAGGTACTTGACAGCCCCCTAAAAATGGAACTGTCTCATCTCACTTCAGGGTTCCGAGTACAATGTATAATTTTTAGACCTAAATTATCTGAGAAAATCCTTGCCGTTCATCCACTCACCCTTGTTTTCTGTGAGAGAGCTGCACAGAAACATATGGCAAACTGGGAATTCTGGTTTCAGAGTAACAGCCGTGTTAGTCTGTATTCGCAAAAAGAAAAGGAGTACTTGTGGCACCTTAGAGACTAACCAATTTATTTGAGCATAAGCTTTCATGAGCATCCGATGAAGTGAGCTGTAGCTCACGAAAGCTTATGCTCAAATAAATTGGTTAGTCTCTAAGGTGCTACAAGTACTCCTTTTCTTTTTGCGAATTCTGGGACAATGTTAGCTGATTACAAAAATCTTATCACTTCAGTATTAATGATATTCTCATAATGTACCGCAATGTTAAAATATATACCTAATGCATATTACATTTAAGTTTTAAAAAATC
Organism: Eretmochelys imbricata; assembly: GCF_965152235.1. Classification (NCBI taxonomy): domain Eukaryota; kingdom Metazoa; phylum Chordata; order Testudines; family Cheloniidae; genus Eretmochelys; species Eretmochelys imbricata. The sequence goes on from NC_135572.1 coordinate 209,819,491, forward strand.
CACAATGAAAATATATTTGCCCCAGAAGTTAAGATTTTTTTTTTAAGGTAATTAAGACAAAGGTCTGGAAGGTAGGCCATGTTCATGCTTGCTGTCCTAAATCATGAAATATCTCATTCTTCCTGCCTCCTATTGTTATTTTATGGGCACCAGCATAGAAGTAGGCAAAGGAGAACCCACACCTCACTGAACACCCCCATGCAAGAAAAACACTGAGGAAAAAAAAACCTGACATGGTAAAAGGTGTCAAAAGACAGCCAGACAAGATGAGGATTAGAGGATAGCAGGAAAATGGCCACATCTGTAGATTTACGTAGCACAAAAAGACATTTGTGACATCTTCACAAATCCCTTTTTAGATCCCCTCATCTCCCAAATCGCTACATTAAAATGGAGTAAGGGTTGAGAGTACATATCAGTAACGTAAAGGTAAAAATTTACAGGATTTTGCAATAATCCCCCAAACAATTCTATCCATGCAATAACCATACAATTATAATTAGTGAATAATATTATTTGTAGTGAATAATAGTATTTGTATTCCAACATTAAACTGACGGGGAAGTCCCGGATGACTGGAAAAAGGCTAATGTAGTGCCAATCTTTAAAAAAGGGAAGAAGGAGGATCCTGGGAACTACAGGCCAGTCAGCCTCACCTCAGTCCCTGGAAAAATCATGGAGCAGGTCCTCAAAGAATCAATCTTGAAGTACTTGCATGAGAGGAAAGTGATCAGGAACAGCCAGCATGGATTCACCAAGGGAAGATCATGCCTGACTAATCTAATTGCCTGTTATGATGAGATTACTGGTTCTGTGGATGAAGGGAAAGCAGTGGATGTATTGTTTCTTGACTTTAGCAAAGCTTTTGACACGGTCTCCCACAGTATTCTTGTCAGCAAGTTAAGGAAGTATGGGCTGGATGAATGCACTATAAGGTGGGTAGAAAGCTGGCTAGATTGTCGGGCTCAACGGGTAGTGATCAATGGCTCCATGTCTAGTTGGCAGCCGGTATCAAGTGGAGTGCCCCAAGGGTCGGTCCTGGGGCCGGTTTTGTTCAATAACTTCATAAATGATCTGGAGGATGGTGTGGATTGCACTCTCAGCAAATTTGCAGATGATACTAAACTGGGAGGAGTGGTAGATACGCTGGAGGGGAGGGATAGGATACAGAAGGACCTAGACAAATTGGAGGATTGGGCCAAAAGAAATCTGATGAGGTTCAATAAGGATAAGTGCAGGGTCCTGCACTTAGGATGGAAGAATCCAATGCACTGCTACAGACTAGGGACCGAATGGCTAGGCAGCAGTTCTGCGGAAAAGGACCTAGGGGTGACAGTGGACGAGAAGCTGGATATGAGTCAGCAGTGTGCCCTTGTTGCCAAGAAGGCCAATGGCATTTTGGGATGTATAAGTAGGGGCATAGAAAGCAGATCGAGGGACGTGATCGTCCCCCTCTATTCGACATTGGTGAGGCCTCATCTGGAGTACTGTGTCCAGTTTTGGGCCCCACACTACAAGAAGGATGTGGATAAATTGGAGAGAGTCCAGCGAAGGGCAACAAAAATGATTAGGGGTCTAGAACACATGACTTATGAGGAGAGGCTGAGGGAGCTGGGATTGTTTAGCCTGCAGAAGAGAAGAATGAGGGGGGATTTGATAGCTGCTTTCAACTACCTGAAAGGGGGTTCCAAAGAGGATGGCTCTAGACTGTTCTCAATGATAGCAGATGACAGAACGAGGAGTAATGGTCTCAAGTTGCAGTGGGGGAGGTTTAGATTGGATATTAGGAAAAACTTTTTCACTAAGAGGGTGGTGAGGGTGGTGAGGTGGTGGGTGGTGGTGGTGAGGGGGTGGGTGGTGGTGGTGAGGGTGGTGAGGTGGTGGGTGGTGAGGGTGGTGAGACACCACCGACTTCCTGAGGAAACTACAATGCATTGGTGATCTTCCTGAAAACACCATGCTAGCCACCATGGATGTAAAAGCTCTTTACACCAATACTCCACACGAGGATGGACTACAAGTTGTCAGGAACAGTATCCCTGATGAGGCCATGGCACACCTGGTGGCTGAGGTTTGTGATTTTGTCCTCACCCACAACCATTTCAGATTTGGGGACGACTTATACCTTCAAGTCAGCGGCACTGCTATGGGTACCCACATGGCCCCACAGTATGCCAACATTTTTATGGCTGACTTAGAACAACGCTTTCTCGGCTCTCGCCCCCTAGCGCCCCTCCTCTACTTGCACTACATTGATGACACTGTCATCATATGGACCCATGGGAAGGAGGCCTTTGAAGAATTCCACCTGGATTTCAACAATTTCCACCCCACCATCAACTTCAGCCTGGACCAGTCCACACAAGAGATCCACTTCCTGAACACTATGGTGCAAATAAGTGATGGTCACAAAAACATCACCCTATACAGGAAACCTACTGACGGCTATACTTACCTACATGCCTTCGGCTTCCATCCAGGACAAATCACATGATCCATTGTCTACAGCCAAGCCCTAAGATACAACCGCATTTGCTCCAATCCCTCAGACAGAGACAAACATCTACAAGATCTTTATACAGCATTCTTAAAACTACAATACCCACCTGGGGAAGTGAGGAAACAGATTGACAGAGCGAGACAAGTATCCAGAAGTCACCTACTACTGGACAGGTCTAACAAGGAAAACAACAGAATACCACTGGCCATCATGTACAGCTCCCAGCTAAAACCTCTCCAGCACATCATCAGCGATCTACAACCTATCCTGGAAAATGATCCCTCATTCTCACAGACCTTGGGAGGCAGGACAGTCCTTGCTTACAGACAGCTCCACAACCTGAAGCAAATATTCACCAGCAATTACACACCACACCACAGAAACACTAACCCAGGAACCAATCCCTGTAACAAACCCTGTCCCCATATCTACTCTAGCGACACCATCAGAGGACCCAACCACATCAGCCACACCATCAGGGGGTCATTCACCTTCACATCTACTAATGTGATATATGCCATCATGTGCCAGCAATGCCCCTCTGCCATGTACAGTGGCCAAACTGGACAGTCTCTACGTAAAAGAATAAATGGACACAAATCAGACATCAGGAATGGTAACATAAAAAAGCCAGTAGGAGAACACTTCAATCTCCCTGGACATTCAATAACAGATTTAAAAGTAGCCATCCATCAACAAAAAAAACTTCAAAAACAGACTTCAAAGAGAAACTGCAGAGCTACAATTCATTTGCAAACTTAACACCATTAATTTGGGCTAGAAATTAACAGTATACTAATGAAGCGCATGACTGATATGGGTGTGAAGTTAATGTTCTCTCCTCCGGGTTAGTTCACAATCTGGACACTGACTACGGACAGTGGTTATAAAAGCTTGGAATGTTTATGCCTTGCAGACAGTGGGTAAAGCTGTATGCTCTGTGCTGTACAAAGATATAATAAAGTTGACTGCAAAGTTTTATATTGTTAAAGGTACAGCTGCAAATGTTGTTCCATTATTGTCCTACATACATGTGATGATACATGGGATGTATGATGTATGTGATGTATGTAGGACATGATGTATGCATGTATGATGTACATTGTTTGCATGTCATCTGTGGAGGATAGCCCAGGAATGTGAATTTGGGGATATTATGCGTAGTCATGGTTGGTGGCCAAGGTTACGCACAGACATTGAGCATAGTTTGAAGGCATGCTCTGCCCACAAAGTGCATATAACGTCTGTTCCTCCGGATCCTTTGAAACCAGTAGTCATAGACAGATCATAGCAGAGAATTGCAGTGGATATTACTGGCCCCCTGATTTCACTGCATGATTACATCCCATTGATTGTTTCAGACTATTACTCATGTTATGCCTTTGCATTCATAATTTCACAAGGCACTTCAGAGGAGCTCATTTCTTGCCTATCTACTTTATTTGCTACGTTTGGCTTACCAGAGAGCCTTGTTTCAGATAACAGGATATCTTACATACTGTCACAGGGTAGGCACACCCCATCACAGGGTGTCTGGTCACATAGGGTTAGATGGAAGGGTGGAGGTGATTCTGCAGCTGGTCAGGTCCTACACCAATAACTTTTACTGTAACATGGGGTAGTATTACTTAGTAACTAGAGTCAATAAGCAGCCCTTACTATCAGGGTAGTGTGGTCCAATGGCCAGACTCAGTGAGTGGTCCTTTCCCATCAGGGCAGCACGGCCCAATGGCCAGAATCAGTGAGTGGCCCTTTCCATCAGGGCAGTGTGGCCCAATGGCCAGAGTCAGTGAAGTAGCCCACCTCTGTGAGATTATGTGGCCAGTTGGCCCATTGGGGAAGAGGGGCGCCATTCAGGGGTGTGGCACCCCGGTTAAGGGAACTCGGGACCTCCCTGCAACTCCAAGCCCTGGCCCAAGGCCCTAGCGTTGGTGGGGGTGCTCACAAACAAGTCAGTGGGGATCCTCCCAAAACACACTGACCAGTCCCCTGGTTTGCTTGCCAGCTAAGAGTTCGAGTCCCCTGGGCTGCTTCTTACCCTTTCTCCCTCATCGAAACTTCCCGGGTCCCCTGGGTTTCTGGGGTCCTCAAATGGCTGGGCTCCCACCAGTGCCGTCCTTTCTCTGGGCTCGTCGGGCAGCCTGGAGTCTCCAGTCAGGAACTCTGTGAGCCATAGTCCCATAGTCGGGGTTTGTAGCAACTCCCTGCAGGAAGCTCACAGCCTGCATCCTTCCCCATCAGCAGCCTCCCCAGACTGAGCTGGGCTGCTACCCTTTACATGCTGCCTCCAAGCTGAGCATGCCCAGCAGGATCGGAGGGGCGGTGCTTCCGCAGCCTGCAAAGCATAATTAACCCTTTAGGGACTGGTGTGGGGTAGGCACACCCCATCACACACCCTGCCTCTGAAGACTGGACCTGGCAGGAGTCCATCCCCATTGTCCCCCACTCCAGCCCAGAAGAAAAAGTCTGCATTAGCATGGGCCCTACCTGGGCAGTGTAACACGCTGAACTTGTAGGATTGGAGGGCGAGGTAACATCTCATAATCTGTGAGTTCAAATCCTTCATGGTGTTGATCCACTGTAGGGGTGCATGGCCAGTAGGTAATACTGTTAAGCCTCTGTCGCCCATTTTACCACTCGGGCATCCTTTTCAATGGTGGAGTACTTGACTTCTCAGAGAAATAGCTTCCGGCTTAGGTATAGCATGGGGTGTTCCTCCCCCTCTCATTCCTGAGATAGAACATAAGAACACCCATACTGGGTTGGACCAAAGGTCCATCTAACCCAGTATCCTTTCTTCCGACAGCGGCCAATGCGAGTTTCTTCAGAGGGAAGGAACAGAACAGGTAATCATCAAGCGATCCATCGCCTGTCGCCCATTCCCAGCTTCTGGCAAACAGAGGCTAGGGACACCATCCCTGTCCATCCTGGCTAATAGCCATTGGTGGAGCTATCCTCCATTAATTTATCTAGTTCTTTTTTGAACCTTGTTATAGTTTTGGCCTTCACAACATCCTCTGGCAAGGAGTTCCACAGGTTGACTGTGCATTGTGTGAAAAACAACAGCCCCTAGCCCCACTTCTGAGGCATTTGTTTCTAAAATAATGGGTTTTGAGGAAGCGTGGTTGGAACAGGACGGGTGCGTGGGTGAGTTGCTCTTTCAAGAGCTGGAAGGTCCTTTCACAATCCTCCAACCACCGGACATTCCATGGCCGGGAGTTCTTTGTGAGGTAGGAGAGGGGGGCGGCTATCATGGCAAAGTCTGGCATGAACCGTCAGTAGTATCCGGCCAAACCCAGGAACTTCCTTAACTTTCTTCTCGTTGTAGGGGTGGGGTAGTCCTTCAGGGCCTGTACCTTGTCCACCAGGGGGTGGAGTTGGCCCGCCCCCACCGTGTATCCCAAGTAGGTCACTTCTTTCCACCCAAGGTGACACTTGGCGGGGTTTGCTGTGAGACCTGCTTCCTTCAAGGCCTGTAGGACCGTGGTGAGATGTTGTAGGTGTTCCTCCCGACTTGTGCTATAGACCACAGTATCATTAATAAAAGCTGCCACATACTGCCGGTGTGGCTGCAACAGTTGGTCCATCAATCACTGGAACCTAGCCACAGCCTCATGTAACCCAAAGGGGCACGGTAATGAAATGGTATAGACCGGGTGGTGTAGGGAAGGCTGTCTTCTCCCAGGAAGTCGGGGCCAGGGGTATTTGCCAGTACCCATTGGTCAAATCTAATGTTGATAGAAACTTAGCACTACCCAGCTGTTCCAGCAGTCAATTCATCCATGACATCAGGTAGGCGTCAAAGCAGGAAATGGCATTCACCCCCTAAAATCTATAAAGATCCTCATAGTCCCATCAGGCGTTGGGACCAGGACTATGGGGCTTCTCCATTCACTCCGGGATTCTTCCACTACTCCCGTGGCTAGCATTGCCTCAAGTTCCTTCTGGACCACTTCCCACATTTTCCAGGGAAGTAGGCGATGTTGGTTGCGGACCTTTTGTCTGGGAATGATATCTATGTGGTGGCTGGTAATACTCATCCATTCTGGTCAAGAAGATAAAACAGAGGGGAAGTCTTGGACAAGCCACTGTTGCTCTGGGCTCAAGTCCTTACCCAGTGTGATTGGTGTTGTGCCAGGGGCTCAACTGGCTACTGCTCCCAATTCAGGTTCTGGGGGGTAGGGGGTGATCAGTAGGCCTTCCAGGCCTTCAGGACGTTCACACGGTAGACCCATAGGTCTTTTCGTCGCCCAGGGAGTCTGACTTCATAATACCCATTGAACAATCTCAAATGGCCCCGGCCATTTGGTGAGTAGTTTAGGTTCTGATGATGGCAACAGGAGCAAGACCCTGTCCCCAGCCTCAAAGGTCCGCATCTTGGCCCCCCAACTATATGGAGATCCTGGGTTTGCTGGGCCTGAAGCAGGTTCTTCTAGGAGAACTCCCCAAGCTGGAGATGCTCAATTAGTTGCAAGACGTATGGGGCTGACCCTGTGACCCTCAACTCTTGTTCCTCTTAAGTCTCTCGGAGAAGGTCTAGGATCCTCCTTGGCTGCTTCCCATAAAGGAGCTCAAACTGGGAGAACCCTGTCGAGGTCTGGGAGACTTCACGCACTGCAAACAGTAGTGAGGGGAGCAGCCTGTCCCAGTGTTGTGGGTCATCGTCCACGAACTTCCTCAGCATGGTTTTTAGGTTCCGTTAAATCTTTCTACGAGGCCATCAGTCTGTGAAAGTCTTGAGAGTGTGGAAGTTTAGTAGACAACATAACTTGGCCATAAGTTTGGAGGAGACATTCGTCCCCTGGTCTGTCAATATTTCTCTAGGTATCCTGACCTTAGCAAAAATTTTCAGAAGCTCTGAGGCTATGACAGGGGCCGTGGTGGCCCATAGTGAATGGCCTCCAGGTAGCAGGTCACATAATCGACTACCACTAGAATATACTGACACCCTGTGAGCCGTAGTCCCGTAGTCGGGGTTTGTAGCAACTCCCTGCAGGGAGCTCGCAGCCTCCGTCCTTCCTTGTCAGCAGCCTCCCCAGACTGAGCTGGGCTGCTACCTTTTATACGCTGCTTCCAGGCTGAGCATGCCCAGCAGAGTCAGAGGGGCAGGCTTCCTCAGCCTGCAGAGCATAGTTAACCCCTTCGATGCTGGTGTAGGGTAGGCACACCCAGTCACACGTACCAAAAGAGTTTGAAGGCTTTCTGATGAGAATTGGTATATTTTGTTATAAATCTGCTGTGTATGCCAAGGAAATGAGATAGTGGAAAGACTGCATAAGACTCTGAAGTAACATGTAGCTTACATATTAGAGTAACACTGAGATACACCCTTGCATTAAATCCTACTTTATATGATATTCAGAGTATGCCTCACGAAAGTACTGGAGTAACCATGTCCTATCAGCTCTTCAGCCAACCTAGTAGGACCAAATTGTTTATAATGACAGAAAAGGATAATCCCACTCCTTCACTGTCCTTGAAAACAACTGATGTGATTAGGAAATACACGAGTTTCAACAAGCATATCCATAAGAGACTCGAAGCATTCTATCCTGGACAGGCAGTATATGTTAGCTGGGGATCTGGAAGCATTTTGAATGCTTCTGGCATGATCTTCCGGGCTACAGGCTAAGGAGCATGCCAAATACATTTACCACAGGGAGAATGCACTGTTCACCAGCAAGATATACTGTTTACTGAAAGAGGAACAGACAGGGAAGAGGATGCTCCTTCTGTGTAAGATGTGGCCAGCTGGGGAAGATGTAGCACAGCAAGGGTGCCCACGCCGTGAACTGAATCAGAGGTACAGCCTACAGCCCCAAGGTCACTTGATGCCTCCAACTAGGTACCGCTGAACTTTTGGGGAGAAGGGAAGGAAATTGTGTGCATGTGTGTGTGTGTGTGTGTGTGCGTGTGTGTGCGTGTGTGTGCGTGTGTGTGCGTGTGTGTGCGTGCACACATACCGTTGGATGTGTGCTGCTATTCAGGAACCATTGATACATATCTGCTGTTCGAACTGTTATGTTTTGTTTAAACCTAACCAGCTCATGGTTATTACATTTGTGTATTGTTTTGTCACTGTTGTTTTGTGTTTTCGGATTGTTATTCTGGGGTGCATCAGAGTATATACCTTAAAACTTGTAATAAACAATTGGACTGAAATATTGTAAGTAGTTCATGCACCACAATTTTAAAAGTAAAACCCCTTCTCCTTCCACAACTGAATACTCTGGTGCTATTGTAACATGCTTATAATTTGATCTGTATTGGGGATAACTTTGTACTTCTTCTGCAGAGGTTCTAATATCTCTCATGGAACATTTAAGTATTATCCATCTTTTGACAATCGCTAACTTTTAAACACATTAAATCGAAAGACATCCTTGGTTGGGGGGGCACAGATTTTCACTTTTCAAAACACAAAAAATAAAAAGGAAGTCCTTTGAAGTTTAGCCATAAACCTGAATTTCAGGTCTTTCTAATAAATGTTTTTTGTATCCTCAACCATAGTTCCAGCTTAACAACTTCTCCCCTGCTTGGGATCACTACAGTATGTTTTCTCAAAACACCTTTAAAAGGACCAGTGAAATGCAAGAAGATGTTCTACTTACCACACTAAAATCAAGGTTTTTGTCAATCCAGTCTTGTCCTTCTCTGAATTCATCATGAAGTCCCATGATATAGAGAGTATCCAAAGCATCTACTATGGTAGCACCCATTTGCGAATTTCCTACAAGCGAAAAATAAGATTTCTATTAGAAGCGATTATTTCACTGGAAAAAAATGTCACAGGCAAAAATAAATAGTTGAAGTAGTCTTAGATCTTGACAAGGCGATAGTACCAGGAAGAAATCTCACAGTCAGACAGAAATTAGGAGCAGCATGAAGTCCCTGGCGCTTAGGTGCATTGCTGAAAGCCACACATTTGGGTTTTGGGGGGAAAGAGAGTGAAACTTGATTTCCTTACCAGAAAATGACCAACCACATTTTCAGGGAGCTACAACGACTATAAGGACATTCAACTTCAAATACCTTTAGGGAATACTTGGACAGGACTGGGGAAAGAGTTTTACTTAAGAGATCATCTGTAATTTCAAGTATCTGTAGGTTTCAGAGTAGCAGCTGTGTTAGTCTGTATCCACAAAAAGAAAAGGAGTCCTGTAGCACCTTAGAGACTAACAAATTTATTTGAGCATAAGCTTTTGTGAGTTACAGCAGTATCTGTAGTAATCCTTTGCACATCCCAACATTTAGCAGAGGAATTACACTGAATTTTGCAAACACTGATGTTAGTTAATTGCATGTCTTACTTATTGAAGGTAGCTGTCAATTACCATCACTGTGTCATATTCCAGACAAAAAAACTACATTAAGATGCAGTAAAGGTTCCAGATATGTATCAGTACCCTGTAGTGATTCTATGCAATAACTATACAATTACGATTAAAGCATTTTTGTGTTTCTTGTCCCAAATTAGATTAAGGTGATTTTTTAAAGACACATTCAATCTTTTTTTACCCCCTCCTTTCTGGAATCACTTCAGAGGAGAGACAAGGTTTGGGTGTCTGTGATTGTGTGTATAAGCCCCACAGTGGGGAATCAAGGGTTAACAAGCAATTCTAAGCCCCAAAGGCACCTGCTGGGCATGTTAACAATGGAAGCAGAGCTCAAAAGGGAGCCGCTCAGTTCAGTCACAGCTACTAGGGCATGGGAGCAGTCCTACATTAGTAGCTTCTGTACAGAGGCTGCAGAAGCTTCACAGCACCTGGACCAGAGCCCATGTCTGAGCCACTGAAGGCCCCCGTGGAGACTGGGAACAGGGGACCATGACTGATGGAAAAGAGCTTCCAGATCACAGTTAGGGAGAACCCCCCTTTTTTGAGTCTATAAGCAGACCCTGCTGCGACTTAAGTTGGTAGAGGCCAGGGCAGGAAGCAACCCATGAAGCAGGCTTTGTGGTGCCCATTCCCAGGCTGCCTATCTGACTGACAATCACAGGGCCCTGGGTTGGAACTTGCTGCACCAAGGAGGGCCTAGTGTAACAGTCTGCATACCTATGCTCACCCTTTTTGCAAAACTAAGATAAACTTTGTATAAACTATGCCTTGTAAAGTATCATTTGAAAACCCGTGATTTACTGGTCATTATTGTCCTGGTAAAATAAGTGTGGCAACGTTGTATGTAAAGTTATACGATTTTACTGTATAACATTACTGAGACATATTCCAAGTTTAGAAAAGCAGGCACAAACTGGTTCTTCGAAGACAAAAGGCAAACTGACACCTCAGACGGGTGTCAACAAAATCAAATAGACTATCACCTGGTTAAACAGCCATTCTTTGGCAGGAAAAAGGGTGTGAGCAAGAAATTTACATCTTGCCAAAGAAGCAGCTGGAAGTTCCCATCTCCCCAGATTTTGTCTTCTGAACCCCAGCTGGAGATGATTTTCAACGAAAAAGGATAAAAATGAAGAACAGAGGCCCCAAATCATCTCTCATGGCATCTCTACTCATGACATCAACAACACCTGAAGGACAAGAAAATTACCACTGAATTGGGGGGGAGATCGTAGCTGAAAGAACTGCAGCCAGTAAGATTGCTAAAGCATGTTGTGAGATAAACTTTTGCTTTGAATTCACTTAGCTTGTTAAGTTAGGTATTAGTTGTGTTTTGCCTTTTATTGCTTTGTAATCAATTCTCACTTTTATGCCTTATTACTTGCAATCACTTAAAATCTATCTATCTTTCTGTAATTAATAAACTTGTTTTATCTAAACCAGTGTGTTTGGGACACTTCATTTGTGATAACAGGATTTGTACACATTGTTTTCTATTAAAAAATGACAGACTTTATATGAGCTTGTGTTGTCCAGGAGAGGGCTGGGCAGTACAAGATGCACATTTCTGGGGGTAAGTCTGGAACTGGGAGTTTGCTGGTGTTGCCATGCAATGTAATTCATGAGTGGCTGGCTATAGCACTCAGACAGTGTAGCTCAGAGTGATTTACATGCTGGAGGCTATGTGTGAACAGACCAGGAGTGGTTGCTTTCACAACGAAGCAGTGACAGAGGCAGCCCAGGTTAGTGAACTGAGTAAATACAGGTGTCCATCAGTCTACATTGTACTCTGGGGAATTTCACACCCACGTTCCCCTACCACCAGCCACATACCCTCACCACGAGGAGACACAGCTGGACTCAGACAAAGACTCCCCAACAATGTCTTAATTGTGCATTTCTCAACTTCATATTTCTGGATTTCTTTCAAGCATAGCTATAACTCTGAATTTCCTGGGTTTGTAGTACTTGATTTTGGGATAATCACAATATCCCTGTAATTTTTTTCTACCCTAAATTACTGATGCATAATTACAAACTTAACTCCATGTTAATTTTTTTGTCTCGGAATAAAAATTAGATACAACAATCTTTAGTAACTTAATTACAACCCTAAACCTCTGACTGAGAGAAGCTGGGACTGGATGACAGGGGATGGACCACTTGATAAATTGTCCTGTTCTGTTCACTGCCTCTGAAGCATCTGGCACTGGCTACTGATAGAACACAGGATACTGGGCTAGATGGACCATTGGTCTGATCCACTATGGCCATGCTTGTGGTCTTACGTAAACTAATTTCTTCAAATATAACTTATGCACAAAATTTAAATGAATTTTAATTATATGTAGAAAGTTTGAAATGTTTGTTATTTCTTTGTTAAGACCATTCAAGACAAAAAAGGCTGAAACAGTTGCTAAATATTTTAAAGGACCAGTTTTTAATTAATTTAAACAGAAATTAATTAATGGATTTACTTGTAATTCTCATAAAATTCATTCAGTATTCAAAGAATAAGTACCGTAAGTTCGGAAAGGATGTACTGTATTTTTCATACAAAATAAAGGTTGAATCCCTGCCAGAAGTGCGTAGTAGAATTCAGCCTTAACTATGATGTCACAACCAATGCCTCACTAATACTGTGATAGCTATTGCAACCTCATGCATTATATTTCGGAATGATTGGATTAACTTTATGAATGCTATACATCACATTGTAGGCTAAGGATTGTGTTCTACTCCATGGGGTGCATTACTGCAGCTCCTCCAGGTCTTAAAAACAGTGGTGGGTAATTACTGTCATCCCTGGGACTCAAGAGAACTACTAACCCCTGGGATAAATTGCATATCTGGTTATTGACCAAATAATTAATGACTAGCACAATACATATATACTAGGCGGGCAAAATTCAGGGTTATACAGGCAACCTTTACTCTGATATTTCCTAATGTATAAGTTATTGACTATGAAACCTAAATAACGTTGTCTCAGAGTAGATTTTGTATATTGTACTTCGCACTATACTGCAGTTTTCCTTTCAATGTAACTTTGAAAACCTTAAGTTTACTTTTATTAATCTATTCATCTTTTCTCATTCTTCCGCACAAGTAAGCTTCTGTCACGCCAATCTAGGGACTTCCTCCCTATTTTAGATAAAAAGAACAGGAGGACTTGTGGCACCTTAGAGACTAACAAATTTATTTGAGCATAAGCTTTTATGAGCTACAGCTCACTTCATCGGACGCTCAAATAAATGTGTTAGTCTATAAGGTGCCACAAGTACTCCTTTTCTTTTTGTGGATACAAACTAACATGGCTGCTACTCTGAAACCTATTTTAGATGTTTGAAAACTAATCCCATGTTGTAAATCAACACCTCTTCCTTAAGGAACACTGTGGGTTAAATATTTTTAAAAGGTTGAGGACAAAAATCAATATTTTGGAGCAATATCTCTGTTCTGTTGTGCTTCCAGAGAGAGCAAAGTGAGTGGAAAACACAAGTCCACTGCTGGGGATTCTCTTGACTAGGGGAGACCACAACAGGTGTAGAGCTCCTACACTTCCCCCTCAGTAGTCTCTGACACACAGAAATGTTGGGGCTGGAGGCAAATATATAAGGGTCATGGGGGGGGGGGAGGTCATGAAGGGGCCCCCAGATTATTCTACACTGCACAGGGGCTCAGACAGAGAATCAGGGAGCAGTAACTGGGTGTCTCAGCTTCTCGTCTTCTCTCCTAGACTGTTCTGCCTGGCTATAGGGAAAGGGGAGCAGAGCCATTCTTTATTAGGTGCTCCCCTGGGCTCAGGCAGTCTCAGTTGAGCACCTATTCTGTTCTCCTTGGGTCTCCCACAGCCTAATAGGGAAACAGGTAATGGTGCAAGCAGAATTACTCTTCTCCATTTCTTATGATTCACCTCATGGCCAACAGGGAAGCTGCAGTAGGGAAGGAACAGCAGCTGCTCAGAGCTTTCCAAGCTCACACTGCAACTGCTTCAGGGGCTTGCAGGTAGAGTTGTGAACTTTCTAATTGCAGAAAACCGAACACCTTGCTCTGCCCCCTGCCCCACCACACCCCCGCCCCTTCTCTGAGGCCCCATCCCCGCTCACTCCATTCCCCTTACCCTCCCTCACTCGCTCATTTTCACCAGGCTGGGGCAGAGGGTTGGGGTGCGGACTCTGGGGTGGTGATGTGAATGAGGGGTTTGGAGTGCAGGAGGGGGCTCTGGGCTGAGGCAGGGGTTTGGGGTGTAGGAAGGGATACAAGCTCTGGGCTGGGGCTGCAGGCTTCTGGGTGGGGCAAGAAATAAGGGGTTCAGGGTGCAGGAGGAGGCTCTGGGCTGGGGCAGGGAGTTGGGGTGCAGGAGACAGTAAGGGCTCAAGCTGGGGTGCGGGCTCTGGATGAGGGCTTGGGATGCAGGAAGGGGCGCCGGGCTGGGGCTGAGGGATTCGGAGTGTGGGAGGGGGCTCCAGGCTGGGGAAGGGGGTTGGGGTGCGGGAAGGGGCTCGGGTCTGGGGCATCAGGTGTGGGCTCCGGGAGGGAGTTTGGGTGTGGGAGGGGGCTCGGGGCAATGGATTGGGGTGCAGGAAGGGGTCTGGGGTGCAGGCTCTGGGTGACGCTGACCTCAGGCAGCTCTCAGGAAGCGGTGACATGTCCCTCTAGCTCCTAGAAAGAGGAGGGCAGTCAGGGGTTCTGCACACTGTCCCCACATCCGCAGGTGCTGCCCCACAACTCCCATTGGCCATGGTTCCCACCCAATGGGAGCTGCGGAGCTGGCACCTGGGGCAGGGGCAGTGCACGGAGCCCCCATGGCCATCCCTTCACCGAGGAGCAGAACATGCCAGCTGCTTCCCAGGAGCCACGTGGAGCCAGGCATGGAGCCTGCCAGCCCCGCTGCACCATCAACTGGACTTTTAACGGCCCAGTCAGCGGTGCTGACTGGAGCCACCAGGGTTCCTTTTCTACAGGGTGTTCTGATCAAAAACTGGACACCTAGCAACCCTATTGCAGGGAAACCAGTGGCATACATCTAGGGAGACAGTTATACCTTCTCTATAGGAAGAGGGCTAATTCAAACTAAGTGACTGAAACAATACTTTAACTCAAAAACACAGCACTATAACTGTAGAGCCACTAATGACTCTTTCAAAATTAGGCCTAATTATTAGGTCTTTAAAATACCAACATTTCAACAGGGTTATTTAATAAAACCTAATCTGCATAGACTGAGAAAGGTTTCACTAGTCTGGCTTTCCCAGAGATCCAAGCATAAAGTTTCTCTCTGACCTCTCTGAAAGAATAAACTTCAAACTCCTCTCTTTACAGGAACAGGACCCTTAGTATGAAACAGGCAGAGGATTATAGCCCCAATTAAAAAATTCACAACATGAAAATTGAAACAATTGTCCACCTCAATTTCCTTTTCCATCTCTAACAAAGCTTTGGCAATAAAGCTGCCAAAATTGAAAACCCTTTTCTTATAAAATCTCTTAATGGTTCACAATGAACAAGATAATGTTTAAGAAAATGGATTGAAGAATGAATTTTAATTCCAATCTGCAAATAAGTGGCTCAAAATAAGTCAATGAAAATAGGCAGTATATATAAAACTGCCACATATGATTTCAGCAGAGCTGTAAAATGCAATGAGTAAACGCTTAAACCACAATGAGAAAATTAATTGCCTTCAACATTTTAGACCAATTTAAAAAAGCAGATAAAAAAAAAGAAAGGCTACTTACTTTACAGAAACTGGAGTCCTTTGAGCTGTGTAGCCCCTATGTGTATTCTGCTCAAGGTACGCATATGCTTCAGTCACCTGACCGCAGAAGATTTTTCATTAGCAATGTCTGTTGGTCTGTGACTGCACCTCCTCATGCTCCAACCCAAGGGCATAAGGGATGTCACAGACTGACTGCCTTTCCAGTTCCTTCTCTACCACCAATCATCTTAGGAAAGGATCCAAATCAGAGGGGAAGGAGGGTATGTAATAGAATACACATAGGAATCACACATCTTGAATAACTCATTACTATAAACCTTTCTTTCTTCTTGAGTGACAGTCCCAATATATATTCCACTCAAGGTGACTCACAAGCAATATCCAGTGAGGAGAAGGGTGCAAGAAACTGTGCTGTACCACACAATGCAGAACTGCTGTGCCAAAGGATACATCTGCAGAAGAAGCTTGTACCATCATGTAATGTCTGGTAAAGGTATGCCCTGACGCCCATGTTGCTGCTCTACAGAGCTCCAGAAGGGGAACACCTTGAAGAGAAGCCACTGAATTACTCAGGTCTCTGGTTAAGTGAGCACTCACACCTTGAGAGGGAGGTGTCTAGTTCAGCTCAAAGCACAGCAGGATGCAACCTGAAACCCATTTAGAAAGCCTCTATGAGGGGACTGCTTCTCCTTTCATCAGTTCACCAACAAAAACAAAGAAACCCAGGGATTTCCTGAAGGGTTTTGGCCTTTGCAGTTAGAAAACTAAGGCTTGATAGAGATTTAGAGAACAGAGTCCCTGTCTTCTTTGGAGTAGTGAGGTTTTGGGTAGAAAACTGGTAGGTGTATGACCTGATTAAAGTGGAGTTCAGAGGGAACCTCTGGAATAAATTTGGGGTGTAACCTCAAAGAAATCTTATCCTTATGGAAGGCAGTGTAGGGAAGGTCCGTGATAAGGGTCCCACGCTCACCTATACTTCTGGTGGAGGTGACTGCAGTCAGGACAGACACCTTCAAAAACAGATGAAGAACACACTAGGAGGTTAAGAGTTTGAATGGAGGATTCATGAGCACTGACAATACTATATGGAGATCCCGAGTTGGCATTGTTTTTAGTCCTGGAGTTAAGGTTCTGGAAAGGTCTTTCAGAAACATCACAGTTGTATGGTGGGTAAAGACCAAACAGTTTTCCATTGGAAGATGAAAGGCATTAATCACAGCCAAATGCACACGCAGTGAGCTGACAGACATAATGTGTTTAGAAAAAGGCGGTAGTCTCAAATGGTCTGGAAGTATTTGACGATGTTGGCACGAGATCAAGAATCTCTTCCATTTTGCAGAATAACGTTTTCTCACAGCGCTTCTCCTGTTATTGAGGATGGATTATCCTGGCTCTGAACAAGACCTCTCTTTGGGTTCACCATCCATCCAAATACCAAGCTGTTAAATGGAAGGATGCTGGTTTGGAATGGGTGGTCTTGCCATTGTTCTGAGTTGGCAGGATTGGAAATGGCTAGATGCATATGCAGAGACATGAAGCCACCTAAAGCAGGGGTCTCAAACTTGCAGGCCGCGGGAACCTCCCCAATGTGGCCTGCGGGGCTCCAGCAGTTTTGGGACTGGGTCTGTCCCTTGGCCCCAGCTGCCGCCCCTGGGCACTCTCCCCCCCAGGCGATTTACGATGGCCCGGGGCCCGGCAGCGCAGCAGAGCTGAGCGGCATCTGCCTGCTCGCTTGACGTGTCTGCCAGCCCCTCCCTGCGGCCCCAGGGCTGGGCAGGGCTGTGCCTCCACATGCTGCCCCCACCCTGAGCACCTCTGCCACCAATGGGAAGCTGCAGAGGCGGTGCCGGGGGCAGCAGCGCGCGGAGGCCCTCCAGCCTGCCTTTAAGCCCCAAGTAAGTGCCACACCCCCCAACCCCCTCCCAGAGCCTGCACCCCTCCCCACACACCCCAAGCCCCAAACTCCCTCCCAGAGGCTGCAATCCCACCCCCTCCTCCAGCCCAGAGCCTGCAACCTGCACCCAAACTCCAGCCCACGGCCTGCACCCCAGACCCCCTTCCCCACCCAAACTCCCTCCCAGAGCCCAACCTCTCACCCCTTCTGCATCCAAACTCCCTTCCAGAGACTGTACCCCAATCCCCTACCCCAAACCTCCTCCCCCACCCAAACTCCCTCCCAGAGCCTCAGGCAGGTGGGGGGTGGAGTTTTTTGGGGGGTGGGTTCTTGGCGGCATTAGTGACATAATTGGCCTGCTGGGAGGATTTAAGGACTGGCACTGGCCCTAAGGTAAATTGAGTTTGAGACCCCTGACCTAAAGGATGCTGGTAGACAAAAACTGCCTTGGCCACCAGGGCACTACTAGCATTACTGATACTTTGGACTGCTTGATTTTCCTCAGGACTTGAGATAAGGGTGGAATGGTTGGGAAAGTATTATCAGTGGTTCTGATCACTATACTAAGAATGCATCCCATTTGAAATTGTGTCCTCAAGCTGCTTCAGAGCAGTAGGCCAGACATTTGAAAGACGCTGAGTAGGTAAAGGACCACAAACTGTACCTCCTGATATGACGATCCACGTGAGCAGCTAGTTGTCGAGGCAGAGAAATACTGGGGTGTCCTAGTGATGCTGTCATACCAGCTATGAGAGTATCTTGTTAATTAAGTATAGACTTCAAAAGGCATTATAATTTTATTTTATATGTAACTGTTTCCAAAACCTACTTGATATAATTTAAATCTCTGTACTTTGTTAAATAAACTTATGTTTGATTTCACTATAAACATACGTAAGTGCTCTGAGTTAAGCGGAGCAGTGATCTGAGATGGTACAAGTAAGTTGGGTAAACGGATTTTTGGAAGCAGCGAATCTCTGAATACTGTGAGCGTTCAGTGGACCTGGAGCTCCAGGGACACATTCACAGGGCTTGAGGGTGGGAGTGCCAAGGAGACCATGTGGAACTTGAGTTTCTTTATGAACTTGTTGAGTTCTCGCAGATCCAGGATACGCCTGAGGCCACCTTTGTCTTTCGATATTAGGAAATACCAGGAATAGAAGCCTGTGCTCCAGAGGAACCTCCTCCACTGCCCCTAGCGACAGTAGCAACTGCACCACCTGGATGCTCGTGAGAAGAGTCCCCTGAAGAGGGACGGGGAAGGGGAGAGGAAGGGCAGGAGGGCACAGAATTGGATGGAGTATATCCCCTCTCTATCATGTGGAGCACCCAGCGATCCGAAGTGATACGGGACCATGCACGGTAGAAAGGGGATAGTCAGGAGGAAAAGGTAAGGCAGGGTAGATCCAGTCTCTGATTTGGCGCGCCGTCCTCAACTGCACCTTCAAAAGGCCGGTTTAGGGCCAGAGGGTGGCTTTGGCTGGGCCAGAACCCTGGCCTGAAGATGGGTGTTGCCTCCTCCTGCCACTCCTGTTCCTCCTCTGAGAACCAACCTGTTGGTTCTGCAAATGGAATCTCAGAGGAGGTTGCGGTCGGAAGTGTCTCTGCTGTGTGGCGGGAGTGTGCAGGCCCAATGACTTGAGGGTAACTCGTGAGTCTTTCAGGCTGTGCAGCCTCTTGTCTGTCTTTTCAGAAAAAAGAGTCTCACCTTCAAATAGGAGGTCCTGAATAGTTTGCTGGACCTCGTAAGGGAGCCCTGAGAGTTGACCCAGGAGTTGGGAGTCCAAAGGGAAGAGCACTGTAAATTTGGCCATTGCCGCACAGGTGTGTACGAGTACCTGCTGACAATGGCCTGTTGATTCAAGATATGGAGCTGCAGACCCTCTGTAGAATAGACCTTTCTCCCAACAAGGTTTAGACGCTTAGCCTCCCTGTTTTTTGGGGATGGCCCTTGGAAGCCCTGTGTCATGCTGGTGAGCAGCATCCACAACAAGAGAGTCAGGGGGTGGGTGGGAGTATAAATGAAATAACGCCTCTCATTCTGCTTGGCAGTGGGTGGCAAGGAAGCTGGGGTCTTGGTGGTGCCCCTAATGGTTTTAATAAGTGGAAGGGCAATACGGGAAGGTCCTGAGGTGCAAGGATGTCCACCATGGGATCAGCCTCCTCGACTACCTCCTCAGCCTAATGCCCAGACCCTGAGCGGCCCTGTGCAGCAACTGCTGAAGCACCCTGTTGTCCTCAAGTGCCGGGGCTATGGCTATACCCGCCAATGCTTCATCTGGTGACGAAGAGGAGGAAGCATTTATGAGAGGATGCTCCGTGCCAGCCACGCCCAGGGGGTCCCAAGACTCTCGGGGCAGTGTTGCTGCTAATAGTGCGTCAGACGGTGGAGGAGCTGCAGATGCCGGACCAAGTATCGGCGCTGCAATCAGTACGATGGAAGGAACCATCGAAGAAGCCGGTGCTGATCCACTCGCAGGCACCAACGAAGTTGATGTCGATGTAGACAGCAGTGCCAGCGTGGAAGATGGGCGCGAGGACACTGCCAAGGGCAGTGCCGAAGGCAGTGCCGAGCACGGTGCTGGAGTCGATGATGGTGATGTTGTCAGAGGCATTGGTATGTGGGCAGGCGCTGAGGTCAGATGTGTAGCCGATGGCGGGACAAAGGTGGCTGAGGCCACAAAAGATGTTGCGGAGCAGCGACATCGGGTTCCTCCCTGTCCTTGGTGAAAGTGTCATACCCTGATGGCTCCCCCCCTCAAGGGGTCCCCTGGGGAAGGCAGATCAGCATTGTATATTGCTAATGCTTTTGCAAGCATTGCAGGATATTTTTGGAAGGGTCAAAGGTATGAGTGAGTGTGGATTGGAAGATTCTTTTGCATGCTGCAAGAGGCCAAAGGGGGAAGGAGAAAGAGAGCAGAGACTGGGTTAATTCAACACTGTAGATAGCAAGCTCAGTACAATGATAAGACGCTGGCCCCAGGCCAAAGACGCTGCTCACAGCTGAGACTTGGCTGACAGCTGAGAAAGACGGGGGCGTGAATGTGCCCGAGCATCCGTGAGAAAGAAAAACCCAACTGCACAGACCTGCAAGGCAGCGAGGCCAGGAAAGAAGAAAACAAGTTCTAAGACTGCAGAGATTGAAAACACCGGCGAGACGGCAAGAGGGGGAGCCGAGCCTTGCGTCCCTGGAAGCCGGGTGTTTTGAGAAAGCTGAAGACACCATGGAAAGCCGGTTTGGACTGGCACAGAGGCCACCAGGAGCAGAGGTCCCTGAACAAAGCATCCCCCCCACAAGGAGCCCGGGACTTAAAACCCTCCTGAGAGCTGGAGCAACTTGGAGATGATAGTGGATCCTCAGATGACCTGGGCCCAGGACAGAACTCCCATCCACCCTTCCCCCTCTTCTGCTTACGTTACACCCAGGTTTGGCCAGCCTTGGGTAGAGTGTGTGAATGAAAGTGGGTTAGGGCTTGAGGCCCTAAAGCTTGCTTCCTTCCTCTGAGTGACATGGGGAGCACCCATCACTCTCCGCTCTTATTTTATTATTTTATCAATAAAGATTTAAAATTTAGATACTTGGTGTGTTACGTCATCTCCTCCCTTAACGATCCTGTGGCCGCAGACTGATCACCTGACGCTTCAGGCAGATTGATAACAGAAATCTGTCACAAAAGGCCCCAGGACCTCGAGCTGTGGCTCCTGCTTCTCCTGGGGCGATAGAAGTTGGACTCTGACTCTGAGGTCTCAGAGACAGAAGACCATGGAGGAGCCAAGCCTCGGTGCCTTCAGTGTCGAGAGCTCGGGGAGAGGGTAGGTTCTCTGTCCGAGTGAGCTGGCACCGAGGGACATGGAGAGGGGGAGTGCCTCAACATGATAGCCAGCTTTCCCCTTGACTGCACCAGGGGGCAGGGCGGGTCTGCCAGCACTGAAGGTTCTTCCCTCTTGGGGGGCGAGAACGGTGCTGTAAGGTGCAGGAGATCCTAAGGGGCTTGGTATGCTTCCGGCATCAAAGGGAGCTGTAGCTGCTATTCAGGGACCGGCAACCAACTGCCTCACTTGGGCAGGAGTCAACACGGCCCCAACAGGGGATCTGGAGCTGTGGCCCACCTGGGGTCCCACATCTCTGGATTTAGCCGGAGGAGAGCGACTGTCCGGCTTCTTTTTCTTCTGATGCACCAGCGAGTGAGATCGGTGCCTGCTTTCAGCCAGGCCTCGTGAGGTGCCATGTCAGTGCCAAGCATCTCAGGCCGATTCCTTTCTCGGCACTGAGCTTGACGATGGTGTTGAGGGGCTCCTCATCAAGGATGAAGCATTAGGAGCTCGGTCCCGAGCCTGGGTCAGAGTGGGGGTGTAGGGCTGCTTCCATGAGGATCACCTTAAGCCGCTGTTCCCTTTCTTTAAGAGTTCTAGGGCGGAACTCACGGCAGATCTTACAGTGATGCTTTTGGTGGCTCTCCCCTATGCACCGTAAACACGATGAGTATGGATCGCTCTTTGGCATGCCCTTCAAGCAGGCCACACAGTTTTTAAACCCTGGGGACCATGGCATACCACGGCTCCAGGGAGGCGGGATGCGGCGGGGAACCCCCAATAACTCTACTTAGAGCTCTAATACTAAGAAGACACTAAGGTAACTATATACAATGACTACAGAACGTGCTTGCTAAGGAAGGGCTAAGGGAAGTTTCAGCCAACCATCACTGGCGGTGAGAAGGAACTGAAGGGGTAGCGAGTCAGCAGGGCTCATTGAATGCCATGAAGGCATGACTCCAGGGGGCGCCCAGGCCGGCCCGACAGATGCTGCTAAGGGAAAAATCTCTCGGCCATCGTGCACATGTGCGTGCACACACCTGATTGGAATGGACATGAACAAGCACTCGAAGAGCAACTTACTTTCCTACAAAGGTACAAAAATTCTGAAGCCAAGAAGTCCAGTTTTCTATGAATCAGAAGTTAAATTGAGGATAGTAGAACTTTCTATAGTCACTAGTCTGGACCTCACTTGATTATTGTGCAAAAGTGGAATGCATTCCAGAGGCAAAAAAAAATCACTGAATACTGCTTCAGCTACAGAGATAGAAGACATACCCTCAAAATGATCTGGAAACCCAAGACACACCATACCTACACCATTTCAGAAGAAAGGTACATTCCACCATAGCGGGCCTTTAACTCAGCACTACATGAGGTGCCAGACTGAATAACCCAGGTATGCATACTGCCAGTCAAACCTGCTACCCCCACTGACTCCTCAGTTCACTCAGAAAAATTGGCACCTTTATACCTGCTATCAAGAAGTCAAATTATCAAGCCATGGAATAGCTCTGGAAGATTGAGCACATCCAAAACTAGCCTCTCCTATCAGGCATGGATGGGTCTTGGAGGACAGACTAATCACACCAGTTATGTGTGAAATACCATCTGCTCCCTAATCAATCCTTCAGCTAATCAAATGCTTGTGTGCTAAGACCAGATTCTCACCACCCTGCAAATATTTGGCCAGCAGAATGTGAGAGACCATAGGCCTCACACCCAGGCCTGCCACCCAGCAGCTCATCTGGACTAGTGGAAAAGGGGACCAGCCTTTGGAAAAGGTCTAGATCACAAAGGGCCCTGCCCTGATTGGGAGAGCGTCCAGCCATACAATTGGCTGGGACACTCAACTTAAACCAGAAGGAGAAAGCAAGCTGTCTAAGCAACTAGGTGAATCCTTGATTGGCTACTACTATGGTCACTGCCTATTTGCCCGACTCCCAAACCCTGTCTCCCAGCCCGTTCCTGTCCTTAACCCAGACCGCCATCTGTTCCAGGTTTCAGTTTTCCTGCCTTGTTCCAGGTCCCTGCTCCTATGCCATACTCCAACGCTGACTTAGGCTTTGACCCCTGGCTTGACGCCTGACTCTGACCCCAGCTTTGGTTCCAGGCTACTGACTAACCAGACATGCCCCAGTCCCTACACAGCCTGCCTTGCAGTGAGATGTGAGGGTGTGGCACAGACAAGGAACAGTGCGATAACATTGTGATGCTGCCAAACAGGCTGCCACCTCAAACAAGGCAGCAGGCTAATTCACTCACATGCTAATAGAAACCAAAGAAATGTTAAAAGGTCATAGTGTGTGTAACGATGCTGGTTCTGGCGGGACACAACTGAGAGTGCCAATTCAGGACAAACTGCTTAAAGCAGGGCAGTTACAGCCCAAGGCTAGGGTTTTTCCACCTCTAAGGCAAACCAAACCAGCCAAACAGAGCAGACTTTGGTCTCACTCCACTGGCTAACCACAAGTCACACAAGCAATTCCCTTAGACACTCCAGTATCTCCACCAGTGCCACTCGTTATGGGGATGAATGGTTATAAAAACCAATACCCCAGTAAAAGGAAAAAGGTTCTCTCAATCCCAAAGGACCAAGCCCCAGACCCAGGTCAATATACAAAGCAGATCTTACCCAGAAATCATGCTGTTGCCAATCCTTTATAATTTAAAATCTAAAGGTTTATTCATAAAAGGAAAAAAATATAGATGAGAGCAAGAATTGGTTAAATGGAATCAATTACATACAGTAATGGCAAACTTCCTGGTTCAGGCTTGTAGCAGTGATAGAATAAACTGCAGGTTCAAATCAAGTCTCTGGAGAACATCCACAGCTGGGATGGGTCTTTCAGTCCTTGGTTCAAAGCTTCAGTGTAGCAAAGTTCCTCCAGAGGTATGAAGCAGGATTGAAGACAAGATGGAGGAGCTGCAGCAGCCTTTTATATTCTCTTGCCGTGTGGTTTCTCTTTCTTTGTCCCAAGGACAAGCTGTCCATCACATGGCATGGAAAAACCTCAGAGTTCTGTCCATAGGCATGTCCCTGCATACCTTGCTGAGTCACAACGCATGTGTGCCTTCTCTCAATGGGTCAGTTGTATAGCTGATGGTCCTTAATGGGCCATCAAGCAGGCTAGGCAGAGCTGACACCAACTTGTCTGGGGTGTCACCCAGAAGCATAGCATAAGTTTGAAATACAGACAGTATAGAGCCAATATTCATAACTTCAACTACAAAAATGATACACACATATAGACAGCATAATCATAATCAGCAAACCATAACCTTGTCTTAGACACCTCATTTGACCCCCTTTATATAAGATTTGGTGCCACTACAGGATCTTGGTTGCAACGATGATCTATACAGCCCCAGATTATGTCAATAACATCACAGTGTGTTCAAACCAATTCACTTGTTAGAATAGAAGAAAAGGGGATGTTATCACATTACGTGTACATGATGTCTGCCTCATAATTACATTTGCCCTAAATGCTTGAAAACTAGTGAAATGCTCATATTATTGTCTTCGCTCATCTGAAACTTGTTGATTTGCATTATACTTATTTAGTCCTAGATCAAAACATGTATTAGCATTAGGATGAGAATTTATTTAACATGTAAAACTGCTAGAAAACTAACAAAGGCATGTTTCTGACTATCTCAGTGGTTCTCAAACTTTTGTACTGGTGACCCCTTTCACATAGCAAGCTTCTCTGAGTGCGAACCCCCTCATACATTAAAAACAACAACACTTTTCTGAATATTTAACACCATTATAAATGCTGGAGGCAAAGCGGGGTTTGGGGTGGAGGCTGACAGCTCTCGACCACCCGTGTAATAACCTTACAACCCCCTGAAGGGTCCCAACTCCCAGTTTGAGAACCTCTGGACTATCTCTTTATTCCTGTAAACTAATGAAAGATGGTTTGGGTGGATGAAATTAAATGCATTAATGGGATGGAAGCCTCAGAACTGCAGATGAAGAAATATGTTAACTTCAAAGCATTGGTCTTAGCATTTAACAATGGAAAATCCAGAAGCTTTGTCTGCCTTTAGTCAACAAAGCAAGAGTCCATGCTGTGTTGAAAACACTTGATAGACTGTTTTCAATTATAAGAAGGAAGCCTGGGAGTGATTCTGCATCTCTGGACTGATGAATTCTGATGGGGAATACTGAGCAAATGGACGGAGGTCCCTAAACTCATTTTGAGTAACTCTGAGACTTACGGAAACTAGCAGACTTTACATCTCTGCTACTAATTAGACTTACAAACTCCAACTCACCTGTTATGTATTTTACCTGCTTTAACCTCTCAATAACTCATTTCTTCTTCTTAGCTAATAAATCTTTAGTTTAGTTTACTAAAGAAATTGGCTGTCAGTGTCGTTTTTGGTGTGAGATCTGGAACATGCAATGACATAGGGTGGCCGATCCTTTGGGGTTAGAAGAACTTAATGTGAGGTGATTTTTGGTTTTAATAACCTTTTATTACAAAGTCCTGTTTGTGTGAGTGGCAAGATGCACCGGAGAGCATAAAGAGACCATCTGTGGCTCCATGGTAAGGCTAATATAGTAATCCAGACCTGCACGCTTGTTATTGGTTTGGTAAAATCTAATTACAGAATACACCATCAATTTGGGATGACTGCCCTGTTTTCTACCAGTCTGCCCTGACTTTGGCACTCTCAGCTGCCAGCCACATATCAGTCAGCATGACAAACATGTCTAGCATTGTGCTCTAGACAGACAGAACACTGATGATGACTTCGATGAATAAATATTTTTGGTCATGTCAAGTCTAACTTCCCTAGGATTACCAAAGATCAGTGTCCTTTTTTTAAAATGGTAAGCAATGCATCCCCATGTATTAAAGTATCATTTTTTAAAAGTTCATGTTTAAACAAGCATCCATCTACATAACTGCTCTAGGTTTGCCATGTTTGGTATTGTGTTTCTGGGAGAAAGGGCTTTCAAATACACCCAACTCAAGCCATTTCAAACACTATACTATCAAAATTTCCACCAGAGGACCTGGAGCTGGGAGCCTGGGGGTTAGTGGGGAAGCGAGTCCTCCCTGCCCCACTGCAGAGGGTGACACCCTTGAAATTATGATTCTGTAGATTTTTACCAATCAAATAACACCCCCCTTACCTTTCTATCACTAACTTATCCCCAGTATGAAAATTTACTACATTATGTTCCCAGACTAAAAAGCATGGACTGTATTCCACATGGCTGCTCTTCAGATTTCTATTTAAGGAATACATCTCGAGAACGCCACTGAAGCTGCTTTTGACACAGGAAAATGTGCTGTAGTTCCCCCAGGAAAAGAGAGAACTTTCAATACATAAGCCTCTTTAATACATGTGTTGTATGCAGTGTAGTTGTAGCCGTGTTGGTCCCAGGATATTAGACAGACAAGGCGGGTAAGGTAATAGCTTTTACTGGACCAGCTTCTGTTAGGGAAAGAGACAAGCTTTTGAGCTTACACAGAACGTTTCTTCAGGTCTGAGCTCTGTAAGCTCATAAGCTTGTCTTGCTCACCAACAGAAGTTGGTCCAATAAAAGCTATTACTTCACCCACCTTGTCTCTTTAATACACAGTATACAAACACCTTTCAGATGGGTGAGACTAATAGCTCTACCCTTTTTCCTATCTTCATAAAAGATAAACAACTTGGGAGACAGGACCAAGAATTTTAGACAATCTAAATAAAAGGCTAACTCATTCTAAAATCCAGTGTAGGTAATCTAGTCTCACCAACGTGAGTATGAAGTTTTGGTTTTTTTGTTGTTGGTTTGGGGATTTTTTGTTTTTGTTTTTTTGGGGGGGGCGGGGGCAGTAAACCTATAGACTGATTTATGTGAAAATGAAAAAGCATTTTAGGTAAGAACCTTGGGTGTGTATACAGTAATACTTTATGAGCACAGGAAATGGCAGGTCAGTCATTAACACTTATAACAGACTTATAGGTTTAGCTGAAGTGATGGCTATTAAAAAGGGTGTGTTAATGGATAAACAGGTTTCAGAGTAGCAGCCCTGTTAGTCTGTATCTGCAAAAGAACAGAAGTACTTGTGGCACCTTAGAGACTAACAAATTTATTAGAGTATAAGCTTTTGTGGGCTACAGCCCACTTCATCGGATGCATAGAATGACCCATTACACATTCTGAATCTATTTCCCTATGTTAAGTATCCTCACATCTGCTTGTCAACTGTCTAAACGGGCCATCTTGATTATCACTACAAAAATTTTGTTGTCCTGCTGATACTAGCTCATCTTAATTAATTAGCCTCTTACAGTTTGTATGACAACTTCCATCTTCTCTGTATGTGTATATATATATATATATATATCTTCTTATTATATGTTCCATTCTATGCATCCGATGAAGTGGGCTGTAGCCCACGAAAGCTTATGCTCTAATAAATTTGTTAGTCTCTAAGGGGCCACAAGCACTCCTGTTCTTTTAATGGATAAACAGAACATACAACTCCCCATAGGTTCAAATGGATGTTTCATTAACTGTGCAAGCACTATCTTCAAATCCCAAGATTGTAAAATATTTCTGACTGCAGGGTATAGATTAAGCCCTTTTAAAAACCTCTTAACTACATTATGAGTAAAAACCAATTTACTATCCACAGGCACATGGTGTTCTAATATCACAGAAATATGAACGTTTATGGATGACAAAGAGAGACCCACTTGTCAAGGTTCCTCCCCCACTCTGAACTCTAGGGTACAGATGTGGGGACCTGCATGAAAAACCTCCTAAGCTTATCTTTACCAGCTTAGGTCAAAACTTCCCCAAGGTACAAAATATTCCACCCGTTGTCCTTGGACTGGCCGCTACCACCACCAAACTAATACTGGTTACTGGGGAAGAGCTGTTTGGACGCGTCCTTCCTCCCAAAATACTTCCCAAAACCTTGCACCCCACTTCCTGGACAAGGTTTGGTAAACAGCCTCACCAATTTGCCTAGGTGACTACAGACCCAGACCCTTGGATCTTAAGAACAATGAATAATCCTCCCAACACTTGCACCCCCCCTTTCCTGGGAAATGTTGGATAAAAAGCCTCACCAATTTGCATAGGTGACCACAGACCCAAACCCTTGGATCTGAGAACAATGAAAAAGCATTCAGTTTTTTACAAGAAGACTTTTAATAAAAAATAGAAGTAAATAGAAATAAATAAATCCCCCCTGTAAAATCAGGATGGTAGATATCTTACAGGGTAATTAGATTAAAAAAACATAGAGAACCCCTCTAGGCAAAACCTTAAGTTACAAAAAAGATACACAGACAGAAATAGTTATTCTATTCAGCACAATTCTTTTCTCAGCCATTTAAAGAAATCATAATCTAACACATACGTAGCTAGATTACTTACTAAAAGTTCTAAGACTCCATTCCTGGTCTATCCCTGGCCAAGACCCAGCATACAGACAGACACAGACCCTTTGTTTCTCTCCCTCCTCCCAGCTTTTGAAAGTATCTTGTCTCCTCATTGGTCATTTTGGTCAGGTGCCAGCGAGGTTACCTTTAGCTTCTTAACCCTTTACAGGTGAGAGGAGCTTTCCCCTGGCCAGGAGGGATTTCAAAGGGGTTTACCCTTCCCTTTATATTTATGACACCACTCTTTTAAGATATAATGAATACTCTAATGCATAAGTAATATAGAGCCATCTCATTCACAGAAACACACAATAAAATATTTTCCATTTATAACTAATGTTTTTGAGTTGACACTTTCTTTGAATTTATCAGTACATTTTGCACCTTTAAAGAACAAGACTGCTCTAGCAATCCCAGAGTCCTATCTCCTATGCTGTGAGGTGAAGAGACTGAAGGTCTTGGTGATATACCATCCCTTGTTGCTGTGATAACAAGTCCAGCATTAACAGCAGGAGTTCATACAACCCTTTGGACAAATGGATTAAAGCCAATTACTACTGCTACCTGACCAAGCCAGAACTATCAAAACCACTCTGGCTTGTCTTGTTTTATTTTATCACTCTCTGAATGAGGGAAAATGAAGGGGATGCATTTATGAGACCATGACCTCAATTTCTCAGAAATGCATCTGACAGAGTCCTTGTCCCTGCCTGTTCTCAAGCAAAATCTGACACTTCCTGCTGCTGCTGGTTACAAAAAGATCTATTACACAATTTCCCCACAAACTGAAAAACTGTGCTACCAGCTCATTCTTCAGAGACCATTTGTGCATCTGAGAGGTCGACTTGATCAGTTGACCTGTCGGATACTTTGGTTTCCCCTAATACTCAAATTACTATTGGGTGAACAGCATATTTTATACACCATTCCCAGGGACATACCTCTGCAAAATAGCAGGGAATGTGCTGTCCCTTGTTTGTTCAGATAATACAATACTGTCATTGTCTGTTACCACCTGAACCACTCTGTGTCTGATCTGAGGCAGAAATGATTTTGGAGCCCATTTGATTGCTCTCAGGTCTAACACTGAGATGTAATATCTCTTCCACCGCTGCCCTCTTATCACCTAATTGTTGTCTAAATGGGTCTCCCATCCCAGAGTAGATGCATCAGAAGTAACGAGTGACAGCACAAGGGGATTGAATGGAATATTCTTCATCTCAGTTAGACCACATCCACCACATCAGTGCTGTTAATACTTGCTGTGTAATTATTAATTTGCAATGCACACCGTCTATACCTGGATTATAATTGTTTAACAACCAGCGTTGTAGGTCTCTCATCTGAAGATAAGCGTATGGGGTTCACTGACATGGTTAATGCCACAAGACCCACCACCGATCAAAAAAGAATATCATCTGCTCCGGAGAGTACAGAAACAGAAGTATAGATTAATTTATTTTTATAAACCTTTTTTCTGGATGAAAGACCTTGGCTACAGTTAAGTCGAATATGACCCCTATAAAAGGGAATTTTCTGTGCTGGACTTAGAGGAGTGATTTTTCCCTATTTATGCATAACCCCCCACTGGCAAAAATATATTTGTTTTACATCTACCAGGGTCTTTTCCCTCAATGGTGCTTCTATGAACCAATCACCTAGGTAAGCATATACAAATATCCAATTTCCTTAAATATGCTGCTACTACAGAGAGCCATTTGTAAACATTCTCGGTGTCACGGATAGATCAAAAGGAAGGACATATAAAAAGGGAAGATCTTCAATTCTAATTCTTCTCTCAAGAAGAATGTCCTCATGGTGCCAAATTGGTAAAGATCTATTACCATACAAAGAAAATTCTTGAAAGTCTACAGGAGAGGGCCAATGAGACAATCTGAACTAAGGCAGAGATTG
The DNA here is from genome assembly GCF_965152235.1 of Eretmochelys imbricata. Lineage (NCBI taxonomy): Eukaryota > Metazoa > Chordata > Testudines > Cheloniidae > Eretmochelys > Eretmochelys imbricata. The sequence continues at coordinate 209,850,075 of NC_135572.1, forward strand.
CCTATTCGGCCAGAATTCCACACTTGGATCCAGCTGAAAATATTTTTTGGTATATAAATCCTGAATGAATTACTAGAGATCGCTTGGCAGAATCTTAAGTGGCAGAGGTATTGGAGCAATCCAAATTTCTTCAACCCCCCTTCTCTTTCCTGAAGGGCTATCTAATAGACTTGGCGCCAATAAAAAAATCCTATTGTTGTTCTACTATCAAAGAAGGATTTATTACAAACCGTGATGGAGACAGAGACAGTCGATGAATTTGAGCCTTGTCAACAATCTGTTGCAGTCTCTGGATTTGTGCTAGCCTGATCCTTCTTCTTAACCTGCAGGAGATGTTCTTAAGTCTTTCCAGCTCATCCAGATCCAAAAAAATATCAGATACGAAGAACACTTTCTGGTTCTATCACGAGAGTCTTTGCCCAAGCCTGGTTCCTTAAAAACCACCAGATTAGATGGGTCTTTTTCTCATGGACTGTCTCTTGAAGAAAAGGATGATCCCAATGAGGACGGAGCATTTATGCTCACCATAACGATCACATCCCTATCTCATGGACTGGCTCTGGAGACAGAGGCCAACACCACAGTAGGTTGAATAATCCTGCTCTTTGGATCTTTCCACTGTCTTCCGGATCCCATGGTCTTCAGCACTGAAAAAGGGGACTTAACTTTTTCACTCCACTCACCCAGAGCCAATGCCAGTCTCTGAGGTTTATCTAGGACCTGTGATCACTGACAAAGCTTCCTGGAGCAGAGTTCCCTGAAGCCTATTCTGTCTCTCCTGCTCCTCCTACTCTCACTTCATAAACCCCGAGCAAATCAAGCATTTTAATGGCGAGTGTCCCTCACCCAAGTATACCAGGCATCTAGCATGTGCATTGGATGCTGAAAACACAGATGGGCATGACACACATCTCTTAAAGCCCAGCTTATTGGTCTTTGGCTCTGCCATCTTGGCAGCAAAGAACTTAAATTCTTCAAAAATTAACACCAACAATACTCGGGGCTTGTCTACACATATAGTGCTGCAGCAATGCAGCTGGGTCACTGTAGTGCTTACTGAAGATGCTACCTACTATGCTGATGGGAAAGCTTCTCTCATTGGTGTAGGGACGCTTCCTCCCCAAGAGTCAGTAGCTATGTTAATGGGAGAAGCCCTCCTGTTGACATAGCACTGTCTACATAGGGAGTTAGGAGGGTATAACTACATCAAAAATCCATCCCGGGCAACATATTTATACCAATATAGGTCATCTGCGGTGTAGACCAAGCCTAACCAACTAAACTAACTATTTACAACCCAAACAAACTGGTCTTTGAAAGATAAGGATAAGGGAGAACCCCAGAGCAGTTTCTAATCCATTCAGCTAGTGGTGGTTAGAAAGAACTGAGGTGGGTGGAATACTATGCCCCTTTTATACTCTCAGTGTTCACTCAGGGGAGGGGGGAGGGAAACATGTGAGTGCTTCAATGGGCACTGCTATCTACAGTTCTACCATTCACTCTGCACTGGTCGGAGTCTCTCATGAGTGAGAATACGCAGAGGACACTCGAAGAACAAATCTTAGTTCACTCATGCTCAGTAGACACTTGTTAAAGCTTGGCTGCTAAATTCTGGCGATTCCATCTGCATGAGCACGCTCCAGCCCCACAAAGCTTATAGTGCGACTGAACTGTGCATGTGCCATCCCACAGAGCAACCAAGTATGGTCCATCCCAGAGCTGCAGGACATTCCTGTAATTTAGTGGTTTTCAACCTGTAGTTTGTGGATGCCTGGGGATCTGCAGACTAAGTCTAAGGAGTCTGCAAAAGATTGTCATTACCATAGAACAGTTGGTTTTCAACATGTGGTCTGCAGACCCCTAGGGGTCCACAGACTATTCTTAAGATTTCCAAAGGGGTCCACACCTCCATTCAAAATGTTTTAAGGGTCCACAAAAGAAAAAAGGTTGAAAACCACTGCTATAATTGCTGCTGGGGGTTGCTGTGACACCAGGCACCAGAACTGAGAGCTGTGAGACTGTGTCACCTGTTCTCATTTCTCCCCCACCTGGCAACAGTGAGAAGATGGAGGAAGCAGGCTGACTTAGTATTCACAGGGATGAGGAAAGTGGGGAGACATGGGGAAAGGGGGATACAGGAAGCCAGAAGGGGAGGTAGCAGGAAGGGTGCGTAAGCAGAGGGCGACAAGATCTGCGGGTGGGGTTTGGATAGGAGCAGAGAGAGGGCTTTAAAATCAAGAAAAGTAAATAATAAACTTAGTGCCACAGTTTCCAGATAGGGATTGAACTAATATTTCTATCCAGAAAAAAACCCTGTGGGGCAAATGAAAAAGGGGCAGAGGATAATGGGAAGAGAGAAAATTCTTCCAGAGGAAAAATAAAGTGGACACCTGGTGCCTTCTTCAAACCCTGACCACGTAGAGCCACAGTACTTAAATGGCTATCAAAAAACATAACAATTAAAATCAGAGCACATTGTTTTCAATATTTACAGCTCATTCTACCATTCTGCATGCTTTTTCACACATTATTATTCTGCTGTGGGAACTTGTAAGCATGCTTTCTCTCTCTCTAACACAAAGACATATGTCACCTGTACGACATAGGTACACAGACTGTTAGTAAAGCTGGTGAGGTTCATCACACTGCAAGATGCAGGAATTTTAATGATCAAATTCCAGTACTGTATAGACGGAAAGACGTTGACTAAAGGCAGGGAACTACATGTTCAGAACTACACGTAAAGGTATGAAAGGCACACCACAGTGTTCAAGATCAATGGTCACTTGGTTAGCTATGCATTTCCCAACTTTTTTGACATAACTGAAACTGAAACTAAACTGAAACTCAGTCCGGGGGACTGAGTCATCTATCTGCCGCCCTGACCGGGAAAACCGAGAAGTCTGCTGCTTGCCGGGGGCTAAGATTCGCGAAGTGACGGAGAGACTGCCGAGACTCATCAAGCCCTCGGATCGCTACCCCTTCCTGCTTTTCCACGTGGGCACCAATGATACTGCCAAGAATGACCTTGAGCGGATCACTGCGGACTATGTGGCTCTGGGAAGAAGGATAAAGGAGTTGGAGGCGCAAGTGGTGTTCTCGTCCATCCTCTCTGTGGAAGGAAAAGGCCTGGGTAGAGACCATTGAATCGTGGAAGTCAACGAATGGCTACGCAGGTGGTGTCGGAGAGAAGGCTTTGGATTCTTTGACCATGGGATGGTGTTCCATGAAGGAGGAGTGCTGGGCAGAGACGGGCTCCACCTCACGAAGAGAGGGAAGAGCATCTTTGCGAGCAGGCTGGCTAACCTAGTGAGGAGGGCTTTAAACTAGGTTCACTGGGGGAAGGAGACCAAAGCCCTGAGGTAAGTGGGAAAGCGGGATACCGGGAGGAAGCACAGGCAGGAATGTCTGTGAGGGGAGGGCTCCTGCCTCATACTGAGAATGAGGGGCGATCAGCAGGTTATCTCAAGTGCTTATATACGAATGCACAAAGCCTTGGAAACAAGCAGGGAGAACTGGAGGTGCTGGTGATGTCAAGGAATTATGACGTGATTGGAATAACAGAGACTTGGTGGGATAACTCACATGACTGGAGTACTGTCATGGATGGTTATAAACTGATCAGGAAGGACAGGCAGGGCAGAAAAGGTGGGGGAGTAGCACTGTATGTAAGGGAACAGTATGACTGCTCGGAGCTCCGGTACGAAACTGCAGAAAAACCTGAATGTCTCTGGATTAAGTTTAGAAGTGTGAGCAACAGGAGTGATGTAGTGGTGGGAGTCTGCTATAGACCACCGGACCAGGGGGATGAGGTGGATGAGGCTTTCTTCTGGCAGCTCGCGGAAGCTACTAGATCGCATGCCCTGGTTCTCATGGGTGACTTTAATTTTCCTGATATCTGCTGGGAGAGCAATACTGCGGTGCATAGACAATCCAGGAAGTTTTTGGAAAGCGTAGGGGACAATTTCCTGGCGCAAGTGCTAGAGGAGCCAACTAGGGGGGAGCTTTTCTTGACCTGCTGCTCACAAACCGGGAAGAATTAGTAGGGGAAGCAAAAGTGGATGGGAATCTGGGAGGCAGTGACCATGAGTTGGTTGAGTTCAGGATCCTGACACAGGGAAGAAAGGTAAGCAGCAGGATACGGACCCTGGACTTCAGGAAAGCAGACTTCGACTCCCTCAGGGAACGGATGGGTAGGATCCCCTGGGGGACTAACATGAAGGGGAAAGGAGTCCAGGACAGCTGGCTGTATTTCAAGGAATCCCTGTTGAGGTTAAAGGGACAAACCATCCCGATGTGTCGAAAGAATAGTAAATATGGCAGGCGACCAGCTTGGCTTAACCGTGAAATCCTAGCGGATCTTAAGCATAAAAAAGAAGCTTACATGAATTGGAAGGTTGGACATATGACCAGGGAAGAGTATAAAAATATTGCTCGGGCACGTAGGAATGAAATTAGGAGGGCCAAATCACACCTGGAGCTGCAGCTAGCGAGAGATGTTAAGAGTAACAAGAAGGGTTTCTTCAGGTATGTTGGCAACAAGAAGAAAGCCAAGAAAAGTGTGGGCCCCTTAATGAATGAGGGAGGCAACCTAGTGACAGAGGATGTGGAAAAAGCTAACGTACTCAATGCTTTTTTTGCCTCTGTCTTCACGAACAAGGTCAGCTCCCAGACTGCTGTGCTGGGCATCACAACATGGGGAATAGATGGCCAGCCCTTTGTGGAGAAAGAGGTGGTTAGGGATTATTTAGAAAAGCTGGATGTGCACAAGTCCATGGAGCTGGACGAGTTGCATCCGAGAGTGCTAAAGGAACTGGCGTCTGTGATTGCAGAGCCATTGGCCATTATCTTTGAAAACTCGTGGCGAACGGGGGAAGTCCCGGATGACTGGAAAAAGGCTAATGTAGTGCCAATCTTTAAAAAAGGGAAGAAGGAGGATCCTGAGAACTACAGGCCAGTCAGCCTCACTTCAGTCCCCGGAAAAATCATGGAGCAGGTCCTCAAAGAATCAATCCTGAAGCACTTACATGAGAGGAAAGTGATCAGGAACAGTCAGCATGGATTCACCAAGGGAAGGTCATGCCTGACTAATCTAATCGCCTTCTATGATGAGATTACCGGTTCTGTGGATGAAGGGAAAGCAGTGGATGTATTGTATCTTGACTTTAGCAAAGCTTTTGACACTGTCTCCCACAGTATTCTTGTCAGCAAGTTAAAGAAGTATGGGCTGGATGAATGCACTATAAGGTGGGTAGAAAGTTGGCTAGATTGTCGGGCTCAACGGGTAGTGATCAATGGCTCCATGTCTAGTTGGCAGCCAGTGTCAAGTGGAGTGCCCCAGGGGTCGGTCCTGGGGCCGGTTTTGTTCAATATCTTCATAAATGATCTGGAGGATGGTGTGGATTGCACTCTCAGCAAATTTACGGATGATACTAAACTGGGAGGAGTAGTAGATACGCTGGAGGGCAGGGATAGGATACAGAGGGACCTAGACAAATTGGAGGATTGGGCCAAAAGAAATCTGATAAGATTCAATAAGGATAAGTGCAGGGTCCTGCACTTAGGACGGAAGAACCCAATGCACAGCTACAGACTAGGGACCGAATGGCTAGGCAGCAGTTCTGTGGAAAAGGACCTAGGGGTGACAGTGGACGAGAAGCTGGATATGAGTCAGCAGTGTGCCCTTGTTGCCAAGAAGGCCAATGGCATTTTGGGATGTATAAGTAGGGGCATAGTGAGCAGATCGAAGGACGTGATTGTCCCCCTCTATTCGACATTGGTGAGGCCTCATCTGGAGTACTGTGTCCAGTTTTGGGCCCCACACTACAAGAAGGATGTGGATAAATTGGAAAGAGTCCAGTGAAGGGCAACAAAAATGATTGGGGTCTGGAACACATGACTTATGAGGAGAGGCTGAGGGAACTGGGATTGTTTAGTCTGCGGAAGAGAAGAATGAGGGGGGATTTGATAGCTGCTTTCAACTACCTGAGAGGTGGTTCCAGAGAGGATGGTTCTAGACTATTCTCAGTGGTGGAAGAGGACAGGACAAGGAGTAATGGTCTCAAGTTGCAGTGGGGGAGGTTTAGGTTGGATACTTTTTCACTAGGAGGGTGGTGAAACACTGGAATGCGTTGCCTAGGGAGGTGGTGGAATCTCCTTCCTTAAAAGTTTTTAAGGTCAGGCTTGACAAAGCCCTGGCTGGGATGATTTAATTGGGGATGGGTCCTGCTTTTGAGCAGGAGGTTGGACTAGATGACCTCCTGAGGTCCCCTCCAACCCTGATATTCTATGATTCTATGATTATATATGGGTGTGTGCACACACACACACATACATAGTTTCACTCAAAGCATGCAGATACCTGTTACCTGCTTATAAAAATGAGTATGTGTTGTGACGGCGCAAGGCCAGATGGCTATAGTAAAGTAGTGAGGAACAGGTATGTGAGCCCCAGGCTAAACAAATCCCTGGTACCATGGTAACCAAATGGCAGTTGCTCCAGGTTAATCAAGACATCTGGGGCCAATTAAGATACTTCTAGAAAGCAGTGGAGATAGCTAGGTTGATTGGGACACCTGAAGCCAATCAAGGGCTGGCTGGAACTAGTTAAAAGCTTCCCAGTTAGTCAGTGAGGTGTGTGTGTCAGGAGCTGTAGGATGAAGCTGCGCTGTTGGAGAAACTAAGCAGTACAAATCCATATCAGATGCAAGGAAGGAGGCCCTGAGGTAATGGTGAAGGAGATATTGAGTGGGGGCTGCTGTGGGGAAGTGGCCCAGGGAATTGTACATGTCTTATTTCCAAAAAGTCAGCTACCACAGCTGCTACTATTAGGGTCCATAGGCTAGAGCCTGGAGTAGAGGTGAGCCCGGGCTCCCCTCTCCCTTCCCCTATTAATCACTGAGACTGGGAGACAACAGAGACTGTGCGAGGGAGGGTTCCTTCTCCTCACCTCCCTTGCTGGCTTTTGATGAAAATGACTCAGTAAGCTGTGACTCTTGCCTCTAGAGAGAGAGAAGGGCTATGTGGAGGGTCACTGTGAGCCTCGGAGGCTAGCGAAATCCGCCAGGAAATGCGGGACCCACGGAGACAAAGACAGAGCGTTGTCACAGTGTACACTTCATTATTGTTCCACATTTGTGGTCATAAAGTAGTGTCAGAAAAGCACAGAATAAATATTGCCATTGCCTCTTGGAAGGTAAATAGTTCAATATTAAATAATGTTAAGATGAAGGGAGGAGAAGGAAAAGTGACCAGAAACAAGTAGAAGGAACTGAGATACAGAAATAAAAAGGGGAGGGAAGGTTTTTTGTTGATGGTTTGGTTGGTTGTTTTTAAAATAATTAAATAGTGTAACCCTAAACGCATATAAATTAAGCCTTTAATTCCCTTGAGTGGTTATGAGTTCTTGAGCTTAGCACTCATGATTTATATTGTCACCATATCCCTACAGTGAAACTACTGCATTACATACACTAGGTAATATGGTCTTTCTTACCAAATGTCCAAGAGAAACCATATTTTATATAAAATGGAATTAAAGAAATATATTAGTAAAAGTGTAGGGAGCATAAACTGTTGTTAATATACAGGTACCCCCAAGATCAAAGTTTTCTTGACTGATCCTTCAATTGTATGGTCCAAGCAGTCCCAGAAGGTGTAGTTTGCTTCTAAGGACAGGTCATAAGGCCTCAAATGGGAGGCCACTGCAAAACCCATTTTGGGGTGCTTCAGTCAAAAGTCATTAAAGGCCAAATCTAAACTGTTGTTTTTGCAGAGGTTTCTGGGGAGAGGAACAAGGACAAGTGAAAAGTCCTGCTCTAAGGATGGAAGAATCCCATGCACTGCAACAGGCTGGGGACCGACTGGCTAAGCAGCAGTTCTGCAGAAAAGGACCTGGGAATTACAGTGGATGAGAAGCTGGATATGACTCAACTGTGTGCCCTTGTTGCCAAGAAGACTAATGGCATATTGGGCTGCATTAGTAGGAGCATTGCCAGCAGATCGAGAGAAGTGATTATTCCCCTCTATTCAACCCTGGCGAGGCCACATCTGGAGTATTGTGTCCAGTTTTGCCCCCCCCCCCACTACAGGAGGGATATGAACAAATTGGAGAAAGTCAAGCAGAGGGCAGTGAAAATGATTAGGGGGCTGGGGCACATGACGTATGAGGAGAGGCTGAGGGAACTGGGGTTATTTAATCTGCAGAAAAGAAGAGTGAGGGGGGATTTGATAGCAGCCTTCAACTACCTGAAGGGGGGTTCCAAAGAGGATGGAGCTCGGCTGTTCTCAGTGATGGCAGATGACAGAACAAGAAGCAATGGTCTCAAGTTGCAGTGGGGGAGGTTTGGTTTGGATATTAGGAAACACTATTTCAGTAGGAGGGTGGTGAAGCACTGGAATGGGTTACCTAAGGAGGTGGTGGAATCTCCATTCTTAGAGATTAAGGCCCGGCTTGACAAAGCCCTCGCTGGGATGATTTAGTTGGGGATTGGTCCTGCCTTGAGCAGGGGGTTGGACTAGATGACCTCCTGAGGTCTGTTCCAACCCTAATCTTCTATGACTCTACGAACTGCCCCATTGCAATTATAACAGACCATCTTCACTTTCTGCAGAACTAAGGCTGAAGAGGGCCAAACTGCCTGTCTTACAAAAAACAGGAAGGCCTGCCTCATACTCAGGGGCTTTCAAATGAGTGTAACTCCCCTTCAGGTGCTGAGTCATAGGAAACACTAAATACCCTCTGAAAAGTGAAGCTATCTGTGACCCTAAGACTACTCCAGTGCCAGTTAGAACACTTGTCATGATATATACCCAAAAGGTGGCAGGTAATATTATATTGGAAAACTACTAACTCTCTGATTAGTAATATATTTGTGTGATGTATGGATGGTAAACCCACCAAGGACTTTATAGATAGGTGCTGGAAATATATTCTTCAAATCTATTTGGAAAGCAGTGCCTACATCATGGCTGTTCCAGACAAAGGAATGTGGTTCTGCCCGCTTGCATGTGTCTCTGATGTAAATTAAACTGTAAACTACTCAAGATAGTTAAGTCCCAGGCAGACTGTGAAGAGCTACAAAAGGATCTCACAAAACTGGGTGACTGGATAACAAAATGGCAGATGAAATTTGATGTTGATAAATGCAAAGTAATGCACATTGGAAAACATAATCCTAACTATACATATACAATGATGGGGTCTAAATTAGCTGTTACCACTCAAGGAAGAGATCTTGGGAGTCATTGTGGATAGTTCTCTGAAATCATCCACTCAGTGTGCAGCGGCAGTCAAAAAAACGAACAGAATGTTGGGAATCATCAAGAAAGGGATAGATAATAAGACAGAAAATATCATATGGGCTCTATATAAATCTATCTTACACCCACACCTTGAATACTGTGTGCAGATGTGGTCACCCCATCTCAAAAAAGATATACTGGAATTGGAAAAGATTCAGAAAAGGGCAACAAAAATGATTAGGGATATAGAACGGCTTCCGTATAAGGAGAGATTAATAAGACTAGGACTTTTCAGCTTGGAAAAGAGGCAACTAAGGGGGGATATGATAGATGTCTATAAAATCATGAGTGGTATAGAGAAAGTAAATAAGGAAGTGTTATTTACTCCTTCTCATAATACAAGAACAAGGGGCCACCAAATGAATTAATAAGTAGCAGGTTTAAAACAAACACAAGAAAGTATTTTTTCATGCAACGCACTGTCAACCTCTGGAACTCCTTGCCAGAGGGTGTTGTGAAAGCCAACACTGTCACGGGGTTCAAAAGGGAGATAGACAGATTCATGGAAGATAGGTCCATCAGTGGCTATTAGCCAGGATGGGCAGGAATGGTGTCCCTAGCCTCTGTTTGCCAGAAGCTGGGATTGGGTGACAGGTTATCATCAAGTGAACTATGCCCTGTCTGTTCATTCCCTTTTAGGCACCTGCCATTGGCCACTGTCAGAGGACAGGATACTGAGCTTGATGGACCTTTGGATCTGACCCAGAATGGCCGTTCTTATGTTCTTAAGCAAGTTGAACCCAAAGACAAACACATTTACATGCACCATAAAAAAGGCTATCAGGGGAGCAAGAGGGGAAAGATGACCACTTAATCTTAACGGGGGATGGAGACTGCACCCTCAGGAAGCCTAACTGCCCCTGGAAGCAGGGTTAATGAACTTACGGACGATATAAACAGATTAAAAAAGCCACTTTGGCATCCTACACCACAGGAGACAAAGGAACCACTTTGAGATCTGTGAGGGGTCCTGGCAGAGCATCTAGTCACCCATGCTGGAAGAGAGACTTGGTAAGAAACTCTTCTTTGAACACGAGATGCTACTTTGTGAAACCAGGTTTTAGAAGCACATTTTACCTTTGTTTGCTTGTAAGCCTTGTATCTTAATTCTGTAGAGTTGGTATCACTTAAAACTATGACTTTTTGTTCAATAAATTTCTTTTACTTTTACTATAAACCAGTTCAGTGTTTTGATTAAAATAGAGTGTGTGTTAACACAATTTAACAAAATAAGCTGCTGGGTACTGTCTCTTTAAGGGAGCAGGGAACATAACTATGAGAATGTACAGTGATACAGGCTATGTTTGCAGACAGACATATCCAATGAACTCAGAGGCTGGAGTTCACTGATTGTTACTTGCTTGGCAAGGTTTGAGCTGGCAGAGCCCTGAAGAGTTTGCTGGCAAGGCAGATGAGCTGTTGTGTCAGGAAGTTGTCACACAGCTTAGCAGCAGCAGCAGCCAAAGCACTCCCTTACTGAGGCTGAGATCTGTAACACGGTGACTCTCAGTTCTGGGAACCCCAGCAGGTTGTCATATTTGCATAATCATAACAGGATTTACACAGCTTGCTATTTTAACGGAGGTTTACATTTTAAGTACTGGTGTAGTTTTTAGTGATTCCCAAGTGAAAAGGCTAGGAACAGTCGAAGACAGGTTACAGTTTTATTATTTTCTGTTTATTTCAGGGAGGAAGCAGAATAAAGGCAAGTACAGTGTAAAGATAAGTAAACAACAGAAAAGGCAGGAGGGGCAAAAAAACAGATGCTGAGCTCACCAAGAGGAAGTTAGAAGAGCAATATGCACAGCAAGGTCTATTGGCAGCTGATCAGAAGAAATTGGAGCTAGTGTCATTGCTGTACTCTCATGTCATAAGACAGGATAGGGCACCTACTCAAAACTGGGGGCCAGAAAGGTCCCCTTTTCTCCTACAGGGTATACTGAAGCCAAGTAGTCAGTTCCCCAGACAATTCTGCAGAGGCTACTGAGGGAAGAGAGACAAACGGAACTGAAGGCCACATGTCAGAGTGAGGAAGCAGAGCTGGAGCAATAGAAGCTTGTGAGCAGAGCAAATGCAGGCAGCTCGAACAGAAGAAGAGGGTCAGGTCACATCCAGGGGACCCAGTAGGAAGGACATACTGGTGTGTCTGATCAGGGGCTAGCAGACAAGCAGATGTAGGTATGATGGACCCCATCACTCTGCCTGTAGCCTGAGTCATTATGGACATTACATACAAGCTATTCTGGAATTCAGACTATGGAAATGTGGGAAGTGTTTTTTCTTGATGAGTTGTTCTCTGTAAAGATGTAACAGGTTTGAGCCCAAGAGCTCAGGTACAAGCCCACCATGGCTCAACTCAGCGGTCGAAGGGGCAAACCCTCACTGGGGAAATGAGTCAGTGTGGACTGTGTCTGTGGTGCAGCAGAAATGTGCTGTGGCCCAGGATCCGCTAGGAGCGGTGGGACCCTGACAGCTAGGAAATACATTACTGAGAGCAAAGACTGCTGAGGAAAGCTGTGGCCCAGAACTCCACTAAGAGCAGGGAAACCAAGGTACAGCTGGAAGATGCTGAGGCCTAAAAACTGCTGGGAGTGGTGAATCTCTGCTACAGCTAGGAAATAACTAAGGGCCAACACTCCACTGGGAGCAGGGAAAAACTGCTGACTGTGGAGAGACACTGGCGCAGCTAAGAGTAGCTGTGGGCCAGAACTCTACTGGGAGCAGGGCAGACTCTGGGTGGCAAAAGATCTGATTTCATGCCTTTGGGGGTGACAGAACCTTTTACTAGCGTGGTTGACCCAGATGGATGTGAAGCAACCACAGGGGGATGACACAGAGGCTCACTGATGGTTCACTACGTTATCAGCATCTCTTGTCAGGCCTGACATACTCATTACACCTCACACTCTAATGTCATGATATTTATTTAAAAAGTGACATGTAATATATCATTTGAAATCTAACACCACTCTGGTCATTAATAGTGGTGTGAAATGTTTCTAACAAGGCTGTAGGTGAAATGATGGATACTCTCTGATATTATGTCTTGGAGACTGTAAAAAGACAAAGCGAAACAAAGTTGTATGGTTAATGGCATATCAAGAGAGTTCTGAAAATCTTGTCTGAAAAGCCTGCTCTGGCTAATCCAGATTTTGACAAAAAGGTCCGCCTTCTGTACAGATGCATCTGATATTGGCTTAGATGCTGTTCTAATGCTGTCAGAGGAAAGAAATAAGAAACACCTCATCACTTTGTTAAGCAACAAACTGATACTCACAGAACAAAATTAATTTGTCATAGAGAAAAAACGTTATGCCGCAGTGTGGGCAATCAGGCAAAGAAAAGCACATTTACATGCAAGGTGGAAAAAAAAAGGGCACCTGGGGAGCAAGTGGGGAAAGATGACCACTTAACAGTCTCGATGGTGGATGGAGACTTCACCCCCAGGAAGCCTTCCTGCCCCTGGAACCAGACTCAATGAACTTAGGGAAGATATAAGCAGAGAGAAGAAAAACATCCTACACCTCAGGAGATGAAGGAACCAAGCACTCTGAGATCTGTGAACGGTCCTGGCCAGAGCGTCTGGTTAGCCATGCTGGAAGAGAGACTTAGTACAAAACTCTTCTTTGAGCAAGAGATGCTAGTTTGTTAAACCAGGTTTTAGTTGTAGAAGTGTATTTTTACTTTTGTTTGCTTGTACCCTTGCTATCTTTATTCCTTACAGATGGTGTCACTTAAAACTATGCCTTTTTGTATAAATCTGTTTTACTTTCACTATAAACCGATTCAGTATTTTGATTAAAACAGAGTGTTTGTTAATCCCATTTAAGATAATAAACTGTTGGGTACTGTCTCTTTAAAGGAGCTGCGAACATAATAACTTTTGTGAGTGTACAGTGATAGGAACTCTTCATTCAAGATAGGCATCTCTGAGCAACTTGGGAGCTAAAGTTCCCTGCTCTGGAACGTTTGGGCTGGAAGAACCCTGAAGCCTTTGCTGGCAATGCAGACAAACGGGGGTGTCAGAGAGCTGTCACATAACTTAGGAGCAGCAAAGGGGGTAACAATGTGACTCACAGTTCTGGGAACTCCAGCAAGTTGCCACAGTATCTTCCTAGGACTTTGTGAGAAGGAAGGAAGAAGTGGGAAGTGTGTCAGGAGATCTTGAGAATCAAGCTCCTTCTTCCCTTCTTCTTTCCAGCTGCTTCTTCATGGTGAGACAGGAAATAGCTAGAAAGCCTGGCTGCAAGGAGCTCAGAAGGGACATTCCTTCAGCCTGAATGGCACCTCTGGCCTGATGAACATGAAGTAGAAGACAGAGAGAGAGAGAATGTGTGTGTGAGAGAGAGAAAAAGTGTGTAGGTCGGGGTGGACAAATTACGGCCCATGGGCCACATCTGGCCCGCCAGCCAATTTAATAGGGCCATCGAGCTCCTGCTGGGGAGCGGAGTCTGGGGCTTGCCCTGCTCCTGCTGTGGAGTGGGGTGGGGGACCACTTGGCGCATGCATGGTGCCACTCCACGCAACTCTCGCAAGCAGCGGCATGTCCCTGCTCCGGCTCCTACGTTTAGGGGCAGCCAGGAGGCTCCGTGCTCTGCCCCTGCCCCAAGCGCCGCCCCCGCAGCTCCCACTGGCTGGAAACTGCAGCCAATGGGAGCTGCAGGGGTGGCGCCTGCAGACAGGGCAGTGCGCAGAAGCACCTAGCCACGCCTCTGCATAGGAGCTGGAGAGGGCACATACTGCTGTTTCTGGGAGCTGCTTGAGGTAAGCGCTTCTCAGAGCTTGCACCCCTGAGCCCTCCCATGCCCCAACCCCATGCCCCAGCCCTGATCCCCCTCCCGCCCTCGGAACCCCTTGATCCCAGCTTGGAGCATCCTCCTGAACCCCAAACCCCTCATCCCCAGCCTCACCCCAGAGCCTGCACCCCCAGCCAGAGCCGTCACCCCAACTCCCTGCCCCAGCCCAGAGCCCCCATCGCAAACCACTGCCCCAGCCCGGAGCCCCCTCCCACACCCTGAACTCCTCATTTCTGGACCCACCCCAGAGCCCGCAACCCCAACCAGAACCCTCAAACCCCCCACACCCTGTGCTCCAACCCCCTGTCCCCGCCCTGATCCCCCTCCCATGCTCCGAACCCCTTGGTCCCAGCCTGGAGCACCCTCCTGTACCCCCAACCCCTCATCCCACCCCAGAGCCTGCACCTCCAGCTGGAGCCCTCACCCCCTGCATACCCCAACCCTCTGCTCTCCCCTCCCGCACCCTGAACTCCTCATTTCTGGCCCCACCCCAGAGCCCATGCCCCGAGACAGAGCCCTCACCCCCTCCTGCACCCCAACCCCAATTTTGTGAGCATTCATGACCCACCATACAATTTCCATACCCAGATGTGGCCCTTGAGCCTAAAAGTTTCCCCACCCTTGGTGTAGGTGAATATTTCCTACTTTTATCTTTGGATCTGCAGTTACTCCTTGAACATCCTCAGCATGGTTATTTGTTATTCAAGGTTTGACATCACAAGCAAGGCACACAAATCCTACAGTGGAGAGCTGCAGAGGCAATTTCACAGAGGAAGAACTAAGCCTATCTTAATGACCATATCTGAGTTCTATATTAAAATGTGGCCTGACCTAAATTCATATCTCATGGCCCAAAGGCTAAAAAGCAGACTGCCTGAATGATGTGTGTCTCCCTAAATCCACTTTGCATTTATGCCTTTCATTACAAACAACTAAAAAAATCCAGAATTTCTCTTCTGAATACTACCAAAGGTCAATTTTTAATGGATACAGTGCAGTGACTTGAAATATATGCCACTGCAGGATTGTAATTCAAGAGGGTGTGGATGAATTAATAAAGAGCAGGTGAAAGACTTTTTTTTATGAGATTAAAAATTGATTGGTAAAGGTAACATTGATGAAGTAATAGACTTCTATAAGGTGTTTGACTTCTATAAGGTGCATGACAACTGGATTAAAAAACTAGAAAGATATCAAATTAACATGGCACACACTAAACAGATTAAAAACTGGCTAACTGATTGGTGTCAAAATGAAATTATAAACAGGGAATCATCAAATAGGAGTGTTTCTAGTGGGGTCTCACAGGGACTGATTCTTGGCCCTATGCTATTTAATATTTTTATTAAGGACTTGGTAGAAATATAAAATCATTACTGATAAAGTTTGCAGATAAGACAAATATTGGAGCAGTGGTAAATAATGAAGAGGACAGGTCACTGGTACAGAGCTGTCTGGATCGCTTGGTAAGCTGGGCACAAGCAAACAATATGCATTTTAATATGGCTAAATGTAAACGTATACATCTAGGAACAAAGAATTTAGGCCATACTTACATGGTGGGGAACTTTATCCTGGGAAGCAGTGATTCTTAAAAAGATTTGGGGGTTGTGGTGGATAATCAGATGAACACAAACTCCCAGTGCAATACGGTGGCGAAAAGGGCTAATGCAATCCTTGGAAATAAAAACCTGGAAATCTCAAGAAGGAATAGAGAGGTTATTTTACCTCTGGGTTTGGTACTGCTAGAACACTATGTTCAGTGCCAGTGTCCACAGTTCAAGAAGGATGTTAGTACGTTGATGAAGGTTGAGAAAAGATCAACGAGATGATTAAAGGACTAGAAAACATACCTTATAGCAATAGACTCTAGGAGCTCAATCTATTTAGCTTAACAAAGAGAAGGTTAAGAGGTGACTTGATTACAGTCTATGAACTGGGAACCAAATCTTTAATAATGAGCTCTTTGATCTAGCAGAACAAGGTATAGGTGTGCAGCAATTCTGCAAAAAGGGCCATATTGTTGGAGTTTAATGTACACATCCTACACACATCCACATCATTTGAAAGCTTATTTTATGTATGATTAGATGAGATATGATGTGGAGCTGTCAAATGGTGCTTTAAGCCGTATGCTTTATGTGAGGTGAAAGAATGGTACCCAAAATGAGAATGTCATTTTTTGCACAGTTCCTTAAACACTATAACATGACTACGGCTATATTGAGGCTTGTTCACCTGCACATCCACCAATGTGATATATGCCATCATCTGCCAGCAATGCCCCTCTGCCATGTACATTGGTCAAACTGAACAGTCTCTACGTAAAAGAATAAATGGACACAAATCAGATGTCAAGAATTATAACATTCATAAACCAGTCGGAGAACACTTCAATCTCTCTGGTCACGCGATTACAGACATGAAAGTTGCAATTCTTCAACAAAAAACCTTCAAATCCAGACTCCAGCGAGAAACTGTTGAATTGGAATTCATTTGCAAATTGGATACAATTAACTTAGGCTTGAATAGAGAATGGGAGTGGCTAAGTCATTATGCAAGGTAACCTATTTCCCCTTGTTTTTTCCTAACCCCCTCTACTCCCCTCAGACGTTCTTGTTAAAACCCTGGATTTGTGCTGGAAATGGCCCACCTTGATTATCATACAAATTGTAAGGAGAGTGATCACTTTAGATAACTATTGCCAGCAGGAGAGTGGGGTGGGGGGAGGTATTTTTTCATGCTTTGTGTGTATAAAAGATCTTCTACACTTTGCACAGTATGCATCCGATGAAGTGAGCTGTAGCTCACGAAAGCTTATGCTCAAATGAATTGGTTAGTCTCTAAGGTGCCACAAGTACTCCTTTTCTTTTTGCTATATTTTTTATTGCTTAAATTAATTTCAACACTTTAATCTGTTGTTTATTGGTCAAAGCTACCAAACAACAATGTATTAAAACATTTTTATTTGTTTTGCATGGGCAAATATTTTTTTTAGAAACGATGAAGCTCTTTAGCATGTGACAAAAATGGTGAATATCAACATTTTGCAGTAAACTAACATGAAATCTTTTCACATCACGTATTCTAAATTGTCAAGGTATTTCACAAGTGATTATAACAGTTTTCTATATTTTCAGTTGAAATTTCCTGACCAGATCAGTCTCACACTGAAGGTTGTGTACCAGTAGCATCAGATTGCATGCTCAAGGTTTGCACTCCATAGTGGGTAGATATAAATGTATACAAATTGCTAATACAATGCTTTTCCATTTGTAAGCCTTTGTACAAACAATGAAGCATCTAGTCTTCCTGGTAGAAGATTTTGATTTGTAATTGCCTATGCATGCAGTACTAACCTTTGAAATATTTATAAATTAACTGTTTAATTAGTGACACTTACGTGCAGGTCAGTTTTTAGTGTTAGAGATGACAATAAACAGCTTCATATTATGAATATGCAAAAGCTATGAGAGAAAGAAGTGGCCTAACAAGTATTGAAGACAAAGTCCACTAACAAGTCCTTGGCTTTTGCACTGGAAAGGAATGTTACAGCTCTTACTAGCCATGTCATCAACAATATGACAAACCTATTTGACTCTGAATCACATCCAGAGGTGTCTATCAACATATCTACTACATAGCATGTAAAAGCAGATGTACAAGAGTCTCTACTGAAAATAGCAGATGTTGGCAAAGAACAAATGGAGAAATTTATGAGAGGTGCATTTGATTCTGATGGGACATGTAGTACCTGGCATCAAAACATTTGCTGACACGGCTAAGTAGACCAAATATAAGTCTGGCAAGGGAGGGACAATCGCAGCAGCTACCAGTCCAAAAACTGTTTTCCGCAGAGCCCTGTACTTAGCAAGATGCAGAGATGATGTTACAACAACAACTGTTCTTATGCACAGATCCTATTGGGTGACTATGTCCCTCTTTCACGCTGATGTAACAATGAGAACAGACAAAGCTGAATTAGGACATCAGCTGGAAGCTCAAGCTGAAACAATCAGTGAGATAAGAGCATGCAACAAAGAAAGCAGCATACTTCAGAGATGCCATGTGTGCCACAAAAATGATGGCTGGAGACAAATTCCACACATTCAGTTAATTGGCTGCTGAGTAACTGAGACAGGTCCTAAAAGATCTAACAAAGCTAATTCTCTAACTGGATCGGATTTTGCCTATGCCTAACACCACCTGTGACTTGGATCGATCTCTTATCAGCCAGACATCCAGGTAAGGGAATCCCTGGACCCTTGGCCCCCGGAGTAAAGCCACTACCACAGCCATGCACTTTGTAAAAACACATGGAGCAGACGACAGACCAAAGCAGAGCACTGTGAACTGGTAATGGCAACCGTTGACAGTGAATCTCTGAAATTCTCTGTGGCTGTGATGAATTGCCGCATGAAAGCAGCCATACTTTAAATGAGAGCAGCATGCCAGTCCCCCAAACTCCAGGAAAGGAATAATGGAAGTAGAGAGACCATCCGGAATTTCCATTTTTTCAGGAACTTGTTTAACTGTCTTAGATCTAAAATAGGCCTGAGACCCTGTTTTGCTTTCAGTATCAGGAAGTATCAGGAGCAAAACCCTTTCCCCTAAATGAATGATGGATCTCCTGTATTGCTCCCACAAGGAGGACCGACTGTATTTCTTGCAGTAACACTTTCTCATGAGAGGGGTCCCTAAAGACAAGCAAGGAAGGAGGACTGCAGGGGAGTCAAGGGGGTGGTAGAAATAAATTGGAGTGTATATTCAACTTCCACCATGGTTAGAACCCACCATTCTATTGTGATGTGGGCCCAAAGCATAATGGAAGGGGGACAGGGTGGTCTGAAAAAAATTGGAAAAGAAACAAACAGAACTCTTAGAACTGGTAGTCTGCTCTCTACCTGCTCATCAAAATGAGCTCTTGGAAGATGAACCCTGCTTTGATGAACAGGCGACTGCCCAAGCAGGGGATGGAGGTGGGTGTCTTTTGTAACCTCTCCTCCTGCTCCTTGACAGATCTTGGGCTCAAGGGGCAAACCCCTCAAAACACTGGGACTAGTGAGGATGGAATGCTTTCCACTTCCCTGCTGGGATGTAAATGCCCAAGGATTTCAGGGCTGCTCTAGAGTATTTGAGACTATGCAGAGTCTCATCCATCTTTTCTGAGAAGAGCGGTTGCCCTTTAAAAGGTAAATCCTGGCTTGTCTGTTGCACCACTAGAGGCAGGCCAGAAGTGTGTAACCAGGACAAGTGCCTCCTCATGACAGCAGAGGTTATGCATCAGTGGTCTTGCCAAATTAAGAAAGAGTGATGGACAAGCTGCAATTTCTGCAGCAAGGAAGATGGTACAAGTACAGTATGATCAGAGCAAGAAAGAGGAGGAGACCTACAAACAACTGAATTCCTTGCACCTCAATCTAGCCATCGAAAAGGACAGGTCACTGGTTAAACTCCCACCATGTAAGGATAGTTCTAAAGCATGTCAAAAGAACATCTTGGCAAACAAAGATTTCAGTGTCTTTGCATATAAGTAAACCAGCCATTGGATCACCATTACAACATAGATGGGGAAATGTGGATGATTAACTACTTCCTGTATTCTTCAAGGGCCTGCTAGTATCTGAGCTTCCTCAAGACCTTATTGGTGCCTGTATCAGTAGGGGTGGCTGCACAATCAACTGTGTCTCTAGTCTGAACTCTCTTTCTTGCACAGAACTGTGTACATGACAAGGAAATGAAGATTATGATAACCTACACATTCTCAACGGAGATCAAAATGATGAACAAGTTGATGACAAAAAATATCACTAGTACTATTACACATCAATGATACCTGTACAACTTTATTATTAGATTTTGTTTTACCATTTAGATTGTGGTTTTGATGCTTTCAGGTCACAAAGAAACCTAAATTTGTGTCTTGAAATAATATATAGAGTCATTAAACAGAAACCAATGCAAATATTTCAAACTAGTCATTTTAACATGAAGAAAAGGAGGACTTGTGGCACCTTAGAGACTAACCAATTTATTTGAGCATAAGCTTTCGTGAGCTACAGCTCACTTCATCGGATGCATAAGGTGGAAAGTACAATGAGCAGATTTTATATAGACACACAGACCATGAAAAAATATACATTGTAAGGAGAGTGATCACTTAAGATGAGCTATTACCAGCAGGAGAGTGGCATGGGGGGAGAGAAAACCTTTTGAAGTGATAATCAAGGTGGGCCACTTCCAGCACATTTCCAGGAGTTAACAAGAACGTCTGAGGAACAGTGGGGCGGGGGGAGGGGGGGAGGAATAAACAAGGGGAAATAGTTTCACTTAGTATAAAGAAAAGGAGTACTTAGTACTTAGCACCTTAGAGACTAACCAATTTATTTGAGCATGAGCTTTCGTGAGCTACAGCTCACTTCATCAGATACATACCGTGGAAACTGCAGCAGACTTTATATATACACAGAGAATATGAAACAATACCTCCTCCCACCCCACTGTCCTGCTGGTAATAGCTTATCTAAAGTAATCATCAGGTTAGGCCATTTCCAGCACAAATCCAGGTTTTCTCACCCTCCACCCCCCCACACAAATTCACTCTCCTGCTGGTGATAGCCCATCCAAAGTGACAACTCTTTACACAATGTGCATGATAATCAAGTTAGGCCATTTCCTGCACAAATCCAGGTTCTCTCACTCCCTCACCCCCCTCCAAAAACCCACCCCTATACACACACAAACTCACTCTCCTGCTGGTAATAGCTCATCCAAACTGACCACTCTCCAAGTTTAAATCCAAGTTAAACCAGAACATCTGGGGGGGGGGGTAGGAAAAAACAAGAGGAAATAGGCTACCTTGCATAATGACTTAGCCACTCCCAGTCTCTATTTAAGCCTAAATTAATAGTATCCAATTTGCAAATGAATTCCAATTCAGCAGTTTCTCGCTGGAGTTTGGATTTGAAGTTTTTTTGTTTTAAGATAGCGACCTTCATGTCTGTGATTGCGTGACCAGAGAGATTGAAGTGTTCTCCGACTGGTTTATGAATGTTATAATTCTTGACATCTGATTTGTGTCCATTTATTCTTTTACGTAGAGACTGTCCAGTTTGACCAATGTACATGGCAGAGGGGCATTGCTGGCACATGATGGCATAAATCACATTGGTGGATGTGCAGGTGAACGAGCCTCTGATAGTGTGGCTGATGTTATTAGGCCCTGTGATGGTGTCCCCTGAATAGATATGTGGGCACAATTGGCAACGGGCTTTGTTGCAAGGATAAGTTCCTGGGTTAGTGGTTCTGTTGTGTGGTATGTGGTTGTTGGTGAGTATTTGATTTATGCCATCATGTGCCAGCAATGCCCCTCTGCCATGTACATTGGTCAAACTGGACAGTCTCTATGTAAAAGAATAAATGGACACAAATCAGATGTCAAGAATTATAACATTCATAAACCAGTCGGAGAACACTTCAATCTCTCTGGTCACGCAATCACAGACATGAAGGTCGCTATCTTAAAACAAAAAAACTTCAAATCCAGACTCCAGCGAGAAACTGCTGAATTGGAATTCATTTGCAAATTGGATACTATTAATTTAGGCTTAAATAGAGACTGGGAGTGGCTAAGTCATTATGCAAGGTAGCCTATTTCCTCTTGTTTTTTCCTACCCCCCCCCCCAGATGTTCTGGTTTAACTTGGATTTAAACTTGGAGAGTGGTCAGTTTGGATGAGCTATTACCAGCAGGAGAGTGAGTTTGTGTGTGTATGGGGGTGGGTTTTTGGAGGGGGGTGAGGGAGTGAGAGAACCTGGATTTGTGCAGGAAATGGCCTAACTTGATTATCATGCACATTGTGTAAAGAGTTGTCACTTTGGATGGGCTATCACCAGCAGGAGAGTGAATTTGTGTGGGGGGGTGGAGGGTGAGAAAACCTGGATTTGTGCTGGAAATGGCCTAACCTGATGATTACTTTAGATAAGCTATTACCAGCAGGACAGTGGGGTAGGAGGAGGTATTGTTTCATATTCTCTGTGTATATATAAAGTCTGCTGCAGTTTCCACGGTATGCATCTGATGAAGTGAGCTGTAGCTCACGAAAGCTCATGCTCAAATAAATTGGTTAGTCTCTAAGGTGCCACAAGTACTCCTTTTCTTTTTGCGAATACAGACTAACACGGCTGTTACTCTGAAACCTGTCACTTAGTATAATGACTCAACCACTCCCAGTCTCTATTCAAGCCTAAGTTAATTGTATCCAGTTTGCAAATTAATTCCAATTCAGCAGTCTCTCGTTGGAGTCTGTTTTCGAAGTTTTTTTCTTGAAGGATACTCACTCTGAGATCAGAAATCGAGTGACCAGAGAGACTGAAGTGTTCTCCAACTGGTTTATGAATGTTATAATTCTTGACATCTGATTTGTGTCCATTTATTCTTTTACGTAGAGACTGTCCAGTTTGACCAACGTACATGGCAGAGGGGCATCGCCGGCACATGATGACATATATCACATTGGTAGATGTGCAGGTGAACGAGCCTCTGATAGTGTGGCCGATGTGATTAGGCCCTATGATGGTGTCCCCTGAATAGATATGTGGGCACAGTTGGCAACGGGCTTTGTTGCAACGATAGGTTCCTGGGTTAGTGGTTCTGTTGTGTGGTGTGTGGTTGTTGGTGAGTATTTGCTTCAGGTTGGGGGGCTGTCTGTAGGCAAGGACTGGCCTGTCTCCCAAGATTTGTGAGAGTGATGGGTCGCCCTTCAGGATAGGTTGTAGATCCTTGATAATGCGTTGGAGAGGTTTTAGTTGGGGGCTGAAGGAGATGACTAGTGGCGTTCTGTTATTTTCTTTGTTGGGCCTGTCCTGTAGTAGGTGACTTCTGGGTACTCTTCTGGCTCTGTCAATCTGTTTCTTCACTTCAGCAGGTGGGTATTGTAGTTGTAAGAATGCTTGATAGAGATCTTGTAGGCATTTGTCTCTGTCTGAGGGGTTGGAGCAAATGCGGTTGTATCGTAGAGCTTGGCTGTAGACAATGGATCATGTGGTGTGATCTGGGTGAAAGCTGGAGGCATGTAGGTAGGAATAGCGGTCAGTAGGTTTCCGGTATAGGGTGGTGTTTATGTGACCATCGCTTATTAGCACTGTAGTGTCCAGCAAGTGGATCTCTTGTGTGGACTGGACCAGGCTGAGGTTGATGGTGGGATGGAAATCGTTGAAATCATGGTGGAATTCCTCAAGGGCTTCTTTTCCATGGGTCCAGATGATGAAGATGTCATCAATATAGCTCAAGTAGAGTAGGGGCGTTAGGAGACGAGAGCTGAGGAAGCGTTGTTCTAAGTCAGCCATAAAAATGTTGGCATACTGTGGGGCCATGCGGGTACCCACAGCAGTGCCGCTGATTTGAAGGTATACATTGTCCCCAAATGTGAAATAGTTATTGAAAGTCACAAAGTTCAGCCACCAGGTTTGCCATGACATTATCGGGGATAGTGTTCCTGATGGCTTGTAGTCCATCTTTGTGTGGAATGTTAGTGTAGAGGGCTTCTACATCCATAGTGGCTAGGATGGTGTTTTCACAAAGATCACCAATGGATTGTAGTTTCCTCAGGAAGTCAGTGGTGTCTCGAAGATAGCTGGGAGTGCTGGTAGCGTAGGGCCTGAGGAGGGAGTCTACATAGCCAGACAATCCTGCTGTCAGGGTGTCAATGCCTGAGATGATGGGGCGCTCAGGATTTCCAGGTTTATGGATCTTGGGTAGTAGATAGAATACCCCAGGTCAGGGTTCCAGGGGTGTGTCTGTGTGGATTTGTTCTTGTGCTTTTTCAGGGAGTTTCTTGAGCAAATGCTGCAGTTTCTTTTGGTAACCCGCAGTGGGATCAGAGGGTAATGGCTTGTAGAAAGTGGTGTTGGAGAGCTGCCCAGCAGCCTCTTGTTCATATTCCGACCTATTCATGATGACAACAGCACCTCCTTTGTCAGCCTTTTTGATTATGATGTCAGAGTTGTTTCTGAGGCATTGTGTTCTGCACAGCTGAGGTTATGGGGCAAGTGATGCTGCTTTTCCACAATTTCAGCCCGTGCACGTCGGCGGAAGAACTCTATGTAGAAGTCCAGTCTGTTGTTTCGACCTTCAGGAGTCCACCTAGAATCCTTCTTTTTGTAGTGTTGGTAGGAAGGTCTCTGTGGATTAGTATGTTGTTCAGAGGTGTATTGGAAATATTCCTTGAGTTGGAGACGTCGAAAATAGGATTCTGGGTCACCACAGAACTGTATCATGTTCGTGGGGATGGAGGGGCAGAAGGAGAGGCCCGAGATAGGACAGATTCTTCTGCTGGGTTAAGAGTATAGTTGGATAGATTAACAATATTGCTGGGTGGGTTGAGGGAATCATTGCTGTGGCCCCTTGTGGCATGTAGTACTTTAGATAATTTAGTGTCCTTTTTCTTTTGTACAGAAGCAAAGTGTGTGTTGTAAATGGCTTGTCTAGTTTTAGTAAAGTCCAGCCACGAGGAAGTTTGTGTCCACGGTTGGTTTTTTATGAGAGTATCCAGTTTTGAGAGCTCATTCTTAATCTTTCACCGTTTGCTGTAGAGGATGTTGATCAGGTGGTTCCGCAGTTTCTTTGAGAGCGTGTGACACAAGCTGTCAGCATAGTCTGTGTGGTATGTAGATTGTAATGTTCATGGTGTCCTTGTTTATTCCCATTTCTATGGGAATGGCACCACTTAACAACTCCACATCATACCTCATCTTGAAGTAGACATAATAAGCTTTCAAATGATGTATGATGTGCATGTGTGTAGAGAGGATACATTTGATCGACCAAATTGGTGATATCTGTCACTCTTCTACTAACATGATCCAATGGCTGAAAATAAGGTTTAAATTTTAACAATGAGAGTAATTAACCATGGGAACAATTTAAAAGGATCATGATGGATTCTCCATCACTAACCATTTCCAAATCAAGACTGGATGTTTGTCTAAAAGATCTGCTCTAGTAATTATTCTGGGGAAGTTCTATGGCCTGTGTCATAGAGGAATTCAGACTAGATGATCACAACAGTCCATTCTGGCCTTGGAATCTATGAATCTATTAATGTAAGATGTGACAATGGAGTGCTTATAAAGTGGAACAGATGAAGTAGGAACTATGCATGTTGAACTTTACTTACTGTGCTGCAATGATTATTACAATTTGGGGAAATGCAAAGATTTCAATCATTCTTCAGCTGTAACTACAGTAGTTTCCCCTTATGAAAGCGGTATTACAGCCGCTAAAATGAAAAGGAAAAAGTTGTATCCCATATCCTAGCCCTCCTGCACTCAGCTGGAGTCGCTGAAAATAGATTTACACTCTAATCAAAGAGCATCTCTACTGCTGTGAGGCAAACCCTAGTTTTCTTGTATATTTCTAAAACATGACATTATTTGACCTGTATGGTAGCAGCAGCCACAGGTGTTAACACTCAGATCAGGACATCAAAAATTGTGTTACTGAAGAAAAATAGTTAATTTAAAATATTAATCCTGTGGCAATCACTAGTGATCAAAAATCTCTCTCAATGCATTTCTTCCATTATGTATTTCACAGAGGAAAATGTTGCACATGCAGATATTTTACACTTTTTACGCTCAGTAAAGCTTAATGGCAAATCTCATTGCTTTAAGAAGAAAAAAATCTTACAAATACAGGAGCTCGAAGTTCACTTATATGACACAGGTTTGTAATTTGCACCATGGAGTTTTTTTGTGATTTTCTTTATCAGTAGGCATAGATAGAATTATTGCTCTCTTTTATTTGCCACAAAGAAACTTTAATGATGGATGGGTTGATTTTATATGCATAGCTCAGCTAAAATACCACTGCTCACCATATGCAGCATTTCACAAAAGGGATACAGAAAGAGACAAATATTGTTTACATAAACGACTGCCTCAACCACTCCTTCCCTTCCCCTACTTACCCTATGCATGCACTGTGTCTTCATTGACAAAAAGGGTATGGGGGGAGGAGGGCGGTGGGGGTGGTAAAGTAACTAACACACCAGTTATCTCACTGTAAAGTCCAAGACAAGACACCTGTAGTTTTTACCACAAGGTAGGCTGGTGAGGTCAGCAATATACCCCCATTCATGGTTGACCTCACCTAGTTTATCTTATGGCAAAATTACAGATCCTCACCTCCACTATTTTAACAGCAGGAACAAACTGTATTAGTTACTACTGAGTAAAAAAGAACACCTTTTTTTTTTAATCAGTGAAGACAAAGCCACACTCAACAGTATGTCAGTGATCCTTCTATCTTCCAAGTTACCTACTTTTATTGTTTGGCCTCTCTTCAAAAGTGCTTTCTGCATATTTTATAGTTCAAACTTGACATATCAGCTTTTGCTGTTTAGTTGAGGAGAAAAGTTTTGCAATGAAAGTAGAAATGGAGGAATAATATAACCAAGAAGTATCGCACAGCTGTTCAGCTGAGTGAGAACCAGCTTACATGGTTCTGTCTGATCTGTTAAGAAAACTAAAATGGTTTTATTTCTAATATCAACACAATGATAGGTGAATAGAATAATCCAGATGACTATGGTACATTTTTCTCCAATAATTTTATACTTATACATATAGTTAATTTCCTTTATTATATACATGTAATTTCCTTTATTATATACATGCACCAACTCTGGCTTTCCAGGGCTCACACTGGAAAAAGAAACAGCATTACTCATCCAAGCTCCATCCACAACAAAAATCTATATGAAACAGACCTAAAAATGAGAGACCGTTCTACTGGGCTCAGCTTATCCTCAGAGTGATCTGACACCCACAGGGCTTTGAAGGTGTGTTTGCTCCCCACTCCCACCCCTGCTTTGTGGCGCCCAGCCTGCTGTTGCTCCTGCTCTCCATGACTGCTCTCAGGCAGGTAAGCAGAATGAAATGTTAGCTCTGTGTTGCCTAGCAACAAACACTAAATTGTGGAAGCAGCTGGAGCCACTTCCCACATTTTAAGGCAGCAGCAAGCAGTTGGCTCACTGTAGCTGCCTGGTCTCTCTCTCTCTCTCTCACCCACACACACACCTCTTAAAGAGCATAGTTGTCTTCATATTTAACACCTCTGATTCACCAGTGGTGCTGATAACACAAGCTGCTGAGTAGCAGCGAGGCAGTGAGACAGTTCCAGAAACAAAAACAAAACGATGGCTTGCCAAAGCCAAAAGTATTGGCTCATCAAGCCAACCCAATTTGAGACCCGCCCTCCTCCATTTGATATCTTACTTGTTAGTTCAATATATCTGCAACAGCTGCAAAAAGAGCATCATCCATTAGGAAAGATCTTTATCACATTTTTTAAATCTACAAGAAACAGGTATCTATCGGACCAGATTTTCTTAACACAACATATCCCTTGCACAAGCAAAGCCTGGAACTGCATAGAAAGATGGTTATGCACTGTTATGTTTTTAATGTCATAACATTCTGTATCATTAAAGTGCATCACTTCAGCAAACAAATTAATTTTCCTTTATTAAAAAACACTGTTTAACTGATACATTATGATACTCAAACCTAACAGCACTCTCTGACCTACTCTTAGCAATTCATTTTATTCTTAGGTGTGTACAGAACTGAAAAATCAGAAGACAAATTGATGAGGTTTTAGAATCGTCAAGGCTCTTTAATTTCAGGAAATGTCCAACAATATAGGTGTGCATATCAATTATTTTATTAACAATGCTTCATGTTGTCCAGAAGACTATAGTCTAAGCTGGCCAAGGTAACAAAGTCACACTCAACACAGCCTGTTACATAAAATAAACTATAAAAGCAGAAGCTGGAGACAAAATAAGCTAGTACAAACTGGATTATTTAAATTAAAAGAATTGGCTTCAAGGCTCCAGCTAAAGTAATGTATTACCATAACAATGAGCTGAAAGTTACTAGAAGTGTTTATAGTAAAAATCTCTGAAATGTGGCTGGATGGGTTAATTTTAATGGGGTGAGGCTGCCACCTCTTCTTGGACACTGTTTATGTGGGGGTCAACTAATTGGGAGGAGAAGGATGAGTGGACTGTTAGGAGCAAGTTTTAAAAGCAATTCATGGCTGCCACCCTCAGTCTCCTGGGTCCACAGAATCCACCATGACACTGCTGGGCCTTCATTGTTCTGATCCTGAAACATGTCCTGAAGCAGAGTAGGCCAGAGAGGGGGAACCAGATAACATCATCACCTTTCCTGACTTTGGCTAAATCCTAAACACTACTTGGGATGTGAATCTTAGGGTTGGTCTACAACTTATGTCAGTATAACTACGGCAGTCAGGGGTGTGGAAAATCCACCCCACTGAGCAACACAGGTTTACCAACCTAACTCCCAGTGTAGACAGTACTATATTGACAAAAGGGCTTCTCCCATCAACATAGCTACCACCTCTTGTGGAGGTGGATTACCTATGCCGACTGGAGAAGCCCTCCTTTCAGCTTATCCTCACTGAAGTGCTACAGCAGTGCAGTTGCATCGACACAGCTGCACCACTGTTGCCTTTAAGTGCAGACAAGTCTTCAGGTTCCTGTTGTGAGACCTTCTCCCTCATACGTCATTTTCCTTCCCAACCTTATTTTTCTTAGAAATCTCTCATCTTTCTGACTTAGCAGCCAAAGGTACTCCATCTTTTCAACAGTGCTGTTACCCTGTTGACCAGAGAGACAGCTAAAAGGAACATATAACTACCCAACACTGATAAAAGCTTGCCAGTTCTTAGAGTGGCTGATAAGACCAAGTGCTGGACCAGTGTTTCTCCAGCAGTGAGGCTGCGAGTGAAAATCAAAACCAGAGAAATTGAGTTTTCTATCTTTGGTATTCCTTTCTCTGCCCTTTATATGTGTTTGACTTGTTTTGTCTTAAAGGAAAAACAATTAACTCTAACAACAATAGCAATAATAATAGCTACAGAACTTATTAAACTTTTTTTCTTTTCTCCCAAAAAGGACAATTAATACTACTTTTAAATACCAACTAAAAACTGTCACACAAGGGTTTCTCCCTATACAGGCCTCTAGACAGGTAAAAGGAAAAGGAATAAAGGATATTGTTAAAATGGAAACTTAGCTTAATACTTTACATTTTAGTGGTGGTTGTTACAATGGAAGTGATCAGTGATAAGGTGACAAGAAACCTCTTGTTGGGCCCAAGACATGCTCTTATCAACACATCTGTCAAACCATATTCCGACAAAGCTCAATAATTCTATGGCTAAAGAATTTCCACAGATTTTCAACACTACATCAACCAACAAACAGGAAATAGCAGCAAGTCAGAATCTTCACAGCTCTGCCAATTTGGACTGGATTTTTTTTAAGTCACCACTATAAGAAAAGCCACAAGCCTACATCATAAAAAAAACCTTATTTATTAAATAATATACTATGTGCATATATATCTTAAAAGGTCCTAGAAGTACTAAGCCTTTGCTCCTTTTTTAAACTCAGCTTTATCCATAGAAGCACTATTGAACAATTGCTTTCCCTCAGATATTAAACTAATAAGAACAGATACTATACATGATCTTAGTCAAACACTGATTACCTAGCTCACACTTTTAGCAGACTCTGCTTTATGATTTAAAATTACTGGAAGTCATACACCTCTTCCAAATAAATATTAGCCAGGGAGGACACAGTATCCCCGATTGGATTTCTATAAATCCATTCTGTAAATTGGTGCAGCCCACACTGCCTCCCCCTACTCAAATGAAAATGTATAGACAATGCCTTGGGAAGTAAAAGGGGGAGGGGCGAGAGGGAGTGCACACATTAGAGGAACAACTAGTTTGCCATCTAGATTTAATCATATCAACTTCATCTGAGTGTAATTTGTAACCCTGTTTCTGGCAGATTCAGGCATCCAGAAGAAGGATCTGCCTTTAACGTGCAAACCAGTGATGCCATTTCTTTGTCTCACTCCATAGATCACCAATGAATTTAAAGTGAACCATAACACAGTTACAATAACCATAACAGAGGCACAATGCTATGCAAAGGGACGATCTGTTTTTTAATTACACACAGATTTTTACCCTCCTAATTTTTCATGAGACAGTAGCCACAAAGAGATGGGAAAATCTTCAGTTTGTTCAGCTGGTTCTGCTTAATTAATTAGATCACTTAATAAAAGCATCTTAAATTAGATTCCTTGACATGGCGCTAATTCAGGGAGAACAGAGGTTTAAAAAGCCAGCTTCTAAGCAACCAGAGGAGCAAGGGAACAGGAGCAGCAAACCAAGGAGTTTTGCCAGGGAGTTTAGAGAGGTAGTGTGAGAGCCAGATACACTTAATAAACATTCGCTAAACTTGAGCCAAAAACTCCACCCTCCTGTCCCATCCAAAGTTGGGACTCTCCTTCCTGATGATCCTCTTGCACTGAGGTTACCCCTCCTGGGGAAAGAACCCCAGTTATTAGGAAGAAACAGGTAATAGTAATGGAGGATTCAATTATTACAAATTTACATAGCTGGGTTTGTGATGACTGGGAGAACTCCATGGTGAACTGCCCACTGGGTAAGAAAGTTGTGGACCTCTTGAGACATCTTGACAGACTTAAGAGCAGTGTTGGGGAGGACCGGTGGTCACTGAACAAGTAGATACCAAAGGGAAAGAAAAGAGAGAGATCGTGGAGGTCAAATTTAGGCTGCTAAAAAAGAGATTAAAGTCCAGAACCTCCATAGCATTCTCTGAAATGCTTCCAGTTCCACACACAGGAACAGACAGACTGGCAGAACTGCAGGGTTTCAATGCATGGATGAGATGATAGTGTTGAGAGGAGAGACTTAGGTTTCTTAGGAATTGGTGAACCTTTTGGGAAAGGAGGAACCTATAAAGGAAGGATGGGATCTACCTAAACCAAAATGGAACCAGATTGCTGGCACAAAACTAACATAAAAAAAATTAAGTACCTCAGAAACAGGGACCGTGCCAATCGCTCAGTGGGACCACTAGACAATCAAGTTGCTAAAGGAACCCTCACAGAAGACAGGAGCGTTGTGGAGAAGCTGAATGAATTGTTTGTATCAGT
This sequence comes from Eretmochelys imbricata, assembly GCF_965152235.1. Lineage (NCBI taxonomy): Eukaryota > Metazoa > Chordata > Testudines > Cheloniidae > Eretmochelys > Eretmochelys imbricata. The sequence continues at coordinate 209,881,243 of NC_135572.1, forward strand.
TTTACTGCAGAGACTGTGAGGGAGATCCCTACACTTGTGCCATTCTTTTCAGATCACAAATCTGAGGGACTGTCCCAGACTAAGGTGTCCATAATGGTGGACTTGGAACAAATTGATAAATTAAATAGTAATAAGTCACCAGGACCAGATGGTATTCACCCAAGTTCCAAAGGAACTCAAATGTGAAACTGCCGAACTACTAGCTGTGGTATGTAACCTATCACTTAAATCAGACTCTGTACTAGATGACTGACAGGTAGGAAATGTAACACTGATTTTTAAAAAAGACTCCAGTGGTAATTCGAGCAACCACAGATTGGTATGCCTAATTTTAGTACCAAATAAATTGGTTGAAACAATATTAAAGAACAGAATTATTAGATACTTAGATGAACATGATTTGTTGAGGAAGAGTCAACATAACTTTTGCAAAGGGAAAGCATGCCTCACCAATCTATTAGAATTCTTTGAGAGGGTCAACAAACATGTGGGCAAGGCTCATCCAATGGATACAGTGTACTTGGACTTTCCTTTGACAAGGTCCCATTCCAAAGGTTCTTAAGCAAAGTAAGCAGCCATGGGAAAAGCAGGAAGGTCCTGCCATGGATCAGTAAGTGGTTAAAGGACAGGAAACAAGGAGTAGGAAAAAATGGTAAGTTTTCACAGTAGATAAAGGTAAATAGCAGGGTCCCCCAAGGATCTTTACTGGGACAAGTGCTGTTCCACATATTCATAAATGATCTAGAAAAAGGGGTAAACAGTGATGGTGGCAAAGTAGGCAGATGATACAAAACTACTCAAGATAGTTAAGTCCAAACTGACTGTGAAGAGTTACAAATGGATCTTACAAAACTGGATGACTGGGCAACAAATGGCAGATGAAGTTCAATGTTGATAAACGCAAAGTAATGCACATTGGAAAACATAATCCCAACTATACATACAAAAATATGGCATCTAAATTAGCAATTACCAGTCAAGAAAGAGACCTTGGAGTCATTCTGGATAGTTCTCTGAAAACATCCACTCAATGTGCAGCAGCAGTCAAAAAAGCTAACAGAATATTAGGAATCAATAGGAAAAGGATAGATAATAAGACAGTAAATTTCATAATCCCACTATATAAATCCCTGGTATGCCCACACCTTGAATACTGTGTGCAGTTCTGCTCACCCCATCTCAAAAAAGATATATTAAAATTGGGAAAAGGTACAGAGACGGGCTACAAAAACGATAAAGGTTATTGAACAGTTTCTATTTGAGGAGAGATTGAAAAGAGTGGGATTGTTCATCTTGGAAAAGAGACAACTAAGGGGGATATAACAGGTCTATAAAATCATGAATGCTGTGGAGAAAGTGAATAGGGAAGTGACACAAGAACCAGAGGTCACATGACACAAGAACACATGACACAAGAACCAGAGGTCACCCAATGAAATTAACAGACAGCACGTTTAAAACAAACATAAGGAAGTACTTCTTCACACAATGCATGGTCAACCTGTAGAACTCATTGCCAGGGGACACTGTGAAGGCCAAAAGTATAACTGGGTTCAAAGAGAGAATTAGATAAATTCATGGAGGATAGGTCATAGAATATCAGGGTTGGAAGGGACCTCAGGAGGTCATCTAGTCCAACCCCCTGCTCAAAGCAGGACCAATCCCCAATTTTTGCCCCAGATCCCTAAATGGCCCCCTCAGGGATTGAACTCACAACCCTGGGTTTAGCAGGCCAATGCTCAAACCACTGAGCTATCCCACCCCCAAGGTCCATCAATGACTCCAAGGTCCATCAATGGCTATTAGCCAAGATTGTCAGGGATTAAACCCCATGCTCTGGGTATACATAAGCGTTTGACTGCCATAAGATGGGATTGGATGACAGCAGATGAGTCACTCAGTAAATTGCCCTGTTCTGTTCATTCCCTCTGAAGCCTCTAGCACCAGCCACTGTCAGAAGACAGGCTACTGGGCTAGATGGACCATTGGTCTGATCCAGTATGACCATTCTTATGTTTTTATGTATTTTCTCTACGTGAATAGGCTCATACACTGTAATCAAACCAATTCTTCATCTTATTTTTGATAAGATAAACAGACTGAGCTCTTTTAGGGTTGTGATGCTCACAGGCCAGCCCAGGTCAGAGCAATAGGTAAATTCGCTTGTGTGTGAATATCAAAGAAATGTTAACTGTACTAATTCACTCGAATGTTAATTTAGCTCAAAGGAAATGTAAATGATATTGTCTTCACTTATGTATAGGCATTACATTATGTATATCTCTGAACTTAATTAACCCTAGACCAAAAGTATGTGTTAGCAGTAAGATGAGAATTTCCTTGATACGTAAACTGCCTGAAAATGAATAAAATGTTACTTGTATTGTTTTTTCTTATCTATCCCTATTATAATATAATGGCAGGCAATTGCATTATGTATATCACTGTAACTAAATTACTTGTGAATGCAAAGGAAGTAGAATGCTAACTTCAAAGCAAGGGTCATTGTCTTCAGCAATGGAAATTCACAGATTCAGTCTGCAATTGCTACTCATCAATAACCACATGGGTGGGGACACTGTTTAGATTGTCTTCTGTGAGCAGGATCTATAAATAGTGGTTTAAGGGAATGATCCTGCATCTCTGAACTGTTTGGACACTCATATGGGAACACTCCAGGTGCAAGACAGAGATCCCCAAAGTTATTTTGGATAACCCTGAGAAATGTGTGGAAAACTAGCAGACTACTACATCTCCGCTATCATTTTGGACTTGCAAACTTTGACTCACCTGTTAATGTATTTTATCTGCTTTAACCTCTCAATAACCCTGACCCTTTTGGGGTGGGAAGTAACCTAATATGATGTTATATTTGGTATAGCAACCAGTGTCACAACGTCCAGTTTTTCTGGGTGGCAAGGTAGGCTGGAGAGCCTAAGGGAACCTTTTGTGACTCCATGGTAAGATTAAGGCTATGTGTACACTACAGACCTTACAGCTGCAGCGCTGTAAGGTCTCCGACGTAGTTGCTCTCCCGTCAGCATAAATAAACCACCCCCAATGAGCAGCAGTAGCTACACTGGCATCTCCCACCAACGTGGCACAGTCCACACTGGCACTTCTGTCAGTGTAACTTACGTCAGTCAGGGGTGTGTTTTTTCATACCTCAATGGTGAAAGAACAGGTTAAGGACTATTTAGAAAAGCTGGACATGCACAAGTCCATGGGACCGGATGCAATGCATCCGAGGGTGCTGAGGGAACTGGCTGATGAGATTGCAGGGCCATTGACCATTATCTTTGAAAACTCGTGGTGATCGGGGGAGGTCCCAGACGATTGAAAAAAGGCAAATATAGTGCCCATCTTTAAAAAACGGAAGAAGGAGAACCCAGAGAACTACAGACTGGTCAGCCTCACCTCAGTCCCTGGAAAAATCATGGAGCAGGTCCTCAAGGAATCCATTTTGAAGAACTTGGAGGAGAGGAAGATGATCAGGAATAGTCAACATGGATTCACCAAGGGCAAGTCATGCCTGACCAACCTGATTGACTTCTATGATGAGATAACTGGCTCTGTGGATATGGGGAAAGCAGTGGATGTGATATATCTTGACTTTAGCTAAGCTTTTGATACCGTCTCCCACAATATTCTTGCCAGAAAGTTAAAAAAGTATGGATTAGATGAAAGGACTATAAAGTGGATAGAAAGCTGTCTAGATTGTCGGGCTCAGTGGGGAGTAATCAACAGCTCAATGTCTAGTTGGCAGCCGGTATCAAGAAGAATAACCCAGGGGTCGGTCCTGGGGCCGGTTTTGTTCAACATCTTTATTAATGATCTGGATGATGGGATTAATTGCACCCTCAGCAAGTTCGCAGAGAAAACTAAGCTGGGGGGAGAGGTAGATAAGCTGGAGGGTAGGGATAGGGTCCAGAGTGACCTAGAGAAATTGGAGGACTGGACAAAAAGAAATCTGAGGTTCAACAAGGACAAGTGCAGAGTCCTGCACTTAGGAAGGAAGAATCCCATGTACCGCTACAGGCTGGGGACTGACTAGCTAAGCGGCAGTTCTGCAGAAAAGGACCTGGGGATTACAGTGGATGAGAAGCTGGATATGAGTCAGCAGTATGCCCTTGTTGCCAAGAAGGCTTACAGCATATTGGGCTGCCTTAGTAGGAGCATTGCCAGCAAATCGAGTACTGGTGAGACCATACCTGGAGTACTGGGTCCAGTTTTGGGCCCTGTCAAGGTTCCTTCCCCACTCTGAACTCTAGGGTACAGATGTGGGGACCTGCATGAAAGACCCCCTAAGCATATTCTTACCAACTTAGGTTAAATGCTGCCACCACCAAAGTGTTACACAAAGAACAGGGGAAGTGCCCATTTGGAAACGTCTCCCCACCAAAATATTCCCCCAAGCTCTACACCCCCTTTCCTGGGGAAGGCTTGATAAAAGTCCTCACCAACTTGCATAGGTGAACACAGACCCAAACCCTTGGATCTTAGGAACAATGAAAAGCAATCAGGTTCTTAAAAGAAGAATTTTAATTAAAGAAAAAGTAAAAGAATCACCTCTGTAAAATCAGGATGGTAAATACCTTTCAGGGTAATCAGATTCAAAACATAGAGAATCCCTCTAGGCAAAACCTTAAGTTACAAAAACATACAGAAACAGGAATATATATTCCATTCAGCACAACTTATTTTATCAGCCATTTAAACAAAACAGAATCTCACAGTTATCCAACCTGCATTCCTGCTCTGCTCCCAGCAAAAGCATCACACAGACAGAGAGAACCCTTTGTTTCTCCAGCTTTGAAAGTATCTTGTCTCCTCATTGGTCATTTTGGGTCAGGTGCCAGAGAGGTTATCTTAGCTTCTTAACCCTTTACAGGTGAAAGGGTTCTTCCTCTGGTCAGGAGGGATTTAAAGGTGTTTACCCTTCCCTTTATATTTATGACAGGCCCCACACTACAGAAAGGATGTAGACAAATTGGAGAGAGTTCAGCAGAGGGCAACGAAAATTATTAGGGGACTGGGGCACATGACTTATGAGGAGAAGCTGAGGGAAGTGGGCTTGTTTAGTCTGCAGAAGAGAAGAGTGAGGGGGGATTTGACAGCAGCCTTCAACTACCTGAAAGGGGGTTCCAAAGAGGATGGAGCTCTGCCGTTCTCAGTGGTGGCAGATGACAGAACAAGGAGCGCCTCAAGTTGCAGTGGAGGGAGGTCTAGGTTGGCTATTAGGAAACACTGTTTCACTAGGAGGGTGGTGAAGCACTGGAATGGGTTACCTAGGGAGGTGGTGGAATCTCCATCCTTAGAGGTTGTTAAGGCCCAGCTTGACAAAGCCCTGGGATGATTTAGTTGGTGTTGGTCCTGCTTTGAGCAAGGGGTTGGACTAGATGACCTCCTGAAGTCTCTTCCAACCCTAATCTTCTGTTAGTCTATGATTCTATGAAAAGTTTTACTGACAAAAGTATTAGTGTAGACATAGCCTAATACAGTGATCCAGGAATGCAAATTTGTTACTGGCGTGGTGACATCTAATTATAGAGTATACCACCAGTTTGGAGTGTCTGTCCTTTTTTTTTGACAATCTGACCTGAGATTGGCACTCTGAGCTGCGAGGCACTCCAGACAGCGTGACAACGGTATTTCTATGCAGCCCTTGGCAATGAGTCTTCCAGCCCAGGTTGATAGACTTGGGTTTCAGAGGTTACCTGGGTTTCAGGGACTCACGTTAGTGGTCATTCTGAGAGCATTTTGAAGTTGTGGCTTGTGCTCTGAATCCCACCCTCCTCCCTAAGCTTCAGAGCCTGAAGTCCAGCCCAAGCCACAACATCTACATAGCTATTTTTAGCTTGCTAGCATGAGCCCAAGTCTATTGACCCAGTCTGGGAGGCTCGCTACCACGAGCTGTAAAAACATAACCCAAGTCTCTCACTGTCAAGCAACAAGATAATATCTTTTCTGGATGAGATTACAAGAGAATAGGGTCATTATAAGGCATTTGACTTCATATGGCACAACATTTTGATTAAAAAATGAGAATGGTATAAAATTAACATGGCACATGTTAAATGGATTAAAAGCTGGCTAACATGTTGGTCTAAAAAAATTATTGTACACAGGGAATCATCATCGAACGGGTGTGTTTCTTGTGGGGTTCTGTAGGGATCAGTTCTTCGCCCTATACTATTTAACATCTTTATTAAACAAACAATGTGCATTTTAATATGATTAAATGTAAACATACACGTCTAGGAACAAAGAATGTAGGCCATGTTTACAGGATGGAGGACTCTATTGTGGGAAGCAGTGGCTCTGAAAAAGATTTGGGATTTGTGTTGGATAATCAGCTGAACATGAGCTCCCATGGCAACACTGTGACCAAAAAGGTTAATGCAATCCCTGGGTGCATAAACAGGGGCATCTCAACGCAGAGTAGCGAGATCATTTTACCTCTATATTTGGCATCAGTGCAACCACTGCTGGAATACTGTGTCTAGCTCTCGTGCCCATAATTCAAGAGGGATGTTGATACATTGGAGAGGGTTCAGAGAAGAGCCATGAGAATGATTAAAGGATTAGAAAACATCCCTTACAGTGATAGACTCAAGGAGATCAACTTATTTAGCTTAACAAAGAGAAGGTTAAGGGGGTGACTTGGTTATAAGTCTATGGGTACCTACATGGGGACCAAATATTTAATAATGGGTTCTTCAATCTAGCAGAGAAAGGTATAACATGATCCAATGGCTGGGAGTAGAAGCTAGATACATTCATAGAAACACTGAACCAAAGAGTTATAGAAGGGACTGCAAGGGTCATCTAGTCTAACCCCCAGCCAAGACACAGGATTTGTTGTGCCTAAACCACCCAAGACAGATGGTTATCCAGCCTCTTTTTATATACCTCCAGTAAGGAGATTCCATGACTTCCCTAGGGAGTTTGTTCCACTGTCCTACTGTTCTCACAGCTAGGAAGATTTTCCTGAGATTTAATCTAAAACTGCTCTGCTGTAGTTTGAACCCATTGCCTCTTCTCCTGACTTCTGTGGCAAAAGAGAACAATTTTTCTCCATCTTTTTAACGGCAGCCTTTCATATATTTGAAGACCACTATCATGTACCCCCTTAAACTCCTTTTTTCCAAATTCAGACTGGAAATAGGGAGTCGGTTTTAACAGTGAGCGTAACTAACCACTGAAACAATTTACCAAGGTTTGTGGTGGATTCTCCATCACTGACCATTTTCAAATGAAGATTGGATGTTTTTCTCAAAGACATATTTTAGGAACTATTTGGGGGGAATTCTAAAGCCTAGGCATATACAAGGTCAGACTAGATGATCACAAATTCATGGGTTCACAGATTCCAAAGCCAGAATGGACAACTGTGATAAGTTAGTTTGACTTCCAGTATAACACAGGCTGTAAAACTTACCCAAAATAATTCTAACTCCCCATTCTCAATATATCTTCTGCTTTTGACAGAGACACTCATATCTTGGCATGCTCCTCATACTTTTCTCCTGAACTTTCAGAGCTCTCCTAGTTCTCCTTTTATCTCACTCACTACTCCTGCATTACCTTTTTTATGTATTCTTCCCATGCTTTCCTTCCATTCTCAGCTTTGTCCATAACCCGACCCTTTTCTCCCTGGGTTACCTCATTCAATTCCATTGGTTCAGCTACCAACTCTAAGCCATTGGCTCCCTAAATCTACTTCTCCATCTCTGATCTTTCACTTTATCTCCACTCTTGCATCTTTGTCTTTCCAAAATCTCCTCTTGGACACATCTCAGTCACTTAAGGAGCATCCTGCCAGATCATCCAATCTTTTCACCCAAACCATCTCCTCTTTTTTCCTTCCTTATCATCACTGATTACTCCACTTTCCTTTCCATAACTCAGGCTTGTAACACTTGTCATCATCTTAGATTCCAGGCTCTCATGCTTGCCACAGCCAGGTTCATGGTAAACCTTGTTACTTCCTCGTTATCTAAAATCCACCCTTTCCACTCTTACCTTGTGTTCTGCAACTTCTTCATCTCTGACATCCCCACATCTTCCTCTTCCCTGAGCCAGGCTATCCAAAATGTCATTGCTAATAGCCATCTTCCTCTTGATGCTCCTGTTCCAACAACATCACTCCTTTCCTTGAATTCCTTCACTGCTTTCTCTCTTCTGCATCAAAATCAAACTCCTCATTCTTACCTTCAAGCCTTTTACCTTTTAAAAACTTCATACCTGCGTAAACCCTTATTCTTGTGCCCTGAGCTTTACACTTTTTTCATTCAACGCCTAAGTTTAGAGTTGCTCCTAAATTCCTGCATTTTCCTCCTTCAGCCCCACTTACTGAATAAATTGATCTTCTTACAAATAGTTTTTCTATGTGTCCTGCATTTAAATTTTGAGAGTTTAACTTCAAGCATGCAGAGAAGGCATGCTGTATTTCTATACATTTCACAATGAGTGACATATATGACACTTCATAAATATCATTACCACATTATTACTACTGGTATGCACATCAAAATAATACTGTTCATAAGCCCAACTCAGCAATATAACTGTAGTAATAAAATATATTTAAAAAACACTTGCCACAAAAAAATCCCATTAAACAGTTTCTACATGGATATGAATGGTCATTAAAATGATGCATTAATAGCGCTCTCTGATTCACAGTATTTTACAATATTTACAGTACAGTGTACTATACTAAGAAAGTTCATAAGGAATTTCTAAAAAAGCGTTCTGGGAAGGAAGGAGAGGACAGAACCACTAAAGTAACAGAAAGTATAACCTACCAAATATGTTGGTGGAATGTCCTTTCCTGGCAATGGGTTTGAGTTCATTATGCCCCCATCCATATTGCCTGTAATTTTCCCATGCATGTTTCATCATCTGAGGAAGGGAAATATTAGATTCAGTTAATATGGATTACTCGTATGATGCAGTTTTACAAGCTAGTTCCTTATCTGAACATTTCTGTGCCTGAAGCTCACCACAGCATATTGATGGTTATTCTGACTCTATTTCTATCAGTTAACGATAGGCAGACTATATAGTACGAACAGCCTTTGATCCAAAAAATCTCAAGAGTATCTAAAATACTCCAGTAAAGAGGAGTGATGCATTGTACATGCTACAGCAGTGTCAAAGGACAAAAAACTGAGAGCACAAATAGTAACTTAAGTCAATTTAATTTCAGTGGAGGTATTAGGGGCTCAGACTTTCTGAAATTCAGGCCGCTGATTTCAGTGCCTATATATGGACTCAGGAGCCTAAGCACAATGCACATTTTTAAAAATCTTGGCCTAAATCTGACTAACTTGCCTAAGCAATAATATGACAACAATCTACAAATATCTGAAGGGTGTACACTTCCAGGAGAGCAAGGAGGAATTATTTAGGGCTTGCCAACAGAGAAAGTTACTATGTGGCAAGGCAGGTCATACCTTGCCTATAGCACACCAGTTTGCCACGCAAAATGAGGGGAGGTTGCCACAAATTCCTAAAATTGGCTTCCCAGTAGGAAAACACTTGAGAAACAATGCTAGAAAATATTCTGTAGGGGACAACCCTGCATTGACCCATGGGAAGGGGATTAGATGATCTAATCCTGTTGGATTTATCCATCTTTAGCTCCATGATTCCATGATACATATATTTAAAAAACAGATGAATAATACATCAAAGGTGAAGAGAGGAGAGCTCCAGAAGGCCCGCCATTTCATTACAGTTCACAATTTGTGTTAGACATTCTGGTAATGATTTGTAGAGCATTAATAGACACACAATGCTGTACAGTAGGTGAACTGTGCAAAACAAACAGCAGATTCATGACCTAATAATAAAAATAATACTTAGCATTTATACAGAACTTTACACATTCCAACTGACATAAATACACAACAGCCAATTAGTAATCATAACATTTATGTAAAATTGGTAAGTAACACTATCCCTTTTTAAAGATAAGGAAACACAAAGAGTGAGTGAATGTGTAAATTTCTCTAACAACCCCCTTTTAAAAGCACCAACAAGCAACATACAAATGAACTCAGTTTTTTACACTCATGCATAAAATTGGTTTTATCTACTTAAGATGGAACACATATCCTTCTTACTGTGTCCCCCTCGCTCTGTGGGTTTGTAATTCCTTCTTTAAATATTACTTGCTCTACCATTTAACAAAGAGTGAGCTTTGTTTTCACGTGGGTTGGGAATTTCTGAAGTGTTTAAGTAACTCAGGAATTATTTAACAGACATTTGGCTGTTTCTTCTCTTTAAGAATGCCTTTAACTCTGCCTATATTGGCTCCAACTCAATTTCTGCAATATATTCCAAATAGATTCAGCCTAATGGTAGCTTTTTAGCATTGGCTACATTGTTTTGGAAGAATGGAATGATTTAAATAATTCATCTGATTTAACTCAGATTGGGACTTTGGCAAAATTATACATCCTGGGTTTTTTTTAATAGGGTATAATCTTTGAATTTTACAAAGCTGATGTAGACAAAAAACTCAATGTTGAAAATTAAGGTCCTGATGCTGCAAAAACTTAAACTGGTACATAACTTCACTCACATAGAAACCAGTGTTCTTAAAATTAAGCATGTGCATAAATGTTTGCAGCATCAGGGGCTAAAATTGTTTTTTAATTTAAAACATGTCTTAGTGTCATAAAATCTTTGCGACTTCAAAACTAAATTGCTTCAGTATTAACAATGAAAAGTTATTTCATTATATATTAACAAAACGATTGTGAACTTTTTATACACCGGCACAAATGTTCAAAATCAGGGGCCTAAAATTTGGCTCCTAAACCTATACTTACGCACCGAAAGTGGGATTTTTAAAGTAGGAATTCAGTATATCGGGAGGTGACGTTGGTTGCAAAGAGAGCATAGACTATTTGCTTATCAATTTTGTTCCTGAGTTTGTGTAATTCTTACAGTAAGGATGCTAATTAACACCTGGACTTGCATTTTTCAGAATGGATGAGCATTTTAAATGTGAAAATTATTAGTGGAAAAAATGTCTATATGAAAACTGAAATTTGACTAACAATTAGAAAACTAATTTTAAAAAGTACACAGTATGGACTTTAGCAATTTAAGACTATAAAATTAGAGGAAAGTAAAGAGCTAGAAACATGGTAAATAAAAAACTGTTTTAAATGTTTTAAAATGATTCTTCATTAAAAAACAAAACAAAACATGATTTTTATCTGCCCTGTACTTTGATCTGACCAGCAACCCAGAGTAAAGGGCAGAACCCTCTGAAATAGCTCATTTTTCTGAAAGTCATCAACAACAGCTTGAAGTTGCTACTATTCTGTGGGATTTAAATAGTACAAATCTTAAAAATATCTTTGAAAATAGACTTATACCTTTAAATATACAGAGAATCTTTCGAAGATCAGATTAGCAAACTCCAGGTTGTGCCTGATACAATTTATATTAAAGCAAGGACAACTAAACAGAACTACATGAAAGTCAAAATTTGCCAAAATAAAAAAAATTAAAAAAAGAGAAGCACTGGAACAACAGGACATAGGAGAACAAACAGAATACAACAAAATGCCTTTAGACAATCACAACAGCAACAATATTTTATTTTAATTTATTTGAGAGATTGAGACCATAGCTCCAAGAACTAGGACAACCTTTTTTTGGTCAGACCAACAATTTTGAAATCTTAAGTTCTCATGAACAAGTGATCAGAAAAGTTTCTCACACTAAATGGGACCATGATCTAAAGCCCAGTGAAGACAATGCAAGTCTCTAAATTTATTTCAGTGGTTTTTGGATCGAGTCCCAGTATTGCAGCTAGTCTAAAATTACCTGCAGAGAATACATCACTAATGTGAAATGAAAGTCTCCATAATTCAAAACACTCATCCTCCTCTAAAGTGGTATGGAACCATTCACTGTCCATTGTTCAAAAGGTTCTGTACTACTTTAACATCCTATTTCTATCATACAGTAATTACATAACTTCTTCCCAAAGGTGGATTTATAGAGTATATTACTGCTCATCCCCAAAAGCAAGCAAAGGTTTTAAAAAACAGATACATCTTTCCAAAGAGCTTAAAGTCTCCCTCTGAACATGAAATAGGGAATAAGTAAAGCCATTACACAGTATGCAAGAGAGACACTGTTCCCAGAAGAGGTAAGTTTTGTTCAATCAATATCTTGCTGTGGTTCCATTTCTGGATATGAAAGATTTCTAAAAGAGGAGAGAGTCTGAAGAGACATAACAAAGAGGAATAAAATGAAATTGTTGTCCTACTTTCCTATGTGAAAGTGTCTTAGTGATAGATACAAGAAAGGGACGAACAAAAAATCAAGGCAGTTTCTAAAAAATCAAATGAGACAGCAATCTCCATTTTAAGTATAATGAGTGAACAGAGTGGTGCAAAAAAAATGGTTATGACTTCTGGGCTGGAATTTATCTAGGGTGAGCAGCAAGGGAAAAATTAGGAAATATATATACGTTATAACACAGCAGCAGTCAAAGTGCAGCTCATGGCTGCTCACATCTTTAATATGAAGGTACAGCATATGTCAATTCTACTCTTAGGATACAATGCTCTATCTTAATCCAATAAACCAGGCTCTGGGCTATGCCTGAGCCGTTAAACATTCTCCTGGGAGTATCCCTTTTAGCATACCACAACCTCACGGGGTCAGACTTTTCCACAAGCATAGGCCAACATAGCCACAGTGCCTCTCAGACTGGCCCTTTGGGCTCCAGCACCACCTGTTTCTCAACATTAGCTCCGAAAGGCAAGTCTGCCTGAGCTAGACTTGTGACTTTTTACACCCTTCAGACACCAATACATATCAGTAAGCATTTGCAGCAACATCAGGCAGGCTTTTCAAACCAGGTTCAGTTTTAATAGTCAACTGGAATAGAGCATCAGGAAGTACTTCGGTTATCAAAGAGTTGTTACTGGCAGAAGCCAGGACTCTACCAAGCCCTCCTTCAGCAGAATCCATCTTGGCTCACTCTCTCTGTTCCTTTGACTCTGAGTCCCAAATGACAGCTGTGTGTTTGAGTGCCCTGACACATTCAATCCATTGTTCTTCAGCTAGTCTTTTTTGCTCTGCTTTCTGGCAGAGAGGTGGGTGGAAGTAACTTACTTTAAAAGTTAATCTTCCATCACTGAGATTTCTGTTGTCTCTATAGTTTTCCATTAACCGTTGATTCCAGCCAACTCCTTACGGCACATTCATACCACACCAGACACCTGTGACCCAAACACCTCAGCTCCTTCTCTCTGTTCCAGGAGAAGCATTTTAATTGTTCTGCATCCAGGGGATAACAACACCAACTCAAATGGGTCAGCTGAGACCCATACTGTTAATAAAATATTACAAAAAATTCCCACTTTTATCACAAGCCTGATTCTGATAAAGTTTTGCAAGGCCTCAGGATTGCTAATAAAATCATGCTCTGTGTATATAATATTCCTAGCAAACAAGCTGCAAGTAAGAGACAGAAGCTTTCTCTTATTATCTTTGCTATTCTTTTGTCTCTACCTGTATGTCAATCATTTGTTGTTTTTTTAAGGAAACAAAATGACACAAACCACTGCCACTCAAAATCTGCTACCAAAACAATAACTAACCTTTTTTTCCTCTGACAAGGACATTTAAAATCACCTTTAATACCACCTAAAATACGGAGAGGTGAAGAAATTTCTTTTTAAAGACTTTATACAGCTAAAAGAGATAAGGGAAATAGTACAAGTTTCACCAAATGCTTTAACTTTTTTAAAAACTTCATGAGACAAGGGTGAGGTAATATCTTTTATTGGACCAACTTCTGTTGAAGACACACAAGCTTTCAAGCTTACACAGAGCTTGAAGAAGAGACCTGTGTAAGCTTGAAAGCTTGTCTCTCTCACCAACAGAAGTTGATCCAATAAAATATAGTACCTAACCCACCTTGTCTCTCTAATATTGTGGAACCAACACAGCTACAACAGTGCATACAACATTTTTTATTCATGTTTAATAAAAGGTTAACTATTGACTGTTGTTTGCAAGTCTGTGCAAACCCAGACCATTCTTAACACAGATAGTTCTCTGAAAACATCCACTTCAATGTGCAGTGGCAGTCAAAAAGCTAACGGAATGTTGGGAATCATTAGAAAAAGGATATATAATAAGACAGAAAATATCATATTGCCTCTAGATAAATCCATGGTACTCCCACATCTTGAATACTGCGTGCAGATGTGGTCGCCCTATCTCAAAAAAGATATATTGGAAATAGAAAAGGTACAGAGAAGGCCAACAAAAATGATTACAGGTATGGAACAGCTTCCGTATGTGGAGAGATTAATAAGACTAGGACTTTTCAGCTTAAAAAAGAAATGACTACAGGGGGATATGATAGAGCTCTATCATGACTGGTGTGGAGAAAGTAGATAAGGACGTGTTATTTACTCCTTCTCAAAACACAAGAACTAGGGGTCACCAAATGAAATTAAGAGGCAGCAAATTTAAAACAAACAACAGGAAGGATTTCTTCACACAATGCACACATAGGCAGCAAGTTATATGGGCCCGTGGTGCCCGTGCTCCACCAATATTCAGGAACGTGGGCCAGGCTCCACCAATCTTTGGGCTTATATTTTCAGAGCTGTCCCGTCCATAGGATAGACCAGGGCAACCAGCGGGGCAGGGATAAGCGGGGTGGGCTGGGGCCAGGTCACTCGCTGCTGCTAGTGCCAGGCCCCCCACTAGTTCTCCACGCCGCCCTGGACCCCGCATTCCCCTGAAGCACGGGGCCCTCCTAAGCACAGGGACCAGGGCAGTTGCCCCGGGCCGTCCTATGGACGGGACCGCTCTGCTTGGACCCATTCTGGGCACCACCAAAAATTATGCAAACCTGGCGCCCATGAATTCACAGTCAACCTGTGGAACTCTTTGTCAGAGGATGTTGTGAAGGTCAGGACTATAAGGGATTCAAAAAAGAACTAGATAAGTTCATGGAGGATAGGTGCATCAATGGTTATTACCCAGGATGGGTAGGGATGCAAAACCATGCTCTGAAGTGTCCCTAGGCTCTATTGCCAGAAGCTGAGAATGGGCAATGGGGAGTGAATCACTCGCTGATTATCTGTTCTGTTTATTCCTTCTGAAGCACCTGGCATTGGCCACTATTGGAAGACAGGATACTGGCTAGTATGGCCGTTCTTATGGTTTTATGTAATGTTGTAACAATAAACAAGTGTTTTAAAAACACCTTAACTCCTGCAGCTTGAGATAGGGACAGCAGAGCATTCCAAAAAGTAGGGGGGCCCCCAGCCCTCCCCAGGCCTCGCCCCTGCCCCTCCTCTTCCCCCCGAGGCCCTGCCCCTACCCCCTCCTCCGCCTGAGACCCTGCCCTGCCCTTTTCCCCCTAGGCCCCTCCTCTTCCCCCCAGGCCCCACCCCAGGCCAAGTCGGAAGGGGGAGCGGGGCCGAGGGGCTGAAAGCAGCCCCCTTCCCATGTCCCCACCCTCTGGGCCCTCCCCCAGTGCAGGCGGAGGGACCCAGACTCCCCACAGCTGCCTGTGCAGCTCTTACCTAGACTCAGCTCCAGTCAGGGGGCAGGGCCTCGGAACTGCAGCCCAGCCACGGTAAGAGCCGCACAGGCAGCTGTGGAGAGCTGTGGCATGTACCCTCCACCTACCCTGGGTGGGGGACCTGGGGGGGCAGGGTCATGGGTGCTCAGGCTCCCCACAACGCAGGTGGGTGGAGGGTCCGCCGCAGCTCCCCACAGCCACCCACGCAGCTCTTACTGTGGCCAGGCTGCAGCTCCAAGGCCCTGCCCCCCAACCGGAGCTGGGTCTAGGTAAGAGCTGCACAGGCAGCTGTGGGGAGCTGACGTGGACCCTCTACCTCCATCTGCCCTGGGTGGGGAGCCCAGGGGTGGGGACACGGAGGGGAAGATGGCAGAGTTCGCCATGGTGAAAAGTGGGAGGGCCATGGCGCCCTGTTCTGGCACCACTGGCTTGAGATACAAATTTACCAACAGAGCAGATATCCCTTGTCTTAATGGAAACACCTTAAAATTTGTTAGTCTGCTGCAGGTAAGTCACCTTAGAATCATAGAATATCAGGGTTGGATGGGACCTCAGGAGGTCATTCTAGTCCAACCCCCTGCTCAAAGCAGGACCAATCCCCAATGGCCCCCTCAAGGATTGAAGTCACAACCCTGGGTTTAAGCAGGCCAATGCTCAAACCACTGAGCTATCCCTCCCTCCCAACAACATCATTAACATTTACACTAATAACTTTGAAATGCAATATAATCAGAAATGAAGTCTATTACACCCTCTGGCATAAAAAATTTGCTTAATGAACATTATGCATATATTCTAAGGGGTTGCTATGGGAGATACAGAAGAGAGTTTAGCAAAAGTTATGCAAATAAGCCTGACACTTTGTGGCATTTCTACTATCTTAAAAAATACACCATTGCTCTCCAATAATGGTCTCAACTGGTAAATTTACATAGTACCTTAGTTCTCAATTGCATTAAACTATAAAAATCTATCCATCTCCATCTATTTTAGGGTTTTATGTTGGCAGCCCTTGCCTTAGTAGCTGAGTATCCTCCACATAAAACATACAGCAATAGCAAAGTCCCTAGAGGACTTCGTAGAATCTCTGGCTCTCTTCTATTTTGGGGATGAAAACTTTCTTTGGGTTATTTTGTTTGTAGGTTGATTTGCAGGGAGGTTGGGGGGGGGGGGACTTCCCCAGGAAAACCTGGCTTCCAAAGATGGTGTGTAAAGTACATAACCATTTTGTTTTGTATAAATCACATGCAGTGAGTTTTACACATTGTAAATGCTTAATAGAGCCCCAGATCAGAAGGGATCCTTGTGATCACCTAATCTGTATAACACAAAGTCATAGGACTTCCCTGAATTAATTCCTGTTTGAACTAGAGCATGCCTTTTAGAACAATATCCAGTCTTGACTGAAAAAGTGCCATGATGGACAATCCACTATATCATTAAATAAGTTGTTTTAATGGATAATTACTGTTAAAAATCTGTGTCTTATTTCCAATATTAACTTGTCTAGCTTCAACGTCCAGCCACTGGATCTTTTTATAACTTTCCCTGCTAGACTGAAGAACCCATTTTGTTCACCATGTAGATACTTATGAACTGTGATCAAGTCTCCCCTTAACTTTCAGTTGTACTGTTCAGAAATAAGTTATTTCTTTTCATCAGCTTCCGTGTGTTAAAATTTGAGCCACTGACATTGATGGGTTTAGTAATATGTTACAAGTGCAAGAGCATATGCTCAATCTCCAGACTACCTAAGAGGGCTTGAGCTTTCTATAATTACAATTACTAACAACTTGAATAAGTCATCTCATTTAAAAAATGCTCTCAGATAGACAGACTCACAATCCTCTTCAGATGCAGGTTCTCTCAGTTACCAATCAAAGCAAACTGTCTAGCAACTTATTTCCCATACTGTGGAAAAACAAGTCTTTTTTTCCTTTTTCTGTACGAACAGAAATCCAAATGATCACTCAAGGTTAAAAGTTTCCCATAGTTGTGGATGACAGATTGCCAAATATAAAGTTAGTATTTTGTTCGCTAAGTGAGGAAATTTATCTACTATGAAAGTTACGTTTTAAACTGTCAGGTGTATATTAGCCCACATAGCCTCCCTTAGTGAGCTCATTCCTACAGAGAGCGGGGACCCAAATATTGCCCAGAGCCACCCCTAATTTCCATGTACTCCACAAGATGCTAATCATACTTTTAACTTTCACACTTGAAAATTATATATACCCATAAAAATTAAAGTTTATCACATACAATGCTGTATCTTGATTTAAAAAAACAACAACAATCTGCTTTGTATACTGGACACCTAATCTCTGCTGACTTCATCTCTACAGTAAACAGGCCTCACTGAACTCTAGGAGGCTACATGTAGCTTGTGGCCATGTTTAGCATGTTGGCTATCCCATACTTGTGTCTGGAGAATCAAGAATCTTTTGAAAGTGTGCAAATTTAAAATGATTCCTTCTCCTGTGCTGTCTCTGTACATATATGGCTTTATTCTTTTTTACATTTAAAAACAGAGAAAAAGGAAAATTACTGCACTGTGAGCTCAACATCATTTTAAAAGAGGACAAAGACCAGAGAAGCAAGTTACACAATATATACAGAGTAACATAAAATACTAGCAAAACACTAGTAATAATATATAGGGTTGTTTCTTTATAAAAGCCAGTGTCCTAAAATTTAAAACAAAGATGAGCAACACTGAAGTACCTACATGGGGAACACAATTTTGATAATATAGGTCACTTCAGTCTAGCAGACTGAGCATGTGGGCAGATACCTGGGAAAGAATTCTCTGTAGTAACTCAGACCCCTCCCCATCGAGTGTCCTGTCTCCAGCAGTTGGGGATTTTTGCTACTGGCAGTCACCAATGGGCCACATGCCATTGTAGGCAATCTCATCACACCATCCCCTCCATAAACTTCTCAAGCTCAGTCTTGAAGCCAGTTAGGTTTTTTGCCCCACCTGCTCCCCTTGGAAGGCTGTTCCAGAACTTCACACCTCTGCTGGTTAGAAACCTTTGCCTAATTTCGCAAGTGTCTTGCATCAAGGTTTTTTCTCTAGCTCACAACTAATTTTTGTGCCTCTTCTCTGCACCATCTCCAATTTTTCAATATCCTCTGTGATGTTCATCATTGCTGAGAGCAAGGATGAAAAAGTCAGGGGGACGCAGGTGACATTCTTGTCCACCCTGCTGGCAAAGGATAAGGGCCCAAGCAGAGACAGACTCATCCTCGAGTTGAATACATGACTGCACATATGGAGTTGACAGGAGGGCTTTGGCTTCCTTGACCATGGGATGCTGTTCCATGAAGGACTCCTGGGCAGAAATGGGGTCCACCTAAAGAAGGGGAAGAGCACATTGGGATACCGACTCACCAACACAGCAAGACAGACTTTTAACTAGTTTCAAAGTGGGTGGATGACAAAAGCCCACAGATAACTATACAAAGATGACGACAGATTCCCAGAATTTGGGGCACTGGGGGAAATGGAAAATTTCAATAGGGTCATATAAGCAACAAGGAAAACAGTGGATGAATGTGCTCAACTTCTTAGATGTGTATACACAAATGCAAGGTACTATGAAGAATAAACAGGAAGTACTGTATCAGAGGGGTAGCCGTGTTAGTCTGGATCTGTAAAAGCAGCAAAGAGTCTGTTAGTCTATAAGGTGCCACAGGACTCTTTGCCGCTTTTACAGGAAGTACTGGAAGTCTTAGTACACAAGCTAAATTATGACTTAATTGATATCACAGAAACATCATGGGATAAATCTCATGACTGGATTATTGGTACAGAAAGTACACCTTGCTCGGGAATAAAGTCTCTGGGTGAAGATAAAAGGGATGGGGGGAAACAGGGGCAATGTCATTTCAGAGGTCTACCACAGACCACCAAGTAAGGAGGAGGTAGGTCAGACATTTCTAGAACAAATAACAGAAATATCCAGAACACAAGACCGGGTAGTAATGGGGGACTAACTATCCAGACATCTACTGGAATAATAATACAGCAAAACATAAAAATGTCCAATAAGTTCTTAAAATTTGTTGGAACAACTTTTTGTTTCAGAAGGTAAAAGACATAATTAGGGGGAACGTTCATTTTATGCTTGATTCTGACTAAGAGGGAGGAATTGCTTGTGAATCTCAAGGCGGAAGGCAACTTGGATGAAAGTGAATCATGAAATGATAGACTTCTTGAGTCTATGGAAGGGAAGGAGTGAGACCAGCAGAATAAGGAAAATGGACTTCAAAAAAGCAGGCAACAAACCCAGAGACCTGGTAGGTGAGGTCCCATGGGAAGAAAATCTAAGGCAAAAAGGAGTACAGAAAAGTTGGCCATTAGACAATATTAAAGGTATAACAGCAAGCTATCCCAGTGCAAAGGAAAAACAGAAAGAATAGTAAAAGGCCAATGTGGTCTGCATCAGGACCTCTTTAATTAACTGAAAATCAAAAGGAATCCTACAGAAAGCAGAAGCACGGACAAATTGCTAAGGATGAATACCAAAGAATAGCACAAGCATGTAGGGACAAAATCAGAAAGGCTAAGGCTCAAAATGAATTACACCTAGCAAGGTACATAAAAGGCAATTAGAAGAGGTTATATAAATACATTAGGAACAAGAGAAAGATGGTACTTAGGCAAGGAATCACTATTCTGTAGTGAAGGAGACTTGTCTGCAGGAACTCATTTGCTAGAGAGTGTGTAATGAATGAGGTAGGGGACTGCAGAAAGAGAAAAATTTAACCATGAGATCAAAGAGTTGAAGTTTTCCTGGAGAACTGAATTATTTCCTTGCCTCTGTCACAAGGCTCCTACATGATGCTGGGCAAGTCACTTATAATTAGTGGTGACCTAGGAAAAGTTTGGTGTGTTTTCCTCATTTTCTGTGACCTCACTTTGAGACACCTGGGATCTGAAGTGCTGAACACTCAGAGTTGCAAGTGAAGTGAATAGGAACTATGCTTTGAATGTATAAAAATGCTAAGTACTCTAAAAAAAAAAATCAAGTCCTAGGAGTCCCAAGTTGGGTACCCAAAATTAGGGAAGATTTTAAAAAATGGACCTTATTCTATTAAGATTATTATTGTCATGTTTATGAGACAATAAACTCATGAGATTTAATAAACCCAGCTGAGATTGGGACCCCACTGAGATAGCCACGGTAAGAACAGAGAGTAGTAGATAGTCACCGTGCCAGAAGCTTACAATCTAAATAGAGGAGATACAAAGGGTAAGGGGAAAGGAAACATACAAGCAGAGAGAACTAAGTGGTGGTTTGCAAATGTCAAGTTGGTGCCATGATTTGTGTGTGTGTGTGTTTTGTTTGTTTTTATTCTTTTTGAAGGATTTTTCTGGGATAGGGGTTATCTGAAGAGAGACAAGCAAAGCAAAGGTTGAAATTAAAGGAAGAGGGTAAGAAAAAGGGAGAAGGGAGAGGAAGACGGGGAGGAGGAGGGCAGGGGTACTGAGACTCATGCAAAAAGACTGAGGCAGGGGTTCAATGTGAGAGGAAACAGCCAATCAGCAGAGGGAAGAGAATGTCCAGAGTAAAAACTATAAAAAGCAGCCTATCTGTGCCTCAGTTCCACATCTGTAAAGTAGGGATAATACCACATCTGACCTCAGAGGGGTTTTGCAAAGATAAATTCATTAATATTTGTAAAACATTCAGATTCTACAGTGATGTGTCACAGAAAAGCCCAAGAATAAACTGGTAATTCTGTATTCAGTGCAGGTTTTGGATAGTGTGCAGTAAATAAGACATGTGGCCATAAAATGAATGATGAGGATAAAAAAGAAACATTGAATAGCTACCCATTCAGTGTGCACCATCTGTAGTCTGCACAGAAGGAGGTAGGCACCCTGTGGGAAAAATGTTATGTGATCATGTAATTAAAGGCTTTATAACAGTTCATATGCACAAGGAGGTTGAATTAAGGTTGCATCCAACTGTTGTCTATATTCTTATACTTAGGTTGTAGGTTCTTTGAGACAGGGACAGTCTCTGTTACATATTTTTACAGGGCTAGCAGAATGGGGCTCTGGCATCTAGGTGCTACCATAATTCAAATAATATAACTTAAAAATCAATAAATCCAACATACTTGTTGATGATTTCTAGGACTTAGAAAAATTAGTGCTTTGTCACACTTCAAAATTTGTTATCTTTTGTTCATCTAGTCCAAACAATAGGGTGCAGAAAGCTCAAAGTAATCTCACTTGGGTCTCAGCAGAAAATTATGTACAGTACAAATACTGGATTCCAGTTTTTAAACAAACAAATTTAATGTGGGAGTGTTGGAAAATTTGCTGAAGTTAGTTTAATGCCCAAAAGAGGTCTAGAACTTGTTGCATGCAAAACCTAGTTTACACTTTGTGTTTTTAATACATTAAACACTTCCCTTGCAAAGACTGACTTCAAATTAATTGTCAATGTGGGAGAGGAGGGAAGATGGTAGTGTTTGTATCTGCATATGAGTGTGGTACATTAGTTTCAGATTAAAGAGTTTAAAGGGATTAACTCTTTGAATTACTTCTTTGCGGTGGTCTGTAGCTTTATAGTTGAGTATTCCCCTAAATTTACAGGGATTTTCCCTCCTGTTCACTTTCCCTAAAAAGATTCACCGACAGCAGAGGGGCATGGAACACTTCTTCAGCTCAGAAGCTTGGGAGGCAGAGGGTGAAAAGCAGTGTAGGCAGCTACATAATTCTCCCCAAACTCTCGTTTCTCAGTCTCTGTTGAGAAACTGCTATTGCACACCTTCTTACGGAAGGCTGTGTAATAATTACCATAGTCTACCCAATGCCTGGAGTGAACTCAAGTGTGAGTATTTTTTTAATAAAGACAACAATACACTGGAAGAACTGCAGGAACAAACAAGAGTTCAAAGTAGGAAGATTTTTAAAATGAGAAACAGTCATGTAAGTTCAACAAGCTAAAATGGATTTATTAATAATGTAAATCCATTCTCCTTTGAGCCCAAACTGCTGTCTTATAGTAGGCTAAATTCTGAGTATTTGGAAACAACAG
Source organism: Eretmochelys imbricata (assembly GCF_965152235.1). Lineage (NCBI taxonomy): Eukaryota > Metazoa > Chordata > Testudines > Cheloniidae > Eretmochelys > Eretmochelys imbricata. The sequence continues at coordinate 209,903,890 of NC_135572.1, forward strand.
TAAATATATTTTCTTTGGTTGAACAAATTTTGTGATGCCAACCTCAAGCATAAAAAACAAATTGGTCAGGCTACCCAAAATCAAGAGTTTTTTTTAAAAGAGGGGTAACTTATGTTCTTTGAGATTTGTTGTCCATATGTATTCTAGTCATAGTATTGTACACCCCCTAGCAATAGAGATTGGAAGTTTTTTTCTTGCTAGCAGTCCCCAGTTGGCCCTTATATGTTCAAGGAATAACCCCCGCTCAAGGGCATAAAGGGGCAAGGCAAACCAAGTGCCTCTCAGTTCCTTAACCCGCCAAAATCTTACAAGGACTTTCAATAATGGGGATGGGTCTTGGAATCCATATAGACCAGTGGTTCCCAAACTTTTTACTAAGTTGATCCACCAAGTGCATTGTCTTTTTTTGGGACCCACCATTACATATATACTGTATATACACACATACGCGTGTGTGCCTGCTTTCCCCTCTGCTCCCCTTCTCAGCCCTCCAGCCCTCCTTTCTTTTTCAGATAGAAGAACGTGACTGGTAAAAATCCTCTTGCAGAGTGTAGCTGAGGAATAACTCTACCCAGAAGATCAAGACATTTAGGCTTCTTGTCCTTGAAAGTTATTTTGTAAAGTCACTGCATTGTGCATTCTTGAGCAGTGGTGACCTCCAAAGAATTGGGTGACAAAGGGTATAAAACATCTCAAAGTCTTTAGTGGGAACTTGATATTTCCTATCAGCTTTCTTTGAGGTAGCTGCAATCATCGCTAGAGTAGGCCATAAACTTTGAGCTGGTTCCAATAAGCCATCATTTATGAGCATGGCTATTCTGTCAGGGGCAGAACAATGTAGAATATCTAAACTTTTATGAGATTTATCAGAAACCATTTGTGACAGTTTTCGGAGTGCCTAGGGCTGTGTTTCACCTTGTTACCCTATTGCCTCCAGCATGAGGGAGACTTGCTTATACTTAACTAGGTTAACTGCTCCCTGACACCACCAGCCTGTTAGTCACCCCCTCTGGGTTATTCCAGACCTTATTTTGCTTTGTAGATTAACAATAAGTGCACCCCAGTTCCCAAGCCTCTTTGAAGCATTCCCATGTAGTGTCCAAATACTGATCACTCACAGAAATACCAGGACTGCTGTCCCCAAGGGAGCAGGGTACACACCCATTTGTATGATTCAACTCAGGATCAGCACCTTGTTTAATACTAGAGTACTGAGATATATTTATAGTGAAAACAACAATAAATTTTACCAAAGATTCAAGAGATAGTGAGTAAGGCTAATGGAAACAAAAAGGTTACATATAAAACAATATCATAATATGTGTCTAGAAACTAAACTTAACAAGCTAATGTCCTGCCTAAAGAAGTTTATCTCATCCAAAGTCTTTTGCAGCCTCTTCACCCAAAGCTGGTTGTGATCCTGTTTTCACGAATGTAAACACACTGCCCATTTACTTCCTAGGTGCAGGATAACAAGGTGTCATCTTTGTTCCCCAAGTAGACTCCAGCAAACCTTTGAAGTGTATCTCAAGATAAGGTTCTCTTCCCCAACTGTGTTTGCTACCTGTTAGGTACTTTCTGACATTTTTACAATCCTTCATCTGCATTCAGCTTAGATAGGTGATGGAAGACCCATTGTGAATGAGACAATACTTAAATTTACATTTCAATAACCAGCTAGATTGGTACACATCTTTTTGTCGGACAGAAAGCTTTGGTCAATTCTGCCTTGATACAGACTTTAGAACATATTTTCAGTATATATACGTAACTCCTTACAATGTATCTGTATCACATTGTATCACAACAATATTAAAGACTAGTGTGACCCTAGCTTTCATTTAAGACCTTAAATAACATTCAACATTCTTTGGTGAACCAGAATAGACATACCAGAATCAGGCCATTCCTGTAACTCCCTTGCCAGTTGGCATTAAGGGGCTCTTGGGTCACACCATTTCAATTGATATTTCCAGGGCTGCTGCAATCCTTTTTAAAAGATCTTGCAAAGATCTATAACCATATGTTGGTGAGAAGGAAGTTGCTATTAACCCTTCATAAGCAGGAGACAAATTACAGGAGGCTGCTTTGACTGACCATTCTTCCTCAGAGGAAACCTGCTGATGTCGATAGGAGATGTATGAGGTTTCTCATCAGGATGACCAATTTCTGATTACTCAGGTGCTGGCTACCTTTGCCTTGAATGAGATGAAGATGGGTCTCTATAGCCCTGATGGGGAGCCAAAGGGTATCAGTTTGGCCACATCTATTACCCACAAGAGTAACCACATGGTAGCCCAAGGAGGAGGAAACCAAGAAGCATGGGAAGGTACATAATCCTTTACAAGAAGATTTCTGAGATCTGGTTTTAGGACAAACATCCAGTGAGAGATACACAAGTAAGAAATAAAGGAAATCCCTCCAAACTGGCCTCAGTAGCTGATGAAGTTAATGTGGATTCTTCCAAATAAGGATGAGGAGCTCTTTAAGGAATCTTCATTAAGTGAATACCAGATCAGAAGTTTAATAGGCAGTACTGATGATTCACCCCTACAAGATACTGATAATGGATTGTCACCATGAACCAGAAGAAATGATTCTGAATGAGCAGATACCACTAAATCTCATGGTACCATAAATGAGGCAGCTGAAATAATCAGCACTGATGCTGTAGCTGTAGAATCTATTGATACCAGTCTATGTGGTACCAATAAGAAAGAAGTCAAGAAGGCTGTATCCTTGGCTTTAGATAGCATGACCTCCAGAAGAAAAAAGGGGAGTGTCCATGTACCAACAATGCAGATACAGGTAACCAACCGTTTTCATGTTCTCTCCACAGGTACTAATGCAGAGAGTGGACTAGATGATACGTCTGAGGGAAGGGAACAAAAGGAGACTCTGCCGATTGGAAGGCATGAGATGCACTGTCCTAAGGATGGGGGTTCCACGACCACCGCTCCCAAGAGAAGGAGGCGGGTGGTGGTGGTCAGGGACTCCCTCCTCAGGAGGACTGAGTCATCTATCTGCCGCCCCAACCGGGAAAACCGAGAAGTCTGCTGCTTGCCAGGAGCTAGGATTCACGATGTGACGGAGAGACTGCCGAGACTCATCAAGCCCTCAGACCACTACCCCTTCCTGCTTCTCCCTGTGGGCACCAATGATACTGCCAAGAATGACCTTGAGCGGATAACTGCAGACTATGTGGCTCTGGGAAGAAGGATAAAGGAGTTGGAGGCTCAAGTGGTGTTCTCATCCATCCTCCCTGTAGAAGGAAAAGGGCTGGGTAGAGACCATCAAATCGTGGAAGTCAACGAATGGCTACGCAGGTGGTATCGGAGAGAAGGCTTTGGATTCTTTGACCATGGGATGGTGTTCCAAGAAGGAGGAGTGCTAGACAGAGACGGGCTCTACCTAAAGAAGAGAAGGAAGAGCATCTTCGCAAGCAGGCTGGCTAACCTAGTGAGGAGGGCTTTAAACTAGGTTCACCAGGGGAAGGAGACCAAAGCCCTGAGGTAAGTGAGGACGTGGGATACCGGGAGGAAGCATGAGCAGGAGAGCGTGAGAGGGGAGGGCTCCTGCCTCATACTGAGAAAGAGAGACGATCAGCGAGTTATCTCAAGTGCCTATATACAAATGCAAGAAGCCTGGGAAACAAGCAGGGAGAACTGGAAGTCCTGGCAAAGTCAAGGAATTATGATGTGATTGGAATAACAGAGACTTGGTGGGCTAATTCACATGACTGGAGTACTGTCATGGATGGATATAAACTGTTCAGGAAGGACAGGCAGGGCAGAAAAGGTGGGGGAGTTGCATTGTATGTAAGAGAGCAGTATGACTGCTCAGAGCTCCTGTATGAAACTGCAGAAAAACCTGAGAGTCTCTGGATTAAGTTTAGAAGTGTGAGCAACAAGGGTGATGTCGTGGTGGGAGTCTGCTATAGACCACCGGATCAAGGGGATGAGGTGGACAAGGCTTTCTTCCAGCAACTCACAGAAGTTACTAGATCGCACGCCCTGGTTCTCATGAGAGACTTCAATCACCTGATATCTGCTGGGAGAGCAATACAGCTGTGCACAGAAAATCCAGGAAGTTTTTGGAAAGTGTAGGGGACATTTTCCTGGTGCAAGTGCTGGAGGAACCAACTAGGGGCAGAGCTCTTTTTGACCTGCTGCTCACAAACCAGGAAGAATTAGTAGGGGAAGCAAAAGTGGATGGGAACCTGGGAGGCAGTGACCATGAGATGGTTGAGTTCAGGATCCTGACACAGGGTAGAAAGGAGAGCAGCAGAATACGGACCCTGGACTTCAGAAAAGCAGACTTTGACAACCTCAGGGAACTGATGGGCAGGATCCCCTGGGAGAATAACATGAGGGGGAATGGAGTCCAGGAGAGCTGGCTGTATTTTAAAGCATCCTTATTGAGGTTACAGGAACAAACCATCCTGATGTGTAGACAGAATAGTAAATATGACAGGCGACCAGCTTGGCTTAACAGTGAAATCCTTGCTGATCTTAAACACAAAAAGGAAGCTTACAAGAAGTGGAAGTTTGGACAAATGACATGGGAGGAGTATAAAAATATTGCTCAGGCATGCAGGAGTGAAATCAGGAAGGCCAAATCACACTTGCAGTTGCAGCTAGCGAGAGATGTTAAGAGTAACAAGAAGGGTTTCTTCAGGTATGTTAGCAACAAGAAGAAAGCCAAGGAAAGTGTGGGCCCCTTACTGAATGAGGGAGGCAACCTAGTGACAGAGGATGTGGAAAAAGCTAATGTACTCAATACTTTTTTTGTCTCTGTCTTCACAAAGAAGGTCAGCTCCCAGACTGCTGCACTGGGCAGCACAGCATGGGGAGGAGGTGACCAGCCCTCTGTGGAGAAAGAAGTGGTTCGGGACTATTTAGAAAAGCTGGACGAGCACAGATCCATGGGGCCGGATGTGCTGCATCTGAGAGTGCTAAAGGAGTTGCGGATGTGATTGCAGAGGCATTGGCCATTATCTTTGAAAACTCATGGCAATCGGGGGAGGTCCCAGACGACTGGAAAAAGGCTAATGTAATGCCCATCTTTAAAAAAGGGAAGGAGGAGGATCCTGGGAACTACAGGCCAGTCAGCCTCACCTCAGTCCCCGGAAAAATCATGAAGCAGGTCCTCAAGGAATCAATTCTGAAGCACTTAGAGGAGAGGAAAGTGATCAGGAACAGTCTGCATGGATTCACTAAGCGCAAGTTATGCCTGACTAATCTAATTGCTTTCTATAACGAGATAACTGGCTCTATGGATGAGGGGGAAGCAGTGAACGTGGTATTCCTTGACTTTAACAAAGCTTTTGACACGGTCTCCCACAGTATTCTTGCTAGCAAGTTAAAGAGGTATGGGCTGAATGAATGGACTATAAGCTGGACAGAAAGCTGGCGAGATCGTCGGGCTCAACGGGTAGTGATCAATGGCTCCACGTCTAGTTGGCAGCTGGTATCAAGCAGAGTGCCCCAAGGGTTGGTCCTGGGGCCAGTTTTGTTCAATATCTTCATTAATGATCTGGAGGATGGCGTAGACTGCACCCTCAGCAAGTTTGCAGATGACACTAAACGGAGAGGAGAGGTAGATATGCTGGAGGGTAAGGATAGGATACAGAGGGACCTAGACAAATTGGAGGTTTGGGCCAAAAGAAATTTGATGAGGTTCAACAAGGACAAGTGTAGAGTCCTGCACTTAGGAAGCAAGAATCCCATGCACCGCTACAGACTAGAGACTGAATGGCTCGGCAGCAGTTCTGCAGAAAAGGACCTAGGGGTTACAGTGGACGAGAAGCTGGATATGAGTCAACAGCGTGCCCTTGTTGCCAAGAAGGCCAATGGCATTTGGGGCTGTATAAGTAGTGGTATTGCCAGCAGATCAAGGGATGTGATCGTTCCCCTCTATTGGACATTGGTGAGGCCTCATCTGGAGTACTGTGTCCAGTTTTGGGCCCCACACTACAAGAAGGGTGTGAAAAAAGTGGAAAGCATCCAGCGGAGGGCAACAAAAATGATTAGGGGACTGGAACACATGATTTATGAGGAGAGGCTGAGGGAACTGGGATTATTTAGTCTGCAGAAGAGAAGAATGAGAGGGGATTCAATAGTTGCTTTCAACTACCTGAAAGGGGGTTCCAAAGAAGATGGCTCTAGACTGTTCTCAGTGGTAGCAGATGACAGAACAAGGAGTAATGGTCTCAAGTTGCAGTGGGGGAGGTTTAGGTTGGATATTAGGAAAAACTTTTTCACTAGGAGGATGGTGAAGTACTGGAATGCGTTACCTAGGGAGGCGGTAGAATCTCCTTCCTTTGAGGTTTTTAAGGTCAGGCTTGACAAAGCCCTGGCTGGGATGATTTAGTTGGGGATTGGTCCTGCTTTGAGCAGGGGGTTGGACTAGATGACGTCCTGAGGTCCCTTCCAACCCTGATATTCTATGATTCTATGATTCTATGATTCTAGTGCTTGTGTACTTGCTACCGAATCCTTGCATACTGATAGAGCATTTACAGTAGACAGTACCGTAACCTTCAGAGGTTTACTGAATCCTCAGAATGATCAGAAGTCTCTCTCTGTAATGTACAAAGCTCTTATTGGTATCCTATAGGACTTCATAGGGCACTTTTCTATGTCTTGAGGTGATCTCATCTTCTTTTTCTTTGAAGGGCCAGGAGAACAAAATTTGTTTCCCTTTTCAGCCAAAGATCTTTTAACTGCTCCAGCAGCACTATTTGTAGAGGGAACACTGGAGACAGACTGATCCGACTGACCAGAATCTGAGTCAGGTCTCATAAATCTGTCCAGGAGTTACACCCTAAATTTAATCTCCATGTTCTTCTGAGACCAATTGGCAAAAGAACAGCAGATAACACATTTACTAGAAATATCCCCCTCACTTTTGATGAGTGTCTCTGGCGAGCATAGCAATGTTAAACAAGGGGCACATTTTAAAACTGGGAGATTTAGATGGCATAGCTGTCTATTATCCAGCACCAATATCTAAGTAAATATCTAAGTATCTTAAAATACTAACAAGGGAACTAATCTAAAGCTAACTGACTAAAAAAAAAAAACCCACTACTTACAACAGATTAAACCCAATGTTAAAACAGAGATAAGGGACCTTTAGTGTTCCATCTCTAGCCTAAGGTGCAGCTGAAGGAACTGAAAGCCCTTTATGCCCTCAGGCAGGCAGGGGAGGGGGCATTCTGTGAGCATGTGTGGACCAACTTGACTGCTAACAAGAAAAAAGTTTCTACCTCTTGTATTAGGGGGTGCACGATACCATGACTGCAAGATACACAACCACTCAATGAAGAATAAAGACTTTTGAGTTCTTTTTATTTGCTTCCTGGTAAATCATGTTTTTAAGCTTTTCTCTATGCCAAGAAGAGATGCAAACATTTTTATAAAAAAAGAAAGATGAGATTCTCATAGTTACATGACTAAACCTTAGTACTTCAGAGAAGGAACTAACCACTACCTCAGTGGTTCCCAAATGCTTCCAGGTAACAACCCCTTTGGGCTCACCTCTATTAATGCCACCCTCAGGCTGCTGGGGAGGCAGGGGAGACTGCGAGGGAGGAGGCCTTGCACTCACTCTAGGCAGCCGCAGCTCCTACATGCAGCAGGATGGGGGGAGGGAGTGACAGGGAACCCACTCCACACTCACCTCAGGAAGTGATGGCTCCTGCACCCTGTCATGCTGGACCCAGCTCCCTGCTCTAGGTGTTATGACCTGGCATATATGGTCACAGCGCCGCTCAGGTTTGGCCTATCTGCCCCTCCATAGATGGATACCCACAACCCATCCACCCCCCGTGGCACCCTTTTTGTGATCCCCCTGGGAGTCGTGACCCACAGTTTGGGAACCACTAGGAACAAGTTTCTCTTATGGACAATCAATTCCATAAATGTCCACCATGGAGCTTTTTACACTTTTTTCTGAAGCAGCTGGTTTTGGCTACTGTTAGAGTCAGGACACTGGACTACATGGACCACGGGAACCAATAAGGAACATAGTAAGTGTGAATCACATGTTCAGTATTTGAAAGCATATATAACCACATATGCATCCAGCCTATTTCTTTGGTATCAAATGTTGTAGGAATCTATTGCTTCAGGGAGTCAGAAAACTGAAAAACAACTGAATGCACAATGTTGGAAATGTGCCACAAGACATCCATACTCTTGTGTTATTTCTGACTGCAAACCAGAATTCAATTCTTCCTCAACACAGATGAATAGCTCTTGTGTGTTTGTTACTAAAATGTTTTGTTTTTTAAATACTTTTTTAAAAAGGAAAGATTTATAATCATACTTAATTTTTAAATGTGATTTTATAAAATGTTCATAACAGCAATGGCTGAAAATCTAAATAAAACAATTCCCATGACAGCCTGCAACAACCATGATCACACACTGCCTGTTACCTCTTTAATTTTGTCCCTCTTCTCTCGGATGTCCTTATCTGCTGGGTCTTCACTGTTTATCCCTATGAGGTTTGGTACTGGTACAGGTGGCAGTGGCTTGCTGTCTTTCTTTTTCATCTCTTGGGCTACTTTGTTCTTTTCTGTCTGAATCTCTGCTCGAATCTCATCTCGAGATTTCTTCAGCTTCTCTTTTGCCTCCTCTAGAGCTTTTTCATGGTCTGCTCGGATCTTATTTCTCAGGCGTTCCTCTTCTTCTCTAAAGAAACAAATGCTCATCAGAGGCTGGCTTCATAAAGGAAACAACAATTGTGACAACCCCCCATTAAGCAGAAGAAGCCATATTCTGCACTGGTTTATTGTAGCCAATTTTGACTTAGAGTTTCACAGAAATATGTCAATTTAGAATTTAGTCCCAGTTCTCAAACTGATTCCATACTGTATTTTGCCACAGCTCCAGCAGTAAAACTCAGTTTCGCTTTAGAACCTTATTTGTTCACAAACCATGAGAGCGCTCATCTTTCTGAGACAGTGACTGGTTATTGTAAATCATGTCTCAGTATTTTCCCTTGCCCTTTTATTCAACAGTTTAGAAATAAAAAGACCCCATGTTCTGAATTTCATCTACAGGGCTGACACATGGTTTCATAAATGCATCTCTCCCCCTATACAGAACACACAAAATTATGCTTAGCAATGACTAATTAAAAAAATACCAAGAGGGCTCTTCCCTACCTTTTGCTCAATAAAGGGTTGCATCAACAACCTGTTTTATGTGTAACATAGCATACTGCAGTAACCCAAGTCATTCAGGAGACATGGCCTGCAAAAACTACAGGTCCCAGCACAGCAAGTCCCATCCTGATTTGAATGGCTTGTCGCTAAAATCAAGGTGGATCATAGCATGCTGAGAACTGCAGTCTCTGGATGCAGCAAAGCTGCATCTGGACCACTCATTTTGGGCCTTCCAGGATTAGTTTTCATCCAACTATAAAGTGATTTAAAATTTTAAAGTTTAAAAAAGCTGTGCCCTCTGGTATTAAAGTCTGCTGCCACTGTCCAACAAATCAGCTGCTTAGCCTTATGAATAGTCCCACCCCTCCACCGCCCCCAAAATTATATACTAGTTAAGGTTGCTTAAGTGCATACACTAGTAACAAAACCATAAAAATCCAGGATATCATTAGCTTAATCTTCACCCAACCTTTGCCATCTAACAATCTTAATTTCACCTTCTTCCCATTACCTTACTCGCATCCTCCAAACACACACAAAATGGGACATTGCAACTATTATCAGCATGTAGATCCTCTTCTCACCATGTCTGCCACCTCAGTCCCCCTAGTTCAAGCCCCATTTTTCTTCATGCTTCCTCCACTCAGTGTTGCTTCCCCAATACTCTCTCACAGTCCTGCTCATCACCTCTCAGTTCCCCATGATGCTACTGTTTGGTGTATTGAGGAACCAGGTAGGGGAGTGAATACAGGGTTTGTCTACATGGTGCATTAGTCCACACACTGCAAGGTCATCATGCCAACCCCCAGTTCTGGATCACCGCCAACATCCACTGTCTTCATTCCCGCTTTCCCACAGGTCTGGTGCAAGTCGCAGGACCATGCTGACTTCTGCACCTACAAATTTCTTCTCTCCTCCCTTAATTCCAGGGCTTTGGAGCGGAGCCTGGAGCTGGAGCAGCTCCGGAGCAGTGGAGCTGCAGGTTTTTGCCTGCAGCTGGAGCAGAGCTGGAGCACAGCTCCAAAGCCCTGCTCAGTTCTACCACTTTTATTGCTAAGCAATTTTACTTCTCCACCCTGATGAACCACCACACTTCAGTCACCTATTAGATACCTTCTTAAACCCTCCATTCTCCAGCCCCCACATCCTTACTTACACAGAATCTGACTTTTTCAAAAAGAAAACCAACAAGAGCTGACAGGACCTCCCTACTTCGTTCTCCCCGCCCTCTTTTCAACTCCCCTCCTGCCACTAACACCAAGGTATCTTGTTGGATGTGCTGTTCTGACCCATCGACCAGCCACAGTGGCTTTATTCCATCACAACTTTATCTTCTTCTCAGTATCAATCAAAGTAGAATATTTTTTATAAACAGCAGAAACAGATACCTGTCATGTGTCATTCTACATTCTTTATGAAAATACGCTTATGATATGAATATGACATAACTGAGATATACTTTATGCAAGATGGCTCATGTGAGATATCATTGGAAAGGCTATGATTTACTGAATGTGATTATCCAATTTGTATGCCTGTATCATTTCTCAGGTTTCAGAGTAGCAGCCGTGTTAGTCTGTATCAGCAAAAAGAACAGGAGTACTTGTGGCACCTTAGAGACTAAATAAATTTGTTAGTCTCTAAGATGACACAAGTACGCTTGTATCATTTCTGTATCTGAAGTTAGGAATACTGACTATGTATCTGTATTTTAACTACTGTATGCTACTTTGGATGATGCCCACTGCTAACACTTCAGGTACAACAATGGAAAAGCCAGACAGGGCGGATGGCCCACCAGTGAGGACAATGGACTGTGAAAAACTTGGTCTTCCTGCGGACACTCCATACTGCCACTGACTCCTGGACCCTGTGATACTACAGGGTCAGGTGGTCTTGTCACCTGATACTAAAACATTACCTGGGACTTCTTGTAACTTTCCACTGTAAGGGGAGGGAGGTCAAGTTTGGGAAACAAAGGATTCCCACCCTTATGTAAATCTTATTTAAGGGTGGGGAGGAAGGCAAACAAGACTCTTCCTCTCCATGGCCTGTCTGACCAAGAAGAAAGACTGCAAACGGGAAGGCAAGGGGGGAGTCCAGACTGAGACAGGGGTCCAGTCTGGAAAGGAATATAACTGGAACTCTGAACCACAGAAACATTGTAAACTGCCTGAAACAATATCTAGGGTAAGAAATACTATTTGTAACCAATTTCTTTAGTGAAACTAGCTTAGTTTGTGTGTTTGATTTCATTTGCTTAGTAATATGCTTTGTTCTGTTTGTTACCCCTTTTGCCACTTAAAATCTGCCTTTTATAGTTAATAACATTTGTTTTGTTTATTATTAAATCCAGTTTCTGTAATTTCTAATGGGGGGGGGGAGGCAGGAAGTGTGCACACCTCTCTCCACATTGAGGGAGGGGGAAAATTTCATAATATATCTTTGGGTCTGTACTCCAAGGGAGGTGGGCATCTGAGTGCTGGAGCAAGTCCCTTAAACTGAGTCTTCCCAGAGCTGATCTGCAGCTGGGTGTGGCCCGTATGTGTGTTAGAGGACGATTTAAGAGCCTGGCTCAGCAAGACAGGTTAAACAGGTTCTGACTCAGAACAGGCAGACTCAGTTGTATCACAGCACCATAAGGTGGCTTCCCAAAGGGTCCAACCCGTCCCAGTACCTTACACCCAACAATATTAAAAAGAATTCTCTGATCATCTCTCTGAACCATTAATGTGGATTTTTAGCAAATGTTGTAACACTGGCAAAGAGCATAGGAAAAAAACTAATGTTGTACCAATATTTTAAAAGAGTAAATGGAACGACCCGGGAAACTACAGACCAGTTAATCTGATATCAGTCACAGGCAAAATCACGGAAAGGTTGATATGAGAGGCAATTAGTAAACCATTAAAAGACGGTAGCATAATTATTCCTCATTGACATGGTTTTATGGAAAATAGGTTTTGTCTACTAAAGTTTTCTGATGAAATTACAGGTTTGTTTAAGGTAACTGAATCCTGCAAACAGTTAAAAGTAACAGTCTGCATGCAGCTGACAGCCAAGTCACAGCCACAGTATTTGCTCTTGGTAAAAATCAATCATTGTGCTGTGACAGTGAGAAACTAAAAGCAACACAGAATGCACAGTGATGGGAAGAAAGAATGCATAGTCCTATGCCCAGACAGAGTGTGAAATCAAACTATAGAGAATTTAAGGAAATGTAAGGGCACTGGCACTGCTGCCTTTCTTGCCTCATCTGTACCTTTGGGAAGAGGATAATGGCTACTCTGATTCGTATTCCCACCCCTCCATAAACACCTCTCCCTCGTAAAACGCTTTGGTACAATGCGGCCAGTGATAATGTTAATTATTATACACCTCTCAAATTTTTTCTTAAAAGTTTGTGCTAGTGTTAAGTTGTGAAAGGACAAACATGGCGCTGGATGCCACTCACCACCCAAATCCATGAAAATATGTTTGTTAAGTTTGTTTGTGCTAGAAACAGAATTTTCCCGCCGATCTACCACTGGACTGCACCGGGGGTTAGGTTGATATAGTGGTGTCTCTCAGGGGGTGTGAATTTTTCATATCCCTGAGAGACATAACTATACAAACATAAATTCCTAGTGTAGATCAGGCCTAAGTTAAAAACCTGGAACAGTAAAAGTCCTGTGGTAAGTAGCCAATATATTGCTACACACAAAAGAAAAAGTAGAAAAAAAAGGCAAACAAAATTCTTCAAATCCTTAGATAAAGACAAGTATTGGTATAAAATGTTTTCTTTTTAACCTATTTAATAGTTTTTGTTTTCCTGCAGTAATTCAAGAAAAACAGGATTCTGAATGAACTTAAACTGTTATTAACTGCAGTTATAGATAATATGAAACACAATGGGTACATATATATTCATACACATTCAAAAACCTTTAAAAAATACTCAAATAGAGAAATGCTTAGCCTCGTTGCCAATGAATATTTGCTGGATCGGTACAGGGCATGTGCTATAGACCACTGGATCAGAAGGATAAGGTAGACGAGGCTTTCTTCGGACAACTAATTGAAGTTTCCAGATCACAGGCCCTGGTACTAATGGGGGACTTAAATCACCCTGACATCTGCTGGGAGAGCAATACAGCAATGCACAGACAATCCAGGAAGTTTTTGGAGTGTGTCCTGGTACAAGTGCTGGAGCAACCGACAAGGGACCATGCTCCTCTTGTCCTGCTGCTTACAAACAGGGAAGAATTGCTAAGGGAAATAGAAGTGGGTGGCAACCTAGGCAGCAGTGACCATGAGATGGTTGAGTTCAGGATCCTCACAAAACAAAGAAAGGAGAGGAGCAAAATATGGACCCTGGACTTCAGAAAAGCAGACTTTGACTCCATTAGGAACTGACGGGCAGAGTCCCCTGGGAAGCTAATATGAGGGGGAAAGGAGTCCAGGAGAGCTGGCTGTACTTTAAAGAAGCCTTATTAATGGAGCAGGAACAAACCATTCCGAAGTGCAGAAGGAATAGCAAATATGGCAGGTGACCAGATTGGCTTAACAGTGAAATCTTCGGTGAGCTTAAACTCAGAAAGAAAGCTTACAAGAATTGGAAATTTGGACAGATGACTAGGGAGAAGTATAAAAATATTGCTAGAGCATGCAGGAGTGTAATCAGGAAGGCCAAGGCACAACTGGAGTTGCAGCTAGCAAGGGATGTGAAGAGTAACAAGAAAGGTTTCTACAGGTATGTTAGCAACAAGAAGGTGGTCAGGGAAAGTGTGGGACCCTTATTGAATGGAGGAGGCAACATAGTGACAGATGATGTCGAAAAAGCTGAAGTACTCAATGCTTTTTTTGCCTTTGTCTTAGAATAATAGAATCATAGAATATCAGGGTTGGAAGGGACCTGAGGAGATCATCTAGTCCAATCCCCTACTCAAAGCAGGACCAATCTCCAGTTAAATCACAGACAAAGTCAACTCCCAGACTGCTGCACTGGGCAACACAGTATGGGGAGGAGGAGAGCAGCACTCAGTGATGAAAGAACAGGTTAAGCACTATTAAGAAAAGCTGGATGTGCACAAGTCCATGGGTCCAGATCTAATGCATCCAAGGGTGCTGAGGGTGTTGGCCGATGTGACTGCAGAGCCTTGGCCACTATCTTTGAAAATTCGTGATGATCGGGAGAGGTCCTGGATGATTGGAACAGGCAACTATAGTGCCCATATTTTAAAAAAGGGAAGAAAGAGAACCCGGGGAACTAAAGCCTCACTTCAGTCCCCAGAAAAATCATGGAGCAGGTGCTCAAGAAATCCATTTCGAAGCACTTGCAGGAGAGGAAGTTGACCAGGAATAGTCAACATGGATTCACCAAGGGCAAGTCATGTCTGACCAACCTGATTGAATTCTATGATGAGATAACTGGCTCTGTGGATATGGGGAAAGCAGTGGATGTGATATATCTGGACTTTAGCTAAGCTTTTGATAAGGGTTCCCACCATATTCTTCCCAGCAAGTTAAAAAAGTATGGATTGGATGAATGGACTATAAGGTGGATAGAAAGCTAGCTAGATTGTCGGGCTCAACGTGTAGTGATCAACGGCTCGATGTCTAGTTGGCAGCTGGTATCAAGTGGAGTGCCCAGGGGTTGGTCCGGTTTTGTTCAACATGTTTATCAATGATCTGGATGATGGGATTAATTGCACCCTCAGCAAGTTCGCAGATGATACTAAGCTGGGGGGAGAGGTAGATATGCTGGAGGGTAGGGATAGGTCCAGAGTGACCTAAAGAAATTGGAGAATTGGGCCAAAAGAAATCTGATGAGGTTCAACAAGGACAAGTGCAGAGTCCTGCACTTAGGAAGGAAGAATCCCATGCACCGCTACAGGCTGGGGACCAACTGGCTAAGCAGCAGTTCTGCAGAAAAGGACCTGGGGATTACAGTGAATGAGAAGCTGGATATGAGTCAGCAGTGTGCCCTTGTTGCCAAGAAGGCCAACAGCATATTGGGCTGTATTAGTAGGAGCATTGCCAGGAGATCGAGGGAAGTGATTATTCCCCTCTATTCGGAACTGGTGAGGCCACACCTGGAGTACTGCGTCCAGTTTTGGTCCCCCCACTACAGAAGGGATGTGGACAAATGGGAGTAAGTTCACTGGAGGGCAACGAAAATGAATAGGGGATTGCGGCATATGACTGACGTAGAGAGGCTGAGGGAACTGGGGTTATTTAGTTTGCAGAAGAGAGGAGTCAGGGGGGATTTGATAGCAGCCTTTGATACCTGATGGGGGTTCCAAAAAGGATGGAGCTAGGCTGTTCTCAGTGGTGGCAGAAGACAGAACAAGTAGCAATGGTCTCAAGTTGCAGTGGGGGAGGTCTAGGTTGGATATTAGGAAACACCATTTCACTAGGAGGGTGGTGAAGCACTGGAATGGGTTACCTAGGAAGGTGGTGGAATCTCCATCCTTAGAGGTTTTTAAGGCCCAGCTTGACAAAGCCTTGGCTGGGATGATTTAGTTGGTGTCGGTCCTGCTTTGAGCAGGGGATTGGACTAGATGACCTCCTGAGGTCTCTTCTAACCCGAATAGTCTATTATTCTAGGAATGAAACACAACTAGTCACAGAGATTGATATCCTCTGGAATCTAGCTGTGGTAGCTATGTCACCTCTTGATTATAGTTACTATACAGAAGACTTGCAAATACAGCATATTTTTCACTCTTCCTGCCAATAACTGAAAAAGCAAACACATTTATGAAACAATAGTACAGGCTCACTCAGTAGGGATCCTCAAAGACTCTTTCCAAGTACCATGTCCAGGTACCTCAGACACTGGTAAAACACTCACGTGAGTGATACCAAGCACCCATTCTTGGCCTGCTGCTCAGAAATGCAAGCCAGACTGATCTGCCAATGTGACGCCCTAGGGCCCATGTAACCCAGCTCTGGTATAAATCACAGTAATGAGCCAAAATCCAATGAAAGGACTCATCTTGACTGCGCAGTACGGCTGAGAACCTGGAATGTACATCAAACACATCCCACTTATGTGGGAAATGGAGAATACTGTGTAGTTACACAACAGTTACAACAGAATTAGAGAGGGAAAGTATTCCCAATTAACCAGTTCAATTGGTGATTTATTCCTAAATTCAAAACTATAAATAGATTAATCAAAATCATACCCATACTCAAATTTGTGGAGCCAGGGGTAATAAGTCACCCACACTTTGGTCTAAGGCTATGTAATTACTCCCTAACTTTACAATATCTGTTGCTAAATTAAATCTACATTTAAAATCTTTGTTAAAACAAAATACAAAACACTTAATCCACATGAAAAAAAAATCAATACAGTAGATAATCCAATAGAACATGTTAAAACCAGCTAGCTAGTAAAATCAAATAAATACAATTAGGAAGCATTCAGCTGTGGCATTTATTTTTAAGATATTGTTGTGGCTACAAACATTGATAATTGTAGTAATGCTTATAATGTGTTGTAAGATAAAGTGTATGTTAAAGGATTGGCAACAGAAACAGGAAAAGAAATAGGCACCGGAGGATACCTCTTTACTCCATCATGTAAAGTAATCAACATCCTATATTTCCAAAGGTGTCAAAGGGGGGAACTACGCCTGGAGTACCTTAAAAACAACTAAATACCAAGCCTCTAAAATCGAGAGACACACACCCCCCCTCAAAATGCAACACAGGAAAATTTCTAATGCCTTTTTTTCTAATGATTTACAATCAAAACTGGACTTTGAATGAAAAACTCATGTTTAAAGAAAAAAGAATTGCTGACATTAATCATTATGCTCTCCAAACCATCCACCCCCAACAGATTAAGGTGAAAGCACATACTAACATACAACACTGAAGTATAAAAAATGAAGGACTCCTAAATACTAAGGTTATAAACTTTTTTAACTATATTTCAATGATTTCTGATTATGGATAGTGAATAAGTTTAGGTGAGGTAATACTTAGTATGTTTTTGACTATTCTTCTTCAACATTAATTGCTGATTTGTTTAAAATTATATTATTGCTGGCAAGACAGGTAATGTGTTATGTTGGAAGACATAACTAAGAGGTACACAAATAGGTAATGATAATTAAAAAAAACTTTTTCTGGGATGACCCAGGCCAGAGTGACACAAAACAACATGAAAGACACAAGATAGAGGAGGTAATATCTTTTATGGACCAACTCCGATCGGTGGAAGATACAAGCTTTTAAGCTACACAGAGCTCTTCTTCAGGTCTGTCATATCCTGGGACCAACATGGCTACAACAACATTGCAGACAAAACAACATGACATAGAAACTGTAAAACCATCAGTAAAAAATACAGAAGTTAGGTAACTGATTCTTACTCATGCGTAATGTATGGTTATATAAAAAATTAAGAACTGATGTACTAAAGCCAATTGCAAAAAGGTTAAGTAATCTGGAATGTGGAAATGTATAAAAAACTCAAGTGAATAATGCCAAAACAGGAGAAACACCAGACCAGAAACTGAAGGAACAAGACTAGAAGACAAGACCCAGGGAACAGAAGAGGCGATGACCATCATAAAGTATAGAAGGACTTCCTAGTGCCCTGGAAAGTGGTAACTTGGGTCCCTACCAATTCCATCTTGTTTGTTGTTTGTCATTTGGCAGAAATGTATGTTCAGACACTATACATGACAATAAATCTGTCTGAAATTGTATAAATAAAAGGCAAAAATTGCGTGGACTTTCCCCCAACATCTATAAGACGTTGACATAGTCCTATGTGACATTCTGATAACAACTTAGCACTATTCAAAAACCAACTGAGCCCATATTTAGTGGATTAAAAACTACTAACTGACAGATCTGAAAACATAATGTAAATGGGGGAATCATCAGCCTATGGATTTTTTTCTAGTGAGGTCCTGCAGGGAACTGTTTAATTAATTCAATGTGGCCCACTGATCTTGAAGGAAATATAAAAGCATTGCTACCAAAAGTTTGCAAATAACTCAAAACTTGGTAGAGTGGTAAAAAATGCAGGAGACAGGTAATATATACACAGCAATCTATATCTTTGCAGGCAGATCTATAAAAACAACAGTGGACGAGAAGCTGGATATGAGTAAGCAGTGTGCCCTTGTTGCCAAGAAGGCCAATGGCATATTGGGCTGTATTAGTAGGAGCATTGCCAGCAGATTGAGAGAAGTGATTATTCCCCTTTCTTCAGCACTGGTGAGGCCGCACCTGGAGTACTGCGTCCAGTTTTGGTCCCCCCACTACAGAAGGGATGTGGACAAATTGGAGTGAGTTCAGCGGAGGGCAATGAAAATGATTAGGGGTTTTTCAGGCCCAGCTTGACAAAGCCTTGTCTGGGATGATTTAGTTGGTGTTGGTCCTGCTTTGAGCAGGGGATTGCACTAGATGATCTCCTGAAGTCTCTTCGAACCCTAATATTCTGTGATTCTATGAATAGGTTTCTGGGGGTCCACAAAGCAGAGCTGGCCTTAGAATCGCTGGGGCCCAGGCCTGAAGCCCCAGAGCTGCACCATCCCACAGGGGCTGAAGCCCAGAGCCTGAACAACTGAGCTTCGCAGGTCCCCTGTGGTATGGGACCCCAGACAATTGCCCTGCTTGCTATCCCCGAATGCTGACCCTGGCTTTTATATGCAGAAAAACTGTTATTTTGGCACAGGTGGGCTATGGAGTTTTTATAGCATGTGGAAAGCGGGCACCTCAGAAAAATGCCCATCATTAAAAAGTACAATTTTATAAAATGGACAAAAAATGAAAGTAAAATGTAAGCCAACTTGCATAAAGTTTTCTTTACATACATCTTAAAAGAAACCGCACTCTACTTAAAATATAGTCAAAACCCAAAAGAATTAAAAGTAGCTCCAGGTGCTATAAAGGTCCCTAAGTTCCCCCTAATAGTTGTAGCTTTACGATCACATTTTCCTTTGTTTTTCCTCCAATGTTGTGTGAATTGATTGTGATTGATTTAGAGCTGCTCTGTAATAATTTATAAATACTGCATGTTCATGTGGTCATTGGGATGTTTACTATATGAATATATTGGTTTAGAGTAAAAGTAGGCTATCAAGAAAACAAACAGAAAGAAAAAAGAATGCGTCAAGACACACACACACACACACACACACACACACACACTCTTTAGAAACACTTGAAGGCTATTAAAGGACAATGACAGCACTGTTAACTGAGGATTTGCCTCTTCTCCAGTCAATCCGCAAAACTAGTTTCAAATAGGACAGGAAGAAGCATAGGCAATCAGAAGAACTGTAGCAGATTTAAAAAGGAAGACCCTCAAGAGAGGGTGAGTGGTTGTTCAGAGAAACCTGAATGAGACATAAGACACCCTGCTGGAGTCTGAAGAAGGGCAGGTCTGCTTAGGTTACCATCAGGGATGATAACCCTTTAGGTAAGAGAGACATGCATGCAGCCTATTTGTTGTTTTAAAATCCCTTTTTTTTTTTTATGCTTTCTTCCAACTGCTGAAATTAATAGTATTTACTGGTCACAGAACCATAGGTACCTGAACTCAGTTTGACTCGCTGGTTGAGAACAGTTGATACACATGGTATTGCAACACATGTGTTTAAGATTGGCAGAACTGCAAAAATCCAACCTGGAACAATTAAAGACATGAAGCTGAACACTTGAGGGGGTGCACTCAGGGAAACAAAGGGAACAAAGGTACAGATAGCACTGTTATCATGACATCCATAGGAACTCAACTGGGAAACTAACTAGGTAGGGGAAACAGTGAAATTGACTAGACACAAGGGGACTTAGGTGTTGCAGTGCTCAGCACTGCAATGCCCAAATTTCAGGTGTCTCTTCCTGATAGACCTCCACATCTGAGCTGTTTCGCAGAGGTGAAAGGGAAGATAGCTAATGCAATCCATTTACCTTAGGCACTGTGTCATGACACATTCCACCCTTCCTAAATTGTGGGAGGGATGAATCAGCCTCAGATGAGAGGTCTTCACTAGAATCTACTTTTCCAGAAAAGCACAAGGTTTTGTCAAAGAAGAAACAGACAACTTGCAGCTCTCCCTAAGAAAAAAATTTCTGATAGAGATCTACAATCTGAAGCTACAAAAGTGCAGACTGGACATAAATGAAGGTTACTTACTTGTAATTTGAGTTCTCTTAGATAACTCTGAATATTAACACTTACAGATACTGTGCTGCCTAGTGGCGATTTATGTTAGAACCTTCTGCAAGCTATGCTTGCTGGAGTACAGGTGTCCCCTCCTACTCTTCCTCTCAGCCCTGGTCTACACTATGGGGTTAGGCCGAATTTAGCCGTGTTAGGTCAATTTTAAAATGAATGTGTCTACACAACCAACCCCGATCCATCGACCTAAAGGACTCTTAAAATCGACTTCTGTACTACTCCCCAGAGACGGAAGTAGCGCTAAAATGGACCTTGCTGGGTGGAATTTGGGGTAGTGTGGACGCAATTCGACGGTATTGGCCTCTGGGAGCTATACAAGAGTGCTCCAATCTGACCGCTCTGGACAGCACTTTCAACTCCTATGCACTAGCCAGGTACACGGGAAAAGCCCCGGGATATTTTGAATTTCATTTCCTGTTTGGTCAGTGTCAAGGTTCCTTCCCCACTCTGAACTCTAGGGTACAGATGTGGGGACCTGCATGAAAAACCCCTAAGCTTATTTTTACCAGCTTGGGTTAAAACTTCCCCAAGGTACAAACTATTTTATCTTTTGTCCCTGGACTTTATTGCTGCCACCACCAAGCGTCTAACAAATATAACAGGGAAAGAGCCCACTTCGAAACGTCTTTCCCCCCAAAATCCCCCCAAGCCCTACACCCCCTTTCCTGGGGAAGGCTTGATAAAAATCCTCACCAATTTGCATAGGTGAACACAGACCCAAACCCTTGGATCTTAAGAACAATGAAAAAGCAATCAGGTTCTTAAAAGAAGAATTTTAATTCAAGAAAAAGTAAAAGAATCACCTCTGTAAAATCAGGATGGTAAATACCTTTCAGGGTAATCAGATTCAAAACACAGAGAATCCCTCTAGGCAAAACCTTAAGTTACAAAAAGACACAAAAACAGGAATATACAGTCCATTCAGCACAACTTATTTTATCAGCCATTTAAACAAAACAGAATCTAACTCATATCTAACTAGATTGCTTACTGACTTTTTACAGGCGTTCTGACCTGCATTCCTGCTCTGGTCCTGGCAAAAGCAACACACAGACAGAGAGGACCCTTTTGTTTCCCCCCCCACTCCAGCTTTGAAAGTATCTTGACTCCTCATTGGTCATTTTGGTCAGGTGTCAGCGAGGTTGTCTTAGCTTCTTAAACCTTTACAGGTGAAAGGGTTTTTCCTCTGGCTAGGAGGGATTTAAAGATGTTTACCCTTCCCTTTATTTTTATGACAGTCAGCGTGACGAGCTCCAGCATAGACCAAAAGGGAGACACTGGGTCTGATCGCTGTATGGGGAGAAGAATCTGTGCAGGCCGAACTCCGATCAAAAAGAAGAAATGCAAATATATATGCCAAAATCGCACAGGGCATGGTGGAGAGAGGCTACAACAGGGACACACAGCAGTGCCATGTGAAAGTTAAGGAGTTCAAGCAAGCCTACCAAAAGACAAAGGAGGCAATCACTCGCTCCGGGTCAGAGCCCCAGAAATGCCACTTCTATGACCGCATTAGCATGGCATTCTAAGGGGGGACCCTACCACTACCCCACCACTGTCCGTGGACAACTGCAAGGAGGGAGTCTCATGCAACATGGAGGAGGATTTTGTGGATGAGGAAGAGGAGGTGGAGGAGGAGAATGCGCAGCAGGCAAGTGGTGAATCCATTCTCCCTGGCAGTCAGGACCTTTTCATCATCCTGGAGCCAATACCCTCCCAAGGCAGGATCCCCGACCATGAAGGCGGAGAAGGAAGCTCTGATGAGTGCACATTTGTAACTACAGTGCAGGGTTTAAAAGCAATAGTGTTTCATATTTGATTTTCCCTGAAGACGTGGGATGTATTCGCGGCCAGTACAGCTACTGGAAAAGTCTGTTAACGTGTCTGCGGATGGAGCAGGAATCCTCCAGGGACATCTCCATGAAGCTCTCCCAGAGGTAATCTGAAAGCCTTTGCAGAAGGTTTCTGAGGAGGGCTGCCTTATTTCGTTCTCCACAGTAGGACCCTTCACCATGCCAAGCCAGTAGCAAGTAGTCTGGAATCATTGCAGCACAAAGCATGGCAATGAATGGTCCTGGGTTTTGGTCACATTCTTTCTGTGTTAGCCTCAGGAGAGTGATATCATTCATGGTCACCTGGTTGAAACAGGGGAATTTTTGTAAGGGAACAGTAAAATGACGCCTTTCATACAGGGTTGCTTGCGCTTGGCTAAAAGGGATCATCTCGGAGAATAGCCACACAGCAGTGGGAGGGGTGAAGGGATCATCACAGAGAATAGCCACGCGGTGGGGTGGGGGGCAGTGTGTGCTGCATATCCACCCAAAAACCGCAACCTCTCCTTTTAAATGTGAAGCCCAACCAGCATTGCTTGCTATAGGAAAGGATGGCGCTGCAGTTTGAAACCATTCTCACATGTTATGAAGGCGTAAGAAGCCATCCCCATGTACCAAAAGGCTTACCATGGCTGCCTGGAAACCAAAGTCTGTTGCCCAGCCATTTATGATGTGTCACCATACCAGCAGGTGCTCAATAGAAAAGGCAAAATGTGACCTTGTACCTAAAGCACATGTGCTGTCTGCTGTGAATTGCTTGATTCACTGTGAAAGAGTCTCCCTTTTGTTCTCAGAAATGTATCATCTTAAATTTTACTCTCCCTTTTCATCTCCCCCCAGGTGCAAATGTTTCTAGGCTCCCCCTATCATCTCCGTCCCTGAGGTTATCGCAGATTAGAAGGTGAAAAAAAACGCACTTAATGACGACATGTTTTCCAAGCTCATGCAGTCCTCCCGCACTGATAGGGCACAGCTGAATGCATGGAGGCATTCAGTGGTAGAGGCCAGGAAAGCATTAAGTGAGCGTGAAGAGCAGAGGCAGGAGGCAATGCTGAGGCTAATGGAGGAGCAAACGGACATGATGAAGCATTTGTTGGAGCTGCAGGAAAGCCAACAAAAACACAGACCCCCGCTGCATCCACTGTATAACCGCCTGCCCTCCTCCCCAAGTTCCACATCCTCCTCACTCAGACGCCCAAGAACACGGGGTGGGAGGCTCCAGGCACCCAGTCACTCCACTCCAGAGGATGGCCCAAGCAACAGAAGGCTGTCATTCAAACACTTATTGCTTATTGTAGCCACACTACAAATCAAGTAGCCTTGTCCTTCCCTCCTCCCGCACCCCACCCCACCCAGGCTACCTTGTCAGTTATCTCACTTTTTTTTAATTAATAAAGAAAGAATGCATGGTTTCAAAACAATAGTTACTTTATTTCCTTTGCCAGCTGTGATCGAAGGAGGGACGGTGTTTGGCTTACAGGGAATTAAAATCAACAAAGGGGGTGGGTTTGCAGCAAGGAGAAACACACACAACTGTCACACAATAGCCTGGCCAGTCATGAAACTGGTTTTCAAAGCCTCTCTGATGCTCAGCACGCCTACCTCTGCTCTTCTAATCACCCTGGTGTATGGCTGCTTAAAATCGTCCGCCAGGCAATTTGCCTCAACCTCGCACCCCTCCCCCTTACTCTCACAGATATTATGGAGCACACAGCAAGCAGCAATAACAATGGGAATGTTGGTTGCGCTGAGGTCTAACCTAGTGAGCAAACAGTGCCAGCAAGCTTTTAAATGTCCAAAGGTACATTCTAGCACCATTCTGCACTTGCTCAGCCTGTAGTTGAACTGTTCCTTACTACTGTCCAGGCTGCCTGTGTATGGCTTCATGAGCCATGGGGCAAGGGGCAGGCT